>NC_090439.1:829115219-829740219 GCF_031143425.1 Pleurodeles waltl
TGTCCGATAATTCACCATGCTGGCCATAATGCACCTTTGCACCTAAATTTGCATATAAACCATACAGGAAGTTCACAAGGTCGACATCCACTCCTAAGTTGATTAACGTCATCCAGAGCTTACTTCTATTTACCCTGTTGAACGCAGTAGACAGATCCATAAATGCCAGGTATATTGGGCTGCACTTAGCAACAGTATATTTGCTTACAATGAGAAGCAAGTTCAAGCACTGCTTTACAGTTCCAAGATCTGGTCGAAAACCATATTTACAGGGAGACAATACTTTGTTCTCTGTGGTCCAAGCCTGCGAACGAGAAAAATTACTCTCCCTATTATCTTAACAATGTTGTCAACTAAAGAAATGGGCCTGTAACATTTAGTGATCCCCTGTCTACTTTTTGAAAATTGGGACAATTGTAGAGAGTGACCATGACTCAGGTATCTTTTTGCATAAACAATTATTGAATAAGTTTGCAAGTAGGCGTTCCCAGAAACCAGGAAGACATCTAAATAGATCCATAGGGATCCCAGCCAGGCCTGGCACCTTTCCACCTGCGCTTGAAACATTGGCCGTCTCAACCTCCTGGACTGTTACTTGCAGTGGGCCAGCAGATGCAAGTGCCTTCCACAAAAGGTCTCTAACTCTATGTTGGCTACCAGTGAGTAAACATTTTTAAAGTGTATTACCCAATCATGACCTGAATTACTGCTGCTTAGATCGTTTGTTTGTGGCACGTCCCTTTGATAGAGGCTATTGACTTTCTCCCAAAACACCTCACTAATACTTTGAGCAGCAGCCTGTTCCAACATTTCCCAGTCCTTATTAAATATAAAGTGCTTCCTTTCTCTTATGGCTGCATTAAAAAAGGGTCTTGCCCATTGAACCTCTTTTTCATCCCTGGGTAGCTTCACTAACGCTGATCTCAAATGGAGATTAGCAATAGAACACTGCATCGAACCAATGAGGACTATTTATTTTGTGTTTAGAAGGTTGTGATATAGCACTGGAACAACTCAACCCCAGAAACTTCCTCTAAACATCCCAAAATAATCAAGCGATTATCTCTTACAATGGGACCCGCCTTCCCGATAGCCGCCACGTCACCTTCAGCCACCACACCGAACTCCCATGGACTGACCACCGCTGCATCCACTTCACCTTCCAGAAACCCACCACGCACCACCGCACCCAACAGATCCCCGCCGCAACTGGAGCAAAATCAGCCAAGACCAGCTGAACACCAGCCTCGACCGAAAACCACCCGCTGAATCCACCAATCCCGACCTTGCAGCCTGCAACCTCTGGCGCTGGATCAATGACTGCGCCAACACTCTTGCCCCGCTCAATATACCTTCCAACAGAGGTGCCAACAAGAGAGCCAGCTCGTTCCCCTCGGACCTTAGAGCCTCCAAGCAAACCTGCCAGAAACTGGAGAGAAAGTGGCTCCTCGAACAGACACTGGACAACCATTCCGCCTTCAAGAACGCCATCTGCAATCACCATCATCTCATTAGATCTGACAAGAAAACCTCCTTCAAAAATCGCCTGGACAAAACAGCAAGGAGCTCTTCAACATCGTGAATGAACACTCCAACCCCAGCTCCAGCACAAACGACATCCCACCTTCACAAGACCTGTGCAACTCCCTCGCCGCCTTCTTCCATCGCAAAATCACAGACATCCATGACAGCTTCAACAGCCAGACCACCCCGCCAATCACCGACTCCTCAGACTCTCCACCCACCTTCAACCACGATCCCCTGCTCGTCTGGGCCAACGTGAACGAAGACGACACAATCAAAACCATGGGCACCATCCACTCTGGATCTCCGTCAGAACCATGCCTGCACCACATCTTTAACAAAGCAAGCGCCACCATCACACCCCACCTCTGCAAAGTCATCAACATCTCCTTCGAGACCGCGACCTACCCCGAGAGCTGGAAGCATGCTGGGATCAAACCCCTACTCAAGAAACCCATGGCGGACCTGAGAGACCTCAAGAACTTCAGTCCCAACTCCCAGCCCCCATTCCTGGCCAACGTCATCGAGAAGATCATCAACAGACAACTGACCCACGACATCGAAGAAAACAACATCCTGGACCCATCCCAGTCAGGGTTCTGCAGCAACCAATTGCTCTGAAGGCCCCTCTAGTGCTTCAGAGCAATGTCCAGAGGCCGTGTTGTGCCCCATTGGTGTTACCTTCTTGCTGCCAGTCTCCTTTACTGGCTTGTACTCTCCCCGCCTCGCAGGGCCGTGTGCGCTACTCGTGCCCGACATGCGGCTGGATGCCAGGCTGCATGAGCCTCTTGACTACCCTCCCGTTCGTTTGGAACCTATACCTAACTAACTTGACCTTCCCCAGGAAGTGGAGTGCTACCGGGCCCGTGTTTGTCCACCTTCCTCTTTGGTTGCCGCCCTCTCTCTAAGGCCTCCTCCCTATCCGTGCATTACTGTGCCCACCTCTCTTCCGTCTCTGCCATTGCCCTCCTCTGTTCTCTAATCCTAGCCTCTATGTCCACAGAGGACCAGTCCTGTGACATATCCCACCCTGCTGAGGCATCAGAAAGCACCATACTCCTGTGCCCTGAGAGGGCCTCAAGGGGCCCAAACTGTCCTATAACCCCCAACCTGGCCCCCCTCCAAAGCTCTTCCCTGGAGCTGGACTAACCAGTCCTTTTGTCTTCTTTTTTCCTGGGGCCCCACTTGGCCCCCCATGTGTAGGGCCACCTGGCTGCAGTGTGGGGTCCAAAAGGGGGCTGCCCATAGCACAGGGTCCAGCCCCCTTGCCCTGACTCTCTATTGTGTCCCGGTCCTGCCCCAGCACAGAAGGCTGCAAAGGGGGCAGAACCAGCACGCTGCCCTGGGGCCCCGCCCCCCCTCCACATTACCCTCAGCATGCCCCTCCGGACGGGGGACTGATTTGGAGTCTGGGGGTGGACACGCTGCGTCCTATCCCCAAGGTCGATTTCTTACTCTTTGGCCTTTCTGGCAAGTTGCAAGCTGCAATTGCAGCCTCAACGCTGCTAGAGCCCGCACATACCAGATGCAACATCCCCACCCAGGCCTGATCGAACACGCCAGGCCTGAGTAATTCGGTGCAGCCGGCTTCACCGATAACGCGAAGCGCAGCCCGCACCTCTACGGCGTCATGGCCTTGGGCCATGCCGCTCAGAAATATATTCACAAATATCTAAACAAAGGGACGGACCGGCCAAACTTCCTACCATGCAATGGGCTGGAGCAGTAGAGGCCGGTCCCTCCCTTCCCCACCCTATAAATACTTAACCCCTTATCCCACCCCCATGCACCCATCCACCAATCCTGCCCTACCTGTGCCATTTTCTTTCTCCCGAACGTTCCCGCAGAGAGACTAGACTGCGTCTGCTCTCCGCGGGACCCTCCATTCTTGTCGAACCTTAGATGTAAATCACACAGCTGAATCAGACAGATTATGTGCGTGAACGCTCACAGATATTTCAAATTCCCCTATTCAAATCGAAGGCCCGGGCTGTGTCAGATTTCTTTTGGAATTTTCCATTTGCACTGCTTTCTCGCCAACATGTGTCAACAACAAATGAATACTCTGACAATCTTCAGGCAAGCTACTTGGCGAACCTCCCGACTCCAGGGCTCATGGGGACTGATGGAGTTAAAACAAGAATGACTTTTTCCAAAACAATGGGTAGTTTCACATTGAGCAATTGTTCTTTCAAGATTTAATCTAATTAAAAAATGTAAAAAATGCATGCTTTTTTGTTTGCGTTTTAGTCTAATAAAAAGATACCACTATCACTCTTGCACGCACACTTTTCGCACACACATGTGCTTTCTGCCCCTTTCATGTAATACTAAACAAAACCAGACATTCCGTGGCGATGAACAACGTAGAGGACCTTATTAAGCAGGAAATTAAATATTAGCAGCAAATAGAGCTCAACTACAACTTTCCTCTATGAAGGGCTCGCCTAAAAATCATAGATTGTATGACTATTATATATAATATCACAATCATGTCTTGTTCTCTACGATGGGGCCAGGGCTGTTGCTGTAGTCAAGTCAAGTAAAAATAACTTTATTCTGCTTATCAAGAACCATAAAACTATACAAAAAATAAATAGTCAGTAAAAAATCATACAAAATTAAAATTTTGTGATTTATTCAGTAGGCCTCAATCAGCGTAACCTCACCAATACTTAAAATATATTTCTAATACCAAGAACTTTATTAAAGGTCACCTAGTTAATTCTCTGTATGTACGACATTCTTTGAACACTATGGCCCTCATTACAATCCTGGCTGTCGATGTAAAAGTGGCGGTAATACCGCCAACAGGCTGGCAGTAATTACCGCCAAATTATGACCATGGTGGATAGATCTCAGATAGACAGCCACTTTACCACACCGACCGCCAGGGCGGAAATAACAGGCACCACTGCGGTAGCCGCCTACAGCTAGGTACAAGTCAATGTTCCGCCCACCGTATTATGACCTAGGAAACCACCACCTTTTCCGGAGCGGGACTAACAACATCAAAAGCCTGGTGGAAACTGAGCTCAGAAGTAAAAGGACTCACCATTGGAAACACAGGGAACAACCACACCGCCATGGAGCCCGAACTACATGCCTTCCCCATGGTCTTCTACATGCTGCTCCACTATGAACACCAACGACGGCGAAGACGACGACGGTGAGTACAGACGCCTAGCTCACAAGGGAGTTGGGAGGAAAACAACAGTGACACTCGCACCACACACACCTGACATACACACCCCATACACACAACCAGATGCACAAGAAAACAAGTTCATCCCCCTAAATCGGCTGAATAATGCAAGGACAAAACAAATTTACTAAAGTGAGTATGATAAGACCAACACAGTATAAATAATAATTTAGCCAATGTAACAGATATTTAAAAATGTACAGAACAAGGGACACTGCCCGGTACTCAGTTTGCATGGGCCACATGGCCACAGTGCAAAGTAAAGGCCACACTTGTCACCTGCATCAACACGGAGAGAACACTGCAGGGGCATCATTTGGGAAATAGGCAGGCACCTCAGGGGGATGGGAGTCGGGGGCACCTCAGCCGGCAGATGGAACAACACCACTGGTACCTGGAGGGGGCAACATGCCCTGTGCTTGGTCCTGGGGAGTGCAAGGCCACAGTCTCTCAAGTGGGTGACTTCCCCACATGCTCTGGAGGGGACACCATGCCCTGTGCTTGGTCCTGGGGAGTGTAAGGCCACAGTCTCTCAAGTGGGTGACTTGCCCACATGCTCTGGAGGGGGCAACATGTCCTGTGCTTGTCCTGGGGAGTGCACGGCCACAGTCTCTCAAGTGGGTGGCTTGCCCACATGCTCTGGAGGGGGCAACATGCCCTGTGCATGGTCCTGCGGAGTGCAAGGCCATAGTTTCTCGAGTGGTTGTCTTACCCACTGGTTCTGGAGGGGGCATCGTGCCCTGTGCTCTTGATCATGGGGAGGCTGGGGTAGGTGGGTGTCGCACCCACGGGTTCTGGAGGGGGCATTGTGCCCTGTGCTCTCGATCCTGGGAAGGCTGGGATAGGTGGGTGTTATACCCACTGGTTCTGGAGGGGGCATCGTGCCCTGTGCTCTTGATCCTGGGAAGGCTGAGGTAGGTGGGTGTCCTACCCACTGGTTCTGGAGGGGGCATTGTGCTCTTAATCCTGGGGAGGCTGGGGCAGGTGGGTGTCATACCCACTGCTTCTGGAGGGGGCATTGTGCCCTGTGCTCTTGATCCTGGGGAGTGCAAGGTCACAGTCTCAGGTGGGTGTCAAACCCACTGGATTTGGAGGGGGCAGGCCGCACAGCAGCCCATGGAGCCAGGATTAGATTCCGTCTGCCGGTGGTGACGGCAGCTCACTGAAGGTCGTGGTGGTGGTGCTGGGGGGTAGGCTCCTGCCCATCCCCTGCAGCCTCTGACAGCTGCCCACGGGAGGTGGCGGTGTTGGTGCTCCTGGTGGGGGTAGGCTCCTGCCCATCCCCTGCAGCCTCCGACGGCTGCCCACTGGAGGTGGCGGTGCTGCTGATGGGGGGAGACTCCTGCCCATCCCCTGCAGCCTCGGACGGCTGCCCACTGGAGGTGGCGGTACTGCTGGTAGGGGGAGGCTTCTGCCCATCCCCTGCAGCTTCCAACAGCTGCAGAACCATGGTTGGTGGTGGGGGCCCCATCACAGTTCCTGCCCCAGGCCCCTTGCCCTTTCTGCCTGATGGTGCTGGCTCCTTGCTCTTCCTGGCAGCTGGGGCAGGCTCCTTAGTTTTCCTGGCAGCAGCTGGGGCAGGCTCCTTAGTCTTCCTGACAACAGCTGGGGCAGGCTCCTTAGTCTTCCTGGCAGCAGCTGGAGCAGGCTCCTTTGTCTTCCTGGCAGCAGCTGTGGCAGGCACCTTTTCCTTGAGGCTGCCTGGTGCAGGTTCCTTCACCCTCAGGACATGTGCCCCGGATCCTTTCCCACCAAGAGTGGGTATGGTGATGACTGGGCCTGTGGACTGGGTGGCTGAGGTGCATGGCTTGGTTTTTGCCACCAAGCCCAGACGTGCAGGACAAGGGGTAGGGGTAGGGAAGAGGTCAATGGTGGACAGGATTTTTTTATGGACATTGGGGCGGGAAGAGTGAGAAGGTTTGGGAGTGGAGGAAGAGGGAGTGGATGTAGGAGGTGTCTGTCTGCTGGTTTTGGGTGCAGGTGCATGGGCTAGATGCTGTTGTGAGGTGGATGGCTGTTGGGTGTCTGAGTGCTTGCGTTTGTGTACCTTGGGAGGGGTGACATACACAGTGGGAGAAGACACAGGAGACATGGCTGTTGTAGAGGTGTCTGCCAGTGAGGTGTGTGTTCTGCTAGGTGTGGTGGTGATGCTGGTAGTGGATCATGGTGTAATGCATGCGGGTGTGAATATAGACGGAGCTGGGAGGGAGGAGGAGGAGGAGGGGGACACAGTGGAAATTGTGGATGTTGGTATGTCTGCATCTGGATGGTGTTTGTGTGAGTGCCTGTGGGATTAAATATGGTGCTTGTGTTTGACTGAACCACTCTTGTGTGTTGTCTTGTGTGCATGCTCATCTGCCTGTGTGCTTGGGATACGTTGGGGTTGAGGAGAATGGGATTGGGAAGAGAAAGTTGGAGGGTGGAAACAGGGACAATGGCTGCCATCAGAGAGGAGGCCAGAGCCTGGCTTGATCTCTGTTGGGCCACCAAGCCAATGTGAATGCCCTCCAGGAATGTATCAGTCTGTTTCATCTGGGCTGCCAGCCCCTGGATGGCATTCACAATGGCTGACTGCCCAACAGCGATGGATCTCAGGAGGTCAATAGCCTCCTCACTCAGGGCAGCAGGGCTCACTGGGGAAGGACCTGAGGTGCCTGGGGCAAAGGAGCTGCCCACCTTTCTGGGTGAGCGGGCAAGGGCAACTCGATGAGGGGCTGCTGGGAGGGAGGTGCTGGTATGTGGGTGACGGCTGTACTTGTAGCTGGGGTGGTCACTGAGGTGTTTGCCACCATCAGGGAGCTTCCATTGGAGGAGGTATCTGTGTCTGAAGTGTTCCCTCCAGTCTCTGTCGTGGTGCTCCCCTCACCCTCCATCCCACTGCTGCCCTCAGCGTCTTTGGACTCTGCCTCCTGGGTCCTGTGGGATGCAGCTCCCTCCATCACCGGTGCCTCTGCTCCTCTGCCAGGTGATGCTAATGCACATAAGGACAGGGTGACAAAACAAGAAGGGGGGAGAGACAAATGATATACATGGTCAATGGCTGTACCAACATCACCATTGGCGTACATAGCACCCTTACACACAGGAACAGACCTACGCAATATGCATTGCACTACCAGTGATATTGCTAGCCACCAAGGCATGGTGAGGGGCACACACCGGCAAATCCAGCACACCTGAAAGACACGCAGCCCTGACTAGTGGTGGATGCCTTTGAGCTAGGTAGCTAAATTTGCCCTTCTGCAACCTAGCCACCAGGGGACCTATGCTGCAAGGTCAGGCCTGGCCTAGGGGCCCCCACTGACACACATCCACCACCCGGATACATCCCCACCCGGCGTTCGTAGTAATGATAGGCACTGTACTCACCCCCTTGTGGCTGCTGTGATGCCCTCAAGCACCCATCCAGCTCAGGATAGGCTACCGCTAGTATGCGGGCCATCGGGGGGTCAGGGTTCAACGGGCACCCCTTCCTCCTTGGGAGGCCATCGCGAGCTGGGCCTCTGCCATCTTCCATGCAAAGCGTCTCACGCCCTCCCTCCGTTTCCGACAGTGGGTGCTCCGCCTGCCGTAGTCCCCCAGGATCCACACGTCCTTGGCAAAGGCATGCCATATACCCTTCTTTTGATGGGCGCTGACCTGCAGAGGCAATACAGACAGGAAAATAGTATTAGTCAGACAGTCCTGCCTGTTACACTTATGGCCCAGCATACCACTTCATATCACCATTTCCACACACATGGCCCAGCACGCAACCAATACGCTGCCCAGAGGACGTCACCCACCCCCTCTTACACAAGGCCTTCACATACACCACCCCATGCATTCATGCCACATGCATTGTGCCCACAGTGTACTCACCTGTTGGTCTGGAGGCCCATACAGCAGTCGGTACTGGGGTAGGACCCCATCCATCAGTCTCTCCAACTCCGCAGAAGTGAAGGCAGGGGCCCTTTCCTCAGTCACACGGGTCATGGTAGGTTCCAGACACAGGTCACAGCAGCACATGCAGTGTAGGTCCCCTCCTGTTGAAAGTCAGGTAGCAAGTGAGGAATCAGATAGAAAATGGTGGTCATGTCCGCGGCAGTGCATACCTTCACCGCCGGTGTAGATCCAATTGACCACTATAACCCATAGTGCCCAATATTACCCAATGAGAAGTTGCACAGCGGTTCCTGACCGCCTCCCGCAACGGCGCACAATGTCAGCGGAATTACCTCACTTCCACCTGTCCCTCCACACAGGACAGGCGATGCAGTTCAGGGGTGGGGGGGCAAGCCCTGGATAATTGCTGTCACTGTTTAAATTTGGACATACTGGACAATTCACACTGATTCATTACAAATTAACAGCATACAATGTTCTGTTGTAGCCAGATTGTTCAGTTTGTGACCAGCTCCTCACTCTTTTGCCCCATAGATTGCTACCGCTGCGGATGAATAGGAGATGGAGACATACCCCGTGTACAGACCCTTTGTGGTCTTGGCAACATTGGAGGACAGGCACATTATCCTCACCTATAGACTGGACAAGGCCACAATCACAGAGCTGTGTGCCCAATTAGAGCCTGACCTGATATCTGCCATCCGTCACCCCACTGGGATCCCCCATCTTGTACAAGTTCTATCTGTGCTCTATTTCCTGGCAGCTGGTTCTTTCTAACTGACAGTGGGCTTGACAGCAGGAATGTCACAGCCAATATTCTCAATAGTGATTACAAGAGTGTTGTCTGCCCTGATTAAACACATGTGCAGCTACATTGTATTTCCCCATGTGGAAGATTTGGCCACAGTGAAGGCCGAGTTCTATGCAATGTGACATATCCCCAACATAATAGGGGGGATTGATGGAACACATATTGCATTTGTCCCCCCGTCAAAATGAACAGAGGTACATAAATTGTAAGAGTTTCCACTCTATGAATGAACAAATGGTGTGCTTGGCGGACCAGTATATCTCCCATGTCAATGGTAAGTATCCTGGTTCTGTGCATGATGCCTTTGTCCTGAGGAATAGCAGCATTACAAATGTAATGGGCCAACTGCCAACTACAGAGGCACAGGGTGTTGCTAATAGGTGAGGCCTGGTCCCCACCTAGTATATGTTGGTGTGTGTGTATGGTGTGGGCCATATGGGATAGTGTGTGGCTAAATGTTGTCCCTCAATATTTACAGGTGACTCTGGTTACCCCAACCTATCTTGGCTGCTGACCCCTGTGAGGAATGCAAGAACAAGGGCAGAAGAAAGTTACAATGAGGCACAGTGAGGCAATGATGGTGGGGTGTGTGGGATGGAGTGGAGTGATGGAAATGAGGGTAGTGGTATGAGATGGAATGTAGGTAGGGGGTAACAGTAGTATAGAGTTGACTTACCAGAGTCCAGTCCTCCTCTTACTCTGACCAGGCCCTCAGGATGCATGATTTCCAAGACTTGCTCCTCCCATGTTGTTAGTTGTGGGGGAGTAGGAAGGGGTCCACCGCCAGTCTCTGTACAGCGAGTTGGTGTCTTGCTGCAATGGAAAGTACCTTCCCCAATAGGTCGTTCCACCTTTTCCTGATGTCATCCCTGGTTCTTGGGTGCTGTCCCATAGCGTTGACCTTGTCCACGATTCTCCGCCATAGCTCCATCTTCCTAGATATCGATATCTGCTGCACCTGTGCTCCAAATAGCTGTGGCTCTACCCTGATGATTTCCTCCACCATGACCCTTAGCTCCTTCTCTGAGAATCGGGGGTGTCTTTGTGGTCCCATGGGTGTTGCGTGAGGTGTGTAGGTGAGAATGTGTAGGGTAATCTGTTGGGGTGTGTGATGTGGGGTGCGTGGGTTGTGTATAGGTGTAGGTAGTGTGTGGCTCTGGTTTTGTCTGTGGTCGTGGTGTCCGTCTTGTGCAAGTGGTTTGTAGTCGTAAAGGGTTGTGGGTAATGTGGGTGTGTGTTATAGCGTTGTGGGTGTGGTGTGTGTATGTGTGTCAGGTGTGTTTTGTTTGAATTCTCCTATGTGGTGGTGTTTTGTTTTTGTGTGTGTATTTTGAGTGTGGCGGTATGTACCACCAATGGTTTAACGCCATTGAATGTCCGCCGTGGTGATTCATGGGTCATAATGTGATGGGTATTGTTTTGTTGGCATAACGGTGTGGATTTTGATACCGCCCGTTTATCACTGACCTTTGGGCTGGCGGAATTGTGTATGTGGCTGAATAGTGACGGATTGGTGTGTGTGTGTCATATTATGGTGAACGGATATCCCCTGCGACGGCTGTATGTTGGCGGCAGTCAATGTGGCGGTAAGTGGGATTTACCGCCAATGTCATAATGAGGGCCTATATCAATAAGATACATTCATATCATAAAATTACAGACATACTACGTAAAATATAAAAATCCCCCTAAAGTGCTTGGACATATATTATTATGATTTTGCCGTCTGTTTCGAATTTGACAATTATCAAAGCCATGCTGGATTAAATCTCTCAGCTCAACAGGGGGACATATCCGCATAAAGTGCATTAATATATAATTAGCGAATCATTAAAAGTCTAATAGGGAGTCTAATGATAAACAATAACATACAGTAAGATCGTAAATGAGGATATTCCAATTAATACTACTACTAGTTGTCCCCCATTGTTCTCCTACTATGGATAGCATGTTTAAAAAAACAACACATCCAAATAAAAATATCTGTATTACCTAACAGCTGAAGAAACGTTAGAGCCTCTTTACACATTCAAATAGCTAATTTTCTTAATGAGGGCTTAAGGTGTGTCTGAAAAAATCTCCTATAAAAACCACAGAAAAACATAAATTCAGTAGGGATTGTTTTGCACCGCCATTGCACGGACAAAGTGCCAACAAAGTACCCCACACATCATTTCCATCATGAAAGCAGAGTAGTCACATTACAGTACCTGACCTGAATCTAAAAAGTATTGATCTCTCCCATCTTGATAACTCTAACGTAAGATACCATAGAGTATCACCAACCGCCAGGGTAAAATAAAAGTTGCAGATGCTTGGTTTACTAAGAGCATCATGAATCCTCTTTCTCAAATCTCCCCCTCACCACCATCTTATCTGATTTGACAATCACATCAGGGCAGTTAAACATGTCTGGGAGGCCAGTGTTGGTCAGGTAATTAGCCATGTACTTTAACCTATGAATAGTGGGCCCTTTATCCAATTTCAAACAATCCCTAATTGTTTCCCTGTTAACCCAGAGCAGGAGAGGAGCCCTCTTTATCACATCCATAATGCATATCATGTTCATTCAGAGTGTAAAATAAAACTGGCACTCGAAGGCAGGAGATTCAGGAAACCCCTTAGGATTCTATTTTCTTCCACCTAAATTGCTGTAGAATTTTGATAACTCTATACTCCCGCACCATAAGTCGCAGTTGGTATACATTGCAATTTGTAGATTTTCATAAATTGTATGATCGTGGACCCTCCATCTTTCCTTACTAAATTAAGTAGAGAACCAGCAGATCTTCCCAATTTTCAGTGAGCTACAGATACCTTATTTGACCCGGAATTGTTTGTAGAAAAATCCAGTCCCAGATAACAAAAATTCCTGACAGACCTGAGGGATTTTTCTCCCACTCTCACTGCCAATTCTTATCTTTTTCCATGTCCCATGGTTACGATGTGCAATTTATTAAAATCAGTGGTCATGTTTAGGTTATGCATAAAAGTCACAAAAGCATCAACTCAAATTTGTAAGGTGTGCCGCGTTCTGGCTAACAAAACCGCATTGTCAGCGTACAACAGAACCGGCACAGGGAGAGTAGTAATCATCAGTACATTCTGCGCGGAGCTATAGAGACAGGCATTTAAATCATTTATATAAAGAACAAAAAGGAGTGGTGCTAAGACACATCCCTGTCGGAAACCACTGTCTAGAGAAAAGGTGTCCGATAATTCACCATGCTGGCCATAATGCACCTTTGCACCTAAATTTGCATATAAACCATACAGGAAGTTCACAAGGTCGACATCCACTCCTAAGTTGATTAACGTCATCCAGAGCTTACTTCTATTTACCCTGTTGAACGCAGTAGACAGATCCATAAATGCCAGGTATATTGGGCTGCACTTAGCAACAGTATATTTGCTTACAATGAGAAGCAAGTTCAAGCACTGCTTTACAGTTCCAAGATCTGGTCGAAAACCATATTTACAGGGAGACAATACTTTGTTCTCTGTGGTCCAAGCCTGCGAACGAGAAAAATTACTCTCCCTATTATCTTAACAGTGTTGTCAACTAAAGAAATGGGCCTGTAACATTTAGTGATCCCCTGTCTACTTTTTGAAAAATTGGGACAATTGTAGAGAGTGACCATGACTCAGGTATCTTTTTGCATAAACAATTATTGAATAAGTTTGCAAGTAGGGGTTCCCAGAAACCAGGAAGACATCTAAATAGATCCATAGGGATCCCAGCCAGGCCTGGCACCTTTCCACCTGCGCTTGAAACATTGGCCGTCTCAACCTCCTGGACTGTTACTTGCAGTGGGCCAGCAGATGCAAGTGCCTTCCACAAAAGGTCTCTAACTCTATGTTGGCTACCTGTGAGTAAACATTTTTAAAGTGTATTACCCAATCATGACCTGAATTACTGCTGCTTAGATCGTTTGTTTGTGGCACGTCCCTTTGATAGAGGCTATTGACTTTCTCCCAAAACACCTCACTAATACTTTGAGCAGCAGCCTGTTCCAACATTTCCCAGTCCTTATTAAATATAAAGTGCTTCCTTTCTCTTATGGCTGCATTAAAAAAGGGTCTTGCCCATTGAACCTCTTTTTCATCCCTGGGTAGCTTCACTAACGCTGATCTCAAATGGAGATTAGCAATAAAACACTGCATCGAACCAATGAGGACTACTTATTTTGTGTTTAGAAGGTTGTGATATAGCACTGGAACAACTCAACCCCAGAAACTTCCTCTAAACATCCCAAAATAATCAAGCGATTATCTCTTACAATGGGACCCGCCTTCTCCGATAGCCGCCACGTCACCTTCAGCCACCACACCGAACTCCCATGGACTGACCACCGCTGCATCCACTTCACCTTCCAGAAACCCACCACGCACCACCGCACCCAACAGATCCCCGCCGCAACTGGAGCAAAATCAGCCAAGACCAGCTGAACACCAGCCTCGCCCGAAAACCACCCACTGAATCCACCAATCCCGACCTTGCAGCCTGCAACCTCTGGCGCTGGATCAATGACTGCGCCAACACTCTTGCCCCGCTCAATATACCTTCCAACAGAGGTGCCAACAAGAGAGCCAGCTCGTTCCCCTCGGACCTTCGAGCCTCCAAGCAAACCTGCCAGAAACTGGAGAGAAAGTGGCTCCTCGAACAGACACCGGACAACCATGCCGCCTTCAAGAACGCCATCTGCAATCACCATCATCTCATTAGATCTGACAAGAAAACCTCCTTCAAAAATCGCCTGGACAAAACAGCAAGGAGCTCTTCAACATCGTGAATGAACACTCCAACCCCAGCTCCAGCACAAACGACATCCCACCTTCACAAGACCTGTGCAACTCCCTCGCCGCCTTCTTCCATCACAAAATCACAGACATCCATGACAGCTTCAACAGCCAGACCACCCCGCCAATCACCGACTCCTCAGACTCTCCACTCACCTTCAACCACGATCCCCTGCTCGTCTGGGCCAACGTGAACGAAGATGACACAATCAAAACCATGGGCACCATCCACTCTGGATCTCCGTCAGAACCATGCCTGCACCACATCTTTAACAAAGCAAGCGCCACCATCACACCCCACCTCTGCAAAGTCATCAACATCTCCTTCGAGACCGCGACCTACCCCGAGAGCTGGAAGCATGCTGAGATCAAACCCCTACTCAAGAAACCCATGGCGGACCTGAGAGACCTCAAGAACTTCAGTCCCAACTCCCTGCCCCCATTCCCGGCCAAGGTCATCGAGAAGATCATCAACAGACAACTGACCCACGACATCGAAGAAAACAACATCCTGGACCCATCCCAGTCAGGGTTCTGCAGCAACCACAGTACCAAAACCACCCTCATCGCCGCCACTGACGACATCAGGGCCCTGCTTGACAATGGTGAAACCGTGGCCCTCATCCTTCTGGACCTCTCGGCCGCCTTCGACACCTTCTGCTACCGCATCCTACGCACACGCCTCCACAATGCAGGGATCCGGGACAAAGCTCTGGAATGGACCACCTCCTTTGTCTCCGGAAAAAACCCAGAGCATCTGCCTCCCCACTTTCCGCTCCGAATCCTTCAAGATCATCTGCGCAATTCCCAAAGGTTCGTCCCTCAGCCCTACACTTTTCAATGTCTACAAGGCCCGCTCGCCCGCGTCGCCCGGCTACACAACCTCAACATCATCTCCTACGCTGACAACACCCAACTAATCCTCTCCCTCACCAAGGACCCCTCACCGCCAAATCTAACCTCCACGAAGGAATGAAGGCCGTCGCCGAATGGATGAGGAACAGAAAACTGAAGTTGAACTCATATAAGACGGAGGTCCTCTTCCTCGGCGCAGAGCCCTCAGCCTGGGATGACTCCTGGTGGCCAACTGGTCTGGGAGCAGCCCCAACACCCACCAACCACGCACGCAACCTGGGCATCATCCTCGACTCAACACTCTCCATGACCAAGCAAGTCAGCGCCGTCTCCTCATCCTGCTTCAACACCCTCTGCATGCTCCGCAAGATCTACAGATGGATCCCCACAGATACAAGAAGAACAGTCACCCAAGCCCTCGTCAGCAGCAAACTTGACTATGGAAACGCCCTCTACGCAGGAGCCCCGGCCAAACTCCTCAAACGACTGCAACGCATACAAAACACCTCCGCACGCCTGATCCTCGATGCCCACTGCCACAGCCACATCACTCCCCTTCTGAGAGACCGACTTTGGCTCCCAGTCAACAAAAGGATAACCTTCAAGCTCCTCACCCATGCACACAAGGCGCTCCACAACACCGGTCCTGCCTACCTCAACAGACGACTCACCGTCTACACCCCGTCCTGCCAACTCCGCTCAGCCGACATCGTCCTCGCCACCGTCCCCTGCATCCGAAGAGCGACTACCGGAGGCAGATCCTTATCTCACCTCGCCACCAAGACCTGGAACACCCTTCCATTGCCCCTACGACAGACCTAAGACCTGCTGACTTTCAGGAAGCGGCTCAAAACCTGGCTATTTGAGCAGTAGCAGCACCCCCCTCTCAGCACCTTGAGACCCTCACGGGTGGTAGTGCGCTCTACAAATACACTGATTGATTGATTACAAGGCCCGTTAGTGTTGCTATAGGATCTTTTAAATGCCACATCACTTTTAAGCCATCCCTTATATGTTTATTAATGCCATCAGCCAATTTTGGGTTTGCCTCCTTTTTCAAGGGAAAACAAGCATCTAGATGGATGGCATTATGATCACTCCATAAAGTTTCTATCACCATGTTATTTTTACACTACTGAAGACAGCTTTTTGTGTCAAATATATAATCAATAACAGAACAATGACCCCCTCCTCTGTACTTTGGCTTATCTGGGCCAGAGCCTTGAAAAATATTAACTACATCTGTCAAATCATATTGAGCTACTAGATTCTGCAGATACAATCCTCTCACACCACAGGCCACTTATTCTGTAACCTTACTCCTTATCCCAAAATCTGAATTATCAATGCCCATTTTGGCATTAAAATCACCACAAATTAAAATGCTTGGTTGTTGAGTGATACTCTTCCCATAAAGCTTTACGCCTCTAATAAAGCTAAATAGCTCCTCAAACAGGTCACTATAAGTGTTGGAAAAGTTGTTGTTATAAAAATATACTAAATATAAACTGAATCCTTGCTTATTGTCTCTAATAAGTAAGGCCTGATAAGCAGAACTGCCTGTATATATAACTGTAACAGTAATTCTGATACTTATCTTTATCTAGATAGCAAGACCGCAACTATCTCTTCCGAACAGAGCAGCAACAGCGGGGCAAGAATAACAAGAAAAAACATTCAAAACCACAGAAGTGGTATCCCAAGTTTCCTGGAATACAATAAAATCAAACCTTCAATAAAGGAAATCCACTCTGGGTTGGCAATTTTGCTTCTTAGCCTGCCACGTTCCAGATTAACAGGGAAAACTGACTATCCCTAACCTGGCTATTTCAATACATCTCACTTCCTTGGCCCCTTTCCCTCGATAAGGTATTTGACACAGGCAAAGAAGTGATGAAAGAGACCCGTTCTAAAGCAGACTTGTCATGATGTGAAGACACACTATGATAAGAAACGGGTCTAGAGCGAACATCCCCATCTGATTCCCTATCCCTGACACGTGGAGTTACTTTTTGCAGGACCCTATACTGTCAGCCCCTCTCTGTATGATCTACCAATAGGTCAAAACTGTTTTTACACATAACACTGGAAACACATAAGGAGGGCTGTGCTAAGCAAGTCAAGGAAGGAATCATGGGCTTTCGGGGTTTTTTTGGTCTGTAGAAAAAGCCAAGAGGTAAGACTCTAATTTTACCCGAATGGTCAAGAGTCGCAGAAGGCTGGGAGAGAATTTTCTTTGCCAGTTGTGGATACAGTCAGCAGGAATACATTTAACAGAGGGACCGATCCAAGCAACACTTCAGCAAGATATTACCATAATCACGGATATCAAATTTGAAATGATTAACTAACCAATGAAAGACCTTGTTTTGTAATTGAGAGGTAGATTCTAAATGTGAGTTTGGCACAGACGGAACACCAGCCATAACAACAACATATGGACAGAAAGCAGGAGGGAGATTAATCACTGGTAAGTATGAGGGTGATGCAACAGCTAAAGATTCTTGTAGCGCCATGTCAGGTACACTTGAAGACACATTGGGAGCAGATGGATTACCTATTGGAGCTAAAATCAGTGCAGGTTGCTTATCATGCAAACATAGGCCAGGGCGCAGCCGACTGCTTCCTGCCATCTCTTGCTGTCTGGTATTTGCAGAGGGGAGAACATTCAATATAGAAGGGTGTCCCAAAGGGGTATTCACAGGATTGTTTGTAGTATCTATAGGCCCCCTTGGTGTAAGCCATTGTTGACTAAAATGTTCTCTATTGCTACTTTTAATTTCCTCAAACTATCTCTCAGGGAGGTTAAACATTATCAAGGAAATTATGAACTTTTGGACAACTATATCCTAATTCAGTATTTGTACCATACCCTGATTGACTGTTCACCATGCTCTCCTACAGTTGTCCCTCTTAAAGGAGGTGAAAAGGCATCAATAGTCTTAGCTTTCCTCTTGTGCTTAGTGGCAGATGAGGCTGGAGTTATAGATCGGTTTGGACGTTCCACATGAGAATTAAGTACCATACTACCGACCATAGGGGCATCTGAACTAATTACAGGGATAGAGCCATTTAGGGCGCTGATAGCCTGCCCTCCTATCTCAGTTCCTGCATAAGGCGTCCCTACAATATCAATATGGGGAGAACTTGCACAACCCAGGGACAGCGCCTCTCTGCCAAACCAGTCTCCTTAGAGACAACACTGACTGCTCGCACCAAAAAGGAATCAATAGTTGTAGAATTGCAACCTATATGGGTTTTACTGCAGGGTACCCTCTTCTTGCCCATGACTGCTTTCTAGTCTGATATAGTCCGCTACCAATGGACATAAGCTTGTTATAGCCCTACAGCAATCCTTATTGTGCACCCTACTTTATTCATCACTTTCTATACTGTATGAGTAAGCATTCAATGTCTATTCATAAAAATATAAAAGAGAAAGAAACAGAAACATAAAAACAAAGAGAGTAGGCCTCTTCCGGCCGCTGCCGGGTGTGCACAGGCCCGCTCTTGGCCCGGGCTTTGCCAGGGCGCGTCCCGCGCTGCAGTGATCTGCCCGCGCTTTATAGCGCTCGTTGGTGGGCTCTAGTGTGAGAAGCTGGTCCCCAAAATGGCCACCTCCTGGGGACAAGAGGATTCCGGGATATTTAGTTCCCACAGGTATATTAGTGCGTCCTTGTTGCTGTATTCAGGGACCAGGGGTTGCGAGTCATGATTGGATTCTGCAACTGCAAGCCTGCGTTCATGTGATTCCACTGCATTGGTTGATGCTCCTTTGTTGGAGGGTCCAGTCTGGTCGCTGCAAGGGAGAGGGGGTGGGGTGGCTGAGGTTCCCATGGGGATTAGAGGCTAAGTCGGGAAGGGCTGGGGTTGGTGTGTAAGTAAGTGCATCATCCAGAGGGAGCACCATAACAAAGGAACAGCAGGGCTTTCATTTCAGTGTTAACTTGGGTCCACTCACTGCCAGCACTGGATGCCAGACATGAGCTCTTTTCTGCACACAGCTGGCTCTTCACCCACTGCCGTCCTCCGAGGATAAGGCCTGGGCACCTGCAGGGGCTGTGTGAGTCAGATTATGAAAGCCTGTGTGTACAGGCGCTAATGGCACCTTGATAGACTTCCTGTAGGCCAGGGATGTGGAGGTGAGATGTCCTGGGTGTGTTGTGTGCAGCCTTCTACCTCCCTCAATGGATGTGTGGTTTGAATGCATGTGGCTAGTGATTGACCGTCAGATACACGTGTCCAGGAGAGGGTAAAAAGGTCCTCGTTCTGAAAGTCTTATTCCTAAATTCACCCCTTTAACTGCACCTGGATTCCTTGTGTCTCCAAGTGAAAGCTCCCAGTGTAGGTGGCCCTTCTCGGTGCTGGATGCCACATCTGAATCTCAGTATGTATTACAGAGGTTGTTGCACCTGCCAAAATATGGCACAAACTGAATTTACACTATTTTGCTTTACAAGGAACGGAAAATGTTCTGCCATTTTCAGATGTGAAGAATTATGTTTCAGACACAACTGTCAGCTTTCTTTCTCATTACCTCTGACAGCAGCATTGGTGCTATGATCCGGGCTGTCCTCTGTTGACAGTGTCAGTGGGACACGTCAACCTGGAGGACCTGTACTCCAAACAAGTAGCATGTTACCCCATGACTGCGATGGGGTTGCTGTCGGGGAATCAGCTTGACAAAGGTGTACCAACAAGGGTTTGTGTCCAGTACTTAATTTGAGCTGGTGGATGCTGGTGGGTGCCACCAACACTCAATTTTGGCAACAAGCACTTATTTTTCCTGATCCAACATTTCACAAGAGAAAGAAGGAGGAAGATAAAGATGGGAAACCCATCACACAAGGAGAAAGCAGGAACTTGCTACAGCGATATAAGGAGCGAGTGGGTGTCTGGCGGTGGATTAAAGCAGCCTGAGGTGGATTTAAGACCACACAGCATGGTACTTGATGCCACAGTGCCACTGGCGGTTTTCTGACCAGGACTTTGAGCACCAGCACTTATTATTCTACAAATTAATCACTGGTCAAATGCACATAAACAACCCTGTGTCATAGAACCCTTGAAGGTTGATCTCCTTGCAGGGATCCAAAACTCAAGAACTGCACTGAAAAACTAAATAGATACAATCGCTATTAAAATGAATTTAACACACGTAGACGTTATAAAAGTTGATGAAAGGACATTAAAAATGGAGGCTGCAATTATACATATTCCATTAAAGGTCAGGCTGTTGGAAAGCACAATTTTAAAAAACGTATTGACTCTGAAGGAGTCCACAAATAATCACCCGGGGATTACTAGAATTGTTGATGCGCAAGTAGAGGTCTTCTTCCGGCCTCAGGTTTCAAAATCACGAGCGCTCTGGTGAGACACCAGACTAATGTCATCACTAGAAGTTGCCTAGATGTTGGGTCCTAGTAAGGGGTGTGGTATTTGGATTTAATTATCACAAATCAATAACATAGGAAACATAACACTTCACTACCATGACCAATTTATCCATAATACAAAACTCCAAACTAAACAAAGTTTTAAAGCTTTGTTACAACCACAAAGCTAGTGTAGCGTAAATGGCGTGCAATACTAAATTATAAACATACATAAAAACCATAAGCTGGCCAAAGCATCAAAAGAGATTAAGCCTACCAAACATCAATACTGTTAAACACTCTAAAAGTATAACACACATTAGCAAGACTATAATATGCACATTCAAGTCAGATTTCAAGGAAGATGATTGTGACATCAGTAAATCATCAAAATTCAGTTAATAACATTTAATTTCAGAGCTGGGCTAGCCTTATCTTTAACACAAATTTAAACTTACATGTGTGGGAACTGGGTACCCATGCAGGCAAAAAGAAAAAGGAAAACCAAAATAATTTGGAAAAATCATCTAACTAGGGTAACTCACTATAAAATACACTCGTGTAATTATCTATACTGAAAATGAAACAAGAAACCACATTGAGTTTATACCTCTCCTCATGGGACAGCAGAGAAGAAAGTTTCACCAAGTACAGCGTTCATCTCTCCACAGCATCAGTAGACAGAAGCATCAGGACAGTGCAGAACACAGGCTGCATATTGAACAGGTCAGCAGTTCAGAACTGACTGCGCATATTAGTACTGAACAGCATAAACAAGTGGGGCAATTAGAATTAAAGGAAATCCTATATATGAATATCAAATATGGCAAAAGACTTAAAGAGGGACAGGAGATGGAGATGACAACCGCAGTCTCACACTCTCGTAGACTGACAGACTGACTACTCACTACTAGGACATGTAAAACCTAAAAACATATGTCCTACCTTTTAAATGCAATACACCCTGCCCTATGGGTCTCTAGGGCCTACCCTTTATGTATTGAAAAAGAAGGTTTAGGCATGGCAAAAAGTATAATTTGCAGGTTGAACTAGCTGTTTGAAACTGCACTACAGGCTGCAATGACAGGCCTGATACATGTTTTAATGCGCTACTTTAGTGGGTGGCACAATCAGTGCTGCTAGCCCTTCTGTAGTATTTAATTTATAGACCATGGGAATAAGTAGAACTATATACTAGATACCTACAAGTAAATTAAATGTGCCAATCAGGTGTAGACCAAGTGTACCCATGATTCAGGGAGAGACCACAAGCATTTTGGCAGTGGTTAGCAGTAGTTGAATGCACAGAGCCCTAATGCCAACAAAACGAATTCAGAAAATAGGAGGGAGAAGACAAAAAGTCTGGATGTGAAACTGCAGGAAAAGCCAAGTCCATCACCGATTATTTATTCAGCCATGTACCAGTCATGATATAAAGGTAAATAAATACATTTATTAGTGAAACACATTCCTTTAATTCATATGAACAACAGTAAATTACATTTAACAGAAATAAAACTCTATCATCTAATATTAGCTGATTAAAATACATACACTCAAATTCAAACTCTCTCTTCCTCTCATGCAGACACCTTAAAGAACATTCATCCTCCAAATTTAAAATCTAGGTATCATTTAAATGGCTCCCTTTCAAACATGATAGCAGAATGATGGTAATCTGATCATCAAAGCAAATTTAGGGAATGCAGTGTTCCTGTAGAACTTCAGGGCATACAAACTTTGCTTTTCTTATTATGCAATAAACGTGTGTACGCACAGTAGTTCCAAAGTACTAAAATGTCTGGGTAAATACTATTACTCATATTTTCTTTCCTTCACTATTAGTCTGTGCAGAGACACGCGACAGTGTTATCTTTCAGTGTTGCGGCATCTAGTTTAATGCGAAATTTCACTCTTTCATCTGAATGCCAAGCTGAACTGTCAGCCTTGTCTCATATTCAGTGTTCCTATATATCTTCCATAGGGTACTTTACTTCTGTACTTTAAAATTGTATTTGCCATGAATCATAAACTTGCAAATGCCTTCCCACCCCTGACACCTATCCCAGACCCTCTCTATGACAAATGTACATGTCAAATTCCTCAGTATGGTCTTAGCAAGCAGACTTCTACAATTGATCATCAAAATAGTATACTGTTAGGAAAGATGCTGCTGGCATATGAAATTCTTGAACACTGTGGCACTTTTTTCCAGCACCCCTATGAATGTGCTACAACCCCATAAAACATGTAGTACTGGATAATCCCTGATTGCCATAGTTAATTGAAACCAGGTCCTGCAAGTTAAATGTCACTAGTGAACTGCAGCATCTATTGTGCTACTACTAAAGTGACAATGCTAAGCATGTATCTAAGCCGCCCCTGCAACCTGACAGTGAAGTTTTAAAACCGAAAAGTTAACCTGGCAAAATAAACTCTTTGCCAGGTCTAAATCTTCTTTCTTACTGTAAGTCACCCTTAAGGTAGGCCCTAAGTCCTCTTACAGCATGGTGCATGGAATTTAAAGAGTAGGACATGTCTAAGCTCCAAAGTCACTGTGGCAAATCACACAGAAAAGCACCAGATTACATTACAACACCTTAAAATGTACAAATTACTTTTGGGAATAGCTAGAACTATGATTTCCATACTCAAATTATTAGGATTTTTTTAAAATCCAATATGATGCCATATTCAGATTTTAAATTACTATTTTTAAGATGCCACTCTTAGAAAGCTATAATTTGCCTGCTAAAGTCTCTAGTGATCCTTTCAGATATAGGGGGTCATTACGACTTCTGTGGATGGAAAAAGGCATGGATGGTCAGGTTGCCACCAGTGTGGCCGCCTTCCTGTAGGCCCCATTAAGAGTTTTCTTCTGTGTCAGCGGGAAATGGCCTACAACATTGACGCTGGCTCACAATAGAGCCTGTGGCAATGCTGTAGTACGTAGGGTGCACCAGCACCTGTCGCAATGGTCAGTGTCTGCAAACATTGCGATGGGGCTGGCCAGGGGAACCCCTGCACTGCCCATGCTACCACTATATAACTGCTGGCAGAGAAGGGGGTTGTAATTCCCAGGGTGGCGCTGCTCGCCGGTCTAGCGGACAAGGACCACTAGCCCTCCTATGAAGCAATACTGTTGGTACTGGCAGTCCGACCATGGCGCTACCGCCACATTATGACCATCGTAATGTGGCGTCCGGATCCCTACATTGGCAAGGGTTCATCTGCCACGCAACCCTGGAGGTCTTCAGACCACCAGGGGCGTAATAAGGCCCATAATCCCCAACGGTCACCTGGCACTATTTTTAGAGGTGTGAATTGGTCTCAGAAAATGAAACAAAAGGGTTTTGGCTGGGCGGAGGTGAAACCTCCTTCTTAGCTAAAGTTGTATAGCGCAGCAACTCACTCCTCATGGAGTGCGTTTTAGAGCTAGTACTCCATACTTATAAGGCAACAGTAAGACACTTTTTGTGGCTTAACGCGGAATGCTGAACAATGCAAACATTCACAACCAGTCACAAAGATCTAGGTTTAACCCATAGTTTTTCTGCTCACCACGCCAGTTTGGACTCCCAGTTTGAATCCAGCCATATGCAAATCAGTCCTGACCCTGTTTCTAATGGGAAGAGTCCAGACCGAACTGCCAAGCCAAGTCCTCCCTGGACAAGAAACAAGCATCTTAGGACCAGTTTCAGGGCATCACCCTTCATCAGCTAGGTTAGCTTGATTTCAGTGGCACAGTTAGCATGGGACCCACGCCTGGGCATACCCTTCCCACTTGGGGTGACAAATGCAAAAAGAACAGATGATGGACGGAATGCAGAACAATGCAAACATTCACTCCCAGTCACAAAGATCTGGGTTTAATCCATTGTTTTTACGCTCAACACGCCACCCCAGTTTGTACCCAGCCATATGCAAATCAGTCTTGACCCTGTTTCTCATGGGAACAGTCCAGCCCGAACTGCCAGGTTGACAGGGAACTGTTATTGACACCAAAAGTGAAAGATAACAACATAAATAGCACATTTATGATTACTACCTACAACACGCAAGCAACACAAAGCAAGGAAATGTTTGCAAACATTGAATATATTGAGGAATTATTCTAAAATGACACAAGTGACTAGTCAAGCACTTAAATTTGCTTTAAAAAAATACAAATCTTTATGATTGGCCAGATATCAGTGTTCTCAGGTGAAGACACCCATCCATACATTGTGTTAGTTAATGTGTAAGGATTTGTCCATGTTTTCTGTCACTCATCCATCTATTTACCATGTATTGAACCTAGTTAATCTATGATCATGATATGTCATATAACATGTCATTACAATGCCAGCTCAATAATGATACATTTATCCCTGTTGATAACATCATGGCGAGAACCCTGGGTTGTTGATGTAATGTGCATCACACTCATCAGCATACCTTTACACTATTTGTGTTTGAATCTCTCATCATCCTGGATATATCTCCCATGTAAGCTACAGTGATTCAACAGCCCTGATATCAGCACTGTAACCTCAGATGACATTAGGGGACATCCTGGCAGCAGAAATTCAGCTCACTACCATGCTTCAGTGACTTAAGGTAATCATTTGTACATTATCAGCATTATTTCATAATTACTACCATGCTATTTTCTTTGACATTTTTATTTCTGTGAATGGAGTATGCCACATGCCATATGTATATCTATCTGGATTGATATCATGTGTGTCATCTTTGTTTTTCTCGTGCCCCATAGTCATATAACTCATGTTTCCAATTACCATCTCTCTTCTATCACCACCGGTTCTCCAGCTGATATTGAGGGGTCGGTACACAAAGCAACCATCTGTGGGAGTAACTGGTGCTCTGTAATCCACTATAAAAAGACTGATGCTTGTCCCAGCCATGCAGGCTCCATGCACACAGCCCTCAACCAACAACTATCTAAGTTAAATCCCCTGAACCTCCAGGTATATGAAACTCTGGTCTTCTCTCAAACAGTGCTTAATTTGAGCCTGTAGTTGCAGGATGGGGCCATCAGCACTCATATTTGGTAGCCAACACTTATTTTTCCTCATAAGATTTTGACCAAGAGCAACAGAATGAACAGCAAGCAAAGAAGAAGGAAGAAAAAGATAGCAAAAGCATGACAAAGGGAGATTGCAGGAATCTGCAAGAGTAGTATAAAGGGGCAGGGAATGTGTGATCATGTGTTAAAGAGACATGAGGCATGAGGTGGGATCAAGACTATGCAATCTTGCATAAAGGGTCATGGCTAAGGCTCTGTATGAGATGGCCACTTTATTCCACAAGGGACTGCTCTTCATCTCCTGACAGTGCAACACATTTTCTCAGTTGAAACCATACATTTCACTGCATGAAATACCCAGGGTCATGTTGACTCTTTATTTACAGCATTTCCTCAACTTTACCATGTTTGTTTTGTGAATGACACAGCTCAGAACACTGCTGTCCCAGGAGCAGCAAACTCCAGCGCAACCCTGACTAGCTTATTTGCATCACCATTAGGCCTCTTTAGTGATGTTCTTCCTAACAATTCTTGGTGCCTCTAGTTATTCTTTTTATGTATTTCATCTGAAATCTGAGGTGGTTTTCCAGTTTAACATCTTTTACGACAGCAGTATATACATAAGTACCTTCCTGAACATCCCTTCAAATATGGGCCATGAAAACAATGTCAAACATATACATAAAAGTGCTCTTTTCAGCCTCTATGTTCTCATCTTGGCATGTACCCTATTTCTTTTATGGGCAATATTAAGAAAGTTCCATTTTCAAATAAGTCAGCCTATTAAAATCTCTGACTCAGGCTTATCCTTGGGAGCACTTTTAATGGAAAGAGCAGGTTCCTCAATAGACATGTTGCATTCTAGTAATTCTCGCTCTGTAGCTACACCCATTGCCCCAGTGAAGTCGCATTCACCCTTCTCTACCAATAAAAGAATCAAACAGGACCCTACTTCTACAGATAAAACATCCACCTCTATTTCTTTTGTGTTGGATGAAATTAGAGCCTTGGGGCCATTTATAGAGGAGCCAAATACAGGGATGCATACCTTTGACAATAAATTATCTTCAATGGAATCTAGATTATCATCAGTCGAACAATGTATTAGTGACTTTGATGATGAAACTTCAAAAGTGCACCTCTGGAAAGGGATATCTTTATATTGAAAAACACTTGGAGGATCTGGAGAACAGAAATAGAAGTAATGATTTATAAATTTATGGTCTTCCTGAAGGTACTGAAGGAGGGCATCCTGTACCCTTCTTTACCTTGTTCCTGCTGAAACTCCTCAAGTCACCGTCTTCTATGACATGAAACATCCAGTGAGTTTGCAGATTGCATCCTCAACTGTCTTCCTCAATACTTCCTGTTAAACCTCATGGAGTGGTTAGCAGAGTTTAAAGATCTATTGAATGTTCTGAATGCTGCCACGTCTAAGAAACAAGTTATTTGGTCTGGTGCAAAATAAATTCTCTTACAAAATATATTCACAGCTGCAGCTCACAGATGTAAAGAGTTTCTTATTCTCCATCCTGTGTTGCAAGACTTAGGTGTCCGATAAGACTTATTTCATCCTTTCACCTTCAAAGTCACCTATCAGAACAAGACTACTTTATTTGATGATCCTGTCAAACCTAAAGCCTTTATTCAATCACATTCAACTGTTTCAAAGGACACTTCTTGTCTCTCCATGAGTTTTCATGATGTGTTTTAACATTTCTCTAATCTTTACCATTATTCTTTTTTTATAGGTTATTGGTTCCTAGCTGTTCAATCTATGTCCAAGTTTTTTTCTTCTTCGTATTTTCTCTGCAGGCACTCAAGATCCCTGGTATTCCTATTTCCCATAATGCTCATGTATCATCCTGGTGTGGTACTTTGCCCCTAGTTGGTTGTGTTGTCTTCACTCGTGCGCCATCACCCCATTATTCCTCTGTTCTACAATAAGGTTTGTGTTCTTAGTCGTCATCCTATGACATGTACTGTCCTCTATTGCTACATTTTCTTCTTCTTTTCCTTTTCTTTCCTTTCCTGTTCTATCCTCTCCTCTTCCCTTAGCTTCTTACTTATACTTTTTCTATATTCCTTCTTTATATATATTTTGGTAATTTCCTGATGTTCTTGTAGACTGTATCGTTACATATCTATTTATTGTTTATAAAACTCAGAGTTGTTTCCTGGAATGTGAAAGGTTTTGTTCATCCTACAAAAAGCAGAGAATGTTCTTGCTTTTGGCTTCCTATATTCCTGACTTAGTCCCCCTGCAAGAGACTCATCTTACAGAATTGGAAGTATTAAAACTTAAACATAGTTGGATAGGGTAAGTTATTATCTCACCTACATTGAATAAGAAAAAGTAGTACTAATTTCACAAAAAATTGAAATGCACTGTTGTTACTCAACAAATTGATTCAGAGGGTAGATGAATAGTTATTAAATTACTTATTAATGGTATCTCTCTAATTGTTCATAATATATATGGTCCTACCCAACTAGATTGCTAAATCTGGCCCAATATATTTAAGAAATGTCTTCAATGCACTGAGGATATTTTTTATTTTAGGTGGAGACTGTAATCAGATTGTTGATCCATTCATAGATCATCAGTGTAAGGTTAGATTTTATTCCCATAAAAATCATAAATAATTTAACTCCCCTATTTCTCAAAGTCACTTAGAAGATACATGGAGATTTTGTAATCATTCCATAAAAGAATTCTCATTTTACTCTCCTCCACATGGTACTCTAACACGATTGCACCGCATGTTTGTCAGTAAATCATTATCACAGAACCTCATTATTCCACTATTGAACCTTTTGTTATTTCTAACCACGCACCAGTACTTGCATACATTTGCTTGCTCCCTGCTCATTGCAACTCCTACAGATAGAGGTTTAATAATTCTCTTTTACTTCATCCAGTTTTCTCTCCCTCTTTCGCCTCTTTTGCGAATTAATGTTTTGCGTTTCACATAGAATCAAATTCATTTAATTTTTTAAAGCTTCAACTCAAGGTTATATCATTAATTTTGTCTCAAAAAGAAAGAAACATTATGCCCTACAACTTAAGTCCTTATCATCTAATATTTAACATCTAGAACACCAATGTTGTACTAAACCTACCCTTCAAGAAGTGATTTATGCTAAATTTAATTTTAATAAAATAGCCACAGACAATGCATATTACTTGGCAGTTCTGCTTGTTACCAAGGAAGATGTAACAAAGTTGGCAAACTTCTAGCTAATTATTTAAAAGTTTGTAAACAACACACTATTATTGACTCTATTCATTCTTCCACTGGGAAACCGTTTTCAAAAGATCAAGATATTCTAGAGGAATTCATTAAATTCTATCAAAATATATGTATTCCAGAATCTCAAGCTCACTCTTTGCTTATCAGCGCTTATTCAAAAGATGTACCTCATTCAGTCCATGATAATAATAATTTAACATTCCTTGAACATGATCTATCACTTTCAGAAATTCTCAATTTCCTTAATTCACTCAAAAAAGCTAAACCTCGAGGACCAGATGGCTTCACTATTGAGGTTTATTTACACTTTTCAAAAATGCTCTCCCTAAACTCTTGCAGTTTTTTCAATTCTTTTATACTGCCGGTACAGCAGGAGACCCTTCAAGAAGCCACATTTGCCTTATTTATAAAGATGGTTGAGACCCTACCCAGTGTAATAATAATAGACCTATTTGCCTTGTAAATACGGACTATAAAATATTTGCCAAGTTACTTGCTTTGCAATTAGATCCTGTATTACCTAATTTCAATGACAAGGTGCAGTCTGGATTTGGTAAGGGTCATTTGGCCTCATATAATTCTGGATCATTTGTTTAATGTTTTGAATAAAGCATCCTCTCACCCGTATTCCTTAGATGATGTTGCTATTGATGCAGAAAAGGCTTTTGACAGAATTGACTGGACCTTTTTACTTAAATCTCTTACTTGGCATTGGTTTGGACTCAATATTATCTCACTTATATCTCTTCTTCATAAAGCTCCCATGGCCTCTGTATAAGTTAATCATCAAACCTCTCAATATTTTCCTTTGAAAAGAGGTGTTTAGCAGGGTTGTCACTCATTCCCCCCTTTTATTTTTCTTAAGCCTTGAACCTTTCTATCCAACATTTGCAACAAAAACTTCATTTCTGGCCTTCAGTATATTGATAAACATTTGAAATTCTTGACTTATGCAGATGTCATTCTTTTTTTTCTCTCCTACCTGGGTAGTCTGATCCCTGCCATGCTTCATGAATTGTCCTAATTTTCTTTACTATCAGGATATAAAATCAATTCAGATAAAACAAGTCTTATTAATTTTTGTCCTAAGAATTCTTTCAATCTACTTGTTTCCATTGGAATGCATCAAAGATTAAATAGTTAGGTATTTGGTTCACCAGTTCTATTAAAGAATCAGTCAACATAAACATGAGATAAGTAATGAATAAAATAGATAAATTGTTATCTTCCTGGAATCCTTTATTTCTTTCTTGGTGGGGTTGTCTTGGCTCCATAAAAATTATGATTACTCTTATCCTATTATATATTCTTTCCAGAATACCAGTTTATCTTCCTTGGTCATTTTTTAAGAGATAATTTCTTTGGCATTACAAAAAATCGAGAATATCCCTATTACATCTTGGGAAAACCAAGATGGAAGGTGGAACAAACTTTCCAGATTTTGGATCTCATCATAAAGCCTTTTCTCTTAGACAAGCCTCTTAATGGCTTCTTACTGTACCTTTCTCCTTTACTCCTTTATGGCTGGATATTGAACACTGTTAGACCTGACAGCCTTAGGGTGGTCACCCCTAACTTTTTGCCAGCCCCCATCCACTTTTTGGATACTATGGCCCTCATTCTGACCTTGGCGGGCGGCGGAGGCCGCCCGCCAAAGTCCCGCCGTCAGGTTACCGTTCCGCGGTCGAAAGACCGCGGCGGTAATTCTGACATTCCCGCTGGGCTGGCGGGCGGCCGCCTTCAGGCCGCTCGCCAGCCCAGCGGGAAAGAGGCTTCCACGATGAAGCCGGCTCGGAATCGAGCCGGCGGAGTGAAAGCTGTGCGAAGGGTGCAGTTGCACCCGTCGCGTATTTCACTGTCTGCGCAGCAGACAGTGAAATACATTTAGGGGCCCTCTTACGGGGGCCCCTGCAGTGCCCATGCCAGTGGCATGGGCACTGCAGGGGCCCCCAGGGCCCCCGCGACCCCCCCTACCGCCATCCGGTTCCCGGCGGGCGGACCGCCGGGAACTGGATGGCGGTAGGGGGGGTCGGAATCCCCTCGGCGGCGCAGCTAGCTGCGCCGCCTTGGAGGATTCCAATGGGCGGCGGTACACTGGCGGGTGACCGCCAGTGTTGCCGGTCCGACCGCGGCTTTACCGCCGCGGTCGGAATGCCCATTGGAGCACCGCCGGCCTGTCGGCGGTGCTCCCGCGGTCCTCCAACCCGGCGGTCATGGACCGCCAGGGTTGGAATGACCACCTATTTTTGCTGGTTTTAGGACTCTGCACACTTTACCACTGTTAACCAGTGCTAAAGTGCATATGCTCTCTCCCTTTAAACATGATGACATTGGAATATTTATTTTACTTATAAGACCCTAGCAAAATGCACTATGGTGGTCATTACAACCCTGGCGGACGGTGTTAAAGTGGCGGTAAGACAGCCAACAGGCCAGCGGTAAAAGGTTTGCAATTACGACCGTGGCGGAAACCGCCAACAAAGACAGCCACTTTAACACTACGACTGCCACGGCGGTACAAACAAACAGCGCGGCGATCAACGCCAACAGACAGGCGGAGGACAAAGTACCGCCCACAGTATCACAACAGGCCAATCCGCCACCTTTTCTGGGGCGGATTCACCGCAGATAAAAACATGGCGGAAACAGGATTTTGAAGGGAAAACGCTCACCTCTACACACCCCACGAGGAACGAGGACACCATGGACCCGGAACTCCAAATTCTCCCTGCGATTGTCTTACTGCTCCTCTACCAGGAGCACGAACGCCAGCGGCGAAGACCACAATGAGTACTGCACCTACGACACAGGGGAGGGAAAAAACAGGGACACACACATACAACACCCCCACCCCCAGCCCCACCCTCACCCACTACAACACACACACTAATACAGCATGATACATCACAGTTACACCCCCCAACCCCCCGGGAAGAATGCAAAGACAATAGAAAATGAGTGTAACCATTGTAATATATTAAAATCCAGTACGCAAAAATATATATATACACCATAAACAAAATATATACCAAGCATAGTAGTCCAGGTAGTGCTCCAATTATGTCCGTGGAACACTGGGCCCACACGGTATGGGCGAGGTCCACACAAGATCCCCGACCATAACGGAGAGAACACTGCAGGGGCATCAGAGAGCAACAAAACAGGCACCTCAGAGGGAGGGAATGGGGGGGCACCTCAGCCGGTTGAGTGCACAACGCCAAATCCATGAGAGGGCCACATGCCGACTGTTACATCCTAGGGAGTGCAAAGCCACAGTCTCTAAAGTCTCTACAGTGGGTGGTTTGCCCACTGTTCCATCCTGGGGAGTGCAAAGCCGCAGTCTCTCAAGTCTCTACAGTGGGTGGTTTGCCCACTGTTCAATCCTGGGGAGTGCAAAGCCGCAGTCTCTCAAGTCTCTACAGTGGGTGGGTTGCCCACTGTGCAATCCTGGGGAGTGCAAAGCCGCAGTCTCTCAAGTCTCTACAGTGGGTGGGTTGCCCACTGTTCCATCCTGGGGAGTGCAAAGCCGCAGTCTCTCAAGTCTCTACAGTGGGTGGGTTACCCACTGTTCCATCCTGGGGAGTGCAAAGCCGCAGTCTCTCAAGTCTCTACAGTGGGTGGGTTGCCCACTGTTCCATCCTGGGGAGTGCAAAGCCACAGTCTCTCAAGTCTCTACAGTGGGTGGGTTGCCCACTGTCCCATCCTGGGGAGTGCAAAGCCACAGTCTCTCAAGTCTCTACAGTGGGTGGGTTGCCCACTGTCCCATCCTGGGGAGTGCAAAGCCACAGTCTCTCAAGTCTCTACAGTGGGTGGGTTGCCCACTGTCCCATCCTGGGGAGTGCAAAGCCACAGTCTCTCAAGTCTCTACAGTGGGTGGTTTGCCCACTGTTCCATCCTGGGGAGTGCAAAGCCACAGTCTTTCAAGTCTCTACAGTGGGTGGTTTGCCCACTGTTCCATCCTGGGGAGTGCAAAGCCGGTGGTTTGCCCACTGTTCCATCCTGGGGAGTGCAAAGCCACAGTCTCTCAAGTGGATAACAGTCTCCACTGGTTCTGGAGGGGGCATGGTGCCCAGAGTGATTCATCCTGCTAAGGACAGAGGTAGTGGATGGATCTCTCCACTGGTTCTGGAGGGGGCTTGGTGCCCAGAGTGCTTCATCCTGCTAAGGACAGAGGTAGTGGATGGATCTCTCCACTAGTTCTGGAGGGGGCATGCTGCCCTGAGTGCTTCTTTCTGCCCGTGACGGACTCAGTAGCGTCAGTGCCCTTGGCGCTCATGGGCCAGCTTTGCTTGAGACGGCGGTGCCCTGTTCAGCGGTGCTTGAGACGGCGGTGCCCTGTTCAGCGGTGCTTAAGACAGCGGTGCCCTGTTCAGCGGTGCTTGAGATGGCGGTGCCCTGTTCAGCGGTGCTTGGATCGGCGGTCTCCTTTGCAATGATTCAGCTGCTGGCGGTCCTTCATGGCCCAGCGGGGCTTATGCTGGCGGTCCTTCATGGCCCAGCGGTGCTTTTGCTGGCGGTCCTTCATGGCCCAGCGGTGCTTGTGCTGGCGGTCCTCTCTGTCCCAGCGGGGCTTGTGCTGGCGGTCCTTCATGGCCCAGCGGGGCTTGTGCTGGCGGTCCTTCATGGCCCAGCGGGGCTTTTGCTGGCGGTCCTTCATGGCCCAGCGGGGCTTGTGCTGGCGGTCCTCTCTGTCCCAGCAGGGCTTGTGCTGGCTGTCCTCTCTGTCCCAGCTGGGCTGGTGCTGGTGGTGGCCTCCTGGGCAGCTGGGCTGGTGGCCTCCTGGGCAGCAGGGCTGGTGGCGGTGGCTTCCTAGGCAGCGGGGATGATGGCGGTCTTCTCCGCTGTGCTGCTCTTCCCAGACTTGCTGACTTTCTTGTGCCCCTTCCCCACCTTGGAAGGTGTCGCAGCTGACTCCACACTCCCTCCTGTACCCCTGGGAGTGGCTTTGGTGGCTGGAGTCTTCCCCCTCTCCCGCTGGGCACTGGCCAACTTCTGATGCTTCACAGGTGGGGGACTGTCTGTGCTGTGGCTCTGTGCCACACTGGCTGCCCTGGTGGCCGGTGCACTCCAGATTCCGGTGACTACAAGCACCACTGGTCCCGGAGATGCTGTGGCTGAGGTGCTAGTTTGGGACCTAGGAGGCAGACGGGGTGGGGGAGGTGTGGGAAAGAGGTCAAGGTTGGACAGGAAAAGTTTTTGGGAGACACTGGGACGGGTAGCTGGAGGGGGTTTGGGAGTGGAGGAAGAGGTTGTGTTTGTGGGAGGTGTTCGTTTGCTGACTTTGGGTGAAGGTGCATGCGCTGGAGGCTGTTGTGAGGTGGATGGCTGTTGGGTGGGTGTGTGCCTGCGTTTGTGTATCTTGGGAGGGGGCATCACAGACACACTGGGAGAGGGCACAGGGTACGTGTGAATGGTAGTGGGGGTGGTGACTGCACGTGAGCGGGGTGTGGTGGTGGGTGTGCTGGTGATGGTAGTAGTGGCTGTAGAGGTAGTGCATGCAGGTATGAGTGTAGATGAGACTGGGAGGGAGGAGGGAGATGAGGAGGAGGGGGACACAGTGGAGGCAGTGGATGTTGGTGTGTCTGCATGTGTCTGATGCTTGCGTGAGTGCCTGTGGGATGTGTGGTGCTTATGTTTGCCTGAGCTTCCGTTGTGTGGAGGGGGAGGCTAGAGACAGGGACAATGGCTGCCATCAGTGCTGAGGCCAGAGTCTGAAAAGCTCGCTGAAGGGTCACCTGACCAGAATTAATGCCCTCCAGGAATGCATTTGTTTGTTGCAACTGCCATTCTACACCCTGAATGGCATTCAAAATGGTAGACTTCCCAACAGTGAGGGACCTAAGGAGGTCAATGGCCTCCTCACTGAGGGCAGCAGGGGTGACTGGGGGAGGGCCTGAGGTGAAGGTGATGGCCACCGTCCAGGGTGAGAGGGCACGGGCGAAGGCTGAGGGGCTGCTGGGAGGACGGTGCTGGAAGGGGGGGTGGCGGCTGTACCTGTAGATGGGGGGCACAGATGTTGCCGACACCACAAGGGAGCTCCCATCAGAGGATGAGTCCGTGTCACTGGTCTCAGCTCCTGTCCCCGCCGTGGAGCTCCCCTCGCCCTCCGTCCCACTGGTGAAGTCCGATTCCGTAGTGTGGCCCTCCATGGCCATGTGGGATGCAGCCCCCTCGTGCTCCATTGCCACTGCTCCTCCGCCTGATGATGCTAATGCACACAAGAACAGGGAGACCACAAAAAGGGGGGGACGACAGAAGAAAGACATGTTGAGTGCATGCATTACCGCTACCGTTGGCGGACACAACAGACACAGAAGCCCCTGCACTATGCCGCGCTCATGGGCTCCACTGTTCAATTCCTGGGAAATGGCCTACTAGGCTATGGACGACATCTGCACACATGGATGACACAGGGGCATGACTAGGTGTACTTAGCACTCTACAGAGGTGCAGTGGGGTGCCACATGGCCTGCCTTACAGAGGGACCTTGCCTACAGAACTTGCCCTGGCCTAGGGAAAGCCACAGCCCACCTCCCCCACCCAGACACCTCCACTGCGCGCAAAATCAGAAGAATGCGAGTGTACTCACCCCCTTGTGGCTGCTGTGATGCCCTCAAGCGCCCATCCAACTCCGGATACGCCACCGCCAGGATCCTGAACATCAGGGGGGTCATGGTGCGACGGGCACCCCTCCCACGTTGGGAGGCCATCCCCAGCTGAGCCTCCGCTGTCTACTTGCTCTGGCGGCGAATGTCCTCCCATCTTTTCCGGCAGTGGGTGCTCCATCTGTGGTATCGAGTGATTGAACAGATAAAAAATGGCGGTCACGTCCGCGGCGGTGCATACCGTCACCGCCGGCGTACATCGTCATTGGCTCCTGGGACCCATAGGGTCCAATGTTAACCAATGCAGCATTGCACCACAGACTTCGACCGCCTACCGCGACGGTGTACAATGCCAGTGCAGTTACCTCACATCCCATTGTCCCACTTTACAGGTCAGGCAGCCGCCATTTAAGGGGCCCACATGGCTTCATTTTCAACTGCGTCACACATACCTAGGCCTAGACTCAACACACATACAGGCCACTTTTTAGATTATGAATGGTGTTCTGTGTGAGCTGTGGGTACGTACCTCTGAGTTTTTTGACTCTGTGCTCGCTGTTGTCCTTCATAGGCACCGTCCGCTGGGATATGTGAGGAGATGTCGGTATCCTCCGGTGTACCGACCGTTGGTGGACCTGTCGACAATGGAGGAAAGACATGTGATAATCACATACAGGCTTGACCGTGCCACAATCCAGGAACTGTGTACCCAGTTGGAGCCAGACCTGATGTCAGCTATCCGCCATCCCACAGGAATCCCCCCTCAAGCGCAGGTGCTGTCAATGCTCCATTATCTTTCAAGTGGATCATTTCAAACAACAGCGGCCATTGCATCAGGGATGTCCCAGCCTATGTTTCCCAACGTGCTGTCCAGAGTGTTGTCTGCCCTGCTGAAACACATGCGGAGCTACATCGTTTGCCCTCAGGTGGAGGATTTGCCTACAGTGAAAGGTGATTTCTATGCCCTGGGACATATCCCCAACATCATAGGTGCCAATGATGGGACACATGTGGCTTTGTTACCCCCCCACAGGAGTGAACAGGTGTACAGAAACCGGAAGAGTTATCATTCCATGAATGTATAGATGGTATGTTTGACAGAACAGTACATCTCCCATGTGAATGCCATGTTCTCTGGCTCAGTGCATGACGCCTACACCCTGAGGAGTAGCAGCATCCCTTATGTGATGGGTCAACTCCAGAGGCACCGTGTGTGGCTATTAGGTGAGCACCTGGAAGCTAGTCAGTGGGAATGGTTGTCTTGGTCTGGGGATATCCCTCCAGGTTAGTGTTTGTCTAACAGTTGTCCCTCACCATTTGCAGGTGACTCTGTTTACCCCAACCTGTCATGGCTACTGACCCCAGTGAGGAATCCCAGGACAAGGGCAGAGGAACGCTACAATGAGGCCCATGGGCGAACTAGGAGGGTGATCGAGCGGACCTTCGGCCTCCTGAAGGCCAGGTTCTGGTGCCTCCATATGACAGGTGGACCCCTATTGTACTCACCAAAGAAGGTGTGCCAGATCATCGCTGCCTGCTGTATGCTTCACAACTTGGCTTTGTGATGACAGGTGCCTTTTCTGCAGGAGGATGTACCAGATGGCGGTGTTGTTGCAGCTGTGGAGCCTGTGGACAGTGAAGACGAGGAAGCAGAGGAAGAAGACATGGACAACAGGGACTCAGTGATCCAGCAATATTTCCAGTGAAACACAGGTAAGAATACAGACCTGCCTACTACATGTAATTAAACACTACTACCTCTCTACTGTCTGTCGTTTTCACCCAGTGTATGGTCACTGATTTGTCACTTTCCCTTACGATTTCACAGATATGGGTCCCACAGTGTGACATCTGATTTGATTCATCATGGACTAGAGCTGTGTGACATAGGTATGTTGACATTACAAATGAAAGAGCTTTTTGCCACAGTTATTGCTAATACAGTATTCCGAAATCACAGACTGACTCCAGATTGTTTTGTGCTTTAAGGGTGTTTATTTAAGTGCTCAATATTGGAGGGGGTTGTAAAATGGTAAGGGGTGATGGCGGAGGAATGTCCAGTCTATTAGTCTCACAGGTGCATTGCCCAAATGGGCATAGGAAGTGGAGCTGGGGCAGTTTAAGGATGGACAGGGTGACAAAGTGGGACAGTGGGATGACAATCAGGGTGGTCTCATTTCTTGGTGGGGGTCTTGGCATCGTTCTCTGTCTTGTTCCTGGATCTCAGGGACTGCTTGCGAGGTGGTTCTCCCTCTGCAGGGGGTGGGGTGCTGGTTTGGTGGTCCTGTGGCGGTGCCTCCTATCCACTAGCGCCGGTGGAGTTGGTGGGCAGTTCATCATCCAGGCTAGTGTCAGGGGCCCCTTGTAGTGCCACAGTGTGCCTCCTGGTGTTGAGTACTTCCTTCAGCACCCCTACAATGGTGCCCAGGGTGGAATTGATGGTTTTGAGTTCCTCCCTGAAGCCCATATACTGTTCCTCCTGCAGGCGCTGGGTCTCCTGAAACTTGGCCAGTACCGTTGCCATCGTCTCCTGGGAGTGGTGGTAGGCTCCCATGATGGAGGAGAGGGCCTCGTGGAGAGTGGGTTCCCTGGGCCTGTCCGCCCCCTGTCGCACAGCAGCCCACCCAGTTCCCCTGTGTTCCTGGGCCTCCGTCCCCTGGACCGTGTGCCCACTACCACTACCACTGCCCCCAGGTCCCTGTTGTTGTTGGGGTGGTGGGTTAGCCTGGGTTCCCTGTAGTGGTGGACACACTGCTGAATTATGTGTCCTGGGGACGGAGGTATGGGCCCGCTGGGTGGGTGCTGTGCTGGTGTTTCCAGAGGGGGGAAGCTCTGTGGTGGCCTGTGACTGGGTGTGGGGAACCGACTGTCCTGAGTTCCCCGATGGGCCGGGCTGGTCATCTAGATCCAGTTGGACAGAGGTGCTGTCATCACTGTGGGCCTCTGTGGTTGGTGGTGTGGACATGTGTGGACCCTCCTGTCCGGTGACGTTGGGTAGGGGCCCTGCAGGGGTACAAAAGTATGTTTATTACATCTGTGTGTGGCATGGTGTGCAATGGGTGGGTGACCGTGTACCCCAGTGCTTGCATTCCTGTGTGGGACCTTGTGTGATGATGGTTTAGGGGGGTGTATGGGTATGTGCAGTGGGCATGCTTTAGTGATGGGTGTCCATGCTTTGTTGTTGCATGCAGGGGTTGGGGTTAGGATGTGTGGTTAGTGATGTTCAAACATTTGTGAGGAGTTATAGTGATGGGGGTGAGGGTGAGGGTGGGGGTATGTGCTGGCATGCAGGTAGGGTGGGGGATGTAATAGTTAAGATTTAACTTGCCAGAGTCCATTCTTCCACCTACTCCTGCGATGCCCTCAGGATGCAGAATCGCCAAGACCTGCTCCTCCCATGTTGTTAGTTGTGGGGGAGGAGGTGGGGGTCCGCCGCCAGTCCACTGAACCGCCAGGTGATGTCTTGAGACCAAGGGACGCACCTTCCCCCGTAGGTCGTTCCACCTCTTCCTGATGAACTCCCAATTTCTTGGGTGGTGTCCCACTGCGTTGACACTGTCCACTATTCTTCGCCATAGCTCCATCTTCCTTGCAATTGAGGTGTGCTGCACCTGTGATCCGAATAGCTGTGGCTCTCCTCCACCATGATCCTGAGCTCCTCCTCCGAGAACCTGGGGTGTCGTTGCTGTGCCATGGGGTGGTGTAAGTGATGTGTGGGGTGGTGTGTGGGGTGATAATTGTGGTGATATGTAGTGGTGTGTAGTGTGTGGTGCGTGGAAGTTATGTGGGTGATGGTGTTGTGTGCCTGTGGATGCTTGTATTGTTGATGGTGGTGTCTCTCTCTGGCCTCCGTTCATGATTTGTTGTCATAAGGGTTTGAGGGTGATGTGGGTGTGTGTTTTATATAGTATTGGGTGTGTGAGAGTGGTGTGTGTATGTGTATCAGGTGTGTGTATTTCGAATTGTCCAATGTGGATGTGTTTTGTAGGAGTGTGTGTATTTTGAGCGCGGCGGTGTGCACACCTCCACGCCAACAGAAACACGCCCATGCTATTACGACCCACAAATCCACGCGGCGGTCTTTCAACCGTGGTATTCCATTGGCGGTACACATCGCTGCGCTCAAAATACACACACTTCTACAAAACACCGCCACATTGGACAATTCAAAATACACACACCTGATACACATACAAACACCACTCCCACACACCCAACACAATATAAAATACACACCCACATCACCCACAAACCCCTAACCCCGAAATTCAGAGAGAAGGCCAGAGAGAGAGCACAGCAATTGACAACCCCATCACACAGAGGCACACCATACCCACACAACATCCACGCACAAAACACCACACACCACTACACTCACCACACTCATCACCACATACACCACCCCACACCTCACCCACACCACCCCATGTCACGCCAAAGACACCCCTGCTTCTCCGAGGAGGAGCTCAGGGTCATGGTGGAGGAAATCGTCCGGGTAGAGCCACAGCTATTTGGCTCACAGGTACAGCACACATCAATAGCCAGGAAGATGGAGTTATGGCGCAGAATAGTGGACAGGGTGAACGCTGTGGGACAGCACCCAAGAAATAGGGAGGACATCAGGAAGGGGTGGAACGACCTACGGGGGAAGGTGCATTCAACGGTCTCCAGGCACAACATCGCGGTACAGCGGACTGGCGGCGGACCCCCACCTCCTCCCCCACAACTAACAACATGGGAGGAGCAAGTCTTGACCATCTTGCATCCTGAGGGCCTCGGAGGAGTCGGTGGAGGATGAGACACTGGTAAGTCAAATCTCAACTATCATATCCCCCACCCTACCTGCATGCTATCACACACCCCCACCCTCACCCCCTCCCCTATCACTCCAACTCCTCCCTAATGTACCCATAACACAAACCATCCATCCCAACACCAAGCCCTGCATGACACAACTAAGCATGGGCACCCCTCACTAAAGCATGCTCACTGCACATACCCAGAACACCCCCCCAACCATCATCACACAAGCCCCCACACAGGAATGCTTGCACTGGGGTTCACGCACACCCACCCATTGCACACCATTACACACACACATGCAATAATCATGTTCTTATACCCCTGCAGGAACCCGAAGGAACGTCACCACACCAGAGGGTCCAGACAACACCACTCCACCCCCAGAAGAGGCCCACAGTGACGAGAGCAGCTCTGCCCTACTGGATCTTGATGACCAGCCCAGACCATCGTGGGCCTCAGGACAGTCGGTTCCCCTTGCACAGGCACAGCCCAACACCGACCTTCCACCCTCTGGTAACACCAGCACAGCACCCACCCAGCGGGCCCAAACCTCCCTACCCAGGACAGGTCAATCAGCGGTGTGTCCACCACTACAGGGAACCCAGGATAACCCACTACCCCAACAACAACAGGGACCTGGGGGCAGTGGTAGTGGGCACACGGTCCAGGTGACGGAGGCACAGGAACACAGGGGAACTGGCAGGGTTGCTGTGCGACAGAGGGAGGACAGGCCAAGGGAACCAACTCTCCACGAGGCCCTATCCTCCATCATGGGAGCATACCACCACTCCCAGGAGACGATGGCGACGGTCCCGAACAAGTTGCAGGAGACCCTGCGCCTGCAGGAGGAGCAGTATTTGTGGTTCAGGGAGGAGCTCAGGACCATCGGCTCCGCCCTGGGCACCATTGTAGGGGTGCTGAAGGACATACAGCAGACCTTGAGGGACACCGTGGCACTCCAAGGGGCCCCTGACACTAGCCAGGATGATGAACTGCCCACCACCTCCGCCGGCGCTAGTGGACAGGACGCCCCGCCACAGGACCACCACACCAGCACCCCACTGCCTGCAGACGGACAACCACCACGCAAGCGGTCCCTCAGATCCAGGAACAGGACAGAGCAAGACGGCAAGACCACTGCCAGGAAATAAGACCACCCTGATTGTCCTCCCACTGTCCCACTTTGTTACCCTGTCCATATTCGAACTGCCCCAGCTCCACTTCCTATGCCCAGATGGGCAGTGCACCTGTGAGACTAATAGACTGGACTCTGCCATGGACATTCCTCCACTATCCCCCATCACCATTTTACAACCCCCCTTCATTTTCTGAGCACTTAAATAAACACCCTTGAAACACAAAACAATCTGGAGTCAGTCTATGATTTGGTACTTTGCATTATCAATTACAGTGTCATAATGGGTTACCCATTGTAAGGCTAACATACCTATGTCACACATCACATGCCCATGAAGGATGCAAGCAGTTGACACGTAGGTTACCACAATTGTGAAACTGAAATGGAAGGGTACAACTCAATTTACAAATAGTGATTGAAATGGAGGTACAGGATAGAGGTAGACATGTGACAGTTAATGTAATGTGAAACCAGAAAATGTTCTCACCTGTGTCTCACTGGAAATATTGCTGTATGACTGACTCCCTGTTGTCGTTTTCATCTTCCTCAGCTTCATCCTCATCACTGTCCACAGGCTCCACAGACTCCACAGCTGCTACAACACCGTCATCTGGATCATCCTCCTGCAGAAAAGGCACCTGGCGTCGCAATGCCAAATTATGGAGCATGGAGCAGGCGACGATGATGTCGCACACCTTCTTCGGTGAGTAGAATAGGGATCCACCTGTCATATGTAGGCACCTGAACCTGGCCTTAAGGAGGCCGAAGGTGCGTTCGATAACCCTCCTAGTCCGCCCATGGGCATCATTGTACCGTTCCTCTGCCCTGGTCCTGGGATTCCTCACTGGGGTCAATAGCCAGGAAAGGTTGGGGTAACCAGAGTCCCCCAATAGCCATACACAGTGCCTCTGGAGTTGAGCCATCATATCAGGGATGCTGCTATTCCGCAGGATGTAGGCGTCATGCACTGAGCCAGGGAACATAGCATTTACCTGCGAGATGTACTGGTCTGCCAAACAGACCATCTGGACATTCATGGAATGATAACTCTTCCTGTTCCTGTACACCTGTTCACTCCTGTGGGGGGGGGGGGGACCAGAGCTACATGTGTACCATCAATGGCACCTATGACGTTGGGGATATGTCCAAGGGCATAGAAGTCACCTTTCAATGTAGGTAAATCCTCCACCTGAGGGAAAATGATGTATCTCCTTACGTGTTTCAGCAGGGCAGACAACACTCTGGACAAGACGTTGGAAAACATAGGCTGGGACATCCCTGATGCCATGGCCACAGTAGTCTGAAAGGAAATGGAGCACTGACAGCACCTGCACGTAAGTGGGGATTCCAGTCGGATGGCGGATCGGTGACATCAGGTCTGGCTCCAACTGGGTACATAGTTCCTGGATTGTGGCACGGTCAAACCGGTAGGTGACGATGACATGTCCACCAGCGGTCGGTACACCGGAGGATTCCGCCATCTTCTCACATGTCCCAGCTGATGGTGCCTACGAAGGACAACAGCGAAGAACCAGTCACTATTCCGCCAGGTATGTACCCACAGTTACATACAAGGCTACACCAGACACAAAACCCTTCCTGTATGTGTGTTGAGTGTAGGCCTAGCTATGTGTGACGCAGTAGTAAATGAAGCCATGTGGGCCCCTGAAATGGCGGCTGCCTGACCTCTAAACTGGGACAATGGGATTGTGGGGTAACTGCGCTGGCGTTGCACACCGTCGCGGTAGGCGGTCGTAGACCGCGGCGCGATCCTGCATTGGTTAACATTGGACCCTATGGGTCCCCGGAGCCAATGAACAGGTGCGCCGGCGGTGATGATGCGCACTGCCGCAGACATCACCACCGCGGACGCCACCGCCATTTTCTATCTGTTCAATCACTAGATACCTGACCTTCGACAGGAGAGGACCTACACTGCTAGTGCTGCTGTGACCTCGGTCTGGAAGTGACGATGGCTGCTTCGTCTGGGGAAAGGGCCCCTGCCTTCACTGCACAGGAGTTGGAGAAACTTGTGGATGGGGTCCTCCCCCAGTACATGCTACTCTACAGTCCTCCAGACCAACAGGTTAGTACACAGGGAGTACGTTGTATGGGCTAGGCCTGGGTGGAGAGGGCTGGGTGGAAGAGGGAAGGGGCCAGAGTTCATAGTACATTAATGCATGGGAATAAATGGGCCACATGGTCAGAGTAGGGAGGGGGCCACTCACATTGACGGTGCAGTTGGTAATGACTGTTCCTCTTCCCTTGTGCATGTCATGTAGGTCAGCACCCACCAGAAGAGGGACATTTGGCGTGCCATCGCCAAGGAGGTCCGGACCCTGGGGGCCCACCAGAGACGGGGCACCCACTGCCGGAAGAGATGGGAGGACATTCACCGCTGCAGCAAGAAGACGGCGAAGGCTCAGCTGGGGATGGCCTCCCAACGTGGGAGGGGTGCCCGTCGCACCATGACCCCCTTGATGTTCCGGATCCTGGCGGTGGCCTACCCGGAGTTGGATGGGCGCTTGAGGACATCACAGCAGACACAAGGGGGTGAGTACAACCTAATTCTGCGGACTTTGCGTGCAGTGGACGGGTCTGGGTGGGGGAGGTGGGCTGTGGGTGTCCCTAGGCCAGGGCGAGTTCGGTAGGCAAGGCCCCTCCGTAATGTAGGCCATGTGGCACTCAACCCCATCTCAGCAGAGTGCCAAGTTGAGGTATAGTTGCCCCTGTGGCATCCATGTGCGCAGATGTCCACCATTGCCATGTAGGCCATATCCCAGAAATTGCAAGTGCAGAGGGCAGGAGCACGGCTTTATGCAGGGGGCTGCTGCGTCTGTCTTGTCCGCCAACAGTAGCAGAATGCCATGCACTAAAACTCTCTTTCTTCTGTCTCCCCCCCTTTTCCTGCTCTCCCTGTCCTTTTGTACATCAGCATCATCAGGCGGAGGTACAGTGGCACCAGAGCACGAGGGAGCTGCATCCCTCATGGCCATGGAGGGCCACACCACGGACTCTGAATACACCAGTGGGACGGAGGGCGAGGGGAGCTTCACGTCGGCCACCGGATCACCAAGCAGCGACACGGACTAGTCCGCCGATGGGAGCTCCCCTGTGGTGGCGGCACCATCTGTGCGCCCCACTTCTACAGGTACAGCCGCCACCTCCCCTACCAGCCCCGCCCTCCCAGCAGCCCTTCAGCATTCGCCCGTGCCCGCTCACCCAGGAGGGTGGGCATCACCTTCGCCCCAGGCACCTCAGGCCCTGCCCCAGTCACCCCTGCTGCCCTCAGTGAGGAGGCCATTGACCTCCTCAGGTCACTCACTGTTGGGCAGTCTACCATTGTGAATGCCATCCAGGGTGTAGAACGAGAGTTGCAACACGGTAATGCATTCCTGGAGGGCACTCATTCTGGTCAGGCTGTCCTTCAGCGGACCCTGGAATCTCTGGCCTCAGCACTGATGGCAGCCATTGTCCCTGTGTCTAGCCTCCCCCCTCCAACTTCCTCCACCCAGACCCAATCCCCTGTACCCCAGCCCATCCCAAGCACACCTACAGACCAGCATGCACACAAGTCAACACACACAAGTAGCTCAAGCAAACATAGGCACCACACACACCACAGGCACTCACGCAAGCCTCACCCACATACAGACACAGCAACATCCACTGCCTTCACTGTGTCCCCCTCCTCCTCTTATCCCTCCTCCCTCCCAGTCTCGTCTACACACACACCTGCATGCACCACATCTACAGGCACCATGAGTCGCACAAGGAGACCCAGCACCCCATGCCTCTCACCTGCACTCACCACCCCCACTACCATTTATACGTCCCCTGTGTCCTCTCCCAGTGTGTCTGTGACGCCCCCTCCCAAAGTACACAAACGCCGGCAATCACTCAGCCAACATCCATCCACCTCACGACAGCCTCCAGTACCTGCACCTGCACCAAAAACACCTAAAGTGACACCTCCTACAACCACCTCCTTTTCCTCCACTCCCAGACCCCCTCCAGCTACCCATCCCAGTGTCCGTCAGAAACTGTCCCTCTGTAAAATTGACCTTTTTGCCCCCACCCCCCCTCCAATTCATCAGTCCCGTCGTAGCGCCTCAGCCAAAAAGCCTCCAGTATCAGTGGTGCGTGTTCAAGGCTTGTGGAGTGCACCGGCCACTAGGGCGGGCAGTAGGACCCGGAGACAAGGCACTGGCAGCCCACCCCCTGTAAAGGCTCTAAAATTGGAGAGTGGACGACGGGACCGTGTTAAGACTCCTGGTGGGACAACAACTGACATGGGTTCGAAGGGGATTGGTGAGTCAGCTGTAACTCCAACAAAGGAGGGGAAGGTCCAGAGGAAGTCTGCCCAGTCTGTTGTGGTGGCAATCGACACACAGCTTGCGGAAAATGATGCACGCCCAACCAGAACGATGCAGGCTGACTTTGCAAGGAGAAGATTGACGCAGCGCTAGCGTAGCAACTGGAAATTTGACACACGGCCCACTGGATCGACGCACAGCCAAGCCGGAATGACACAGCCTGACTTCCTGAGAGGAATCGACTCAGCGCCTGCCGTGCAGTAGAAATTTCAACGCAACGCCCACCAGATCGACGCAGCCCCTGTTACTCCATCCTTCAACCACCAGATTTCAACGCATTGTCCCAGGGGCATCCAAAAACCCCGCAACCTAGAGAGGATCAAAGACCGAACACCGGAAATCGATGAAAAACCTTCCCTGCGTGGAAAATAAACAATGCATCACTGTGTGCAGCCCGAGAAATCAATGCACACTTCCCTGTTTTCCACGCCTCTCCTCCTCTGCAGTTCCTTGCAGAGATTTTGAACGCAAACTAGGTACTTTATACTTGCAAGAGATATTTATTGCTTTTAAGAGACTAAAGACACTTTATATCAATTTTACAGTGATATCTCAACATATACTTATTACATCTTAATCATTTTGACCTGCATTTATCTGGATAAATTTATATATTTTTCTAAACACTTTGTCCCTCATCCTGACCTTGGCGGGCGGCGGAGGCCGCCCGCCAAAGTCCCGCCGTCAGGTTACCGTTCCGCGGTCGAAAGACCGCAGCGGTAATTCTGACATTCCCGCTGGGCTGGCGGGCGGCCGCCTTCAGGCCGCCCGCCAGCCCAGCGGGAAAGAGGCTTCCACGATGAAGCCGGCTCGGAATCGAGCCGGCGGAGTGGAAGCTGTGCGACGGGTGCAGTTGCACCCGTCGTGTATTTCACTGTCTGCGCAGCAGACAGTGAAATACATTTAGGGGCCCTCTTACGGGGGCCCCTGCAGTGCCCATGCCAGTGGCATGGGCACTGCAGGGGCCCCCAGGGGCCCCGCGACCCCCCTACCGCCATCCGGTTCCCGGCGGGCGGACCGCCGGGAACTGGATGGCGGTAGGGGGGGTCGGAATCCCCTCGGCGGCGCAGCAAGCTGCGCCGCCTTGGAGGATTCCAAGGGGCAGCGGAAAACCGGCGGGAGACCGCCGGTTTTCCTGCACTGACCGCGGCCAAAGCGCCGCGGTCAGAATGCCCTGCGGGGCACCGCCGGTCTGTCGGCGGTGCTCCCGCCGACCCTGGCCCCGGCGGTCTAAGACCGCCGGGGTTAGAATCACCCCCTTTGTGGTGTATTTGTGTGGTGTTCTACTGGGTTATTGCATGATTTATTGCACAAATACTTTACACATTGCCTTCTAATTTAAGCCTGACTGCTCAGTGCCAAGCTACCAGAAGATGGACACAAGATAATTTGGATTGTGTGTGACTTACGCTGACTAGAGTGAGGGTATTTGCTGGGGCAGGGGGTAACCTGATTGCCAACCAAAGACCCCATTTCTAACAAACAGTCTATGCTCATGCTGTTCTCTCCTAAAGATTCACATTTAAAAATATTATTTCCTCTCCATCTTTGTTTAATTATACTTGTCTTCGCTTGAAAGCTTATTACCAACCTCATACTATTTCTCATGATTCCTTTCTACAATCTTCCTTATGGTTTAATCATCTTATTACTATAATAAAAAAATTCTCATATTGGCAACCTGGGAGACAAAAAGGTATAATGTGACTTCAAGATTTAGTTGATGGTTCCAATACTCACTCCTTTCCACATTTCTAGTAGTTTTTAAACATCCTCACTCATTTTAGAATACATTTATCATACTTATCAATATCATTTTGGACACTCTTCACTCATTACCTTTAAACTCTGATGTCCCTCCAAATGGAAACACCTGTCCCAAAATACTCTTTCTACTTTTGACGCTTCCTTTATTTATAAGTCATTTTTCACCTTTGATGTGTGTTGACCTAAAACCAAGATTGAACTTAGTTGCGAGGGAGATTTGGGATGTGCTTGGACAATACTGATTTGGAATAAAGTTTGGTCCAGATCACATTAGATTTCCAGAACTGCTACTACTATCCAATCCTTATTCTTTTTATACCATAGGTTATATCATATCCTTTCATCTATGACCAAATTCTTCAATGCCAATAACAGAGCCTGTGGGTCTTGAGGTCAGCCCACTGGAGACCTCATGCATCTTATCTTTATTTATCCCCCCACTGCCTCTTTTTGGGTGAAAGTTTGGTCACAACTCTCCATTAATTTTCATTTACATTGAACTATGTCCCCATCATTATATTTTCAAGGTAGGTTAGATGAGTCTATCCTTTTATCTGTTCATTAAAAAAAGGCTTGATCTTATTTTGGCTTTAGCCTTTCAACAGAATGCAAGCAATTGGAACTGTTCCTCTAATGTTTCATTTAAAGCTTGATGGTATAATGTTTCTCACTATAATAGGATAGATACAGCTTTTGCCTCCTTGTCTATTATATTGTAGTGGAATGTGTGTTTTGACCACTGACTTCTTGTTAAACCACTTTGCACCTGGATTAGCTGTCCAGTGTTCACCAGTTACAGACTACATTTTGTATTCAGTTTAGCCTTAGATTCATTCTGCCTATTGACTTTATCGTAGCATTAGACACTGCCATGTTAAAAGCCACCCATAATTTTTCATATTGTAAACTGTGCATACTGGGTTTTTTTGTGTGCTTTTTCTCACCAACGGCTTTGGTTGATAAGGATGTACTTAGACGACAGGGAACGGCCTTGTTTTAACTTGACATTTTAGGATTGTGGCCAAAACCCAACGTGTTATTTTCAAAGCATTCCTAAACTAGCCAGCATGTTTGATTCACGAAATGAGGGTTTTTTCCTGAAAAGTTAGTTTGGTTTTTTTAAGATATAAAAAGACCCAGTGCAACAGTGAGAGTGTCAGTGGCCTCAGTCAGGATTCTAGATGTTGGATGCCTGATATCTTTCCCGTGAGGGTAGAGATCTCTTTCTCTTTCGCAGTCAAACGGGGTCATCCTCCTGCTGGCATGAGAAAGATGAAGCACCTTACAGGCCCTACGCTGATGCATTTTTAATTCATTATTTGCTTTGCATTATAATATAGATACATCTATTTGCTGTGTATAATGCAGTGGAGGATCATTTTGATATGTTTCCTTTCATTGCTGTGACTATTTTTAAACATGTGCTTTCAACATGCTAATCTCCTTTTAGGAACCTTGTGGTGAAATAATAAATGTCTTCTTTGAACTAAGAAGTGCATTTCAGAGATTTTTGTCATCTCGGTCATTAGTGAAAAGCAACAAATGTTGGCATAGATCAGTCAGTCTAAAAGAGAGGTTGGAGGTTGAGAGTGCATAATTTAAAAGTGTAAATATGTTTTTATTCAGAGAGTTAAAGGAAGCATCGCAAACCATGTTTAAAAATACATGTGAAATCAAAATGCCTTATGATGTCTTGGCAAATGTGTTTTCTTGTTTATCAGGACTTTCTAGATTTTGGGATGGGTGTTTGTATAAAACAAAAGTATTGAATGTGTTTTCATGTTTAGAAAAGGTGCTTTTTGAATGGAATAATATCCCTTTTATTCTTGACAGGAGGGTTTGGATACTTTTGTCTGCTTACAGAAAAATACATGAGAGATGTAAACAGTTAGAATATGAAAATAAGAGACTGAGAAAACAGCTTGACCAAAATAAATTATTACACAATAAAGCTGAAATCTACCAAGTTGCTACAGGGGAATCTGACTTTTCACATTCCAGTAATGAGGAGGTTAAAAAAGGTGGTGGCCAGTGTAAGCTGCATGAGCAGAAAGTAGTATGTGCGTAGCCAATACTTGGATGAAAAATACAGAGTAGCCCACAGTTTTTGGCATGAGTTGAAATGCATTCTTTAAAAGATTTCATCCCAACAAGAAGTTGAGGATGTTAATGATATATTCAGACAACATTTGCAGAGTACGATGTGTACAATTAATTCAGACAAGACACAGGGACTGTTGCAAAATGTGCAGTTTCTAGGAATTCAGTGGAATCCAGAAGATAGAGAGATGTTGTTCCAGGTAAAACAAAAGATTTTGGAGTTTGCTACTCCTCGCAGTAAGCAAGAGACACAGAGTTTCATGAGATTGTTTGATTTTTAGAAAAAGCATAACCCTCATCTGAGTAAAATCTTAAGCCTTTGGTACAAAGTAACCAGAAAAAAACATGAGTTTGAATGGGGTGAAGAGTAACAGTATTCTTTTGGTTTGGCAAGTGAAATAATTTAGACTTTTGGCCAGTGCAAGAGGGAGACATTGAGTTGCATGTAACTGTTCAGGGACAATATGCAAATTGGAGTATGTGGCAAAAACAAGGAAGGACGAGGGTGCCCCTGGGATTTTGGACTAGAAAACTACCTGACTTTGGGGAGCGCTATACTCCTTTTAAAAAACATCTTTTGACCTGTTGTTAGATTCTAGTGGATAATGAGCAAATAACACTAGGTCATAATGTAATTCTGAGACCTGAAATACCAATCATGCAGTGGGTGATGAGTTCACCTAAATCTCACCGTATAGGACCGTATAGGACATACACAAGAGGCTAGTATAATACGGTGGAAATGGTACATGCAAGGCAGGGCTTGAGTAGGACCGGCAGGCACTGCAACTCTACATGAACAGGTGTCACAAGCCCCTGTACAGGATGAGGAGAGGTTGCAGGAGGTACCACAGGTAAAAGAGTCACCAGTAAGATGGGGTGCGCCATTTGAATCCTTGTCCCCTGAAGATAGGAATTCTGACTAGGTGGGGATGGCTAAATGGGCGCAACAGAAATGTGGACACCTGGGAGAAAAAGCCACTTACAGGTGGGCAGAGATTAGAAGGATGCACATTCCCTACATTTGATAAAAACTGTGATTTTGCAATGTCCTATTTGTCACCACACACAACAGAGATCTGTCCCACAAACAGTCCAAGGTCAACTGGGGAGAGGAAAGTTACCAGGACAGATAGAAATCAAAGCTATTCCGTTAAATAGTGGAGAAGCTGATTTATGATTTATTCATACAGATTGGAGACAGAATTACTCAACTTGTCATAAGTTCAGTGTATGGAGGATTGGTGAGGTAGGGGACTGCGCCAGCCCTTCTGACAGTGCAAGGAAAGGGAAGTTGTGGGTCAGTTGATAAAAACCCAGTGCTAAATTGTGAGTTGAATCCCCAAATGGCCCCCCAGAACCTGCAGAAATTATAGCCAAGGGCCCCAATTATGTCTTGCTGATTATGAAACAAGGAAAGGAAAAATGGGAGCACATTTCAGATGACAAATGTTATTTTCAAGAAAAATCATACTTGTTTCTTTTACAGATCATACCATGACTTGCCACTGATCATGAGTGTGCTGTGTGGTCTCCCTTCAGGCATTTGCATGTAGGGTCGATTGATCAGCTTTGTGCAACACTCCTGCTGCTTTTAAAGTACAAAACCTATGAATCCATTTAGCGCTAATTTTGCTTCACAGATCAAAGGTCTGCATGAGAACAATGTAGAGTACTGTGGATGTTCTGCCAACCTGTTTGATTACAATTTTCCTCGAACTAACCAATGGCTTGTTATCATCTAATGACTCCTGCCAATCTCATTAAACATGCCAAGTTGCCATTTGGCTGAATATTCTCAAATGGGAAAAGCTTATATTCCAGCAAACAAAACAGGTGGACCGTGCACATTTACATGATTAGAACCCATGATGTTTCCATCTAATTCTAAACCAACTTGCTATCCTAGAGACACTATTCAATCAGTTATTATCCCAATCAGAATATATAAGCTTCAGTCTTTTCATTGTAGGTGTGTCTGGTTTAACTGTACATAATAAGATCAATACGTTAATCCACTTCCATTGCTTTATAGTGACTGCTTTTATCATTTTATTATGTTGCTGTGTACAATGCATACCTTATTTGCTTATGAAGTTTTTTGTTTTTTTTAAGGGAAAACAAATAAGAGAGAAGTTGATTTTCATTCTGTAGTTTACACAAAGTCATTGATCAAAGGGCGGAATGTAGTGAAATGTGTGTTTTGACCACTGACTTCGTGTTGCACCACTTTGCACCTGGATTAGCTGTCCAGTGTTCACCAGTTACAGACTACCTTTTGTATTTAGTTTAGCCTTAGATTCATTCTGCCAATTGACTTTATTGTAGCATTAGACACTGCCATGTTAAAGGCTGCCCATAATTTTCCACATTGTAAACTGTGCATTCTGTCTTGTTTTTGTGCTTTTTCTCACGCATAGCAATCGTGCTGCAGGAATGCCCACTAGACACCAGGGACTTTGTTTACTTTAGGTAAACAAAGAAAGGGAGCGGCCCCTTGGGCAAGGGTCGCTCCCCAAGGGTGGTAATTTCTTACAAGGCCATTTCTGCCCCCCTGGGGCAGATTGGCCTATATGAATTAGGACAATCTGCCCCTGGGGGGTAAAGCCATTAGGCACCAGGGATGGTTTTTTTTCTATATTGATAAGGGGAGTGACTTTTGCATAAAAAACCATTAGACAACCAGGATTTGTTTTAAATTGTATTTATCTTGATAAGGGGGGGGCGACCACTTAGGTAGGGGTCGCTTCCCGGGGGACAATTTGTTTACTAGGGCATTTCTGCCCCCCTTGGGGGCAGATTAGCCTATATAAATTAGGCTGATCTGCCCCGCGGGGGGCAGGAGCCACTAGATACCAGGGATTTTTTATTTTTATTTACATTGATAAGGGGAACGACTCCTTAGGCAAAGGTTTCTCCCCGGGGGGGGGGAATTGTTTGTAGGCCATTTCTGCCCCCGGGGGGGCAGAAACCACTTAGGCACCAGGGATTGGTGTGTGTGTATGTGTGTGTTTTGCTTGGGGGGAATAGCCCCTTGGGCAAGGGTCGCTCCCCATGGGGGCACATTACTGTTGGCCATATCTCCCCCTCTTGGGGGCAGATCGGCCTATTTTTGGAAGGCCCATCTGCCCCCAAGGGGGGCAGAAAGCCCACCAGAAACCAGGGAAGATTTTCTTTTCAAAATAAGAGGGTGGAGGTATGGCTATACCCCCACCCCAAATAAATGGGGCCAAAGTTGTTCTGCCCACCAGTGATCAGATGGGGAAATTACCCCTGATCCACACCCAGGGGGGCAGAAAGTCTACTAGATGCCAGGGAATTTAAAAAAAAAAAAAATAGTGTGGTGGTGGCTAGAGTCTTTCAGCACTCCCCCTGCACACTAAAACATCTTATCCCATGGCAAGCAAGAGGACATTTGATTATGTGGGGTTTTGGTTTTACATTTGGGTCATGAGAGTTTGGCTAACTCTCAAAATCATCCCACTTGGAATAGTGAAGTCTGCACTTTTTGGACTTTGTGATGCTGCCATGTAGCAAAATCCACAAGACCTAGACACATCTGAAAACTAAACATCTGGGTGAGTCCAGGGTGGTGTGCTTCACGTGCACCCGCACCATTTTCTTACCTACAATGCCCTGCAAACCGCCAACTTTGCTGGAAATCACAATTTCTTTCCAATTTTTTGTGATGGAACCTTCCGGAATCTGCAGGAATCCACAAAATTCCTACCACCCAGCATTGTCTCATCTATACTGATAAAAATTCTACCACACTTGTCAGCCTAAATTTTTTTTTTCAAACTGCGCTTTTGGACACGCTTTGGTTCCCCCTTTATTGAGACATGTTTTGGGCTTTTCCCTGTCACAGGCACTTGGCCCACCTACACCAGTGAGGTATCATTTTTATCGGGAGATTGAGGGAAACATTGGGTGGTAGGAAATATGTCCTGGTGCAGTGATCCCAAACAGAAATGTGGGAAGAATTAGATTTTTTTAGCTAAATATGAGGTTTTATGTGGATTCTGAGTAAGAAAACATTGGGGGGGATCCACGCAAGTCACGCCTGGATTCCCTGGGGTGTCTAGTTTTTAGAAATGTTTGAGTTTGCTAGGCTTCCCTATATGGCTGCTGAACCCAGGACCAAAAACACAGGTACCCCCCGCAAAAACGGGTAGTTTAGTATTTGATCATTTTGATGTTTCCACTTTGTGTTTTGGGGCATTTCTTTTCACGGGCACTAGGCCTACCCACACAAGTGAGGTACCATTTTTATCGGGAGACTTAGGGAAATGCTAGGTGGAAGTAAATTTATGGCTCCTCTCATATTACAGAACTTTCTGTCACTGAAATGTGAGGAAAACGTGTTTTTTGGCCAAGTTTAGAGGTTTGCAAAGGATTCTGGGAAATAGAACCTGGTGAGAGCCCCACAAGTCACCCCATCTTGGATTTCCCTAGGTGTCTAGTTTTAAAAAATGCAAAGGTTTGGTAGGTTTCCCTAGGTGCCGGCTGAGCTAGAAGCCAAAATCCACAGCTTGGCACTTTGCAAAAAACAGCTCTGTTTTCTTTGGGAAAATGTGATGTGTCTCTGTTGTGTTTTGGGGCATTTCCTGTCATGGGCGCTAGGCCTACCCACACAAGTGAAATACCATTTTTATCGGGAGACTTGGGGAAACGCTGGGTGGAAGAAATTTTGTGGCTCAGATTTCAATGTAAAAATGTGGTGTGTCCATGTTGCGTTTCCTGTCGCTAGCATTAGGCCTCCCCACACAAGTGAGGTACCATTTTTATCGGGAGACGTGGGGAAACATAGAATAGCAAAACAAGTGTTATTGCCCCTTGTCGTTCTCTACATTTGTCCCTCCAAATGTAAGACAGTGTAAAAAAGATGTAATTCACATGCTAGTATGGGCACTCCGAAATTCAAAGATGTGCAAATAACCACTGCTTCTCAACACCTTACCTTGTGCCCATTTTGGAAATACAAAGGTTTTCTTCATACCTGTTTTTCACTCTATATTTCAGCAAATGGTTTGCTGTATACCTGGTATAGAATGAAAACCCATTGCAAGGTGCAGCTCATTTATTGGCTCTAGATACCTAGGGTTTTTGATGAACCTACAAGCCCTATACATCCCCGCAACCAGAAGAGTCCAGCAGACGTAAGGGTATATTACTTTTAAACATCTGACATCGCAGGAAAAAGTTACTGAGTAAAACGTTGAGAAAAATGGCTGTTTTTTTCACCTCAATTTCAATATTTCTTTATTTCAGCTGTTATTTTCTGTAGGAAAACTTTGTAGGATCTACACAAATTACCCCTTGCTAAATTCAGAAGTTACTCTACTCTTGAGAAATGTTTAGCTTTCTGGGATCCAGTATTGGTTTCATACCCATTTCTGTCACTAACTGGAAGGAGGCTGAAAGCACAAAAAATAGTAAGAATGGGGTAAGACCCAGTAAAATGCCAAAATTATGTTAGAAAAATTGGGTTTTCTGATTCAAGTCTGCCTGTTCCTGAAAGCTGGCAAGTTGGAGATTTTAGTACCACAAACCCTTTGTTGATGCCATTTTCAGGGAAAAAAACCACAAGCCTTCTTCTGCAGCCCTTTTTTCCCATTTCTCTGAAAAAATGCTATTTTAGCTGTATTTTGGCTAATTTCTTGGTCTCCTTCAGGGGAACCCAAAAAGCCTGGGTACCTCTGGAATCCTTCGGATGTTAGAAAATAAGGACACAAATTTGGCGTGGGTAGCTTATATGGACAAAAAGTTATGAAGCTGGGGTGTAGCTTGATATCCTGATGGGCCATTTGGGCTGGAGGGGAGGGGAGGAGTGGTTACTTACACCTGAAAGGGCTGTGCCTACCGTCACACAATGCAGTCTCTAACCCCCTGGTGTGTCTCTGGGGCCTGGCCTGGGCAAGGCAGGATCTTGTAAACAACAGAGACTTCTCTTTGAAGTAGGCCTACTTCAAAGATAGAAAGGGGTATAAGTCATGGACCTAAAGCCCCTGAAAATCAGATTACTTCTGGAACCAAGAGGAACCTCTGCCCAGGAGAAGAGCTGGAGAAGCTGGAGGAGGAGTACTGCCCCATTCCCTGTGACTGTGCTTTGCTGGGTTTGCCTTCAGTAGCTGCTTCTGCCTGAGAGAAGACAAAGACTGACTTTCATGTGACTTCCCACTGGTGAAAAATCTCCAAGGGCTTGAACTGAGCTTACCTCCTGTTGTTGAAGTCTCAGGGACAACAAAGACTTCTCTCTGCCAGCACCTGGACTTTCTGCTGAGAGTCCTGCCTGCCAAGTGATGGTCTAACCTATCTACGGGCCCTTGAAATGTGAAGCTGGTGGAAAAGGAGAGAAATCTACACAAAGACAGCCATGTGTGGAAACTTTCAATGCACCAGCTGCCCAGCAGCTGATCAGCAATGCGCCACTGGCCTCGCAGATAAAATAGAAGCTCCACCTGCATCACGGCTGGAAGATGGATGCAATGCTACGGGAGAAACAATGCGCAACTCCTGCGGTGGCTGCTGTTAATGACGCAAGCCCCAATGCAGCACGGTTTCTTCACATTGTGCAACTGGATTTCAACGCAACATCGCTAGGTACAGAAAATCAATGCAAAGCCTGCATTGCTCTCTGGCAGAAAAGAAAAATTGATGCACGCCAAACAGCCCGGAGGAGGAATGATGCGCGGTCTCACTTGTGAGTAAGAAATTGACACATTGCTGGCCTTTTACGACGTACGCTCACCCATACAGCTTTATTTTGATGCTACCCAGGTACTTTTGTGCAATAACAGCATTCTCACTGTTTTCTAAGGATTAAGGGCTACATGTACGAATCAGTTTGCACATCGAAAACAGCGAATCGGTCCGTTTGCGATGTGCAAAATGCACTTTGACATGTTCCAACCCATTTTTGCGATTCAGTAAACTATATACAGAATCGCCAGAAGGGACTGCGCAGTGTCACACTGGTGCTAACCCATTCGCAAACAGGAAGGGGTCCCCAGTAAAAACATTTCTGAAACATTCTGAAAAAATTTAACATAAGCGTTTCATTTTTTGTTTTTGAAATGCATCTCGTTTTCCTTTGAGGAAAACGGGCTGCATTTCAAAAACAAAAAACTTCTTTATTTAAAAGCAGTCACAGACATGGTGGTCTGCTGTCTCCAGCAGGCCCCCATCCCTGTGAGGGGTGCCATTCCCAAGGGAGTCGTAAATTGCGACCTACCTCCTGAATATTCATGAGGTGGGCATTTGCGACCCCCTTGCAAATCACAAATAGTGTCATTGACATTATGCAACAGAAGGTTTTGCGACTTGCAAATTGCGAGTCGATCTGAATCAATTTTCAAGCCACAAAACCAAACTTTGGTGCATGTAGCCCTTGGACTCTTATTTTTTTTTAAATCAATATCTTGACTTGTGTATGTTGGATTTTTGTAGTTTTTGTCTTGTTTTGTTTTGATAAATATTACCTATTTTTCTAAACCTGTGTTGAGTAATTTTGTAGTGTTTTCACTGGGTTACTGTGTGTGTTGGTACAATTAATTTACACATTGCTTCTGAAGTTAAGCCTGCCTGCTCATGCCTATGGGGTGAGCGGGGGTTAACTGAGGGTGATTCTCCTTTACCCTGACTAGAGTGAGGGTCCTTGCTTGGACAGGGGTAACCTGACTGTCAACCAAAGACACCCATTTCTAACATTTATCAAATCAGTTTCACCCAGGATGATCTGGGCCTGATTTAGAGTTTGGGGGACAGGTTGCTTCATCACAAACGTGAAGGATATTCCCTCCACCGTATTGCCATTCCCATAGGTTATATGGAAACATAATACAGCAGATGGGATCTCGTCATGTTTGTGATAGGGTAATCCCACTTGCCAAACTCTAAATCAGGCCCTTAGTTATGAAGTCTCATTAAGTGTCAGTTGTTCCTCAAATGTTCCATATCACATTCATTCATCTATGTAACCATATTGTTTCTTATTACATAAGTATTAGCATTATGTAATATATGGAATAAAGGGTCATATTTATGAAAAATGACGCACAACTGTGCCAGCGCCATTGTGCGTCATTTTTATTAACACGAGCTAGAGTCATTCCTTAGCGCCATCCTAGCGCCATATTTATGAAATGACATAAAATTGAGTTAAGGAATGGATAGCGCCAAAAAAAGGGGCTAACAGCTGTTCAATGCCATAAGAAAAAATTATGCTAATGCTGAAAAAATGATGCAAAACCATTTTGCGGCACGTAAACATGTCGCAAAAAAGGAGTAGCACAATTTTAGCACTGCATTAGTGTAAAAATAAAACAGAGAAGCAGGAAAGAGTGCAATTGCAACAGAAGACAGAACCAACAGGCCAGGAGACACCCCAGGGAGACCCAAAACACCCAGGTACTACCCAGGAGGGTACAAGAAAACCTCAGGAGAAGGAGAAGAAAAAAGTGTTGCTTTAGTGAGGAGGAGCATAACATCTTGGTCAGAGAGGTGACGGAGCACCAACATTAGCTATTTCTCACCTCCAAATTGCAAGTTGGGAGGAGAGACGCAATATCCCAGCAAATAGTGGAGAAAAATAAACAGTGTCGCTGAGGTGAAGAGAACTGTCACTGAGGTCAAGAAGCGCTGGCACAATTGCAAGTGCGGGTCTAAGGAGAAACTTGCCAGGAACCGTAAGGCAGCACAGCAGACTGGAGGTAAAAGTCCTGCATCATGGGGGACCTGGATGAGCTGGAGGAGATAGTTGCAGCAGTCATCCCAGAGGAGCTGGTCACCTGAATCGCAGGTCAGGACAGTGCAGACTAACAGGAACCACCAGAAAAACAGGGTAAGTTGCAGGGGGGGGGCTATCTGGAACTCCACTAATGGCCGAAGGGAGAGCCACATAGGACACACTAAGTGCATGCTAAAGGGTTGCAACCGGACACTTAGGCCCTGAATCAAGATGCACCATCCTCACGCAAGCAACATATGTACTGATGCTCTGGTAGTGCCATGCTCACCAGCATTTACACAACGTCAACATAGGCCACCAATTATGGCTATACTCCACCATGAAAATATGCGCCACATTGCCTGGTACGCACGTACAAATAGTGTGGCTATTGCTGTGCCATCACAACACCCATTGCATATAGTCAAAGCCCCTGTACCAACACAACGTAGACATCAGAGACTAGGACGGAAGTCAATACTACCAGGGGGGTGTCAGGGTGGTGTATCGGACCAAAATGCTTCCATTACTCAAAGTCACATTGCCTTAACTCATGTGTGCTGCATCTTGCTGCACACATTGAAATGCCATCTTCCCAAAAACTGCTTGTACATGTGAAGGAAGGGACACCTCCCTGCACATGAACAAATCATCACTTCAAGGCAGCCACCGCGTCATTATGCTGCAACAATGCCTGTGTAGGAAGCACCAATCTGTGTAGGCGCAGGGGGGATTGCAGGACTGTACTGTATAACGGTAAATATGGCACATCACTGCGCATCGAAACTGCTGCAGTGTACTGCAAGTGCACTGCAACACATCTTGCAGCTGCCCTGAACCATGCTAAATGAGAAAATATCTGCCCTGAAGCTTGCATCCTATGGAACATAACCCATACAGGCTCAACCCACAACAACTCACACACAACCATATGCGTCACATGGGAATGGCCACAGAATAAATGCTTACAACACATTGTGCATTTATGTGAACATCAAGTGTGAAGCTGAACGAGTGGCTGCAATTTTACCATTTGACAAGTTAGAGGGTTAGATCAAACAGAATATGATGGTGTGTGCTGCTGTGCAAAATTAGGCAGCATCATCCACCCTCGTATTAAAAAAGGCAGGGATGCACCATATACATTGGAATGCACTGCTCCCCTGTATACCTCCCTGCGCAAGTGGTAATCAGATGTGTGCCAATGCAGCCACCCATAGTGTAAGGATGGCTGCATTGAGGGGCAGAATGTTTCTGTGCATAAAGGAACACCATCCTGCACAACAACAATCTGAAAGTGTGATTTGCTCTTACTCTGTGTGCTGCATAATGCAGCACACATAGTAAAAGCAAGAAATGCAGTACAAATGTAAGCATTACTCCTAGATCTTGACATGTGAAACTCACCCTTGGACTGGTGTCAGATATTGGCCCAGCATCCGGAATACAAATTTTCAAAAATAAGAGGGAGTGTCAAAACGCAATGGGTGTTGCTGTGGTACACCCACTGCAACACCCATTGCATTTGGATGCTTCCTCAGATTTACGAGTATCAGTGAACATGTGGCAATGCAAAAATATAAGGCCATCCTAGAGGTGGTGTAAGCAAGGCCCAACGAGGAGGCATACATGTATTTCCCCTTGTATATATGCTTCTGTGCAGCACACACAGAGCAGCCAAATCGCCATGAGTGATTGTGTATATGCAGGAACGGACACATTCTCACACATAAACAATCAAACCTTTCAACGTAGACATCCTTGCATGATGGTGCAAGGATGCCTGCGTTGGTGCTAGGCAGCTCTATGTAGTATCAGGGGACAACACAGGGGTGCGCCATATGCAAATGAATACAGCGCATCCATGCATTGTGCAATTGATGCAATGGGGTGCTGCCACTCTTAGCACAGCATTGTGCCCAGTCATATTCCACTACTAGTGAGCTTAACCCATGTGTTATGCACAATGCTATAAATAAGGAAAACCACAACTTTTGGTCAGTGACATGTCAGTGAGCCTCCATTGGCAAATATATGATGTCCCATGTCAGCAGCTGATGTAATCCAATATTGATTTTCCACTATTTCATTGCAGAGGATGATGGCTTACCTCCTGCTGTACTGCCTGTCCTGGATTTCCAGCTGCCAGCCCTCAATCCACCTCCAGTTGCTAGGAGGACTCACATTGTTGCGTAGTCTCTCTTTATTTTAGTAAGACTACTGAATTCGGGGGTGGCAGAATCACTTCCAGTGTGGGGGACTGAGTCTGAACCCAATACAGATGACACCTGTCAGCATAATCCGGGTTTTCCTCCGGCTAACTAGCAGTGCCTCATTTCCATCCAAGAGCAGGGATGATTGGGCAGCCAAGCGCATTACACAATTGACTCCTCAGGGAAATTGTGGTCACTTAGATCTCATCCGTTTCTCTCAGTTACATTAGTCTCACATATGAAAGGACAATCAGAGGCAGAGTATAGTTCAATAAGGTTTTATTGAAGTAACTGCATCTTAGATAATAAAGCATGAATTGCAATAACTAGGACGCTGAAGCATAACAGGATTAAAATTGTGACAAAGAGAGTGAATCATAAAAATAACGCTATCATATTGTCACTAAGATCGTTAAAAATAGCTCCTGCCTAGGCTATGTTAGAGCACAGCATGTTAAACTCTAATTCTGCCATTCAGGTTCCCCTGGGAGACATCATCCCTCATACCTGAGCAAAAGGCCTGTAGTCTACAGAAGCAGCTGCAGCGAAGCACTCAGCAATCACCATACAGTCGTGGTCATCTGGCAGGAATCTCCCTCTAATGTACATGGGTCAAAATAGTGTTTCTATAATAAAACAGTTGATGTTTCAGGAAAGGATCCCTATGCAAGAGTGTGTATGTTTCTGTGAACATTGGAGGCAAAGTGTACCACTTTTGCTGGCAATCTATCTTCCTACAGCCTTGAGAAAAGCACAGAGTGAATGAAATGTCTTGTTTTAGAATGCAGTGTTGGTCTACGCAAAGAACAGCTAGGTAGAGAAAATAAAACAAGACCACAAATGTGGCTCTTGTTAAAATAATAAAACAAAGCTGAATAAAATATGTCTAGGTTAAAGTGCACAGCGGCAGGCCTAGTTTGCTAAAATAACGTGTGTAAAACTATAGTTAAAATGGTTACACAACAACATCATTAAAGGGTCTCCACATGAACCACCCAGCCACCAACACACACCCCCAGCCAGTACTCACTCTGCCCTGGACTCCAAGGATCCAGAGATCAGCTTTCAGAGGACAGTGGTAGGAGTCCAGCGGGAGATGGCAACGCAGGTTTGGGTGGGGATGGAGACCATGGTTGGCAGCCTAGAGAGAGTGAGGACATGCCTCAATCCAAATAAGGACAACTCAGCTGCCATCAGAGGCACCCACTTCCCGCTAAGTCTCTGGCGGACATAGCTGCTGTCATGAAGGAGAGGCTACGGCAAATGTCCTTCCAAAATGCCAGCAGTGTGCAGAATACCCTGGAGTCCATACACCGGGAAGAAGCCTCCCTCAGGGAGAACATGGCTGCCTACCACTGTGATGTTGTTTCAATCTTGAACAATAAGCAGTTCCTCCTTGCAGCAGTGATGCATTATGTGTTGCCACAAATGGCTCCTGCCGGGCTCTTTAACTCCACATCTCTATTCCCTCAAGTGTGTGTGGCTCCCTCTACAACAGCATCAGCCATGGCAGAGGAGGCACTACACACATCAGGGGATGAGGATGTGGAAGGAATAACATTCACAAGGAAAAGCACCCAGTAGCACCAGTCTGTGCCTCATGAATAGTTCTTCCTTAGTTCTGGGCTTATGAGCATGCCAGTGTTGTGACAGTATGAAATGTGACCTCTTTACCCAACCACTGAAGAAATGTCTGCTATGTGCTATCATTGTCTCTACCATACCAAATGGCAATGTTATGCACTCCTCACTAATGCACACTACTCCCAACCATGGCTCATGACATGTCCCTCAACTCTGGACTCCTATTGTGCTACATATGGCAAACATTTACTCATGGGGTCTGTGAGATGGATTCTGTATAGAAATCACCAGAACAATTGCACCTGTAAATAAAGCACCTTTTACACATGTAGCATTTCTATGTTCGCTGTGATCCATTTACTCAGTGAAAAGCTTACATTGTGTCAATCCATGTCAATGTGTACAGAATATCAGTACTTGAGTGCATGTCTGTCAGACACTAAGCCACATTCTAGGATTCAAACAAGAGGACGCTGAATTATGTTGTTGTGGGCTACAACCAACTGTCTTTACTAAATGCTTTGGAACACATATCCTTTGAAGTATACATACGGCATGTATGGCTCATTACCCAATCAATTATAATTTACCCAGATGGGAGTACCAGTACAACTGATTTGTGTGGAACAGGAAAAGTCAACCTAATCAATGATGGCCACCTGTCAGTGTTGCAGAATATAATTCCAAAACTGGGAGTTGTCCGAAGTACCACACTTTCCAACATTGAATTAGCAGGACCTCACCAATTACAGGTGAAGTACCATGTTTACCTGTCCAAGATAAAGATTACATACACATTGTGAATGGCTGGAACACAGGATGGCAAGTGTATGCACTAGTAGACAGTATGTAGCTGCCATTCTGTCATGGAGATGCATATGTGAAACCTAGGAAATCAAGACCGTAAGCATACCCTAGGCCATTTCCCCAACTTGGCCAGTGCACTCATGACAAGCCCTAGACACAATCAATTACAAAACTAACTTGGCTAAAATGAACAGTATTACATTTAAAAATAAAATCAAGCAAATGAAAACCTAAAACCTACCCTAATCTAAACTAACCTATACAAACTATCCTTAAATTAAAACTACACCTATCTAACCTATTCTAAACGTATCTTACACATGTAACACCACATTCTAAACATTTTCCTGCACCCCTCTTAAGAGCCGAGATACAAGTAGGACAACATAAGCTATGACTACACGTGTACTAACCTATGTCGTAAACAAATACATATTTTTGGGGTATTTTTTTAATTTTATTTTTATTACACAAATACCTCATCATAACCCCCCAACCAACCCCATAACAATGAAAAAATGTAGAAAAAACCCGCCCACCGCCATAGTTAACCTAACCTATGCCTACCCTACACTAACCTAGCACTACACATCTAAAACCCCTCATAAAACTATGCTAAACAGTAAAGGGGAGGAGAATGAACCGGGATGTTGTACAATACTGCAATAGTTCACTTCCTGCTTTTTAAAAACTTTCTCTTAATGTATCACAACAACTTGAGGTCCTTGCTGATTCCTCCTCCAATTTGGTCAGTCTGGCCAAAATCTGGCCAATGTCCCTCCTCATGTCCTGCTCAAATTGACTAGGTACTACTGATACAGGTGGCTATGGTGGTGGCAGTGTTATCACTGATGCAGCTGATGTTGAGGGTTGTGGTCCAGCTGTGGCCCCCTGTACTCCTGATGGCTTGTCTCCAGTATCCTTTTGTGGCTATCTTGGAGGGCCCCCCATGGGGAAAGGCATGCCATTCCCCTGATGCTTTTTTCCCTCTGAACCTTTTGCCCATTCAGTGGTAGGCATCATCAACATCCATTATGTGGCGGTATTGTGCATCTCTCTTATGGAAGTATCGCCTCTGTGCCTCAGTTGACAGATGAAATATGAGGAGAAGCAAGCATCAGTATCAGCATTGGGTGGAGTTTCCCCAGACATAAAATGTACACTGCAACTGCAGATAACCCATACAGTCCAACAATCTTTCCTCAAAAATGACATACTGATCATCTATGACTATTTCCTTCCAGCCATCTTCAGTATCATGTACATGTCACTGGGATGAAGGATATGTACTTGGAACAATAGGGCCCAGAGGTGAATGGACAAAATTGTCCATGATCAACATTTGTGTCTTCTAACTTGTGAGGATCACGTGCCCCAACAAGTCTGGATTTCCTGTGTCCCTGTGCAAGAGGGGGGCTGCACATGCAATCCATTACCTCAACACACCTGGTGAAACATCAGTGCTTTCCCGGTCATCATGGAGGCAAGGTGTGGTCCATATGATAGGGTGTCAGGTAATTTCCACCTGCTTTTCTAAGGTTTGGTTAATCAACACTAATGTGTCCTGTTGTAAGACCTGGCCTGAACATACGTAACAAGGTGGCACGCCATTGCCCATGATGTGCCCACATGTACAACTGATTGAAACTTCCCAGAAAGTTTGGCTTTAAGCCTGAGCTGCACATCAGAGTTGTCAACACTTTCCAAAACTGAAGCCCCCTACTCTGTGCAATGTAATGCTACATGTGTTAAATTGCACACACATGGTGCGATATGGGTGTGCATAGGCCCACAGTGATTTGGCACTGTAGTGGGTGCTGCAACAGTATCCAGAAACATTGTATACAGTTGCACATGCATGTCAGACATCATCAAAGTACCAGGTACGCACACAGCATTCACATCATATGTATAGGTGTTGTGACCTACATCATTCACAAATATCATGTTGGCAGGACCATGTTGTGAAAACTGCTTGAGATCTGGTGTGGGAAGAATCATAGACTTTTCACACCACCATCTGAAGGTTAGTTGTCTAGAAAATGTGTACTCTACTGAATATTGTACAGCACAATATGGTTCCTTGCAGTACTACAGACTCATTATATCTGAAGGGTACTGAGGCACCTGTGGTGTATGTGTCTCTTACAGAAGTTACCTAGAGACCATTACAGATGTCACCCACATCTGAAGTGTAGTGAGGCACCTGTGATGAATGTGTTTCCTACAGAAGCCCCCTAGAGACCTCTACACCTGTCACCCACATTTGTACCGTCTAATCAGTTAGTGTAAACTATGTGTGGCACACTGTGCTGACAAAGGTGCTGTGACACAGTGGCTATAAACAGGCATGCTATGTACATAGACAGCTGCCCTGAGTCCTATCATGGTAGACACCAATGACCAACTGGCCAGCCATGACAATACCCAATTCACGCATTTCCATGCCAGTACAAGTTGCCCCTTAAACTACATGCAAGCCATTCCCATTGCTCAGCATTCCAACATATATGATGTCACCATCCATTCTTCAATGATGTCAGATCATTGGTCAGGCAAAACCATCTTTCATGGCATTCCACATTTCAGACTGACTCACACCAAACCCTAGATTAGCATCCACAGAGTACAAGATGACACTTACTGGATGCATCAGGGTCTTTGAATCACACAGCCTCTCCTACGGAGTAGGGTGCAGGTCCACCTGCAAGACATGGATGGAAAACATGTGTTAGTGTAATTTGCACATTTCAGTAAATGGCTGACATAATATATTGTTAACTTTTAAGGGTGAGTGAGCATGTCACCCTAGTGGTAGGGCAGAACAACTAACAAACATCTGTGATCAGTGAATCACACATAGTCTCAGATAATGTAGACCCACACATCTACAAACAATCACTGTCCCTGACACTCCTGCAGTGCTTCTCACTGCACCATTAATAAATGGCATTGTCAAGCAGGTGCCTGTTAGCTCTACACTTCCATGACCATATGGTCTGCTTGACACTGTATATTGCACCTGAGGGGCATGCAATGGTTGTTGCAGTGGCTGTCCCATTGTGACACCCACCATTGTGACACCCATAGAATTTGGGGCTGCCTCAGATGTTGTAGACATCTACCTCATTGTCACAGCAAACTGACAAACTACTGCCCAGGGGTTGTGTGGATTTTTCAGGGTATTGAGGAGCGACATGATACATCCTTCAGTGAAGTAAGTAATATGTGGGTACATCACAAGGCACACACATGAGCAATAATGCAATTGGGGTATACTAATGTGAAGATGGTAGTACCTACCTGCACAGTGACTGATAGAAATTATGGGGGTCATTCTGACCCTGGCGGTCTTGGACCGCCAGGGTCACGAATGACGGAAGCACCGCCAACAGGCTGGCGGTGCTTCACATGCCATTCTGACCGCGGCGGTAAAGCCACAGTCGCCCCGCCGGGGCCGGCGGTTTCCTGCCATTTTTGCCCCGGCTGGGAGAATCCGCCAGGGCAGCGCTGCCCTGGGGATTCTGACCCCCTTACCGCCAGCCTGTTTCTGGCGGTTTTCACCGCCAGGAAGAGGCTGGCGGTAAGGGGTGTCCTGGGGGCTCCTGCACTGCCCATGCCACTGGCATGGGCAGTGCAGGGGTCCCCTAACAGGGCCCCGGACAGCTTTTCATTGTCTGACTAGCAGACAGTGAAAAGCGCGACGGGTGCAACTGCACCCGTCGCACGGCCGCAACACCGCCGGCTCCATTTGGAGCCGGCTCCTGTGTTGCAGGCCTCATTCCCGCTGGGCCGGCGGGTGCTAACTTGGTTAGCGCCCGCCGGCCCAGCGGGAATGTTGAAATGGGGGCAGCGGTATTTTGGCCGCATGGCGGCCAAATGGCGGTTCCTGCAGGGTTGGAATCACCCCCTATGTCTGTCTTCCCAATAGTGTGTGGCCAGGCATTGTTGGCATGGTATACCATTATTTGTCCAGGGAGGGATAAGGAGATGTGCATAGAAAATGCCTCAACACAGAAACACTAGCTCTGTGTGTGCAGGGATGCACTTGTTGGTGCAGGTTACTGAGTGATGTGCCATTGAAGGACCAGATGCAGGGCTGCCCCATACTGTCAGTGAAAAGACTCCGCACTAGTGTGTGGTAATAGACAAAGTATAGGGTGTATGTGATACACAAGGAACTGGAACAGGGAAGTGCTAGTAGTCTGGACCCAGTGCATGATCAAGTTCCCTTACATGGCCATCACCAATGGCACAAAGGGGCCAATAGAACAACAGGGGTACAGCACCAATTGCATTAATACAGTCCTTGTGGCCCTCAGTGCACCTCTGCCATGTGTGCGCCTAATGAGAATTAAGGCACAGCATGATGCAGGCAAGGTTCAAATTGATCTATTTCTGTATAGGTAAAGGATGTACTCAGCAGGAGTTGCAACAGATCTTCATGACTTCTGCTGAGGGGCACATCTCATACATTTTCACCTCCCCCATATGACACCTGCTCTCAGCACCCAGTCAGAGAAATAATTGTACTAAGGGATTTCTCGGCTTACTCAATGGCTTATACATACACCACCCATCCATGTTTTGGGACCCCCTTCCATGCATGCTGCATGGTGCAGGTCTCATTTGGTTCTGTTTATTATTGAGTTGCTCTATGCATGCATCACTACACTTTGTAATGGTTGTGCAGTGAAAATGGTACATCTGCCCAGCATCTGCATCATCATTGTACATCTGACTTGCAGGCCTGGGGTGGCCCTGGGACTCATCATATAGGTAGCATATGACATGTTCACATATACAGGTATTACATGCAGCACTCAACCGTATCTACATTATCTGAGACTATGTGTGATTGACTGATCAGTCAGGACTTTGTATGTGAATGTGAGACTTACCGACTCTTCCACCAATCTCAATTCCCAGATGATCCAGCAGATTCTGCTCCCTTGTCACCAGTTCTGCCAAACAATGTTTCAGGTGGTGGTCATTCCTTCCACTGGCGAAGATCCTGGTGAGGTGGTGGAACACCTTGCCCCACTGCAGCCGCCGTGCCTCTGTGGGGTATCCAAGGATTACCCAGTCACCCTGTTGCAGCGTCAAAGGAAGGTAGTCCTGTACAAGCCAGATGAATCCCCCCAACTCATCCACAGACATCCACCGCATCCTCCCCCTCCCAGACATACTGCAAATGCAGTTCAGACTAAACAAAAAAATCTAAACCCCTAACCCAACTGCCCCAAAAACTATTCTACCCCAAGCAAACACCCCACAGTATAGAGACAAACTACAGTACAATTACAATACAAAAGACAAGTTTAAAGAAAACTAAGAACAACACCCACAAGATACAGCACAAGAAACAGCACAAACACTCCAAAATACACCAATCCAATTACAGCACCACCTCCACACACCCTCACTAAGTCACAGACAAGACTGTGAAGTGAAAGTGAAAGGGAAACTTACTGTACCATTCTTGGAGGCAGGATGTCCTGTTTCATAACTTCCTAGGTTTTTGTGTGTCACGTTTCCAGTCATTTCTTTTTTTTTTACACATGACAGTTATGTGTCGTTTTTCTTACTATTAGTGTGAAAAGGCCTGTGGATGTGAGATAGATGCTCAGGGGCAAGGCATCTTTTAGCTTAGGGTTATTGTATGGTATATGCATATGCAGAAAGCATTTTGACACATGACGGTTATGAGTGGATTATACACCATGGTGTGTTCAGAGGCACGTGTATGTGTAATTGCTGCTCAGGGCACAAGCGTAATTTTACAAACATTGCAATGTGTAGTTTATGCGTTTGCTTCTTACATGTTTTTGCGTGGATTTTTGCATTGTAGTGCTTGAGTGCACCCTGATTAACTTAACATGTTACATGGGCTATGCAAGAATGTTGTATATGTGTTATGTGTGAATGTCCAGTACTGTCATTATGGTGGCAATGGTATGTTGAACCTATAGGTTTGTTTAGGAGTCTGCTGAATGCGACTACTCATACCTTGTGTGTATGTGCATGTGTAGCTACACTGTGTACACATACATGTTTCCACATGTGTGCTATGTGTGTACACATGTGTATGTATACTAATTTGTGGGTGGACTACATTGTTATGTGTGACATACAAATGTACACATACCTACAACACAATACATAACACAATATATATGGTGACCTATATCCAACACACGGTGAAGCATGTGACAATCTTGACAGTTTCTACTCACAGTATTCTGTGGATTTGGACTGCATTGACATCACGTAAACTGTGCCAATTTGTGTGTGCATGTGTGTCCACTCTGTGGTGTGTTGTTGGATTTAACTTTGTGTTGCTCTGCTACACCTGTGCCATTTGGCCACCCCATGAATTTTAGTTGCAGTAGATGTTATGTACACATGTGTTGGTGAAGATTGGTATATGTGGTATTTGTTTTGACATGAGTTTATAATATCTGTAACATATAACGACAGTGGTGGGTTCATGGGATGTAAAACCTAATATTACTATCTTCCTGCATGGACACATGTTGACATTTGATAAATGCATGCATTGTCACATCAGTGCCACCTATGTTTCCATATGTCGGAACATATGTGAAGGTAATTTCCTACCGTCACTGATCTTGTGATACCTATGCCCTTACTATTGTGCTAGGTTTCCTTTTGCTCAGAATCCATACACATTGCCATGCCTGATCCATTACAGTGGTACATGTGTGCTGAGATATGTGACATATGTGTGCATGCCATCAGCTAGGCACTCACATTTGTCCACATCATGTTTTTTATGACTGTCACAAACAATGGCATATCACTGTGTAACAGTGTTTCAGTCTGGCATAGATGGAAGCCAAGTCATCATCACGACTGTGTGATTTTGTATGGCAACACAAACCCATGGTTCAATGTGAAGGGGCAAGTTGATGGAGCTCCAGTTTACTCAGCCCCCTAGGCACATGTATCAGGCCCCTGACAATGTATTTCATTAATGTAGCGAGAGCAGTGGTGTGTGGGTTAATTGAGCAGGGACCTAGCCTCTTCATGATTGCTCCTCAGCAGAACTATGCACACTCCTCAGCAGACAGACACATGCACAATTGTGGTCATACGGACCAGGATTTCACCTTTTCCTCTGCAGTACATGACGTCAGCTTTCCCCTCTCATGTACAGAGCTCGGGTGCTTACACATATGAGACATGTGACATTATTTGATGTCTTTAGTTGTTTCTTTACTTAGGCAGCTTGTTGGGCTTGTATATCTGTTGTGACTTCAATATTGGAAACGTGCCAGGGTGCACATGGTGTTGTCTGTCAAAGCCTCCTGTCATGGTGTCCTGCGATGAGCAAATACAATAGGATGCTACTGCCCAATATGACTGGTTTCGTACTAACCTGCCCACCCTCTCTGTACACATGTGAAATGTTGACATTTATATAATCACTAAAGGTGTGGGGTAGTCGGAACTGAAGGTAAGACTAGGTCAGTCTTTTTTCAGTGGTATTAGTAAGGTCGCTTTAGATCCTCAGGTAGGGAAGTCATAGTTGGAAAATGTCCAAGCTAGGGGGTGCTGTGTTGTCCTACAGGGGGAAGGGGGATTTCCCTTACGGACTAGGTGGTCTCACACACATAATAGTGTCTTGCTTCATCATATGACCACCTAGCCCCACCCAAGTGAGATGGTACTACTTGGGCGGACTCAACCTCTTGGTTAAAAGAACCAGAGGGAGTGCTGAAATTAAGCTGACTGGATAGTTACATTGATCCAGAAGGGGTGAATAATAAAATTACCAAACATGTCACCAGTAGCTACTGCTGGTTTTAATTGAGGTGCATGCTGGTAAGACTAAAACCAAGGGGGAAAGGCTCGTTGGAGAGTAATGTCTTTTGGAGTCTAAAAAGAAAGATGGATGACCAACATGTTTCTGCCCTCACTAGGTGCTGGTAGGTCAGGGGCATTCGTCAGGGTCGGAGCACACGCAGTAAGTGGGGTGCTCAAGGCAAGAAATGTATGGCCTACCTGAACGGGTAGTTCACGGTGGGGTAGGCCTGTGGTAAATAATAATACATAAATAAATAAGCCACTATTTCTTCAGAATATATTGAGAGTGAAAAAAAACGTGGCACACCACTGCAAAACACACAGCAATAGGTGAACAAATGTAAAGGGCACACACACACGCATGCAAAAGCGACTTACCCCGGGGTAGGGGGCAATATGCCTCTGGTCTGGCTAGTGCCGGGGAGGGGTTTTCCCTTGTAGTCACACTCTAAGGAGATTGAAGGTTTAGCAGGGAAAAAAAAAGGGGGGGTAAGGAAGACAAAATACAGTAAGGACGCACAGAACCTAAAGAAAATAAGTAGACCAAGGAAGGGAAATAAAGAGAGAAACAAACAAGGGGACCAAGCTAAGGACTAGAGAAAAGGAGGAAATGAGATGAAAAAAGGCAAGAAGGTTGAAACCAGGTCGATGGGTACAGCAGGGAGGGGAAACAGAGATTTAAAAAAGAATCAAAGGGGCCCAAAAGGCCACACTTACCACTCTAAAGGGAATACCATGGGGGGTAACTACATGCCGGAGCCAGGCCGCTCTGGTACTGCCTGGAGGGCTGGTCTGGTATTTATGTAGACAAAAAGCCAATCGGCAAGAGGCTCGGGGCGGGATTTAGACATTGATGTGTTGTACAGTCAGTGTTGGTCTATGTGCGTCCCTTTTCCATGTCTTCCTGCACTTGGTAAGGCATGTATTGTCACCTACATTGCTCCCATTCTTTAGGCTGCTTGCACTTTGTATCTTCTACAGCAGCACTGTCTGATCATACATGGACATGATGCAATATGTGACCTGTGTAATTGGAAGATGTACACATCTCCTTCTACTGGCTACGTTTGGAAGATGTACACATCTCCTTCTACTGGCTACTTGATAGTATTTATGAAATGTCATGAGTTCCACACAGACATGACATTACTCCTGCCACAGCACTTGTGTTGTTTCCATTTCACCTCCTTCATTGTATTTGAAAGTATCTGAGGGTCTCTCGAAGCTGTCCACCCACAACCTCCATTAAACATGGGTATGCATTTATTCCAGCATGCCACAACCTGGTAACTCTTACCATGATTGAATGATATTGAGGTGTGAAATCAGCTCAGTGCTGTACAGTAAATTTGCCAATTGCTATATATATATATGACTAGGTCTACTCACACTCGGATTGGTGTTGTGTCTCAGACATTTTTCAACAATGCTGAACACAGTAGCACATCCCACACCTGATTGTGATGTTGGAGGCCACAACATGTATGGGACAATTTGTTAATGTTGCTTCCATGCACGTCTTCTGTCATATGAGTAACAATCAGTGGTGTGTATTGCTTTGTACTGTGTGATGTATTTATATACAGCATACTAGGCATACATGCAGACATGTCAAGAATTGTTGATACTGGTAAACCCATTGCTACCTAGGACATACACCCATACTTCAGTCTTCACATGTTTTCCTGGATTTGCTCTAGGCATGTGTCAAGACAGCAGATTTGTGTGCGAAGTGTGCACCTCATGTACATAGTGAATATTAGACACTCTGCCTAGACTTGATCCAGATAAAAAATTGGTGGTGCATTGTCCCAATAAATCCATGGATCATGATTTGGGTCCTGTGTTTGGATAGTGATTCTGCACCCATAGCTGAAAATTTAGTCAGGCAACCCATTGCGCGCTCCACAGCCAACATGTCTGTGCCATACGTGAGGTACAGTCCAACATGTGCCAGAGCTGTGCCCAATGGCAGTGCCAGGACACAAATCCATGGATATACTGTGCAGGCTCAGCATCGAACATTGGTTACCATCCCTGGATATATACTGAAGAACTATAGTTAGCATTGATGTTCCACCCTTATCACACATGTACCATGCAGGCGAAGCTACTGTCATCATGAGTTGTGACAAAGTTCTGTTCCTAGTAACTTGATATCCATTTGTCGACAGCCCCTACCTTATGTGTGCCCCCCTTGCATACATCCTGTTATGCATGGTCTTGTTGTGGTGAATGGACTAGGTATTAGCACCTTGCCCACTTGACAGAACAAGATATGTAGTGGTGCATGGATCCAGACCTTCAGGAGTCACATGGCCACACATTGCGTGTTATTGATATGTGAGATGGTGGCAGTAGACCCACTTACGTCACAAACAATGTTGCTACCATACTGGTCACCTTTGTGTTACTTACCTTCTTACCGAGGTTTGAGTCACATTCCAATGGTGTATGTAGTGGGCAATGAGTAGACCAAGAAGAATCAGGTGCAAAGTGATTTATTTGTGCCATTTACAACGCGATGTTTATAGTATGGTGACTATGTGTAGAAGTTCTCCACAATGTGGAGTCTCCTGAGAACTCCTGCAGCAGTGTTCAGTTGTTCCCCCTCCACATTATCTGCTCCATCGTCACCTCCTCCTCATTGGGGACACAAATGTTGTGCAGGATTGCACATGCCAGAATTATTTTGCAAACAAGTGGTGGAGCATACAAAAGGCTTCCTCCTGTCAGGGCCAGGCACCTGGACCTGGATTTCAGGGGCCCAAATGTCCTCTCCACCACATTGCAAGTTTCCCAGTGTCCCTCGTTGTTGGCCCACCCTTCCACAGATTTGGGATTAGCAAATGGGGTCATCACCCATGGCTGTATGCCGTACCCTTAATCAGCTGCAACGGATAGAGAGAAGATGTGTTGATAATTATTGATAGTGGTTTGAAACATACCATGGCAGTTGTACTTTTTAGTTGGAGTGGTAACATAGACTTGCATGTCTTATAGTGTATTTTCATGTTTTTGTGAAATGGTTTCATTGGACTGTGTTGATGGATATGACAATCTTGGGTAGTGGCTCAAGGGCTTGGTATGTTGATCCCAAAATGATGGTTATGATTTAGGTAAATGTAATGTGTAGTCCATATTTGAAGCAGTGTTCTATTGTTAGATGGAACCTACTACCTCCTAGCACCACAATGGTGTCAGATGTTGAGAAACCTTAGTTGCCCTATAAAGCCAGACTATGCTGTCCATGTTACCATGTGGCACTACGCATGCAGTGTGACACTTTGTGGCAGATGATGGTTGTGCCAACCATCAAGTGTACAAGAGTGTGTATCACACATTAGTAGGATGATGTAGTTTGGTGCAGTAGTATTTCCTCACTTCCAATACATGATTTCTGACAGACACTTTCTACACATGCATACTGCAGGCTTTGGTAGGGGGCACAGCTATTTTTCCCATGGGTCCCTTAGTACAGTTCAAGTCAGCTCAGGAATGTCCTCTATATTCCTACCTAGTCCTACTATGACATCCATGACTGTTAGTATTGTTTTTACAGACTCAGCACCATGGTAGACCATTTCTGGTATTTGCAACGGACATGGTGTTTTTAGGGGGCACTAGGGGTGCATGTGAGGTGGCACTGGAGTAGGTGCTGCCCCATTTCTCATCATTCAGCCCCATGGTCTTTAATGGTAGGTAATTTTGTATTTGTATGTGTGCAACACAATGCAGTAGATGGGTGTATGTGCACACTACAGGTATGTCAGGTATGTGTAGCTGATATATATTTGGTTATGTCACCACTTGGTTTGCATTTGATTTAGGTTCTGCCAGAGGGTTGCACTCAATGGTTTACGTGGAACTATGCCTATGTGTGACTTCCTCAAAATTACCATAGCCTATGCCATTGACAGGCCTGTGCGCTTCTTTGTTTGGTGTAATGTGTCTGTGAGATCTGTATTTAGTTGTCAACATGTGGACACTTGTAGTAGTTTGTGAGCAGCTTTTGTATGCAAAGGAGACTTGGTTCCACCAGTCCACACGTGGTGTGCCAGTCGGGGTGTGGCTGTGTTATGCACATTTTGGTGTACGTGTTTGTGACATGCAATGCATGCAGTGTAGTGTGGCATGTTGCATATGTGTTGTTGCCTGTATGTCTCTGTGGCCCTGATCATGTGTAATTAGTATGGTGTTTGTCTTGTTTCTCCTAGATAGTTGGTGTGTTGTGTGTAATGATGGGTATGGTGGCTTACCTGTGAGTAGCCCACTACCATATTGTCTATCCTGGGACCGCTGGTTGATGATGCAATGACTAAAGATGTATGCATCATGGACACTGCTGTTATATTTCACAAGGATGTTGCTGAAGATCCCATGGTGGTCCACGATCGCCTGCACATCAATAGAATGTGTGTGCTTGAGGTTCCTATATAGGTGTTCTGTTGCTACATGTGGCACCAGTTGCAAATGGGTATGGTCCATTGCACCATGCACATGCGAAAACCCAGCAATTTGATAGAAACCTTGCTTGGTCTCCTGCTGCAGATGCTGGGTGTTTGGGAAGCAGACTTGGTGGGGTGTGAGGCTTAGGATTGCATCCAGGACCTTTGGATCAAGAAGGATGACTGGGAGATGCCAGCCACTTGTGCACCCGTTACCTGGAATGATCCAGATGCCATCATGTGGAGGACAGTGAGGAGTTTTGTCATGGGTGGAATGTTCAGGGGAGTTTGTGCCCTTGCCGTGATGTGTGGTGCAATATGGTGCAGCAAGCGTACAAAGGACTCTCGGTTGAGTCTGTACATGCGGACCACATCCTGTTCCCTCTTTTCAAGGATGGTTGTGCGCTATCTGAATAGCCTCTCCCTCCTTCTGCGCTGCTTTTGTGGCTGCTGTGGTGGTGTACGGGGTTGCTGCGGTGGTGGTGGAGGGATCTGCTGTCTTGGTAGACGTCTATGGCATGTACCAAGCTGGAGCAGTACGACTTCCATGTTGTCCTGGATGTTTCCAAAGCTCCTTCTGTGTGTTTTCCTTGAGTAGTTGTGTGTGAGCCCTTTTTTTAAAATTCCTGGTCTGACCAGGCGTTAAATTTGATGCTAATTGGGCTTAGCACCCTTTTTTGAGTGTGCTTCCTTTGTCAGCATTGTTTTTGCATCGGGAGGTAGTAGTAGTAGTTGTAGTAGTAGTAATTACTTTATTTCGGTTAAAAAAAACATAAAAGGATACATAGATATATAGAAATGTACATTTGTAAAACAGTCCATATAAAATACACATATGATTTTAATAATTTAGGACAAAACAAGAATATATTATTTATATCTAGTTAGAATGTTTAAATACACATACAAATAAAAGGAGGGAATGAATATTTAACAACAGTGCTAATCTAATAGATCATCAGCTGCCCAGAATGCACTGAACCATATTAATTACCTAGTAATGTGCAATGATAGTTCTTCCATTTTATCATCTATGGAAACCAGAGATTCTACTCAAGTACCTGTGTGGGAAGGAGACAATCCACTTCCAGTTTATATTATGTGGAACTACTTAAAGTAAAATTTTAAAGTACATATGCAAAGAATAGACCAGGGACATGTTTAGTGAAAATAGAGCGTGAATGTATCATCAGCCACCGTTGCATGCCTCTATAAACACTGAAGATGCAATCTTTACGGTCAATTATTAAAAAATTCCATTAGGGCAACCCCCTTTGTCTAATGAACCATGCATGCTCTAGGTATTTAGCGACTGTGAATACTATCACAGCCTTTGTGCCGTATTTAAAGATTCTCAGGGAGTCCCAATGAGGCCTGACACTCAGAAGTTTGCAAACCGCAATTAACCATTTTCAGCGCTGCTGTATGTACTGGGGGCAAAAAAAGAGAAAATTAGCCTCAATTTCTTTATCCGATTTACAAAAGGGGCAGAACACTGAGGAATCTTGCTCGACCCCTTTGCCCTTACAGTTCTTAAAGGTAGAAACCCACATCTAAATTGTAGAGAAAGCCGTTTGGCAATGGGTGGGTGTAGGAAGGTAGCCTCTTTCTAGTCTTGTTACCCCCACTTTTAGCCTGTTTGTGAGTATATGTCAGGGTGTTTTTACTGTCTCATTGGGATCCTGCTAGCCAGGGCCCAGTGCTCATAGTGAAACCCCTATGTTGTCAGTGTGTTTGATATGTGTCACTGGGATCCTGCTAGCCAGGACCCCGGTGCTCATGAGTTTGTGGCCTATATGTGTTCCCTGTGTGGTGCCTAACTGTATCACTGAGGCTCTGCAAACCAGATCCTCAGTGTTTCTGCTCTCTCTGTTTTTAAAATTGTCACTACAGGCTAGTGACTAATTTGACCAATTCTGATTGGCACACTGGAACACCCTTATAATTCCCTAGTATATGGTACCTAGGTACCCAGGGTATTGGGGTTCCAGGAGATCCCTATGGGCTGCAGCGTTTCTTTTGCCACCCATAGGGAGCTCAGACAATTCTTACACAGGACTGCCACTGCAGCCTGAGTGAAATAATGTCCACATTATTTCACAGCCCTTTTACACTGCACTTAAGTAACTTATAAGTCACCTATATGTCTAACCCTCACTTAGTGAAGGTCAGGTGCAAAGTTACTTGGTGTGTGGGCACCCTGGCACTAACCAAGGTGCCCCCAAATTGATCAAGGAAATTTCCCCTCACTTTGTGAGTGCGGGCACACCATTACACGCGTGCACTACATATAGGTCAATACCTATATGTAGCGTCACAATGGTAACTCCGAACATGGCCATGTAACATGTATAGGATCATGGAATTGTCCCCCAATACCTTTCTGGTACTGGGGGACAATTCCATGCATCTCCGGGTCTCCAGCATAGAGCCCGGGTGATTCCAAACTAACTTTCCTGGGTTTTCACAGCAGCTACCACTGCTGCCAACCCTCAGACAGGTTTCTGCCCCCCTGGGGCCTGGGCAGCCCAGTCCCAGGAAGGCAGAACAAAGGATTTCCTCTGAGAGAGGGTGTTACACCTGCTCCCTTTGGAAATAGGAGTGAAGGGCCTAGGAGGAGTAGCCTCTCCTGGCCTCTGGAAATGCTTTGAAGGACACAGATGGTGCCCTCCTTGCATAAGCCAGTCTACACCGGTTCAGGGATCCCTCCAGCCCTACTCTGGCACGAAACTGGACAAAGGAAAGGGGAGTGACCACTCCCCTGACCAGCACCTCCCATGAGAGCTGCCCAGAGCTCCTCCAGTGTGTCCCAGACCTCTGCCATCTTAGATGCAGAGGTGTGAGGGCACAATGGACAGCTCTGAGTGGTCAGTGCCAGAAGGTGACGTCAGAGACCCCTCCTGATAGGTGCTTACCTTTCTCTGTAACCAATCCTCCTCAGAGGGCTATTTAGGGTCTCTCCTGTGGGCATCTCACCAGATAACGAATGCAAGAGCTCACCAGAGTTCCTCTGCACTTCCCTCTTTGACTTCTGCCAAGGATCAACCGCTGACTGCTCCAGGGTGCCTGCAAAACCGTAACAAAGTAGCAAGAAGACTACCAGCAACATTGTAGCACCTCATCCTGATGGCTTTCTTGACTGTTTCCTGGTGGTGCATGCTCTGAGGGCTGTCTGCCTTCACCCTGCACTGGAAGCCAAGAAGAAATCTCCTGTGGGTCGACAGAATCTTCCCCCTGCCAACGCAGGCACCAAACTTCTGCATCACCGGTCCTCTGGGTCCCCTCTCATCTTGATGAGCGTGGTCCCTGGAACACAGGAGCTGGGTCCAAGTGTCCCCAACAGTCCAGTGGCCCTTCTGTCCAAATTTGGTGGTGGTAAGTCCTTGCCTCCCCACGCCAGACAGTAATCCTGTGTACTGTGTGAACTGCAGCTGCTCGGGCTTCTGTGCACTTTTGCAAGACTTCCTTTGTGCACAGCCTAGCCCAGGTCCCCAGCACTCTGTCCTGTATTGCCCAACTCGCTGAGTTGGACTCCGACGTCGTGGGACCCTCTTTTGTTGTTTTGAGTCGACTGTTGTCCTCAGATCTTCTAAGTGCCTGGTCAGGTGCTTCTGTGGGGGCTGCCTGCTTTTGGGTGGACTCTCCGTATTGCTGAGTGCCCCCTCTGTCTCCTCCTCCAAGGGGCGACCTCCTGGTCCTTCCTGGGCCCTGGCAGCACCCAAAATCCTCAAACGCGACTCTTGCAGCTAATAAGGCTTGTTTGCGGTCTTTCTGTGTGGAAACAGCTCTACATCCTCCAGCACACGGTGGGACATCTTCTGATCAAAGGAGAAGTTCCTAGCACCTTCTGTTGTTGCAGAATCTTTGGCTTCTTCCACCTGGAGGCAGCCCTTTTGCACCTTCATCCGGGGTTTAGTGGGCTCCTGCCCCCCCTGGACACTTGCGTGACTCTTGAACTTGGTCCCCTTCCTTTACAGGTCCTCAGGTCCAGGAATCCGTCTTCAGTGCTTTGCAGTCAGTTGTTGTCCTTGCAGAATCTCCTATCTCGACTTCACTGTCTTTCTGGGGTAGTAGGGTAACTTTACTCCTACTTTTCAGGGTCTTGGGGTGGGGTATCTTGGACACCCTTAGTGTTTTCTTACACTCCCAGCAACCCTCTACACACTACACTAGGCCTGGGGTCCATTCATGGTTCGCATTCCACTTTTGGAGTGTATGGTCTGTGTTGCCCCTAGGCCTATTTTTCCCCATTGCATCCTATTGTTTTCTACAGTGTTTGCACTACTTTTCTAACTGCTACTTACCTGATTTTGGTTTGTGTGTGTATATGTTGTGTATATTACTTACCTCCTAAGGGAGTATATCCTCTGAGATAATTTTGGCATATTGTCACTAAAATAAAGTACCTTTATTTTTAGTAACTCTGAGTACTGTGTTTTCTTATAATATAGTGCTAAGTGATATAAGTGTATAGTAGGAGCTTTGCATGTCTCCTAGTTCAGCCTAAGCTGCTCTGCTATAGCTACCTCTATCAGCCTAAACTGCTAGAACACCTCTGATCTACTAATAAGGGATAATTGGACCTGGCACAAGGTGTAAGTACCACAAGGCACCCACTATAAGCCAGGCCAGCCTCCTACATTGGTGGTGCAGCTGTGGGATACGTACTTGTAACTGCTTTACCACTTTGTCATTTGGTGATTTTCATAAGAAAAACATATACCAAATACTTCAAGATATACACATTGAACCAACCAGTTTAACTGTCCTTCTCTAAAACTTCCTAAAAAGTTTCTGAAAAGTTCTGAAAACTTTTAAAAGTTTTCAAAAAGTTTGAAAACGTTTTTTCTCTGTGCTTTCAAAAGTTCCAAAGGTTTTTCTCTCTCTGTCCTAAACCTTTTCTATCATGTCTACAGTAGAACTTACTCCCACAGTTGTTCAGGCAACCTTTGAGAGTTTAAACTTTAAAAGTTTGAGGGGTCTCTGCATAGAAAGAGGTTTCAGCATTGGCAAGAATCCTACCAAAGACTTCCTCTTTAGCCTTCTCCTAGAAAATGACGAGAACCAGTCTGGTCCATCCCAGGAACAGGAGGTAGAAGAGGGGGGTACCAAGCCAGACTTAGAGGAGTCCCCTGAGGATGATGGGGAGGCTTCTTCCAAAGACCTGCCAGCTAGCAGACCACCTAGTGACACTGGTTGTGGGAGGGGGTCACACATTAGTAGGGCACCTTTCAATCCTAAAGGCCAGGTTGCTATGCTTCAGCCAGTTAGGGATAGGTCTCTCTCTGCCAATTACCATATTTTCCTGTGTCTCACAATTCCCAGGCCTCCCACCCTGCGGATAACTTAATGGAAAGGGAACTCAGAAAGCTGAGGTTGGAAGAGGCCAGGCTGACGCTTAAACAGCAGCAGCTGGCCTTAGACAGGGAATCTCTGGATGTAGAGAGGGAAAGACAGAGATTGGGGTTAGTTCCCCATGGTGGCAGCAGCAGTGTTTTTGATAGCAATTCTGTTAGAGAGCAATATTCCAAAAACCTGCATAAGATAGTCCCCCCTTACAAGGAGGGGGATGACATTAACAAGTGGTTTGCTGCACTTGAGAGGACCTGTATGGTACAGTTGGTCCCTCAAAGGCAGTGGGCTGCTATTTTGTGGCTATCTTTCAATGGTAAGGGTAGGGATAGGCTCCTTACAGTCAGAGAAAGTAATGCTAATAACTACAAAGTTTTGAAAGATGCACTCTCGGATGGATTTGGCTTAACCACTGAACAATGCAGGATTAAGTTCAGAGACACCAGAAAAGAGTCCTCTCAAGACTGGACAGACGTTGTAGACTGTTCAGTCCTGAGAGAGCATATTTTGAACAATTGTGTGTCTGATTTGTTACACCAGTACTTGGTAGACTCAGATCCGACCTCTCCCAAAGAATTGGGAAAGAAGGCAGACAAATGGGTCAGAACAAGAGTGAACAGAATCACATTCAAGATCCTCATCCACACACACAAATCCCTCCACAACACCGGCCCAACCTACCTCAATGAAAGAGTAAACTTCCACACTCCCACACGCAACCTCCGATCAGCCGACCTCGCCCTAGCCACAGTCCCCCGCATCCAGCGCACTACCACAGGAGGCAGGTCTTTCTCCTAGCTCGCCCCCAAAACCTGGAACTCCCTCTCCACGAGCTTCGCAAAACCAAAGACCTACTGGTCTTCAGAAAGAACCTCAAGACATGGCTGTGCAACCAGTGACCCTCCCTGACCCCCCCCCCCGGTTTTCCCCTCCTCCAGCGCCTTGAGACCCTCACAGGTGAGTAGCGCGCTGTACAAATTTTTTGATTGATTGATTGAACAGAAAAGCTCATACAGGAGGTGACAAGGATGACAAGAAGAAAGATGGTGAGAAATCTCAGGATATTCTCATCATTTGATATAGGTCCAGTGGACAATTCACACTGCTCTAAACTTAAACATACTAATAGGAACTCTGAAAATATAACTTCACATTGCTGGCTAGCTAAAAAACTTCAAACAGGGTGGGTCACATCCCCACAGGGAAGTAACCATATAGTGGATGATAAAGGGAGTAACCAATCTATTACACAGCTACTCTCTACTTATCGCCACTTAGACAATAAAGACTCAACTGGCCAAGGTTAGCCTTATTGTCCTTCATTTGGGGGGGTTGTGTGGAAGGTAGCCTCTTTCTAGCCTTGTTACCCCCACTTTTGGCCTGTTTGTGAGTATATGTCAGGGTGTTTTTACTGTCTCACTGGGATCCTGCTAGCCAGGGCCCAGTGCTCATAGTGAAAACCCTATGTTGTCAGTGTGTTTGATATGTGTCACTGGGATCCTGCTAGCCTGGACCCCAGTGCTCATAAGTTTGTGGCCTATACGTGTACCCTGTGTGGTGCCTAACTGTATCACTGAGGCTCTGCTAACCAGAACCTCAGTGTTTATGTTCTCTCTGTTTTTAAAATTGTCACTACAGGCTAGTGACTAATTTTACCAATTCTGATTGGCACACTGGAACACCGTTATAATTCCCTAGTATATGGTACCTAGGTACCCAGGGTATTGGGGTTCCAGGAGATCCCTATGGGCTTCAGCATTTCTTTTGCCACCCATAGGGAGCTCAGACAATTCTTACACAGGACTGCCACTGCAGCCTGAGTGAAATAACGTCCACGTTATTTCACAGCCATTTTAAACTGCACTTAAGTAACTTATAAGTCACCTGTATGTCTAACCCTCACTTAGAGAATGTCAGGTGCAAAGTTACTTAGTGTGTGGGTACCCTGGCACTAGCCAAGGTGCCCCCACATTGGTCAGCGCAAATTCCCCAGACTTTGTGAGTGCGGGGACACCATTACACGCGTGCACTACATAGAGGTCAATACCTATATGTAGCGTTACAATGGTAACTCCGAACATGGCCATGTAACATGTCTAGGATCGTGGTATTGGGGGGACAATTCCATGCAAACCTGGGTCTCCAGCATAGAGGCAGGGTACTGCCAAACTAACTTTCTGGGGTTTTCACAGCAGCCACCACTGCTGCCAACCCTCAGACAGGCTTCTGCCCCCCTGGGGCCTGGGCAGCGCAGTCCCAGAAAGGCAGAACAAAGGATTTCCTCTAAGAGAGGGTGTTACACCCTCTACCTTTGGAAATAGGTGTGAAGGGGCTGGGGGGAATAGCCTCTCCTGGCCTCTGGAAATGCTTTGAAGGACACAGATGGTGCCCTCCTTGCATAAGCCAGTCTACACCGGTTCAGGGATCCCCCCAGCCCTGCTCTGGCGCGAAACTGGACAAAGGAAAGGGGAGTGACCAGTCCCCTGACCAGCACCTCCCAGGGGAGCTGCCCAGAGCTCCTCCAGTGTGTCCCAGACCTCTGCCATCTTGGATGCAGAGGTGTGAGGGCACAATAGACAGCTCTGAGTGGCCAGTGCCAGCAGGTGATGTCAGAGGCCCCTCCTGATAGGTGCTTACCTCTCTCTGTAGCCAATCCTCCTCTGAGGGCTATTTAGGGTCTCTCCTGTGGGCATCTCACTAGATAACGAATGCAAGAGCTCACCAGAGTTCATCTGCACTTCCCTATTTGACTTCTGCCAAGGATGGACCGCTGACTGCTCCAGGATGCCTGCAAAACTGCAACAAAGTAGCAAGAAGACTACCAGCAACATTGTAGCGCCTCATCCTGCCGGCTTTCTTGACTGTTTCCTGGTGGTGCATGCTCCGAGGGCTGTCTGCCTTCACCCTGTATTGGAAGCCAAGAAGAAATCTCCCGTGGGTCAACAGAATCTTCCCCCTGCCAACGCAGGCACCAAACATCTGCATCACCGGTCCTCTGGGTCCCCTCTCATTCTGACGAGCATGGTACCTAAACACAAGAGCTGGGTCCAAGTGTCCCTGACAGTCCAGTGACCCTTCTGTCCAAATTTGTGCCTCCCCACGCCAGACAGTAATCCTGTGTACTGCGTGAACTGCAGCTGCTCGGGCTTCTGTGCATTTTTGCAAGACTTCCTTTGTGCACAGCCTAGCCCAGGTCCCCAGCACTCCTTCCTGCATTGCCCAACTCGCTGAGTTGGACTCTGACGTCGTGGGACCCTCTTTTGTTGTTCTAAGTTGGCTGTCATCCTCATATCTTCTAAGTCCCTGTTCAGGTGCTTCTGCGGGTGTTGCCTGCTTCTGCATGGGCTCTCCATGTTGCTGAGCACCTCCTCTGTCTCTTTCTCCAAGGGGCAACCTCCTGGTCCTTCCTGGGCCCTGGCAGCACCCAAAATCCTCAAACATGACTCTTGCAGCTAACAAGGCTTGTTTGCGGTCTTTCTGCATGGAAGCAACTCTGCATCCTCCAGCACATGGTGGGACATCTTCTGACCAAAGGAGAAGTTCCTAGCACCTTCTATTGTTGCAGAATCTTCAGCTTCTTCCACCCAGAGGCAGCCCTTTTGCACCTTCATCCAGGGTTTAGTGGGCTCCTGCCCCCCCGGACACTTGCGTGACTCTTGGAATTGGTCCCCTTCCTTTACAGGTCCTCAGGTCCAGGAATCCATCTTCACTGCTTTGCAGTCAGTTGTTGTCCTTGCAGAATCCCCTATCTCGACTTTACTGTCTTTCTGGTGCAGTAGGGTAAATTTACTCCTACTTTTCAGGGTCTTAGGGTGGGGTATCTTGGACACCCTTAGTGTTTTCTTACACACCCAGCGACCCTCTACACACTACACTAGGCCTGGGGTCCATTCCTGGTTCGCATTCCACTTTTGGAGTATATGGTTTATGTTGCCCCTAGGCCTATTTTTCACTATTACATTCTATTGTGTTCTACGGCGTTTGCACTACTTTTCTAACTGCTACTTACCTGATTTTGGTCTGTGTGTGTATATTTTGGGTATATTACTTACCTCTGAGATATATCCTCTGAGATACTTTTGGCATATTGTCACTAAAATAAAGTACCTTTATTCTTAGTAATTCTTAGTATTGTGTTTTCTTATGATATAGTGCTAAGTGAGATGAGTGCTATAGTAGGAGCTTTACATGTCTCCTAGTTCAGCCTAAGCTGCTCTGCTATAGCTACCTCTATCAGCCTAAACTGCTAGAACACCTCTGATCTACTAATAAGGGATAACTGGACCTGGCACAAGGTGTAAGTACCACAAGGTACCCACTATAAGCCAGGCCAGCCTCCTACAGTGGGTATATTTTATTCCCGAACTCCTCATAAGCTGGAGAACATTTGACATTTAAAAATTGCCTGGTCAGATTCTCATCATCATAGTTCAGCCAAATCTCTTCCAGGGTGTGATTCCAATAGGCACTTTTCACTTTCTGCCTGGCTTTCCTAGTGGCAACTGCTGCTGAGTTCCAGAGGTCTATCATCTTAAGCTCCTCGCACTGCATCTTAATGTTCCTGAGCCATGGCGTAACTACCTCTGTATCACAGGAAATCAGATCACTTATGGAGTCCATGTAAGGAGCCAGCTCCTCATTTCACCACAGTGTTACCCAATACAATAAGGGTTTTAAAGCTACCTCCAGGTTAATAGGTTTATATGCTAAATCCAACCTCAGTGTTAAATCTTAAATAGACCCCTTAAAAAGTTATTCTCAGCCACTAACGGCGTTTGCATCTTCAAATTTCCAGATTTCAGCCCCATAAGTTGCTTCCAGTAAAGCTGTGGCTTTATAAACCTGAAGGACCGGGTAGACCTTCCCCACCTGTTAAGTTCTGTTTCCTACTAATCGTATAAATTCTCTGATTAAGAAGATTTTTGCACTTCTCTGTTTAGTGGGTCCAGGTCAGTGTGTCAGACAGCCGAACCCCTAGATAGTCAAAGTGTTTGACCTGCTCGACTATGGAGCCTTCAATTACCATTCTCCTCTTGAACGATTTATGGGTATTAATGCCCATGATTTTTGTTTTCAAAGGGTTGATTTCAAGGCCCTACATATTGCAGAAGGCCACAAAAGAATTCAGTTCTGCCTGAAGACCCATAGGGGTTCTAGAAATGAGTGATGTATCATCCGCGAACATTACAATTGGGATTGCGGTTCCAGCTAACTCAGGGCATCATGCATACATTGGAAGAGCCATTTAAGTGCACAATTAATGCACAGGCTAAATAATGTTGGAGCCAATACACATATTTTACTCCCAGCTTGTTTGGAATCTTGTTTGTTAGGGCCCCACCCTAATTCCACCCTACTTTAGCCAAGGTGTTTGTATGGAGGGCTCTTAAAATCCATAGTAGCTTACATGGGACCCCATAAGCTTCAAGAACCTTCCACAAACTATCCCTTGGGACTAAATCAAATGCTGACCTCAGATCTATAAAGGCAACATTCAAATGGTCTTTCGTCTGGGTAATATACTTCCAACACAGCAGCTTGAAATGGGAGACCTGATCAAGGGTACTAATATTGGACCTAAAGCCTGCCTGAGTGTCCTCAAGAATATGATTATCTACATCCCAGGATTGTAGCTTTGCCAGTACGTGTCTACAGAACATTTTTTGGGCATTATCCAGCAAGCTAATTTGTCTATGGTTGGCAGGGAGGTCCCTACTCCCTTTTCTTTAGATTGGTACAATAACCGCTCCTCACCAAGTGGGCGGTAATTCTTCATCCCTCATAATGGCATTACCAAGGGCATTAAGATAGGGACACCACACCTCAGGATGGGATAGAAAAAGGTCTCCCAGAATACCATCAATTCTGGGGGGCTTTTCCTTCTTGATTTGCATTAGTGCTACCCTTGTTTCTTCCAGGGTGAAGTAAGGGGGCTCTGACTCAATGTGATCCATCTTCTGAAAAATGTTTGTTCAAGTCACTGGAGCATCAAGGCAACCCCCCTCATTATGCTCCTCCAGTGCATTCCCAACGTGCTCCCGCCACTGCTCACTGACCAAGACCATGAAGTGTTCTACCCACCCCTCAGGTTGCACTACTGTATCAAGATGATTAACAGTTATCTTTGAGGTGGATGCTATCAATTTCCAAATTCCCTTTGTTTTTAGGCTCTTAAGTGCGTTCGTAAGCTCATCCCATTGATCCGTCTCCCAACACTTTTTTGCTTAAGATAGAGTAGACTTTTAATGATTCCTTGCAAAGGTTATTCGTATTTTGGTGCCCGACTTCAGAAATTTCAAGAGCTTGGTCTTAGCAATCCAACATTCCTTGGTGTACCACCCTGGAGCATGTTAAAGGGAGCGTCCTCTCTTCTTATCTTTAAAAAACAAGAGCCTTAATTGATCCATTAACTGGCAGTGCACAGGGACCATTTCAGGCATACACTCACTCTTGTTAGTTGCCTAAGCTAAGTTGTCCACAAACAGCATATAGATTTGGGAGTGGGCAGCTTTATTATCCATAACTTGTGCCCATTTGACACTCCTTCTGCTATTACCTGCCTCTACCAGACTCATATTGTAAGTTAGGGATAGGCTCCTGCTTCTGAACATAACCGCTGCAAATACAGCACTTAAAGAATCAAGGTCACTATCTGCTCTCGAGATGACAGCCGTATCAATTAGAGAGGCCCACACATCTTGAACCAGCAAGAGGTGGTTGATATGAGATTTAACAGGACTGCTCTTAAAGGTCGGCTTGGGAGGGATATCAGATCTAGTGCTGCCATTTGCATGCTCAAAGATCAGATCTTCCAACTGAGGGATATCAGATCTAGTGCTGCCATTTACCATGCTCAAGGATCAGATCTTACAACTGAGTTGCAACCGCACTCAAGGTTTCTATGATTTGCTCCAACACCCCGTGGCTATCTATTTGACTAGTTGGATAATACAAGCAATCTATCCTCCTCAGACCTATTCCGAGCTACGGGTTACAGTCACTCGAAATAAGTTTCAGAGTACTACCTTTAAGACCACTCAAGCCAAAAGTAGAGCTAGGAAGGGTAAGAAATGATCCCCTATCCCTCCTTTCACTAATGATTCCCATCTTGAGGAGAAAGAATCAATTCCTTGGACAGAACCTACACCTGATGAACTTCAAGCTGACACAGCTGAACTCTTAGGTGCAGGGGGGCCTGCCAGGGAGGAGTTAAGTGTGGATCAGCAAACTTGTCCCACACGTGACCGTATGAGACAGCAAGCTATCAAAGAATAAGCAGGGGATGCCAGTGGCACCCACAAGGTGTAATGGAAAAACAATCTCATGTATTCAGAGCCAAGGGAACCCAAACCTAGTGCCACCAGAAGACTGGTCATCCCTCTTCAATAAAAAGAATGTTTGTTAACCTTAGCCCATGACATTCCCCTTTCTGGTCACCTGGGGCAAAGTAAAACTTGGGAGAGAATGGTCCTTCACTTTTACTGGCCCCACATGTCAGAAGACACAAAGGAGTTTTGTAGCTCATGTGTCACCTGTCAAGCCAGTGGCAAGACACATGGCACTTCAAAGGGCCCATTAATCTCACTGCCAGTGGTTGGGGTACCCTTTGAAAGGGTAGGGGCTGACATTGTTGCCCCCTTTGACCATCCCACAGCTTTTGGAAACAGGTTCATAGTGGTGGTGGTGGTGGACCATGCTACCAGGTATCAAGAAGCCATAACCCTTTAGGACCACTACAACTCCTGCAGTGGCCAAGGCCATACTGAGAATCTTTTCCAGGGTGGGTTTCCCAAAAGAGGTTGTATCAGACAGAGGTAGCAACTTCATGTCTACATACTTGAAAGCAATGTGGAAAAAGTGTGGTGTAACCTACAAATTCACCACACCTTACCATCCCCAACCAAATGGGTTGGTTGAGCGTTTTAATAAAACACTCAAAGTTATGATAATGGGACTCTCTGAAAAACTCAGGAGGAGATGGGATGTCTTGTTACCATGCCTCCTCTTTGCCTAAAGGGAGGTACCCCAAAAAGGAGTGGGCTACAGCCCCTTTGAACTCCTCTTAGGTCACCCTGTTAGGGGTCCACTTGAACTTGTAAAGGAGGTTTGGGAACAACCCCTAAAGCCCCCTAAACAAGATATAGTGGATTATGTACTTGCCCACAGATCAAGGATGGCTGAGTACATGAAGGAAGCCAGCAAAAACCTTCAGGCAAGCCAAGAATTGCAAAAGCAATTTCATGGCCAGAAGTTTGTCCTGACTGTTTACCAACCAGGGCAGAATCTTTGGCAGCACTCCAAGACAAATGGAGTGGACCACACATCATAAAGTAAAAAAGGGTGAGGTCTCTTATTTAGTAGACCTTGGCACCCCAAGAAGTCCTCTCAGAGTACTTCATGTGAACCACTTAAAGCCCTACTATGACAGGGCTGACTTAACCCTGCTCATGGCCACTGATGAGGGACAGGAAGATGAGAGTGACCCTCTACCTGAACTATTTTCAAATTCTGCAGCTGATAGTTCAGTTGAGGGGGTAGTCCTAGCAGACTGCCTTTCTCACTCTCAAAGGGAAGACTGCAGAAATCTCCAGGGAAAGTTCTTAGAACTGTTTTCCCTTACACCTGGTCAAACACACCATTGATACGGGGTACAAGCTGCCTGTCAAGGATAAAATCTACAGGAAACCTGATCATGTAAGGGATTACATCAAAGCAGAGGTGCAAATGATACTTGACCTAGGAGTCATTGAACACTAAAATTGCCCCTTGGCTAGCCCAGTGGTGCTGGTCCCAAAACCACACTCTCAAAATGGAAAAAGAGAGATGAGGTTTTGTGTTGACCATAGAGGGCTCAATACAGTAACCAAAACAGATGCTCATCCAATCCCAAGGGCAGATGAGGTCAGAGATACACTTGCATCTGCCAAGTATCTTAGCACATTTGACCTTACTACAGGCTACTGGCAGATTAAGTTGTCAGAAGATCCTAAACCAAAGACAGCATTTTCAAGTATTGGAGGGCACTACAAATTCACAGTAATGCTCTTTGGTCTGAAGAATGCACCTGCCACTTTTCAGAGGTTGGTGAACACAGTCCTCCAAGCTCCTCTGGAAGCCTTCAGTGCAGCATATCTAGATGATATAGCTGTCTTTAGCTCCACCTAGGATGACCACCTGGCCTACCTTTGGAAGGTTATGGAGGCTCTGCAAAAAGCAGGCCTTACTATCAAGTCCTATTATGACTCTGTCGTCCCATCTCTAGGGGGCGCTGTAAATGGACTATCTGCAGCCTGGGTTTAACCATTAATACTCATTCAGAGTGCCTTCTGACGCCTGTTTGCTTCCCATATCAATATGGTATGCTATTGTAGAACTACATTTTCTTCTATGGACTTCAGGTACCATCATGCACCTCCTGGTAGTTAGTAAGACTTGGATTCTGCTATCCATTGTTTTCTATGGGAATAGTCCTGTTGTTGCTTTGCACTGGATTCTCTCCTCCAGGACTTGTGTGAGACTGGAAGTGCACACACCTGTGATTACTCTTGTGCAGCCCAGCCATGTGAATTTGCCCTGGGCTTGCTGCTGCCTGGAACTGCTTATAAGCTGCAATTTCCTGAAGCTCCTTGTCGTGCATTGGAGTTCATTTCCTTTGTGTACCAGACCTCTTGTTGGATTGTATTCCAGTCCTGTTCCTGCCTTGCTTCAGCCTGAACCTGCTCATTGTTTCCCAAACCTGTTTCTGCTTGTTCCAGCACCCTGTGTTCCAGTCCTGTTTCTGCTTTGCTTTAACCCTGAACCTGCCCTCTGTTTCCCAGTCCTGTTCCTGCTTGTTCCAGCTCCCTGTGTTCCAATCCTGTTCTTGCTTGCATCAGCCATAGCCTGATCCCTGTTTCTCAGCCTTGTCCAGCTTCGTTCAGCCAGAGCCCGCTCCCTGTTTTCCAGTCCTGATCCTGCTTTGCTTCAGCCTGAGCCTGTTCCCAGTTCCTGCATTTGCCTCCTACTTTGTTCTTTCTGTTTCTGTTTCCTCTTGGGTTATTGTGTCTAGTAAGTGTACTGTCAGTCCTCACCTGTGCATACGTGTTTTCCTTTGTACTGGGGTTGGCTCCTGGTTTCCAGGAGGCAATTCCTGTCCCATGCTAGTGTAGTATGTAGTCTTAAGTGCCTAACAGTGACAGTGTGCTATTGCTGTTTTCCAGGAATTGCCACTGTGTTTCCAGCTGGACCCACAAGGGCTTGTCTCGTGTATGTAAGTGCACTCCTTGTTTGTACCCTAAAGGTCCAGAGACAGAATCACTTCTGCTGACTCCTTTCTATGGGGCTTGCGGGGTGACTATCTGTAAGAGTACTCTGAACAGAGGCATTGATATTCCCTGTTGCTGTGGGAAGTTCTGATCCTTACCTGTGTACAACCCTAGTGGTAACTCCAGTGTGGATGTCCATTACTGATTCGTTCCCTGTTTGTTCACACTAAGGTTGCTCTGCCCTCACTATACTATTTCTGTGCCTTACCATAGCTGTCATGTCCCATTGTATGCCTTTAGCTGCTGTTCTGCTTCGGTACACCACCTCCATAGGGAGATATTCTGTGGCCTCAAGAGGTGACCCAACCAGAGTCCAGACAGAACCACCCAGAACCGTGACAAGGCTTCAAAGTGCAAGATAGGGCAGGGGAAAATGGTTTATCTGGGGCACTTAGTAGGTGGGGAACAGAATCAGCCACTACAGGGGACGATCTAAACCATTTTGCATTGGACTCCCCCTACCACACAGACCCAGGTCAGAACCTTCTTCGGTCTCACTTGGTATTACTGGAGGTTCATTAAGAACTATGGCTCCATTGTTGCCCCACTTAATAACCTCACCTCCAAGAAAATGCCTAAAAAGGTATTATGGACAGCCAGCTGTCAGAAAGCTTTTGTGTAACTCAAACAGGCCATGTGCTCTGCACCCATTCTGAAGTGCCCAAACTACTCCAAGAAGTTCATAGTTCAGACTGATGCTTCAGAGGTAGGGGTTTCGGCACTTCTCTCACAACTTAATAAAGAGGTCCAGGATCAAACAGTAGTTTTTATCAGCAGAAGGTTGACCCCCAGAAAAAAGTGTTGGTCAGCCTTAGAGAGGGAGGCCTTTGCTGTGTTCTGGGCCTTGAAGAAGCTGAGATCACACATCTTTGGTACTCACTTCATTGTTCAGACAGACCACAAACCTCTGTTGTGGCTCAAGCAAATGAATGGAGAAAGCCCAAAATTGTTGAGCTGGTCTATTTTCCTACAGGGTATGGACGTTACAGTGGAACAAGGACCTGGGAGTAACAATTCCAATGCAGACCCCCAGTATTGCCATTTCAGCCTTCTGAGGGTTTCCAGGCAGCCCAAACTGCTGCCACCTCCCAGACAGGTTTCTGCCCTCCTGTTGCTTGAACATTTCAAGCCCAGGAAGGCAGAACAAAGGATTTCCTTTGGAAGAGGGTTATTACAACTTCTGCCTTTGGAAGTAGAAGTTAGGGGATTGGGAGGGGTAGTCTCCCCAAGCCACTGGAAATGGTTTGAAGGGCACATTTGGTGCCCTCCCTGCATAAACCAGTCTACACCGGTTCTGGGACCCCCAGTCCCTGCTCTAGCATGAAACTGGACAAAGGAAAGGTGTGTAACCATTTCCCTGTCCATCACCACCCCAGGGGTGGTGCTTAGAGGTTCTCCAGAGGGTCCCTGGGTTTTTCCATCCTGGATTCAAGGTTGGCAGGGAACTCTGGGAGCATCTGAGTGGCCAGAGCCCACAGATGACATCAGAGGCCTCCGCTGATAGGTGCTTGCCTGGTTAGGTGACCAATCCCACTTTAAGGGATATTTAGGGTCTCTCCTTTGGGTGGTTCTTCAGATTCAGATTGCAAGACTCCAGTAGGAATCCTCTGCATCCTCTACTTTGACTTTTGACTGAAGAAACTGTATCTGGACTCTTCAGGATGCTACAAGCTGCAACAAAGAAGCAAGACGCCTCCTTCAACATTGTATCTCTGGCTCCTTCTAGCAACTTCAACATTTCCCCGGTCGTGTATCCTCTGAGGGCAGCCCAACTTCAGTCTGCATCAGAAAAAAAGAAGGAATCTCCCTTGGAGTGAAGGAGTCAGTCCCCTGCTTCTGCAGGTAACAACTGCAACGACGACCAGCTGCCTGGATCCCCTCTCTTGCTGAGCTGCTTGGATCCTGCATCATGGGTGGGGGACTGAAGTGGTCGCAATGGTCCGCTCTTCAATTTATCCAACTTTGGTGGAGGTAAGACATTGCCTCCACACACAAAACAGTACCCCCATGCACTGTGTCTTTTGCTTCTGCCAAGGCTTGTTGGCATCCTTCCTCTAAGATCTTCATGCATCTTAAATCTATCTCTGGCCCCCAGCACTCTATCCTGTGATGCACAGCTTCCTGAGTGGTTCTCTGGCAGCGCGTGGGCCTTTGTCATAGTGCTGCATGGCCCTCTTCTGCAACTTTCTTGTCCCTGTCCTGTGGGACTCCTGTGCACGCTGTCTGGTCTTCTATGGGCTCTCTGTGTCGCTGAGGGCCGCCTCTGACTCTCCTTCTTGGTTAGAGTCCACTTGGTCCTTCTTGGTACCCGGCAGCGCCACTTTCTGCTAACCGCGAGCTTTGCGCATGCCAAGGCTTGTTACCGGACTCCGACTGTGCAATCCCACCTGCAATTTTCCATCTGGTGTGGGAAATCACCTGCACCCTCCAGGAACCTGACTTCATCTTCTTGGGTGCAGTGCTGACTTTTCTTCTTTACCAGTGATTGACCTTTTGCACCTTCATCCGGGTTAGCAAGGGCTCCTGCTCTTCCTGAACTCTTCTGTGCTTCTTGGACTGGTCCCCTTCTTTCCCAGATCTTCAGGAATCCCCTGATGTTTTTTTGCAGTCTCTTCTGGAGTTTGCATAACTCTTCTTCTCATTTCTGTATGTGATCTGGGAAACCTATTGTGATTTACTCCTGTTTTCATGGTCACTGTGGTGGATTGTGGTAATTACCTTTGGACTTTTCTAGTACTCCCAGCTCCCCACTACACACTACACTTGTCTAGGTGGGGGACTGACTTTCGCATTCCACTTTCTTAGTATATGGTTTGTGCTCCCCAGACCCATTTCTAACTATTGTGATGTTTACTAATTGCACTGTTTTCTAACTGTTTTTATGCCTATTTCTACATACTACTGTATACAACTTGTGTATTACTTACCTCCTAAGGGAGTATAATCGGTATGGTATTTGTGTCAACAAAATAGGGTACCTTTATTTTTGTAACAATTAGTGTTTTCTTTCATGTGTGTAAGTACTAAGTGTGGCTACAGTGGTATTGCATGAGCTTTGCATGTCTCCTAGATAAGCCTTGGCTGCTCTCCCACAGCTACCTCTAGAGAGCCTGGCTTCTAGACACTGCCTACACTACACTAATAAGGGATAACTAGACCTTGTAAAAGGTGCAAGCACCCACTACACACCAGGCCAGGCCCCTACAGGATGGTCTGACTGCACCTCCCAGGAGGCCCTGTTTTTGTGATTCCAACCACCAGCCCAGTGTTCACTTGCCCTATACCCCTATTTGTTAAATCACAATTGAAGTATACTTACCTGGGAGTAAGCAATATACAGATCAGGCTCAACTCAGAGACATGTCTGTCTACTTAGCTCCATCTTGACCTGCTAACCCAAGATGAAACTATTGAGGACAGGAATGACATCTTAGCAAGTGTGTACAAGTACTCCTAAGGCCTCAAGCTTCACCACCAGATTGGTATCAGCAGCAAACACATTGACACAACACTGTGCACTTGATGACTCCAGTCAGATATACAACAAAGTCCTGTGTTTGTCTGCATCCCACTCAACTAAGCCTCCAAATGGTCAAAGGGATATTTTGCCTCTCCACTGTGTTGGCTTCACTGGTGGTAAGATGTACTTTTCATTCCATCTTACAAATTGCAACTGATCTGCACATCTCATGAGCTGCTTGAGTCAAATAGTTATGTCAAGCTTCACCCATGTCATATCAAATACCCCAGCAGCATGGTAACATTGCACAATAGGCTAACCTACTACGTAAGAATGTCCAGTAGATGGGTGTCCGTTGCTGGAGGTCTTGCACCCATGGCTATTTCACAGTTCAGCCACTGGAGGTTGCAGTGCCACCAAACTGAGCCCACAACTATTTGGACACAACCATGTCAGACACATGGGAATAGGGAAATAAACACACCCATACAACACATGGGGTATGGCTTTCACATAATAGCAGTTAATTCTACATCAACGGATGGGGGATGGTGCATGGGCAAGCCCAGTGTTGGTAAGACTGCCAGTGCAGTATACCCACTGCCCTTGGCAGTATGAGTCACATGTTTGGATGGCAGCTGGTAATATGTCTGCACATAGTATATCTGTGGGGCACACACCACACAATATAGATGGATCAAATAGAGTCAGTGCCAGTTGTGGCCTGCATTGGGTGTAACAGGATACGCTACACCCAGCCCTGCAAATCAGGCAGTGAAAAGGACAAACGCCAAGGTATGGGACACCCTGCACTGCCCATGCCAAGTACCTGGGCTGTGCAGGGCCACCCAGTGGCACACCACACCACTTTACCAACTACCATTTCATGGGGGTTACACTGCCATGCAAAGGCTGGCGGAAATTTGGAAAGAAACCTGGAGGGTAGTGTTGAATGTATCACTAGTCCGGTGTCACAGGACTGATGCCATAGCTAGTCTTTCAGCTGCTGGTAACCTGCTATGTCCAGCCCATTGGCCTACGGGGCATTAGACATTGACAACAGTTGCGACCACCACCTGTGCTGTAGGGGGAGAACAATTACCCAGTGGCAGTCAGGTGCCCCTTAGACTGTTGTACATGAAATATGAACCTATCTCAGGCCCTGACCTGAATACACCTCCACAGAATTGGCAATGTCCATAGACACATTTACCATCAGGCACTAGCACATACAGAATGATGTACACAGCAGAAATTTCATACCCATATTGGCTAGTCCTGGGTTCAAACGTGTGCTTTTGTCACATGAGCTGTACTTTCACCATGCTGCACTCATGTATCATAGTGCAAGGAGGGTTGCATTGAGGGGTAGGACATAGGTGTTCAGTAAGGTAAACAGCCTACTCCAACAGGAGTAGAAACAGTACTCTGCGGGTCCATGAGTGCTATGTAACGTAGCACACAAACACAAATCACAACATGAGGAGACTTCAATGGCAACAAGAGCACAGTGTGGTGACTATGCCATCCCTGGGGTGGTGCAAGATCTCAGCACAGCATGGGTATATGTGAAACATGTAAGACGAGGCCAGGTGAAAATTGCCATAGGCACAGCACCACACATTGCAAGGCAACACCATACAAATGGATGCAAAGGGAGGGTAGAACAAGATAAGATGCCATCAAGACACAATAAGGATAGACGACATACTTGGAAGATGTGACACAGACGACTGTGGCAACTGAGCTTCCATTCGTGTGAAATGCAGGTTGGGCATAGGGCTGTAGACGGGAAACATCCTTTATGCCGACTTTTTTATAACGAAGTCCTGGCTAACGAAAGCGGAACAACGCTTTCTTTAACCACAACTTCGTTATTTTGTGCCTTAACCACGCATGTCCTGAACAACGAACATGCATGGGTAAGGTACAAACAAGGGAGTCGGCTGAGGAGGACGACGCAGATGACGAGGCGACGACTCAGGTAAGTGGGGGGTTTTAGGTTTTGGGGAGGGGTGGGGGGCCGGGGGTTTTAGGTTTTGGGATGGGGTTGGGGGTGGGGCATTTTTGGTTTTGGGGAGGGGTTGGGGGTGGGGGTCGGGGGTTTTAGGTTTTGGGGTGGGGTTGGGGGGTGGGGCGTTTTTGGGAGGGGGGTGGGTGGTCGGGGGTTTTAGGTTTTAGGGTGGGGTTGGGGGGGTGGGGCGTTTTAGGTTTTGGGGAGGGGGGTCAGGGTTTTAGGTTTTGGGGTGGGGCGTTTTAGGTTTTGGGGAGGGGGTTGGGGGTCGGGGTTTTAGGTTTTGGGGTGGGGTTGGGGGGGTGGGGCGTTTTTGGTTTTGGGGAGGGGGTGGGGGGTCGGGGGTTTTAGGTTTTGGGGTGGGGTTGGGGGGGTGGGGCGTTTTTGGTTTTGAGGAGGGGGTGGGGGGTCGGGGTTTTAGGTTTTGGGGTGGGGTTGGGGGGGTGGGGTGGGGTGAGGCATGCAGGATCAATGGGTGCTTGTTACTAATGACTTTACCAGGAATGCCTTTACAACGAAATATCGTTGTTAAGGCATTCGTGGTAAAGGCATTAGTAGTAACAACGAGGTCAGTGTTCCGACCTCGTTGTTTAGGCACCCGTTGTTTTGTTAGTCGGTATTCCGTCGTACAACCGCTGTAGACTGCATCTATGATGTACTGGAACAATCCATTGGAACTAACGGGCGCATCATATGCCCCTAGCACCACTGGAGCATCACTTGCTAAACATTGCATTATATTGACAAGGTAGCGTTAAGACACTTTTTATGGCATTATTTCACCGCGTAAATACGTAGGCATCTGATCATGACAGTGGAAGGTGGTGCAATGGGTGTTGCTTCTGCCTCAGATAAATAGAATATTGTAAACTTGAGGTAGGGCCAAACATATTACACCAGCCCCAGAAGTGGCATTAACAGGGTGCAACGAGGAGGTGTCGTAGTTTGGACTCTTGCTCTAGGCAAGACTGCTGGTTCGAGGATGACAGTACTTTTGTTTGTAGGCGACTATGCCTATCCTACAACAAGTCGCAACTGTTGTCCCAACCTTACCGGCTCACTAGCAGCACCTCACCAGAAACACAATAGTAAAAGGTGATTTGTGGCAGCCTTTAAGCATGGACTCGAGAATAAGACATCTCAGGGAGTGTCGTGGTTAAACTGAGCTTACCCCTTTCTCACAGATAAATCATGCCTCATACAAACACAGGCAATGACAAGGATGCAGTAAAGTTTCAATAATTTTTATTTAACACAACTGCAATTTACGATATGTTACATGGGCTGCAATGATTAGGATAATGAATAATGCAAGAAACAGAATTGTGAAGATGAGAGTCCTTATTACAAAGACCCCACCATCTTGCAATGCATGTAAAAGACATACCAGATGCAATATGCCCTGATACTCTAATGTGATAGGCCTAACCTCCTACCTAAAGGAGAGCTGGGTTTGCTAAACCTAATCTGCCAATGCCAGATCCATGAGAGGAGCCCCCAACCCTCGTTACCTTGGAATGAGGTCTCTATCTCAGACTCCGCAGGGACACGAAGACTGGGTCAGCGTCAAGACGACGTGCAGCATCGATATCAGCGATGGTGGCGATGCCCTCTAGTCGGAATCCCTCTGATTATCTGTCTAAACTGCAATGTATTTATACAGATCTACCAGGACCCCTTAGGTAGGTGTGTTCCCAAACAATAGATAACAGACATGCTTGGGACGGCAATTATTATAAACAATCCCTCGAAAATATAGAGAGGGAAAATCCCTAAGTGTGAACACCTACTGTTTGTTTGTCTTTATTGCTTGATCTTGACGCCTGAGCGCGGTGGCACTGATAATGCAAAGCATAACAAGTGGCCTAACTGTAAACAAGGCAGCCATCTTAGATGAATTAAATAATTAAATGGGCTAAAATAGAACAACCTAAGTAGCTTAAAAGTAACTAGGTGACGGGGGCACAAGTCTGCAAGCCAAAGGCTAAGCTAACTCCTGTTATCCCATTAAAACAAACTAGGATTCACTACAGAGGAATACATTTGTACCTCTTTCATTTCTGAATTCCTATTTCTGCTACAATCTGCAGCATACATAGGAAGAGCAAAATGCCAGAAATGATCATATAGGACTGTGGAGGTGTAACTCCATGCACATAAACAATCATATGTAAATGACGATTTGGCTCTTCGGAGTGTGCAGTATTCTACAGCTCACACAGAAGTGCCAAAGTGCCATTGGTGATTGTTAATGTGCATGAAGGGACACTTTCACACGCATTAACAGTCAAACCCCTCAACGCATACATCCTTGCACGATGGTGCAAGGATGCCTACAATTACGCTGGCAGCTGAATCTTGCACCAGTATGGGGGACAACACAGGGGTGCCCCATAATCACTTGCATACAGTGCAATATTGTGTCACCAAAGTGAAGCAGTGCAGCACAGATTATTATTGCACAGCACAGTGCCTCACCACTTCTACATCAACATGGGCCTATTATGACAATGAGCCTCAAATATTAAGTCAGTGACGTGACTTGTCAACTGCCATAACACAGATAGACTGATTTTACACCATCTCATTGTAGAGGGTGATGGCTCTCCTGTGGATCTGCCTGTCCTGGAGTACCCTGATGACCTGGATGACTAGCTGGCAACTATCAGCCAAGAGACCCTCCAAGAAATCCTTGTGAACATACAGACACCACCTCCAGTTGCAAGGAGGAGTATTGAATTAGCAGACATCCCACAGGCCCCACTTAGCACCCCAAGAGTACGACTTGCCAGCACCGACACAGCAGACAACTCTGAGGACACAGGCACCAGCTTTGAGAGGACAGTGGTGGGAGTCCAGCGGGAGCTGGACAAGGAGGTGCGGGTGGGGATGCAAACAATGGCAGCCAACCTTGACGGGATGCGGACATGCATGGTCACGGCAACAGAACAGACTGCAGTCAACCGACGCACACACTCCCCAATGCGTGGAGTCCAGGAGTGTCTGAGGGACATAGCTGCTGCCATGAGGTAGAGGCCACAACAACTGCCCTCCCAAACTAGCAGCAGTGTGCCTGAGGACAATAAGGACTACATGCACCGGGAATTGGTCTGCCTCAGGGCAGACATGGTTGCCTACCACAGGGATGTTGCAGCTATACTTCAAAACCAGCAGCTCATCCTTGCTGCAGTGATGCCATGTGTAGTGCCACAGATGGCAGCTGAGGTGTGTGTGGCCCCCTCTACCTCCCCAATACCAGCATCAACAGTAGAGGATGTACCACACACATCGGAGGATGAAGATGTGGAACAGCTCATCTTCAACCATAGGAAGTTCCCGGTAGCACCAGCCCATGCCACATGGGCAGTGTTTTCCTTGGTTCTGTGCTTGACATCATGCCAGTGTTGGCACTCTGACAGATATGCACTCCACCTCAACACACTGTTGGCCTCTCTGCTATGGACTGCTATTGCCCCTAACTTTCCATTTGGCAATGTATATACTCCTGCACTGAACAACACTTTACCCAAACATGTCCCATGACATGTCCCTCAACCCTGGACCTGTGTTGTGTCCCAATTGGATGGATTCCACAAATGGGATCACAGACCTGGGCATTGTATGTACTTTGCACTAGACACTTGTGAATAAACACCACCTATACAACCAGCATGTTTATGTGTGTTGTGACAATTTTACTATGCCTATTGTTTGTGATGTGTGTAACATGTCTCAAGTCACAGAGTGTCAGTACAAGAGTGCATGAATATGTGGGCACATATCTATGCACATGGTAGCTACATGTTGTATGATGATGTTGGCTTCATCTCCTACAATCAAATCCTTGAATATGTGATATATTTTGAAAACATGTATGCTACACCCATTACATACTGCAAGAATGGGTGTTCAACAGAAATCGGGCAATTTTGTCACCTGGGAGTACCACTAGAACACATTGGTGTGAAACAGAGGGACTCAATCTCATCCATTATTGACACTTGTCAGTTTAGCAGGATAGTAATAATATGTAGGCAGTTGTAACATGTCCCATAATGCCCAACATCCCCCCAAAAAACACATAAAATGTTAGCTGAATTCCCACACCTACCCTGTCCTATACATGGTCAACATAGCTAGCTTGAGTGGTGGGAACACTGGATGGCAGGTGCACAGGTAAGTAGATGTGTTGTAGCTGCCAATGTGACAGCTCAGTCATAAGGAGGTGTTGAAAATGTCAACAGAGGGATTTGGATGCAGGACGGAGTCCCCAGGACAACACACAATTTTCACTGTACATCTATTGGAAGACCCTGAGACCCAAGCATATGACACAAGAAGTAATGGAGTACCCAATAACATTTATTTTGATAAATATATCAATTAAACAATAGTAATTAACACCTATCCTAATCTAACCTATCCTAACTATACATAACCAACAACAGACCCTAACTACTCTATGCTACACTTAACTTACACATTTATCTACATACTCTAAGCATTTACCCCCCACCCCACCCCCCTTACAGGACACATGCAGGACAACTTACACTAAACTACACATTTACTAACTATGACTAAACAAATATAATTGTTTTGTATTTTTTTTAATGTAATTTTTTTATAAACATATAATAGCCCCAATATCACCCCTACCCACCCTCCCACATAGTAAAATATAAAAAGTAGTAAACCCACTCCCAAACTTACTTATCCTAACTAACCTATTCTAACCTACAACTAACCGCCTAATATCCGAAAAAAGGTAGAAAAAGAGGAGGGAGGGGAGTTAAGTTGGGAGGAGTGACATAATGTCATTCAGAGGCAGGCCCTTTTGAGTCTTTTTTATATTCTTGAGGACCTTGCTATTCTTGGCCACCTCCTGTCCAACTTTTGGTGAACCAGTTGAACATCCCTCTGAAGATGTTTTATGGCACTCATGCCGATGGCAGCTGATGTGGTTGGCTGTGGCATGGTACTTGTGGGAGCAGCAGCTAGAGCAATGGTAATGTTGGCAGCTGTGGGCCCCTGCACAGCAGTTGTGCTTGGTCTGGCCTGTGTGGGCAGTGGGGGTCTCCCTTGGCTGAATGCCCGCCATTCACCAGTGGATCTCTCCAAGTGATAGCGGCGTGCCATTCTCCTAAACCCAGATTCCACTGCCTATAATGCACTGCCCTCTTCTGAAATGTACGGAGTTGGCCGTTGTTCATGTTGGCAGCTGTAAAAATGAGACAGGCAACCATCAGTGTCAGCATTGTGTGCAGTATGTACAGTAAATCAGCTTACTATCAACATCGAATGGCACATGCACTCCTACTCAAAATACAGATGATACAATGGCCCTGATGGATGAAACGATAACGCTGCCTTAGCACCATTTCCCTTACACCATAGCCATCAACAACAAGATTAGGTAACAAACAAATTCAGATATGCTTAGACTTTGCACCATGTGTGACAATGCTAAGGCAACGTCAAATTCACATTGATCAGGGCCACTATTCCTCTTCTTAAGTGTCAAATTTTCAAACATACATCACCTGAAACTTGATGCTGTTATTCTGAGTATGGGATAATGTTGTTTACCATAAGGGTTTGGTGTTGATAGGTATACATGCAAGCCTGATCAAATGGACTGTCACCTACACAGTGAGCATCACATCTACCTACCCCCTGTGCCCTGGGCGTCTGGCCATGCAGATCAACAACTCAACTGTCCAGGGCATCCACCAATGCATGGCCCACTCATACATGGAGTCAGGGGGTGGACCATAATTTAGGTGATGACAAAATATGAAGCTGGTATCCATAGGTCTCTTACTTCTACATTCATGTGTTAAGGTGTGGACACCAATCAATACCTGATCAGCCAAAACAATTCCTCACACACCCATAACCATGCCAGCACATGATTGTACTTGACCTGCATGCAAGCCTATCACATTCCATTTAGTTGTCACGTAGGCGGACTACAAGATTATTGCCACCATGCTTGTGGACAAATGCCCACACATTCCTACATGTACATCACAATACAGGGATGCCCGAATTTGTCAAGTAAATGGTGCATCACTGTGTTGTGTGAAAAAATCACACTTACTGGATACATATGGGTCCTCAAATCTTGCCATTTCACCTATGGTGGAGGGGGAGGGCCAACTGAAATATATGGATGGAAAACCATGGTTAGTATCACGTCACTATCACTATTAGTGGACAACACATGGCAGTATGTACTATTTCGGAAGCGTGAGGTATTCATCCAGGTTGTGGACAGTGCAACAGACACACCACAACATACTCACAATGAGACTGTCACTCTGGTGTATGAGAGCCATACATCTGCTCTCTTACACTGGGCTTGAGACTCATGTAGTGCTCCACCCTACAACAACCATGTGTGGCCAATCTGTAGAAAATGGAACTCCATGGTATGAGGGGGAGTTGGGTGACAGATAACTGACACAACCCTTGTGCTCTGCAAGACAACTGATTCAGGTATTCTGGCTTGTCCTGCAAGGCACACAGAGGAACTTTGTGGAGGGCAAGCGGCTAATTAGTTAGTATGCAATTCACATGTGTTGAGTAATGCATGACTGATGTGTCACAGTTTGCTGATGGCACCAAACGGCCCATTGCCAGCGCCCCCTAAGGTGGGTAAACATAATGGCAGGGATGATGTATGTGAAACTCTGACATTATTGCACCATACAATGATTGTCATACTTAGATATGACAATTCAATCACAAAATGTATGCTGGAAGTGTTTTACCTTATCATTCATGATACAATGCTGGGGCACAGATGTTGCCATGGCCCGTGAAATGTGTGACTTAGACAAGGATGTGCATGACTATTCGTACTTCTGACTTGCATTGGTTAAATGTTAGGATATATGAAGCCCATGTCTATACTGGCACAGTGACACTTCATTCTGGTTGCATGCAACCTGCCACAAACATTGCATGCTGCAGGCCAACACATGTGCTACTGACATTCAAGTGCAGTGAACAGTAATTAATTAGCCAATGGGGTACTCACCAACAGGCCCACCAATCACCACACCAAGATGGTCCAGAAGATCCTTCTCCCTGCCCACAATGTCAACCCAGCAATGCTTCAGCTGATGGTCATTGCGACTGGTGTGGTACACCCTCTTCAGGTGACAGAGCAGCTTTCTCCAATGCAGCTGCCTTCCCTCCGTACAGTGGCCCTGGATCACACGGCCACATTCTAGCATCAATGGGAGGTAGTGGGCTACCAGCCAAATAAAGCCTCCCAGATCCCCCTACCTCATTCTGGTCAGCCTACCCCTGCCATACATTGCACTGGGGTACAGGTAGAACAAAATATTATACAGTGCAATGGAGAAACAGAAAAAATTAAAGGAAACTTAGCACCAAAAAATTCAATAACCCAAGTAGCCCACCTATGGTACTAACCCAGACAGATACCTGACAGCACAAGTACAAGGTAAAATACGCTAAACACAACAATTTCACAGACACTGGGACAAATGACAATAAAATACAACAGTTAACACGACAGGAGGGACAGCACAAGATAGACTAAATTGCAAGAGGACACCACCAACTCCAAAACACAACCACACAGTCAAAAGAGGCACAGACTGTAAAGAGAAAGTGAAAGTACACCCACTGTACCATGCCAGTAAACAGGATATCCTATTACATCACTTCCTGTGCCCTTGCGACCCGATTTCTGTTATGCGTGTATTTTTTTGATGCATCTGATATTTGTGTGAGTATTTCTGATGCTTTACTTACGTACATCAATTTACATAAACGCATTACCCTTATGCGTTGATTTCCCAGTAAATCAGCATTGCGAGGAGTGCGAAGGTGGAAAATATGCTAAGGGGCAATGTAGTTTACACTTGCGGATATTTTTGATGCATTTGCATCATTTATTTTTTTACTCTAATCGTGATTGCATGATTTTGAGATTTGTTGATGTATGCACCCTCTATCAACATAATAATTGTATGTGCTGGGCTGCAGTATAGAATTGTGTGTATGGCTGCATGTGGTAGTCTATTGTATAATGTGATTTGTGTATGATTGTTGTGTTACACCAATGTGTGTGTTACAGAATCAACAGTATGCAAATGTATACATGTCATGCATATGTCTGTATGTGTGACAACAGTGTATTCACATATGTATGGCAGTCAGTACTATACAAGTGTCATGGTATGTGATTGTGATTTGTGTTCACTTATGTGCAGCGTGTGTTTGTCTTACAGAGCATCACATTTCATGCGACATTCACAGCTCAGGGATTGCTGATGATGGCTGATGCTTGCAAATTGACAAATGTTATGTCTCCATATGTTGACCTTGAGTGTATGGATGACTGTGTGGACTACACATATGTCTGACATGTGTACATATTTGCTACATACTGTGATTGACACACTCTGCCTACATTCCTACCATATCATGTATTGAACACAATATCCAGTTGAAAATAATAAAATTTTGGTTTGTAATTACAATTACTTTGTGGTGGATCTGCAGCCATAGCTTCATATGTTCTCATCCATTCTGATGGGCATTCCATATACACGTCTGTGCAAAATGTGAGGTCATGTGTACCGTGTGACAGGATTGGGCACCATGGCAGTGGCAGGTGTGAATTCATGGATGTACTGCACATGCTCCATTTCTCCTATTGCTTGTCATACCTGAGCTAATCATGTTGGGCATTGTCACCAGTGATGTCCCCACCTTGTCACACATGCTCCATGTAGCCTTTGCAAATCTCAGTCTGATTTGTTTTAGTGGTCTGTTCAAACATTACAGTCTCACCATATTTTGTCATCCACTGCCTCATATGTGGACCCCTTATTTAGGTCGTTTTTAGACATGTTGTTGTTGTGTGAGATGTGCTATTGTTATACAAGTTGGCAACATGGATGTAAATTAGATGTTGTGGTCCATACACTGTGTCCTTCAGTTCTCATATTTAAGTGATGGGGCTAATTGTGATGTGGGTGATTGTAGCAGTTCATTCTTATGCATCACATGTGATGTTGCTATAGTACTCTTCAGATTTGTATTTGTGACATGCTCCCTGAGGTTAGACTAATTATCCTAAGGTATAGGTTGGAGAGATTGAAGACACCAAAGCCAGGTTGTGTGGATGAGTGAGGTGTTTATTGACTAAATTTACAAGGTGAGTTACGTGATGATTATGTGAAGAAGTTCTGTACAATTTGCAGTCTGCTGCGTATACCAGCAGCTGTGTTGTGGTCTTCCCCCTCATTTACTTCTCCACTATCATCCTCCTCCTCCTCAGGCAGATCATCAACCTGCTCATATAATGGTACGTTCATCCGTACACATATGTTGTGCAGGATGGCAGAGGTCAATATTATCTTGCAGACCATTTCTGTGGCATATAGGAGGCTGCCTCCTGTGATATTCAGGCACCTGAATATGGACTTAGAATGCCAAATGTCCTCTCCACAATAGTCTGTGTCCTCTGATATCTGTCATTATATGTACGCTCTGCTGCTGTGCTTGGGTTGTGAAATGGGGTCATTATCCATGGCTGTATGATATATCCCATATCCACTGCAAAAGATTACAGGAGTAAATCATTGTGAGGGCTTGACAGATGTAAGTCATGTAGCAAAGCAGTTGATATTGAGATCTGGTTGCGGCTCATATGTATTTGTGTTTTGGTGTGAGTTCCTACCTTGTGTAATCTTTCCTCAGCACTAGATTGTTGGACATGACAATCTTGTGTATGGGTCAAGGACCTAGAACACTTGATTTGGATTCCACATTGATGGTCATTATGTATGTACCATGCGTTTTGTACTACACTTTTTTGTCAGTGTGCTATCAGTAGAGGGGACATGACACATTCTTACAACACAATGGAGTCAGATGTGGTGGCAACATGGTAGCACTACAGTGCCTGGACATCCCATCCCTTTTGACATGTGTCATTGCAAATGAGGTGTGACTCTTAGGGCATATGAAATTGGTTAGTGTGAATGCACAATATGTCTCCTAAATTGGCTGCTGTGTCCTGCAACATTTCAACAATGCAATGATGCCCCATGTGTGACATGTTAACTGGCAACCCTTTGTTGTCCCCTGTGTCAGTTGCACATGTGTGGCTGTGCACCAACGCAACCTACTCTATACTAGGGTACTTGGCTTCTGCCATGTGGAGGTGGATGTATCTGTGCTGTACTGTACACCGCCCTGGACATATGCTTTTTTGATGGCCAAATGGCTCTGTGTGTGCAGCCATGTGCAGCATGCATTTGTGACACATTCATCTGAGTTCATAGCACCGTCTACCTCCTATTTGCAAACTGCATACCGCACCCCTGGGGTGGTATTTTTTTTGTTGGTACTTCCTTAGGTCTTAGGGGACAGCAACATGTGAGTCTACACCTTCATGCTATGTATCTTGTAGTGACAGATCTGCAGCGAGAAACATTGTACACCCCTTCCACGCTATATGCAGCATGGGAGGGTGGCCAATTTAGAATGTGGCTTAAAGAAATGTAGAGATGGTCATCTGCCAATATGTACATATAATGCAGGCCATGACCATGGAACTGCAGGCTATTACATTGTTCCCTTTGTGTTCCAGAGTGGCAGCAAATGTTTACGTCAGCCATGAGGTGTCCAAGGGTGTGTATCCCAGTGTCACTGGATGATCAAGCTAACTAGCAGTGTCTCTCCTATAATCCAAAACAATAATGTGCATTTCTACTGTGGACACATGAACAGTGCAGGCTATGGGATGTAGCTCAGCTACTTAGCAAATGTGTCCCTTGGCACGGTGCATGTGAGGTCAGTGATGTCCTGTTGTCTCCCACTGGGTCCCACTATGACATTCATGATCTGCACTGTCTGACTGTTTTTCTGCCCCCTGTTAGGCCTTTTCTTGTATCTGGTGCAAACATGATGGTGTTGTGAGTCAGTGAGTGTTACATGTGAGGTTGCACTACAGTGACTGTGGTTCCACTTCTAACACATCTGGCACATGGTATGTGTTGGTGATTGATCTTCTATTCCTATGTGTGTGAGCCACTGCGTCAGGCAGATGTCTCTGCACACTGCAGGTAAGTTAGGTATGTGTTAATGAGATGCAGTAGGTATTGGCACAAGTTGTCTGGTGTTTGACATTTGTTCTGGCAGTGATTAGCACGGCATGACTTGAGACATCTGTGCCTATTTGGTAGTTACATGACATAGGCATGGTGTACGCCCTTGATGTGTCTGTGCTATTGTTTGTTTGGTGTAGTGTGTGTGATGTGTATATAGTGAGCAACCTGAGGCCACTTGTAGTGACCGGTGTAGTTCTGCTGTTTTCAAAGGGTACATGTCTGCACCTGTCCCTCCTGTGGTGTGTCTGTCAAGTTGTAGGTGTGTTACGTACATGTGGGTTTGTGTATTAGTGTTGTGCACTGATTGTGCAGTACTGCAGCATGTTGCATATGTGTTATCACCTGCCCATGAGTGTTACCCTGACCATTTGTTACTGTAGTGGTGTATGTCTTTTGTGTCCAGCAGGGTTGGGGTGTTGTGTGTACATTACTAGATTTGTGGACTTACCCAGAAGTAAGCCATTTCCAAATTGTCCATCCTGGAACTGTTCATTGATTGTACCGTGCCAGAATATGTAGGAGACATGGACACTCCCAGGATACTTGACGTCATTGACACTCCCAGGATACTTAGCCAAAACTTTTATGAATAATTTGCGGTGGTCCACATTAATGGTGTGTTGCTGCAGGTGGTAGGAGCCGGACATGGGTGCAGTCCATTGCACTGAGCCCATACAGGAAGCCATGGATTTGGTAGAACCCCTGTTTGTTCTCCTGCTGCTTTTGCTAGGTGTTGGGGAATCTGATGTGGTGGGTTATCAGGGAGATGATGGAGTCTAAGACCTTTGGAGGGAATGCAGAGAACGATGGCTGTGAGACATCAGCAACCAATGCACCTGTTGTTTGGAATGAGCCACTTGCCAGCATGTGCAGGACAGCGAGTAGCTTTGTGGTAGGTGGTATGTTGTGTGGGGTCTCTAGGCTGTCTGTAATTTGCGGCTCAATGTGGTGCAGCAGGTGTTGTATGGCTTGCGGGTTGAGTCTATAAGTCTGAATAATGTCCAGGTCCCTGAGGCCAAGGGGGCTTGACCTGGTTCTGAAGAGCCTCTCCTGCCTTCTGCATTGCCTTTGTGGGTTGCGTTGTAGAGGTGGTGATTGCTGGAGTTGTTGCTGTCCTCTGCACCATCTAGCAAGCTGTATCAGTATCACCTTCATCTTGTCCTGTGGGTTGTAATGTTGCTTCCTTAAGTATTGGTGTGTTTGCCTAATTTTAATGCCTGCCCTGACCCAGGCATTACATTTTGAATTAAATCGGTGTTCACGTCATTTTTTGGGTCCACCTCCAACCTTTGCATCTTTTTTGCCCGGGTGGATAAATATGGCGCTAGGGTGTTTGAGTCATTTGTTGGACGGGACCGCCTACACTGAATCTCATTGAGGCAAGGAGGTTTCACGTATCTGAAAAATGACGTTAAAACCATTTGTTTGATGCTAGACGTGTCTGGCGTCAAAATATAAATATGGTGTTAAGTTTGCGCCGATTTTGCACAAAAAAATGACGCAAATCCGGCGCAAACAGAGTATAAGTATGCCCCTTAGTAGTTTTGTAAATTGGTCTTGAGTTATTCTTTTGAGTATTTTGTCCACATTTATTGATTCTGTGAGTACAACACATGCTTAGCACTTCTGCTAGATTGGCCTAACTGTTCGACCATGCTACCACAAAAATTAGTGCATGAGGTGGTCTAGTTTTTACACCTGCAAACCAATGTTGGGCTGCTCGGACTTTCAGCACAGTGCACATCATTTTTGTACACCATATAGAGAGCCAGCCTCCTACATTGTACCATCAAACTCATGACATTACATGACATACTTACACTCATGAGAAGAAGCTGTTGATGTGACCTTTTCACAAGACATCTCCTTCCTCTTCACCACTGTCATCTTCATTTGGCATTTCAGGATTTGCACCCGTTGGCACTGCTGGCTCCCCCTCCTCTGGGATGTAAGGGCTATTCTTCTGCAGGGTGATGTTGTAGAGCATGTAGAATGCCACATGTGGAAGGTAAGCAAAACCATGGAATTCAGCCTTCACATTGACTAAATTCTAAAGTCGGCGTAACCTGATGTAGCTGTCAATGTGTTTCATTATTGCTGATAGGAAATCTCTCAACACAAGACTGAACGTAGGTTGAAACATGCCACTAGATATGGCCCCTGCATGTTGGAAGGAACCTGTGGCCAGGAAGTGCAATACTATTGTGACTTGTACAATGGGTGGTATGCAGGTTGGATTAGTGTTTTCAGGCATGAGATCTGGTTCCAATTGGCGTCACATCTGTTCTAACGGCATAAATCCACTATTGTTTTCTATTCAGATGGCGCAGTTTTATTATGTGGTGTTCCTCCATGGTTTAAAGGTCTGGCAATGGACAGTACACTGGAGCTTGCCACACCCTGTTTCTCCCAGGGCACCTATGTGTGAAAATACATTAGTTGGAGGATTAATAACTGCATCCACATTAACATACATGATATATACCAACAAAATCATGTGACAAAGCATTTCTGACTGGAAATACAATACACCCAATACACATCACAGCTGTCAACTACACAAGGGTCAAATGTGACCCCCCCATGGTTGACAAAACATATGTCCAAAACATGGATTCGAGCAACACCCAACTATCTGCCACTCATTTGCCCCTCGAAATTTATCAGTCTTTTCCGACCTCCAAAAATACCAGTAGCGGGGGTGGACAGTGCACCCCGTCATATGCCATCTGTGCCCCGCAACAAACTACAGTTGTGATTGTGTAGTAGGACCTACACAACAAGACTACTTCAGGATGTTTGTGAAGATCTGACACATATATTGCAGTGTTGACGCATTTAATAGGGCCAAATACTGTATTTCAACCATCAAAATGAAGGATGCCTGACCTACTTCACTGAACATTAGGAGCCACCTGTGGCCACAGGTGGAAGTTGTCCGTGTAGTGGGCAGTACTAACCGCGGTGGACACAGCCATAGGCTAACGCTGTTGCGTTTGACAGTCACGGGCCAGCGGCTGTGCCCGTCAGCGGTGATGACTGGTTGGGTGGCGTACGTGTACGCCACGTTTTGCTAAATAAGTCACTCGACTCCTGACACTCCTGCCATCAACACCTCAAACACTTCACCTGCTGTATGCCGCCTCTGGGAGCAATCATGCCATGGCCAACAGGTGAAAGGGCACCTGCCTTCTCTCTAGAGGAGCTGGTCCTTCCCCTGTATGGTAAGCTCTATGGCTCACCAGAGAAGCGGATACGAATGTCATAGGCACAATTCACTCTGTTCACCATTCTTTCCCTCCTCACAGGCTACAATGTGCCCTGCCTGTCAGTTAGACTTCTTGTGTGGCTGTTGCCGCAGTTTGTGTGGCATGAATGGGATATACATGGTACAGTTATTGGAGATAAGTACTACATATACTGGACATTCACATTGTGTTGTGTGTTGTTTTTTTAAGGAGCCTAGATCATCTTTGTGTTGCATGCCATACAATGACATTTCTTTGGATATCATGGTTGTAAATGTCAAACAACATGTATGCTCATGACAGCATAAGCTGTGTATGCATGTTGTTTGAGTCATTTGAGGATCTTGTAAGCAATGTGTATTGTGCACAGATCATTCAGCCCACATTTGGTCTTGCCAAACTGTTGTATGAGCAGCATATCATGACTCACTGTGCCCTTCAGAGTGCCACAAAAGCCATATTGATGATGGCCACATGATGTACTATCATGCAAGGAAGTGATGGACATGTGAGTGATATGTAGGTTCTGTATGCTCAGCCTGCAGAGACAAGAGGCTGTCAGTTTTATCTCCCAGTATGGGACATACTCCAGGCTGTGGTAGAGTCACTGTAGTTATGCAAAAATGGCACTGTGCCCACTCCCTGTAGACCTGCAGATCATGTCATGTAGGTAACATGAGACTCTAGTGGCAAAACATGAAGTGAATGCCACAGTCAATTGACAAGATTAGGAATCGGTACTGACGTAAATCCAAAAACTAGTACATATGTGCATTTTGCATCATTGGTAATGTGTGCCATCAAGTTATGACAGGTCCCTTACTCCCACATCTCTTTTGTCACCTTCACATAAGTCATATTTGTCCAGTACAGGCACACTGTACAATTGACAAATCAACAGTTCAGATAGTGTGTAGGTTCCAGGGAGGCCACGAAATGTGACACAGTAGTTTGGTTACATGGCAGAAATGAAATCCAAAATCCCTTTGTCTGTTGAATGCCATCTCTGTAGGTTTTCCACATATGGTCAAAAGTGTGTTCTGTGGTAAAGGTATATATCACAGAAACTCAACATGAAGTGCATTTGGTTGGCCATATGTCCACACATGCACAGGGAAGAGACTTTCAGTGACCATCATGCCAGCCCTTTCATTGTCACTCAAGTGTTATGGTGTTAGGGTGAAGTCTGTTCTATGGTAGTTGCCTCTAGTGTCTGTATGCAGTGACTCAATGTTGCAGAGTATAAATGTGTCAGTGCAGTCAGGCCCATAGAGCTAACCCTTTAGAAGCCACAATGGTGAAGTGTTTCATTGTGGCTCGCATCACAGTACATGTTGCTTGAACCTGGGTTACGTGATGTGAGTAGGCTTATTTAGTCAGTGTAGGCCATTAGCAGGATAGTGGGTTTATCTGCAGATGACTCCAAAAGTGTGTAGCCATCTCCTTATACTTATCAGCATGTCTACTCAACACTAACGGTGTGTTGACAAGATGAAGATTTTGTGTTTGGTATTTCTGACATGTGTGATAGAAACAGTTGGGCAAAGACTTGTACTTGTGACCTTTTTATTTGTCTCTTCCATCCATATAGACCAACGCACATCAGACGAAGAGGATTTGGAAAGCCATCATACGGAAGTTGCGAACCCTGGCGGTGCAGCCGATGGAGCGCCCACTGTCAGAAGATGTGGGCCCAGAAGATTGCTGAGTTCCAGCTGGCGCTGTCCTCCCAGTGTGAGCAGAGTGCACATCGGAGCTGGACCCCCCAATGACCTGCATTCTCGTGGTGGCCTACCTGGAGCTTGATGGGCGTTTGAGGGGAGCACAGCAGCCACAAGGGGGAGCGTCCAGGGGATATTCCGACCTGTAACATTGCAAAGTTGGTGTGTTAGGTTTGGCCAACTCCCCCTGAAGATTGGGGATGGGCCATGTGTGACACACAAGATGAGTAACTGTGTAGGTATGGAGGTTGGTACATTATGATGTACCTTACCTATTAGCCCAGGGACCTAGGATACAACTGTGTACAGTACACAACCAATTTACTCTCCAGGGCCAACACATGGCTGTGTACTATGATCAATCAGGTAATGTTGTTTGTACACAACAGTCCATCACGCTTCAGTGTGACAGCCCAAAGAACATGACATAATAGATCACTGTCCTCAACCATGTGTCTGCTTAACTGAGTATAATGGCATCTGTCCCCAGAGGCCACTTGCCTTCAGTGTGTCAATAGCACTGATGCCTCACTACTGTCTGTCATGTGAAGGTGGCTATCATACATGTAACAGAACATACATTGCTCTTTGGGTGGAGTCACAGGGAAACACTTTCCCTTGGTAAGTCGGGAATATCCATTGACATGATTTTGGTGGCATCACTCCATGTGCCTACATGTTACAATGTGTTCCTTTCACTTTTGCCAAATAATTTTCACTGCTGTTTCATGTATGGTCTAGCTGTCTTTATGGAATGATTTCTGTATTCCCTCACATATGTGTGTATGCCAAAATGTGTTTGGCATTGAACGTATGTCATGGGCTACATTTCATGTGGTACCAAAAACAGGTTGGTAAAACCATTGATTGGTGACACACACATACCCTCACCCATCATTGAAGGTCATTTGGTATGTACAACTGCATTAGCAATGGGGACATGACAGGTACGACTACTGTTTTTACCCACTATATGCATTTTGATGCTATTGATGTGGAATGTAGCAAAGTGCTTCACACATGTGAAATGGTGAAGGATCATTTCCTAAGTGTTGGCATGCATCATGGAGTGACTTGCAGTTATGTGGGAATCATATGTGGTGTGTACAACCATTCATTCAAAGAAATCTGTGTTTACATGACAAAAATGGATACAGTGATATGCCTTCCCACTGGGCAGCATGTTGAGGGCCTTCTATAAGTATTTGAGAATCCTTGGGCCTCTCCAACATTCAAAGGACTATTGGCTTCTACTAATGCAATCCAATTTTGTTACTGTCATGAGTACCAATCAAGAGAGGTGTAATCACTACGGCTAGCTTATTTATCGTGTTGTGGATTTTGGAGACACATCTCCTTGACATTTTCCACAATTTGTCTCCAGTGTACATATCCGTGCAAGATGTATTATCTCTCTGAGCAACATTAGTACAACCTCCATGGTTCCATTAGGACAATGTACATTAGTGAAGTGAACATTGTTTATTTGTTTCCAGTGTGACATGAGTATTTCCATGTCACCTTCTTCAGGCTACTGTACTTCTGTCAGCAACATGGCAGGATTTTTGACCATAATTTCTTCATGAAGTAGTATTGGGTATGTGACGATTCAATTTATGCATGACCTTGTGTGGGATCTGATTAAATGAACTTGCCATTGCCCTAGTATTGTAAGACAGCAAGTAACTGATGAATGCTACATGTTCAATGGGTACTGTAATTGCACAACTTCACCCATGGCTTTGGAATTGTCTGTAATTTGGAATGTCCTTTGGCCAACTGTTGATAGTTCATGCAGAATGCAAGCATACATTTGATGGAGCAAATGTAGGAGCCACTTTGGTGGAGCTTGTTGCTGGGGTCTACTTTAAGTCATGGTAATGTTTCCTAATCACAGCTGTAGTTCAGGAACATGCAGTGACCCTATATAATTTCAGCATCTTCCCAAACAAGTGAAGGAAACAGGGCGGAAACAAGTAGGGAAGCCTCTGGCCATGGTATCTCCAGTCATAACACCACCGACACGGAGGGAACCAGTGGCCCGCAAGGTGAGGAGAGGACCACAGAGGATAGAGGATCGACCTCGTCATCTTCTGATACTACCTCCAGTGGCTACGTCTTAGTGGTTGTGAACCCTTCAGAACCTGCTCCTGGACCATCCTTGTCCGCCACCCCCAGTTCCATTGCCACCCTGTTGCCCGTGCCTGTTCAACCAAGAGTGTGGGCACCTTCTTCACCCCAAGCACCTCACCCCATGCCCCTTTTACCTGAGCTACCCTGAGTGGGGAGCCTATTGACTCCTGAGTCTGTGAGTCAGACAACTGACCATCCAGGTGCAGGGCAGGCAGCTCCAGCAGATGGTTGCGTACCTGGAAGGCATTCATAGTGCCATGTATGGCCTACAGAGATCTTCATCATCATCATCGTATACTTTATTCGACCATAGGTCATAAAAGTTACATATTAAATTGTACAAAAAAGGTACGTTTTCTTCATTATACTTTTACACTGGCTGGAAATAGTAAGGTTTAGAATAGGAAAAGCTTCTATAGGCAATGGCCTACTATAATCCACCATTGATCCCGATACATAACTTAACATTTAGATACCAGGGTTTCTGAGACAATTACTTCATAACGTTAAAATAGTACAAATATTTAAAACTCTTAAAACAATATGGGGTGATTTCAAAATACATATTTCCCAGATGGTATCATCATCAAGATAAATACAAACTATCCGACCCAAGATGTAAAAATTTAAAGTGCTGATTTGATGTTACATAATAATATAATTCCTTAATAATTTAGATGGCATACTTTAACAAAGAGAGCCTACTACCGGCACAATCATTTGGCAAATTTAAGCACTGTCAAGTCGTTAAGACACAGTTATAAAAAGCTTATATATTAACTTAAAATGGTTATCGGATTCATGTTAAAATGGCACGAGTGCCAGACAGATGCATAAAAAATAGCTCTTTATGGCTAAAACTAGTGTTAAAATGGCAGAAACACATAATGATTACCTACATAATGTCTGAAAAATCTATTCCGAGCCCTATCCAACCCACTTTATCCAGATCATCTTCATCATCAACTTAGTTCATCAATGACCATAAAAGCACATAAAACAGAATATAATAATTCTTAAGTAAATAAATAAATACATGTCTGTAAATAGGTGTAAAGTATTAAAAAATAACTTGATTTGCACATATGGCTCTAAATCTTACCTATATAGAGATAAGACCTTAAATAACTTTTTGAAGATGGCAACGTATGCGCCAAGCTGTTGCTAAATACTTACTTACTGAAAGAATTACGTCAGCTGAATTATGGCTTTTTAGAACCCGTAGAGCCAAGGAGCAATTCTTGAATCCCATGTCCCTGCAAATCTTGCGGATCCATTTTGTTCGCGGAATCGCATAGGCTGGGCAGAAGAACATAAAATGCTCAATGGTTTCAAAAATACTGCCACAGGCAGGGCATGTATCGGGAAGATTAATCGACCCCCACCTATGAATCAATGACATCAGGGGCAGTGAGCCAAAACGAAACCTTGCGTATAAGCTCTTGCCTTGCAAGTCCGGTATCACATCCAAATAGGATTCAAACTTTGGGGACCATTTAGTATCAGTAAAGGAATTAGTTAAGCGACCATGGGATTTATGGATTATGTAGTTGTCCTTAACATAAGACCAGTAGGTTAACTTTAAAACATTTTTGTGCCGTCTCTCTAATTTGTGGGGATTTTCCCAATAGTCGCCCAAGCCCAAAAGCCTAAGCCAATGGGCCACATGGCGAATCCAGGGAAGAGTATTAGCATTTTGGCATTTCAGTAAATCGAGTAATGCGGTCTTATATATATCTAGTTCGGGGGTTGTCCATAATCTAATCCAATAAAGGAGAGGTCTTAGAGTAGCTAGATCTGCTACTCGGCTTAGCCCCAGATCTAGAAATATTGGAAGCAAGGGTGTAGTGCGTGGACATGCAATTAAAGCCCTTGCAAAGTTGTTTTCCCCCACACTGATCTTATTGCAGTTAGCGTAACCCCATACCTCCGCTCCGTACAGGGCTGCACTTTGAGCCTTAGCCGTGTAAATTTTTATTGCTGGGGAAACAACCTTTATAAAGGAGCTTTGGTAAAAACGCAATATGGATGAGGCTCTATGTTGAAGGAGCCCTGCACTTTTCGTAATCTGCTCTTCCCATAGTAGTTTACTGGTTAACCTAACTCCCAAGTAATCTATAGAGCTTACTTCCTTCAGCGGTACTCCCTCAATGTGGATGGAACATCTTTTCCTAGGTCCCTTGGATAAGACCATCAATTTTGTTTTGTTAATGTTAACCTCCAGCCCATAATCGCTACAGAATTGGTTAAACCGGTCAACAAGGGTCTGCAACCCCATTGGTGTCTTAGAAATGAGGAGTGAATCATCGGCAAAGAGCAAGATAGGGATTTTTTGTGTATTCAGGGAAGGGGCATCATTCTGGCCTGTGGACACAGCCTTTACTACTTCGTTGATAAATATAGTAAACAGTAGGGGGGCTAACACGCAGCCTTGGCGAACTCCTCTTCTGATTGGAATCCGTTCTGTCAGTTCGCCTTGTTCACCCCACCTCACTTGGGCATAAGTGTTCTCATGCAGTCGTTTTAACAGGAGTAATAGATCCTCTGGGATTCCCAATCTACCCAGCACTTCCCACAGTTTGGCTCTTGGGACCAAATCAAAAGCCGATCGCAGGTCTATAAATACCACTTACAGGCATTGTTTGGCCACAAGTACATATTTCCAATGCAATATGGCCAATCGAAAAACCTGGTCTATCGTGCTTGTTTTTGCACGAAACCCTGCCTGTAGATGGGAAAGGATTTGGTACTCCTCAACCCAATTGATTAACCTCTGCAAAATTTGTTTTGCAAAGATCTTTTGTAGGTTGTCTATAAGGCTAATTGGCCTGTAGTTGGCTGGGAGATTAGCATTCCCTTTTTTATAAATGGGTATGATCTCTGCCCCCTTCCATGTACCTGGAATTTGCCCCCCTGCCGCTATACTATTTGAAATGGCATTTATATACCAGGACCAGATATGTGGTTCTGATCTATAAAGATCTCCAGGGAGCTTATCTGGTCCAGGTGCTTTGCCAGGTTTTAGGCTATTTATAGCCTCAAGGGTCTCTTCTATTTTAAAAATGAGGCAACGCTCAGGGACACACTGAGACTCCACTTGGGGGGCCATACGGGAATTTGGTTCCAACAATTCTGTTGGAGAGTGGGCCACATTGGTGTCCATTGGGCCCTCTGGTAGGGCATAGAGAGTAGTAAAATGCTCTACCCAGCTTTCTGGTTGGATATGGTTGCTGGGACAACTCCTACCTCCATTTTCTCTTTTAGACAGAAGCTCCCAGAAACGCTTATTGTTCTTCTCTCTGGAAGCATCTAATAATTCCTGCCACAGGGAATCCTCCCACTGCTTTTTAGCATTAGACAAAGTTGCTTTGTATAGGGACCTGGCTTGTTTAATTTCCCCCTGGGAACCAGACATTACTGCAACTCTTAACCCAGACTTAGCCTTTGAGCACCTCTCATCAAACCATCCCTTGCTTGCCCCTTTCCCTTCATGTGTCTTTGACCGCCTTGTTTTATAAAAAAAAGACCGTAGTTGGGTATACATGTTGTCATGTATTTTGAGAATCGGAATATTCCCCACTGCCTGGTCTTCATACTCTGCCAAATTATTTAAAAAAATCTGATATATTGCTCTGATATGATGAGGGTTGGACACCACTTTTGGCCATGTAATCTTGGTGAATTTGTTGTTCCAACAAGATGGCGGAATGATTGTGACATGGTTATTAAGTGTTCTCCTGAACGTTTCTCCAGAAAGAGTAAGGAGCAAGGGGAAATGGTCACTGTCACATCTTACTTCTATTTTCATATCTACCAATTGGGGCCACAACCTAACATCTACCAAGAAGTAATCAATAGTGCTTGTCGACATGCCCCTTTTAAAAGTAGGTGCGCTGTTCATATCAGATGGAGTTCTACCGTTACAGGCCCTAAGGCCATGATTTAAACATAATGTGGCTAATTGCATGGCCACCCGAGATTTTTTGCAAGGCTGGGTAATAGATAGTTGTGGGATCCCCCACTGCTCATCTTCTTCATCAGTTAAACCACTTGTGAGAATAGAAGGCTCGAAGGTACAGTTAAAATCTCCAGCTATGATTAGAATAGTTGAGGGGTGGAGGCTGCCTACAAATTCAGACAGAATAGCCAGGGTATGGGACTCGGAGCCATTTGGGACCGATCGTATATAAGCATTAACAATAACAATTGATAATCTTCTGTTAAACGTAATACACATGGCTTTTAGATCTACAGAATCAATTCCCAAAAGCTTGTAGTCACACTGCAAATTCTTGTTAACAAGTAATAAGAGCCCACCTTTTGCCCGGCCCCTCCCCTTCTCTGGAGGTATAGCAGGTGCACTAAATGAGAGAAATCCATCTATATTGGTGGCATCCTCCGCCCAAGTTTCCTGAAACAAACATATGTCTTTTTTTTTAATAAAAGAGGCCCATTCACCATCATCTAGTTTCTTTGCCAGGCCGGCAACATTCCATGACATAAGTTCTAATGTACATTTATCTTGGTTTGTCACCACGGGTGTGCATCCAGCGTCTACCACACTCGAGTCAGTACTACAAGTGTTTGGTGATAATGTTTTGTCATCCCCCGTAAAATGTAAGGCCTTGGAGCAGGCAGTCACATTAGTTACTAGTTCAGTAGTCAGTCATACAGGATTGGGCAACAGCCTGGGATTAACTTCCTTTCGTGCAGCATCTCCGCGGGAATTAGTTAAACCATCAGATCCTGCCAGTCCCATGGCTTGTCCAGTATTTTGTGGGTGTAACATGAGTCTAATTCCCTCCCTGGTTGTTGCATGTTCCAAGTGGGTACGACGATCAAAATCCATTAATTGTGTCACCATATACTTGTCTTCAAAATAGATAGTTATTATGTCAAGATTGGTCCCTGTGATGCTGCTTCTCTTGGCCGATATTATGTCAGAACGAATAACAGAGAGACAACTTCGTCGGGAACGTATCCAATGTATGACTTTGTTGATCAAGGAAGCTTGATTCTCAGCTAACCCTGGCGATAGTTTTGGAACATTAGTCAAATAGATTTTATTTGTTCCCTGACTTATAAACAGGTCCTGTTCTTTATTAACTATACTCTCAGTATTGTATCGGGAGAGAGTGATGTTGTTAGAGGGAGTCTTATGTGACTTGTTGGGGGGTTGTGTAAGGCTGGAGTCTTGGACAGTTTCTGGTGGGTCGGATTTGCTAGTCCTACCTCTGGCCCTGTCACTAGTAAGATTACTTGACCAACTACTTACAGAGATCTTTTTGTGGTTTGATCTCTTCACTGAAGGCATCCATCCACCCCTACCAATATTCCCCCACCACCTCCCTCTTTCCAATCCAAATTCCCTATTTCCATACCTGTCCAAAACATATGGACACACCCACACGCACCCACCTCAACACACACAAGCATCACATAAAAACACATGCACCACAAGTCACACCAGCACGCAAGCACTTAACAGTCACCCACAGGTACCACAACAACCACCATTACCACAGGCACCCCCACCAACCCACACACTACAATCACCTTACCCACAGATACCACTACAACACCCATTGACACACCCACCACACCCACCATATATCCAGACAACACCTCACAACCCACAGACCCTCTCACCTCAAACACCATACCCCCAAACACCACCCCAACACTCACAGACACATCTACCACATCCACCATACCCCCAGATTCCACCCCAATACACACATAAACATCTACCACATCCACCATCCCTCAGATACCACCCCACCACCCTCACACATATCCATCACTTCCACATCTCCTAACACCTCTACCTCACAGCCCCAGGACATGCAAACAGCTACATTCACACATACAACAGACACCACCCAAACCCAAGCATACCTCACACACATGCACACAAAAAGCATCAACACCCACAGGCAAATCTACCATGCCCTCAAACTCCAAAACCCCAATCACTTCTGAAGGCCCTACCCATTTTCCCAAGGAAAGTTTCCTTTTTGACCTTGCTTTTTCCTCGGTGACTTCCACCTTCCTCCTAAATCTGAGAGGACACCACCCATATCTCAACCTATCCCTTCCACATCCAAGTCCTCCCGATCACACCTGTCCCTGCAAACACCTGTATCTCTCCCTCCAAAGAAGAAGCTCACCCCTCTGAAGAAAAAGCCCACCCCACCCCATCTCTCCCAAACCCAAACCTACCCATCCCAAATTTGACCCCAGCAAAACATGATCCATGAGGTACTTGCATGCCCACTCAATGCCCCTTCCTGTGGAGATTTTCTGGCAGTGATTGGAGTCAAGCTTGAGCACAATACTGTGCATAGACTACAATGTGGACTGGCCAATAGCCTTTGCTCTTCAGCATTTACTGTTAATAACCCAAGTTGTTGTTTTTTGGGTACACGTTCGTCCTGCCAAAACTTTGATAGGTGACCCCCACTTTTCAGGGAAATTAGAGGTTGCATCTAGATCCAGCCTTTCCCCAGCAAGATAAGAGCAAAGAACAGAATTCAGGGGATAGTGATGAACAATCACATATTTCATCAGCAACCTTCATGGTTGCTTCAGGAATGAGATACTACAGGTAGAGTAATTAGGGAACAGGTCTCTACCCCACAGTAAAGGGATAAAAGGGATACAGGGTGGAGTGACTATGTACACAGGGCTATAGATACAACACAGAAGCCACTGTCTCAAGGACGGGAGCAGGAGCATAGAAAGTCTAGAAGTAGTCCGCTCCCTTGGCAGAAGGAGAAGGGGGTGTTGTAGTCTCATCAGAGAGTGTGCAGGAATGACTATCATGCAATGAGACCAGGAGAGAGATAAGTGACGTAAAGAGAGAAGGGTGTGACAATAACTTTTCAGGACAAACTCAGAGAATTTGGGGGAAATTAGCAAACAGGAGAGAATCCATACACAAGCATGCGGAGGTTATGGGTGAACTGCTTCAAACCCAATAAGTAAGTCACCCTACAGACCAGCACAGCAACAGGATTATGACCCCCTTCTCTGCCAGTGGTTTCATGGCGGTAGCACCACCATGAAAAGGTTGGCAGATAATGTGTGCAGGGGACCCCAGGGGGGCCCTGCACTGTCTATGCACTTGGCATGAGCAGTGGGGGGCCCCCTTGTCCAGCACTGTCACTATGTTCACTGTCTGCAGACAGTGAAGATTGCGAGGGTGCTGGTGCACCATGCTGGCAACAGCATTGCCTCTGGCCCAATTACGATCTGGAGACAATGCTGTAGCCTGTTTCCTGCTAGACCAGTAGGCAGAGACTTAGGTTTCTGTCTGCCAAATTAGCAGGAAACCCATAATACCTCCAGCGGGGAGGTCGCCGCGTAGTACAATATGGTTGGGTGGTCTCCCATTGTGCCTTGGATCACCACCAGGATTGAGAGAAATAATACTGAGTGATCTATTCTAGACATCAGGATAGAGCATGTTTTTGGACCCATTTTATATATATATTTTCTTGTGATTATTAAACATTGTATTAATTTTATTGCTGCATAAATGATTACTTGTTATGTGTAAGGGAATGGATACATGGTTACCATATCCCATGAACAAGTCACTGAGTTATATAAATAAAACACAATTAATTCTATAATGTTTGTTATAATATCTATACCAAATAAACAATCACAAAATGAATTCCAACTCCCAGCATGATTGTAGATCCAACACTATATGAGTAAATCCAATAAAAAGACAGATTGAGGAGTACTGAGCCCAGACTCTCCAATCTATGCATAGCTAAAAACACACACAAAAAACTGCCCTACTAAGTAGGGTTAGCTTTCCAACATAAAGGTCATCCCATCCACAGCAGAAAATGACAGCTAAAAAGGTAAAACATATTACTGGCTGATGATGAATAAAAGGTCCTTTCTCCTAAACTGCAAAGGTATTTTACTCAATCTATTGATTAAGACCTCTCAAAACAGAGTCAAAATGCCACATACGTCTGTTTTTTGTGTGAGTGTGGGAAACTGGCACCCTGTTGCAGTACCTCCCAACTTTTTGCCTGGTTTCTGGATGCAACTTGGACTGGAGTGCACTGGGATCCTGCTCACCAGGTCCCCAGTGCTAGTGTTCTTTCCATAAAATTGCAAAAGTATTGATACAATTGGCAACACATTTAGCTGCCACTATAAGTCCCTAGTAAATGGTACTTAGGTACCCTCGACATGGGGTACAAAGGTTAGGTACCTGAGGGCAGCAGCACAGTTTGTGCCACATTCATGGGCCATGCATTCAGATGCACCCAGCGCTGCAATTGCAGGCTGAGTGTCCTGGTGCAATCCTAAGATGCAAACTCGACATGGCACGTAGCCTGTGTGCCCTGTCCGTTACACACTGCATGCAATATAGGTAAGGCATCCCTTTGGCAGGCCTTCCACACCTAAGGCAGGGTGCACAATACTGTATGTATGGGCATAGATGTATCAATCAATCAATCAGTTTTTGTAAAGCACGACTACTCACCCGTGAGGGTCTCAAGGAACTGGAGGGGAGATGAGGGGTCTCATCCGAAGAGCCATGTCTTGAGGTTCTTCCTGAAGATAGTGAGCGACTGGCTTTGTCTGATGTGCAGGGGGAGGTTGTTCCAGCTCATTGCTGCAATTTACCACTGGTGGTGGTTTTGCGGATGCGAGGGATGGTGGCCAGGGCAGAGCGTGGGGATCTGGAGGGGTGTGGAAGGAGACGTGGTGGTTCAGGTAGGTTGGCTCTGCATTGTGTATGGCCTTTTACATGTGGGTGAGTAGCTTGAAGGTGAGTCGCTTCTCGACTGGTAGCCAGTAGAGGATCCTCAGGTGTTCGGAGATGTGTTCTCGGCATGGGTGGTCCAGAATGAGTCTGGCGGTGGTGCTCTGGATGAGTTTTAGTTTTTTGATGTTTCTAGTTGAGGTGCTTGCATAGAGGGTGTTGTCGTAGTCGAGCTTGCTTGTGACTAGGGTGTGGGTGACTGTCCTGCAACAGTCTGCTAAGATCCATAAGAAAATCTTCCAAAGTTTGCGGAGTGTGTGCCAGCAGGAGGAGGTGTCTGAGTTTACCTGGCCGGTCCTGGATAGGGAGGAGTTGAGGATGATGCCTAGGTTGCGGGAGTGCTCAGTCAATGTGGGGGGGGCACCAAGGGATATGAGCCGTCCCAAACCGAGGTGGCATTTTCAAAGATGATGAGCTCAGTCTTGTCAGACCTTTCTCTCATCCAGCTGGTGACAGCTTTAATTCCTGAATGAAAGTTTCTTTCGGCAGTGTCCAGGTCTTCAGTGAGGGAAATGATGCATGAACAATATGCGTCTACTGAGTCATTGCTAAACATGGGACATAGTAAGTGAACAGAGCAGCCATTTTAAATAGATATTCTGGACACTGGTCAGTACAAGTTTCACAGCTACATGATGGCTACTCTAAACCCTGGATTGTTTGGGATCAAACAACTCAGAATGCCAAATTCAATCTGATAACAATATTCGATTTATTGCACATTTTGCACATGACAATGAATCCTTGATTGCTGTTGAAGGATTCAGTGTCAAACTTTCTGTGTGGTTTTATCAATATACTTTAGTTCATTTTGGCGCAATGTACAACGTTTCTTTTAAGCACAATATGAAAAGTATCTAAATATCCATTCTCTCCCATTAACAAGACAACTTTTAATAGTATTGGTCTAGTTGCATGCAGTGCAAGTACCACATTTGTAAGAACCAATAAGTGGGTTAAGTCCTCAAAGTTGTGTAATTGATAGGCTGCAGGCACAAAAGGCTAATGATAGGAAATTGACAACAATCTAAAATGGGCATTTTCAAAATTGTAATTACAAATCAGACTTCACAATTAAAGAGGATTTTTCATTACAATTTCATAGATACCAAACATGAACTGGCTACCTGGTCCTAACCAAACGTTCGCACGTATTAAATGTAACAAGGCAACACAATGTTATCCTAAGGGATAGATAGGTCTCACAGTAGTAAAAAACAAATTGTTTTTTTACTAGTAGGACATTAAGGGGGTCATTACAACCCTGGCGGATGGTGTTAAAGCGGCGGTAAGACCGCCAACAGGCTGGCTGTCTTTTTTTCAGTATTATGACCATGGCGGTAACATCCGCCACTTTTCCGTTCCGCCCGCTGGGCTGGAGACCTGGGTCTTCAGCCTGGCGGGCGTCACAATACCACCACCGGTATTTTGACCCGGCTTACCGCCGTGGATTTCCAGCGGTAGGAACCGCCATGAAATCCATGGCGGTAAGCACTATCAGTGCCAGGGAATCCTTCCCTCCCCTACCCCCCACCCCCACCCCGACTCCCTCCCCTACACCCGCTACCACCCCTGCCACCCCCCCCAAGGTGGCAGGGCCCCCCTCCCCACCCCGACCCCCAACATCACATAACTCACACACACATGACACGCACGCAGGCACCACCAACACACACACACACCGACATGCATGCCTACATCCACACACACAGTCAGACACGCACACCCATGTACAGACATACACGCACTCATTCCCAAAACACGCAACACCCCCGCAAACATACACGCACTCACACACCCCTATACATACACAAATGCACACCCCCATGCACCCACACAACACCCCCTCACCCTCCTCCCCTAACGGACGATCGACTTACCTGTTCCGTTGATCCTCCGGGAGGGGATGGGATCCATGGGGGCTGCTCCGCCGACACCACACCGCCGTGCCGAATCACAGGACGTGATTTGCTGGGCGGTGTTCTGTTGGCGTGGCAGTGGAGCAACCTCCACTTCCCCGCTGCCCACCAGTATGGCTGTTGGCGGCTCTCCATCCTAATAAGGACGGAGAGCAGCCAACAGTCATAATACGCCGAGCGGCAAACCGGCACTACTGGCGGTATTCCACACGCCGGTCCCTCGGTGGTCTTGTTAAAAGACCGCTGAGGTTGTAATGAACCCCTAAAACTTAAATTTACATGTCCAACCTTTAAATTGCAGTGCCCCCTGACCCACAGGCTACCTAGGGCCCACCTTAAGGGTGACTATATGCAATCAAAGGGAAGTTGCAAAGTCAAACTGGCAGTCCAAAACTGCAGTCAGGCTGCAATGGCAGGCCTGGGACATGCTTTACAGTGCTTCTTAAGTGGGTGGCACAATAAGTGCTGCCCACCCACTAATAGCATTTAACTTACAGGTCCTGGGTGTATGGTATATCACTCTACAAGGGGAGTACAAGTAAGGCCAACATAACTAATTTTAACCCAAATATTGAGGGGGGGAGGCCATCCTAGGGCTGACAGGTCTAACTATGATGTTGTTATTAATGTAAGAAAACACAACCACCCTTCACCTGACCAAATGTGAAAGAAAGAGAAGTAAGGAAAGTGTTGCAGGTTAAAGAGAGGCAGGCAGAAGTTCCCAGAAACCCAGAACCAAAATCCTAAAAGTTTTATTGCCTACATTCCCCAAACACATCAAAAGCCAAATACACTTATAATAACTTTAAAATGGTTGATTACATGAACTAAAAAAGCCATACAAAATACTCCTTTTTGCCCCTAGAGTATGTATCAAGACACAAAGATACATGAACATTTAAAAATAACACATAATGAGGAACCTTTTGTTTTATATGAAATCCTAAACCATGATACACCAATCCTAGTATTCTCTACAGGAGATAACTTACTAAAACTAAGCCATTGTCAAATCTGGATGATGGACAGGACCATTCACTCAAGTCTGCACCATAAATGGTGAATATCAAAACAAAAATATCCCTTTGAAATATGCCCTACTAGCATAATAAACAAAGCAGCACTTACTATGAACTCTTAAACCACATTATACCCAAAGAAGATAAGTACTACCATCAGAATAATTATTGAGTTTAATTGAGCAATGATTCAAACCAGTTATCAAAATCTACCCCAAGACAGCCATGCAAGGCTGTTACTACCAATTCAATCAACGCATATGGGGACAGCTCAAACAATCTGCACAAAGGCGTCCATTACAACCCTGGCGGTCGGTGTTAAATCGGCGGTAATACCGCCAACAGGCCGACGGTAAATAAAATGGGATCACGACCACTGCCGAAACTGTCAACATAGACAGCCACTGTAACACTCCGACCGCCACGGCGGTAGCAACAAACACCGCGGCGGACACCGCCAACAGACAGGCGGAAGTCAATGTACTGCCCACCGTATTACAAGGCACTAATCCGACAGCTTTTCCTGGACGGTACCAACGACATCAAAAGCACAGCAGAAACTGAACAACGAAGGGGAACCACTCACCTCTCGACACTCCACGAAGAACCAGGACGCCATGGAGCTCGAATTGCGGCTCCTACCCATGTTGGTGTATCTACTAAAACACCACAAAGTAGAAAGAAGGCGGCAGCGACGACGGTGAGTACTGCAGCTAGCACACAGGGGAGGGGAGTAGGGAAAAGAGAGTGATGCACACACGAGGCACGCAACACCCCCACCCCCCACCCACAACACCATACAAACAAACATATCCAACAACATTACAGATACACCCGTCACCCCCTGGAAGAACGCAAGGACAAAAGGAAATGAGTCTAACCAGTGTTATATTGGAACTAACAGATATGTCAAGAGAAAAGCACATAATCAGTATATACAAATATTTACATTAAGTACACAAGGCCGTACACTGTCACTTATTAATGTCCGTGGACCAGTGGTCCCAAAAAGCATGGGTGAAGCCTACACATGACACCTGCCTCAAAATGGAGAGAACACTGCAGAGGCATCAGGTAAAAAAAAAAACAGGCACCTCAGGGGGAAGGGGAGGGGAGCACCTCAGCCGGAAGATGGTACTACGCCACTGCTCCTCGAGGGGGCTCCATGCCCACTGCCTGGTCCTGGGGAGTGCAAATCCACAGTCTCTCAAGTGGGTGGGTTACCCACTGCTTGGTCCTGGGGAGTGCAAGGCCACAGTCTCTCTAGTGGGTGCTTTGCCCACTGCTTGGACCTGGGGAGTACAAAGCCACAGTCTCTCTAGTGGGTGGTTTGCCCACTGCCTGGTCCTGGGGAGTGCAAGGCCACAGTCTCTCTAGTGGATGGTTTGCCCACTGCTTGGTCCTGGGGAGTGCAAAGCCACAGTCTCTCTAGTGGGTGGTTTGCCCACTGCTTGGTCCTGGGGAGTGCAAAGCCACAGTCTCTCAAGTGGGTGGGTTGCCCGCAACCTGGTCCTGGGGAGTGCAAGGCCACAGTCTCTCTAGTGGGTGGTTTGCCCACTGCTTGGTCCTGGGGAGTGCAAAGCCACAGTCTCTCTAGTGGCTGACATGTTCCACTGGTTCTGGAGTGGGCTTTGTGCCCAGAGTGCTTCATCCTGCCAAGGACTGCGTGAGTGGATGCATTTCTCCACTGGTTCTGGAGGGGGCATTGTGCCCAGAGTGCTTCATCCTGCCAAGGATATGATGAGTGGATGCATTTCTCCAATAGTTCTGGAGGGGGCTCTGTGCCCAGAGTGCTTAATCCTGCCAAGAATAGGGTGGGTGGATGCATTTCTCCACTGGTTCAGGAGGGGGCTTTGTGCCCAGAGTGCTTCATCCTGCCAAGGATAGGGTGAGTGGATGCATTTCTCCAATGGTTCTGGAGGGGCCCTTGTGCCCAGAGTGCTTCATCCTGCCAAGGATAGGGTGAGTGGATCCATTTCTCCACTGGTTCTGGAGGGAGCTTTGTGCCCAGAGTGCCAAATCCTGCCAAGGACTGGGTGTGTGGATGCATTTCTCCACTGGTTCTGGAGGGGGCTTTGTGCCCAGAATGCTTCATCTTGCCAAGGACTGGGTGAGTGGATGCATTTCTCCACTGGTTCTGGAGGCGGCTTTGTGCCCAGAGTGCTTCATCCTGCCAAGGGCTGGGTGAGTGGATGTATCTCTCCACTGGTTCTGGAGGAGGCTTTGTGCCCAGTGATGCTGCACCTGGGGTCTGGCAGTTTATATTCTCTCACCTGGGTGTCTGAGCCATGTGATGTACCTGGAACAGGTAGCATGATACTCCACGGAGGCAGAGCCATACTCCATCCTGCGGCGACTTAGGCTGCCAACTGCTGGTCATGCCAATGCCGGAGGTGGTACCTCAAGTGGCGTGTCCAGGGTCCAGGACGTCACCTGCAGACTCGGATGGCAGCCCACTGGGGATGCTGCTGATGTCCGACAGAGAGGCACCGGCTGGGCATGTGGTGGTGCAGATGGTGGTGCAGGTGGCGGTGGCTGCGGTGGAGATGCTGCCGGTGCTGGCCGTGGTGCAAGTGGCTGTTGTGGTGGAGGGAGACACCATACCGTCTCCGGCAGCCTTGGATGGCTGATCCTTGGGGAGGATGCTGCAGACTGACGTTGTGTCAGCAGCGGTGCAGGTGGCAGTGCAGGTGGCGGTGCAGGTGGTGGTCAGAGCGGCAATGGTGACTGTGGTGCTGGTCGCTGCCATCCCTGATGAAATGGTGGTCACCAGCTCCTCACCAGGAGGCATTGTGCCCTGAGGTGACTTGCCCTTTGTCTTGTGGCCCTTCCACACCTTGGCAGTCGCTGCAGGAACCTTCGCACTGTCCTCTCTGTGTTTGGGTGAGGCCTTGCTGGGTGGGTGGTGTGACTTTCCCCTGCTGGAAGCCGGGCCCTTCTAGACCTTTGCAGGTGGCGGAATAGGGTGGTCCTTCATATCTGTAGGTGGCACACTGGCAGCTCTGATTGGTGCCCCCTTCGAGCCTCCTGGACTTGCAGGGACCACAGCAGATGCAGACTTGGTGGCTGAGGTGCTGGGCTGGGATCTAGACATCCTGGCACTAGGGGAAGGACGGGGGGAGGTGTAGGGAAGAGGTTAATGTTAGCTAGGAAAAGATTTTAGACACACTGGGACGGGAAGATGGAGAGGGTGTGGGAGTGGAGGAAGAGGTAGTGGTTGTAGGAGGTGTACGTCTGCTGAGTTTGGGTGAAGGTGCATGGGCTGGAAGCTGTTGTGAGGTGTATGTCTGTTGAGTGGGTGTGTGCCTGCATTTGTGTACTTTGGGAGGAGGGCTCACAGACACACTGGGAGAGGACACAGGGGGCGTGCGAATGGTAGTGGGGGTGGTGATTGCACGTGAGCGGTGTGTTGTGATGAGCGTGCTGGTGATGGAAGCAGTGGCTGATGATGTAGTGAGTGGAGACAAGACTGGGAGGGAGGTGAAGGACGTGGAGGAGGGGGACACACTGGAGGAAGTGGATGATGGTATGTGTGCATGGGTATGGTGCTTGTGTGAGTGCCTGTGGGATGTGTGATGCTTATGTTTTTCTGAGCCACTTTTGTGTGTTGATGTGTGTGCATGCTGGTCTGATGGTGTGCTTGGGATAGGCTGGAGGTATAGGGGATTGGATCTGGGTAGTGGAAGTTGGAGGGGGGAGGCTGGACACAGGGACAATGGCTGCCATCAGTGTTGAGGCCAGAGCCTGAAGTGTTCTCTGTTGGGCCGCCACGCCAGAATGAATGCCCTCCAGGTATGCATTTGTTTGCTACAAATGCGTCTTGACACCCTTGATGGCATTCAGAATGGTTGACTGCCCAACAGTGAGGGATCTCAGGAGGTCTATAGCCTCCTCACTGAGGGCAGCAGGGCTGACTGGGGCAGGGCCTGGGGTGCCTGGGGTGAAAGAGATGCCCACTATCCCGGGTGAGGGGGCACTTGAAACTCGCTGAAGGACTGCTGGGAGGGCAGTGCTGGTAGTGGGGGTGGCGGCTGTACCAGTTGTTGGGGTGGGCACAGAGGTGTCCGCCCCCGCAAGGGAACTTCCATCAGAGGAGGAGTCGCTGTTGCTGGTATTCCCTCCTGTCCCCATCGTGGAGCTCCCCTCGCCCTCCGTCTCACTGGTGCCTTCACCCTCCGTGGATTCACCCTCCTGGGCCATGTGGGATGCAGCTCCCTCTGTCGCTGGTGTCTCTGCTCCTCCGCTAGATGATGCTAATGCACACAAGGACAGGGTGACAGAACAAGAAGGGGGGGAAGACAGAGGACACACATGGTCAATGCCAGCAACACCACTACCGATGGTGGACACAACCCACACAGAGCTGCCCTGTGCACTAGGCCTTGCCCAACCAGTCACTATGGTAGTCACCACCCCATGGGGTACAATGCCTAACGCCAACATATGCACACCTGACACCCACAGGACCCTGCACACTAGTAGCTGTCCAATCATACCATTGAGGTAGGGGTGCTTCTGAGCCTGCAAACAAGGGAGCTACCCTGGCACGATCGCCCTGGCCTAGGGGTTACCCACAGCCCTCACCCCCCACCTAGCTAGTTACTAAACCGCGCTGAGTCAGCTTTCTGAAACTGTACTCACCTCCTTGTGGCTGCTGTGATGCCCATCGGGAGTCATGATGCGGCAGGCACCCCTTCCACGTTGGGAGGCCAGCCCCAGCTGGGTCTCCGCCGTCTTCTTGCTCCAGCGGCGCAGGTCCTCCCATCTCTTGCAGCAGTGGGTGCTCCTTCTATGCTAGACCCCCAGAGTCCGCACTTCCTTGGCGAAGGCACGCCAAATACCCTTTTTCTGGTGGGTGCTGACCTAGAGGAAAGGTACAGGAGGAAAGGAAATTACTCACCCGTCCGGACCGTCATACTCATTGCCCACCAGTTCCCACCCATGCCCTGATGCATATACACTGACCATCCTCACATGCAGCCCTCAGCCACCCCCAACATGTGTCTTCCAGCCACACCACTCCAAACAGGCATTGCCCACGCATCATGCTCAAAGTGCACTCACCTGTTTGTCTGGAGGACCGTAGAGTAGCGTGTTCTGGGGGAGGACCCCATCCACCAGTTTGTCTACCTCCTCCGCACTGAAAGCAGGGGCCCATTCCCCAGACACTCGAGCCATTGTCGCTTCCAGACTAAGGTCACAGCAGCACTTGCAGTGTAGGTCCTCTCCTGTTGAAGGACAGGTATCAAGTGAGTGAACAGATAGAAAATGGTGGTCACGTCCGCGGCGGTGCATACTGTCACCGCTGGCGTACATGGCCATTGGCTCCTGGAACCCTTAGGGCCCAATGATAACCAATGCTGAGTTGGACGGCTATCTTGGACCACCTACTGTGACACTGCACAACGCCAGCTCAGTTACCTCATTTCCCCTTGTCCCTCCTCACAAGTCAGGCAGCCGCCATTTCAGGGGGGCACATGGCATGGTACCTAACTGCGTCAGAGCACATTTTGGCACATATACAGGCCAACTACTTCACATATGGATTTACTAACATTACTGCAGATACAGTTGTGCAAACTATGTGGTAAATTACTCTCTGCTCACTGTTCTCCCCCATAAGCTACAACTGCTGGGGCAGATGATGAGATGGCGGCATCCTCCGGTGTACAGACCCCTGGTGGACCTGTCGACAATGGAAGACAGACACATTATGATCACATACAGACTTGATCGTACCACAATCAAAGTCCTGTGTGCCCAATTGGAGACAGACCTGATGTCATCTATCCACCAGCCCACTGGAATCCCCACACTAATGCAGGTCCTGTCAGTGCTCCATTTCCTAGCAAGTGGCTCCTTTCAAACAACAGTGACCGTGGCATCAGGGATGTATCAGCCAATGTTTTCTAGAGTGTTGACCAGAGTGTTGTCTGCCCTGCACATGCGCAGCTACATCATCTTTCCCCAGGTGGATGATTTGCCCACAGTGAAGGCTGAATTTTATGCCCTGGGACATATCCCCAACATCAGTGGTGCCCTTGATGGTACACATGTGGCATTTGTCCCCCCGCAAAAATGAACAAGTGTACAGAAATAGAAAAAGCTACCATTCGATGAATGTGCAAATGGTGTGTTTGGGGGACCAGTACATCTCCCATGTGAATGCCTAGTATCCTTGCTCTGTGCATGACGCCTACATTTCGAGGAATAGCAGTATACCTTATGTGATGGGCCAAATCCAGAGGCACCTGGTGTGGCTAATAGGTGAGCCCAAGGTCCCCACACAGTATAAGTAGGTGCCTGGGTTAGGTGGTAGTCCCTAAGGGTTAGTGTGTGTCTAACAGGTATTCCTTGGAATTTGCAGGTGACTCTGGTTACCCCAGCTTCTCATGGCTACTGACCTCAGTGAGGAATGCCAGGGCAAGGGCAGAGGACCACTACAATGAGGCACATGGCCGATCTAGGGGCCAGATGTAGCAACTTCCCAAATTGCGACTTGCAATTTGCGAGTCCCTGCGACTCCCAAATTGCAAGTCGCAAGTTGGGATGCAGAAAGGTGTCTCAGACACCTTCTGCGAGTCGCTATGGGGTCACAAAGACCCACCTCATTAATATTAATATATTAATAGCGAGTCAGGGCACTCACGGGGATGGAGGCCTGCTGGGAACAGCAGACCTCCATGTCCGTGACTGCTTTAAATAAAGCAGTTTTTTTTTCAAAGTGCAAGCCGTTTTCCTTAAAGGAAAACGAGCTGCACTTTGAAAAATAAACCGAAACCTTTTGTTTCGGTATTTTTCAGGGCAGGTAGTGGTCTATTGGACCACTGCCTGCTCTGAAAAATAATTTTTGGGTCCAGTCACAAAGGGGAAGGGGTCCCATGGGGACCCCTTCCCGTTTGCGACTGGGTTACCATCCACTTCAAGTGGATGGTAACTGCGAGTCCATTTGCGACCGCTTTCGCGTCGGAAATGGAATTGCATACCAGTGCGATTCACAAATAGGAAGGGAACACCCCTTCCTATTTGCGACTCGGAAATGCATTTTGCGAGTCGGTTCCGACTCGCAAAATGCATTTCTACATACCAGATGGGCTTTAGCGACTCGTAAATTGCGAGTCGCTAAAGCGATCCTACATCTGGCCCTAGGTGTATTATTGAGACGACGTTCGGCCTCCTGAAGGCCAGATTCTGGTGCCTCCATCTAGCAGGTGGCTCCCTATACTACTCACAGAAGAAAGTGTGCCAGATAATCGTGGCATGCTGCATGTTGCACAACCTGCCATTGAGACGCCAGGTGCCTTTTCTGCAGGAGGATGAGCCTGGTGATGGTCTTTTGGCAGTGGTGGAGCCTGTAGACAGTGAGGAAGAGGAGGCAGAGGAAGAAGATATTGACAACAGAACGAACATCATCATGAAGTACTTTCAGTGACACACAGGTAAGAGACTGTAACTCCTCCTCACATTTCAGAATACTGTACGACATTGTACAAGTCAGCCTCTTAACCTCTGTCTATGGACACTGACTGTTCCCTTTGGATTTACTTTTTACAGATCTGGGTACCACATTCTGCCTTCTGCTATAGGTACTGCTGGCCAACAACTGTCATACATTGGTATGAGTAAATGAACATTTACATTGCTATTTGTTGCTAATGTTGTCATTATACATTTGTGAAAGATCAGACTGACTCCAGATTGGTTTGTGATTAAAGGATGTTTATTTAGGGGCTAATGAGTATAGGGGTATGTGCAAGGGGCTGGGTTGATGGTGGAGGAAGGTCCATAGTAGAGTCCAGTCTCTTGGTATTACGGGTGCATTGTCCAATGGTGCCTAGGAAGGGGAGTAATGGCAGTTCAAGTTGGACAGGATGACACAGTAGGACAGAAGGGTGACAATCAGGAGAGTCTTATTTCCTGGCAGGGTCTTGGCAATGTTCTTTGTCTTCTGCCTGGATCGCAGGGACCGTTTGCGGGGTGGTTCTCCTTCTGCAGGGGGTGGGGTGCTGGTGGCCTGTTGGTCCTGTGGCCGTGCCTCCTGTCCACTAGAGCCGGCGGAGGTGATCCTTGGTTTGGCTAGTGTTTGGCTAGTGTCAGGGGCCCTTTGTTGTGCCACTGCCTCCCCCCATGGTCTTGCTTATGTCAGCCAGCACCCCTGCTATGGTGTCCAGGATGGTGTATATGTTGGTGAGGTCCTCCCTGATCCCCATGTAGTGTCCCTCCTGCAGCCGCTGGGTCTCCTGAAACGTGGCCAGTACCGTGCCCATGGTCTCCTGGGAATGGTGGTATGCTCCCATGATGTTGGAGAGTGCCTCATGGAGGGTCGGTTCCCTGGGCCTGTCCTCCCCCTGTCGCACAGCAGTCCTCCCAGCTTCCCTGTTGTCCTGTGCCTCTGTCCCCTGAACCGTGTGCCCACTGCCACTGACCCCAGGTCCCTGATCGTCCTAGGTTAGTGGGTTTGCCTGGGGTCCCTCTAGTGGTGGACACACTGCTGATTGACGTGTCCTGGGAACAGTGGCATGGGCCCGCTGGGTGGGTGCTGTTGTGGTGTTTCCTGAGGGGGGAGGTTCTGTGGTGGTTTGTGACTGTGACATGGTAACCGACTGTCCAGAGGTTCCAGATGGGCAAGGCTAGTCATCGTGATCCAGGCGTGCAGAGCTGCTGTCATCACTGTGGGCCTCTTCTGTGGGGGGACTGGATATGGCTGGCACCTCCTGTCCGGTGACGTTGGGTAGGGGTCCTGTTGGGAGGTAAATGCATTGTTATTGTATCTGTGTGTGCCATCTTGTGCAATGGGTGTGTTTCCCTGAATTAATGTGCTTGCACTGTCGCCTTGGCCTTGAGTAAGTGGTGAATTTGTGGCCTGGGTGAGTCTCTCTATTGGGCATGCTGTGGTGATGGGTGTCCATGCAGGTCTGTGATGGGTGTCCATGCATTGTTGTTGCAGGCAGGGCTTGTTATTGGGATGGGTGGGTTGTCATAGTGGGGTGTGTGTCAGTTGGTGGAGTGATGGGGGTGAGGGTAGGGGTAGGTTTTAGTGATGCATGCAGGTAGGGTGGGGGATATAGTAGTGAAGATGTAACTTACCATAGTCCAGTCCTCCTGCTACTCCTGCGAGGCCCTCAGGATGCATGATCACCAAGACTTGCTCCTCCCATGTTGTTGGGTGTGGGGGAGGAGGCGGGGGTCCATCGCCAGTCCTCTGTACAGCAATCTGGTGTCTTGATACCACGGAACGTACCTTCCCCTGTAGGTCGTTCAACCTCTTCCTGATGTCATCCCTGGTTCTTGGATGCTGTCCCACTGTGTTGACCCTGTCCGCGATTCTCCGCCATAGCTCCATCTTCCTAGCAATGGACGTCTGCTGCACCTGTGATCCGAATAGCTGTGGCTCTACCTGGATGATTTCCTCCACCATGACCCTGAGCTCCTCCTCAGAAAACCTGGGGTGTCTTTGAGGTGCCATGATGTGGTGTAAGTGATGTCTGAGGTGATGTGTGAGGTGATGTGTGGGGGGATGTGTTGGGGTGTGTGCTGTGAGTTGCGTGGATGGTGCATGCGTGATGGTGTTCTGTGCCTCTGGATGATGGTGTGGTCTTTGTTTTTCTCTCTCTCTGCTTCTTCCAAATTGTTCGCTGTAAGGGGTTGTGGGTAATGTCGGTGTGTGTTTTATAGTGGTGTGGGTGTGTGGGTGTGGTGGGTGTATGTGTATCAGGTGTTTATATTTTGAATTGTCCAATGTGGTTGTGTTTAGTAAGTGTGTGTGTATTTTGAGCGCAGCAGTGTGTACCGCCAATGGTTTACCGTGTTGAAATCCGCCACGTTGATTCGTGGGTCGTGATACTGTGGGCGTATTCCTGTTGGCGTGACGGTGTGGGTTTTGCTATCGCCAGTTTATCACTGACCTTTGGTGTGGCGGACTTGTGTGGGTGTCTGCATAGTGGCGGATTTCTCTGTGTGGGTCATAATACCTGTAGCGGATTACCGCCGTGGTCATGGTATGTTGGCGGCCGTCGGCACGGCGGTAAGCGAAATTTACTGCCAGGGTTGTAATGAGGGCCTAAGTATAGAATATTCTACAAATAGCTATTTTGTTCCTTTGAAATAAAAAAAATATATATCACTAGGTTATGTACCTGTCACATGTGGTAGCTAACCACTGCACTTTACTGAAAGACAGCCTTTTCTACCAACAAAACGAAGACAAACTAAGCCCCTTAATGGACTATTTTAAAGACACTTTGATAGAGTGCATCCACCAGACACTGACGCCAACCCACATTCCAAATACTATGGAGGAATATCAATCAGTGACAGCATCTTGGCACAGGAAACCAAAACAAACAATGCAGTGGAAGGCTTGCAAAATGCCTTCCAATCAGTGCGTAACTTGTAACATGACTGAAACATGGGGCTGCTGCAATTAAATGCGCGAGCAGAGAATACTCTTTAATCCATTTACAGCCATTCCTGCCCCTTCAGCTCACTCTTGCAGCTTTCTGCTTTCTGTCTTTGTGAGTCTTTTTCTTTTTTTCTCTACCTCCATCTTTCTCATATGTGTCTTTTGCTCACGTTAAATGCTTGAGGCAGACAAATAAGTGCTGGCTTTCAAAAATAAGTGATGGTGCCCCGTACCGGAAACCACCATCTCAAATTAAGCACTGCTTCCAATCCATGCAAGGCAGAAACCACCCTAGATCCTATAAATGTATGGAAGAATTACAGAAAGAAAATTCCAAACCTGCCAGCAACTATGAATAGATTCATCTGTTACCCAAATTGTACCTATACCTACACAAACACACCAAAAGAATGATTGACATGCTACAATTTAAAGTCAAAATTTTCATAAACAATTAAGTATATCACTTAGATATAATATCCAAAGCATATTATTAAAAACCTAAAAAAGTCCTAAAAACCTGTCACCAAATCACAAATACTTTTTATCAAAATAGTAAGCATATTTTATTACATCAGTCTAAACATTAAATAAAACTTCCCTGTTAAATGTAAGCCTTGTGAACCAAAAAGCTCAAAGAACAAACTCAGTCCATCATGTAAAATAAATGCAGCACATAAACCACAATTTCCAAATAACAATTATATACTATTTCCTCAAACAATGAAATAGAACATTTACCACCCAAAATAAACCAAAACCCAATCAAATAAATATAACATACTGTTCTGTAGCTGCAGATCTTACTCTATATCCAGATAGTCAAAAATAATAATCCAACAAAAAGGGGAAAAAGACTTTCCAAAAAGTCAAAATATTAAAACAAAACAAATCCAACTGACATCACTGGAAGCAGTACAGTGTATCTTGGAATTATAAAAAATCTGAAAAAGTGTTCATAAAATGTAAACTTTAACACTTCTGGAAACCCAAAAAAACAGGAAGTCAAACATTAAAATATTGGTTTATTATAAACCGCAAGTGATTTCCTTAAAAGAAAGCAAAAGTAACTCCCAGTTCCCATACGACACTTCCGTAGACAAAAACATGTAAACAAGAAAACTCACCTGTAAAACACAATACATTCCCAAGAATACATATACATTACACTTAGTCGTCATAAAATAAATAACATAACACAGTGACAGATTACTAAAGAAGTGTAGGAAAACCCAAAACTACACACTAGTAAAAACACTACTAATCATACAAGATTAACAAAAACTCACAAACAACACTATACCTAATGTCTAGCCCTCTTCTGTTTTACTCCCCCTCCATTCAAAACCCTTTAAAAAAACCTTCAAAAAGGACTTACCCCTTCTGATGAATAGCAGCATCTTACTGCAACATGAATCCTGGCAAACTGACTACACATTTCACAAATAGATTACAAAATAGAAGGTATCAGTAAACAAAAATGGCCACCAAATGAAACTAAAAAAAAAAGACTATGGGCCTGATTTCAAGGCTGGTGGTCACTAGACTGCCAGACTTGCAGCGGCGGTCAGGAATGCCACTGCTGTGGTGGTCCGAATGACATATTACAACCCTGGCTGTCAGACCGTCGGGGTACCGTCATCTCTGCCAGGATTGGAGATCCTGAAGGGCTGACGGCGAGTGCAGGTCTCAGTTAGCCTGATTACGACCTGGTTCGCTGCCAGCCTTCTCATTGCAGTTTCACCGCCATGAAAAGGCTGGTAGAGAACAGGTGCAGTGGGACATAGGGGCCCCTGCACTGCCCATGCACTTGACATGGGCAGTGCAGGAGTCTACCTGCCCAGCACCCTCACATTGCAGAGAATGAGTACTGCGAGGGTGCTGGAGGCCTCTACAGGCGGCAGCATTCCTCTGGCTCAATTATGACCCGGTGACAATGCTGCTGACACTTTCTCGCTGGGCTGACGGGTGGAAACGTTGGTTTTTGCCAGTTAGCCCAGCGGGAAAGTCATAGTGGTCTGGACGGGGACGTAGCCAGTAAGGCAGCAACCTCCCCGTCAGATGTTCGGCGGACAGGTCATCCCATCCGCCAAACTCAAAATCAGGCCCTATATCTCCCATAAGAATGAATGGGAAATCATTTAAAAATGTTAAAATTTTTATAAAATGCTAATCATGTAAAGCATGTCAACCATATTGTAAAAATGTTACAAAATTGTAATTGTAAAGGATAAATTCAATCATAGTATAAAATATATGTGAATATTTAGTATATACTAAAATGATGTTAGAAATATGTATATAAAACAATTTAAGAAATGTAAAACAATGGAAAAAGTATAAAATGTACAACATTTAAATATGATTTACATTTTTATGTAATAAAAATGTATTAAACATGTTTTATTCATCTATATATAAATGTTAATTTCTAATTTGGAATATGTAATTTTTTTTAAAATGTATACTAAATAAACTAAATAATAATTAGAAAATGTGTTATGTCTTTATTCTAAAAATACATATGTATATGAGTATGTATTGTAATATTTCTAGATACCCTCAATATTAATGAAATAAAATAATCTATTTCCTTTACATTCAAATACAATTTAAGCATAGAATTTCACACTAAAATTATAAAAGTAAATAATCACGCTTAAACATAAACCATTTTTAAGAAAGTGTTGGACACCAAAGGGGTGACATTGATTTCTCTCACTCCAGTTTAAACCAATTTGAGGAAGATGTTGGACACTGAAAGGGTGACGTTTACTATTCCCACTACAATCTGTATCAATTTGGAGAAGGTGTTGGGCACTAAAGGGGTGATAGTTACTATTCCCACTCTGATCTAATCTAATTTGGGGAAAGTATTGGACACTAAAAGACACACTTTGTTTGGCCTTGCCTGATTTAATAAATCTGGAGTAAAGCAATGTAGCACAAATCGCTGCATTGCCTTACTCTTCCCTGGGAAGGCATTCCATGGACGTTGCGTGGGTGTTCCTGCACAAAACCCATGGATTTTGACCCATTCCCGATTTACCAGAACTGGTAAACTGGGAATGTGTCAAAATGCTACGCCTTCCCAGGCATACTTACAGACCCAACAGTTGTGACATCCTTAAAGAGTATGCAGCACAACAGTATAATATAAAATATGGTATTGACCAGACCCTAATTGAGAGAGTGAGTTCTAAATAGTGTATTACTCTATGAGGATTCTTATACTGCCATATAAAGGGGTACTGGAGGTCTAAATTTTATGAACAAAGAATACTGGTATTCATAGTGAGAGTGCTCAAAAGAGATACAAAAGTAACTTTTAGAACTTTCAGCCTTAGGTTGGTCTTCCCCAAAATGTTTTGCCCTCATGCTCCTATTTTTAAAAATGTGGTTTTGTTGACTATAGGACTCTGTGCGCTTTAGCTCTGCTAACCAGTGCTAAAGTGATTTTGCTCACTCCTTAAAACATGGTAAAATTGGCTTATACCTAATTGGAATTTTGAATTCACTTATACGTCAATGGTAAAGTGGTATACCATATGCCGATGGTATGTAAATTAAATGTGACTACTGGGCCAGGATAATTTATTGTGTTGCAACATTAATTAGCCCCTTAAACCATGCCCAAGGTCTGCGATTGCCACCTAAATGCAGTTTGACTTGGCAAAATAACCCCCTTGCCAAGCCAGAAACTCCCCTTTTATTACACATAAGTCACCCCTAATTTAGGCCTTCGGCTATCTTAGGCCCTAGGCAGTCCATAGGGTAGGGTGCACTATAATTAAAAGATGGAGCATGTGCTTTTACATTTTACTTATCCTGTAAGTGAAAAACTCATAAATTTCCTTTCACTACTGTGAGGCCTACTTCTCCAGAGGATAGCATTAGGTTACCTGATTATATTAATAAGTCTGACTTTTGAGGATCAGATAGGAAACTCATGGCTAGGAAACTGGAATTTAATTTCCTCCTTAATGGTAAATTTGGATTTTAGGTTATAGTTTTGAAAATGCAACTTTTTGAAAGTTGGCATTTTCCTGCCCTAGCTGTTTTGTGCCTGCAGGCTGTTCCTGGGTGACATGAGTGGGCGTAGTTGGCAGGGAGACTTTGTTTATGCCTCCCGGACAGCCACACAACAGATGGACTAGGTGTACCTGCCTGGACCATCACTGGCAGGATGGGAGGGCAGTGCTGTGCACATACCCACTTACATGTCAATTACACAGTCACACAAAGGATTTCACACTACTTCATTTTTTATGCAGTCAGGCTGGAGCCAGGGAAGACAGTAAACTCTGAGCACTTCAAAGGAGATTCCCTTGAGACTTTCACTACTTCAAGGAAGGCACCTCGTATAAAAATAGGGCCCTCAGACCCACATGTTCAGTTCACTTTCTGGACCTGTGTTAGAACTCTCAGTGGACTGCCTGTCACTTTGGCCTGCTGTGTACTTTAGAAGGCTGCTTTGCTGCACCTATAAGGACTGCTTTGATATCTGAATACTGCCTTGTCCCCTCAAAGGCCTGCCAAACTGCTTGAGCCAGTAGTATGTGACTTCTTAAAAAAACAGTTTATTATAAAGCCATTCCTGAAAAACCATTTCATCTAAACGGTTAAAAGGAATTTCTCAGGATAAATGGCATTTATCATTTCATAGAAAGGCTTTTTTTCCCGTAAATGGCTTTTGCACACTAAGGACTTGATTTAGAGTTTGGCGGATGGGTTACTTCGTCACAAATGTGACAGATAACCAGTTCGCCGTATTACAATCCCATCATATCCTATGGGAATTGTAATACGACAGATGGGATAGCTGTCACATTTGTGATGGAGTATTCCATCCACCAAACTCTAAATCAGGCCCTTATTGCTTTGAGATGTAAATGTAATGCTTGCAGGTCTCACCTTAATTTTTTTTTAAAGATATATATTTCAATCCTTCATATCGAAAGACATTATTTCAGCTTCCTATCATTTACGTTGTCAACCAATTACTTTGGATGCCTTTAATTTGACCCCTAAATTCCAACCATCTCTGAACCCTTTAAGCCCTTTCAAATCCTAACTCTAATTCAAACTCCTAACCTAAAATTACCTCACTACTGCTAAACTTTACCCATTCCTGAACCCTAAAACCCCTTTCTACACCTAAACCTCACCTTTCAATGATCTCTTAAAATCCCACACTACCACAAAATTATATTTATTCCTAACGCTTAAACAAATCTCACCACTTCTGAAAACCACCCATGATACATAAAAGCCCTTACCACTCCTAAACTTTTACATCCCTAAACCCTAAAATCCTTTTTACATATAAATGCCGTCTATCCTTGAACTCTTAAAACCTCACACCCCTCTAAAGTCTACTCATCCCAGAACACTATAAACCCTTCACCACTCCAAAACTTTACTGTGAGAAAGTATCCTCTTTCTAGCATGGTTACCCCCATTTTTTGGCCTGTTTGTCAGTGTGTTTTTATTGTCTTATTGGGATCCTGCTAGCCAGGACCCCAGTGCTCATAGTTTGTGGCCTTCATGTTTTACTGTTTTGTCAGTATGCTTGACTGTGTCACTGGAGTCCTGCTAACCAGAACTCCAGTGCTTATGCTCTCTCTGATTCCAGATTTGTAGTTACATACTAGTGACTCCATATTCCACTCCAGATTAGCACACTGGACCCCTTTTATAAGTCCCTAAATATGGTACCTAGGTACCCAGGGCATTGGAGTTCCAGGTGATCCTTATGGGCTGCAGAATTTCTTTTACCACCCATAAGTAACTCATACAAACACTCCTTCAGGACTTCCATTGCAGCCTGAGTGAAATAGTGCATGCACTATTCCAAAGCCATTTTCACTGCACCAGGTAACTTAGAAGACACCTATATGTCTAACCTTTAGTTCCTGAAAGCTAGATGCAAAGTTACTGTGTGTGAGGGCACCCCTGCACTAGCAGAGGTGCCCCCACATTGTCCAGGACCAATTTCCCAGACGTCTTGGGGAGCTAATTCCATGCACCCTGGGGGCTCCACCAGGGACCCTCAGTACTGCCAAACCAGCTCTCAGAGCTTTCTACTACAGCCCCAGTTGCTACCACCTCACAGACAGGTTTCTGCCCTCCTGGGGATTGAGCAGCTCAATCCCAGGAAGGCAGAACAATGCATTTCCTTTAGGAGAGGAGTGTTACACTCTCTCCCATTGGAAATAGGTGTTACAGGCAATGGGGGGGGTATCCTCACAGAGCCTCTGGAAAATGCTTTGAAGGGCACAAACAGTGCCCTCCTTGCACAATCCAGTCTACACAGGTTCAGGGACCCCCAGTCCCTGCTCTGACACAATACTGGACAAAGGAAAGGGGAGTGGCCACTCCCCTGTCCATCACCACCCCAGACAAGGTGCCCAAAGCTCCTTCAAAGTGTCCCTTGGTTCTGCCATCTTGTTTTCAGGATGTACAGGGAACCCTGGGAGCATCTGAGTGGCCAGTGCCAGCAGGTAAAGTCAGAGACCCCTCCTGGTAGGTACTTACCTGGTTAGGTGACCAATCCCCCTCTCAGGGCTATTTAAGGTCTCTCCTCTGGGTGCTTCCTCAGATTTGTTTTTTCAAGATTCCAGCAGGACTCTTCTGGATCCTCTGCTTCACCTTCAAACATCAGATCAAGCACATAACTGCTGCAACAGAGTATCCAAAAAGGCTACTGCAACTCTGTAACTCCAGCTCCTGCCCGCAACTGCAACAGTTTCCAGGTTGTGCATGCTCTGAGGACTGTCTGTCTTCACCCTGCACCAGGAGGACCGAAGGAGTCTCCCGTAGAGTGACGGAGTCAATTCCCTGCTTCAGCAGGCACCTCTCTGCAGCAACAACCAGTACCCCTGGGACTCCTTTCCTGTCAACGAGCGTGATCCCTGGAACACAGGTGGTGATTCCCTGTCTGGGTCAGTTTGATAGTTGCGCTGTTTGCACCTCTCTCTAGACAGTGACATAAAGGGAGCTGGGGTGTAGCCTGCATATCATGATGAACCATCTGTGCCAGGAGGGAGGGGAGGAGTGGTCACTTACACCTGAAAGGGCTGTGCCTGCCCTCACACAATGCAGTCTCCAACCCCCTGGTGTGTGTCTGGGGCCTGGCCTGGGCAAGGCAGGATTTCACAAACAAGAGAGACTTTCCTTTGAAGTAAGCCTACTTCAAATGCCAAAATGGGTATAGGAAGGGCACCCAAAACCACAGATTAGATCACTTTTGGACATCAAGAGGAACTTCTGCCTGAGGAGAAGTGCTGCCCTGCCTGTGACTGTGCTTTGTGGAGCTATCCTGCAGGTGGTGCTTCTGCCTGGTGAAAGGGGACAAAGACTGAACTTTGTTGTGCATTCCTGCTTGTGAAGAAATCTCCAAGGGCTTGTCTTGAGCTTGCCTCCTGTTGTTGACATCTCAGGGCCATCAAAGACTTCCCATGCCAGCACCTGGACACTCTGCTGAGACTCCTGCCCTGCCAAGTGGTACCCTATCTAGTTCCTGGGGCCTTGACAGGTGAAGCTGGCAGCCTAAGATTGAAAATCCACGCACCGACTGCCGTTCGGGGAAATTTCCGACACAACCTCCGAGACGCGGCTGAAGAAACGACGCTCCACCGGCTCCACCGGCTCCACCGGCTCCACCGGCTCCACGGCTGAAATCGATACACCACTTGCAGCGCGGCTGGAAGAGCGATGCTCACGCCTGGAGAAACGACATGCCTCATCACTAACGGAGGCTGGTAATATCGCAACCCACACAGCGTGGTTTTGCTAACACTGTGCAGCAGGGTTTTCAATGCAAACCTTGCTGGGCATGGAAAAATGATGCAACGCCTGCCCTGACCCGAGTGCTGCCTGAATCGACGCATCGCTCTCCTGCAGAGAGGAAAACCAATGCAGGCCATCCCGACCGGAGGAGGAGAAACGACTCACGATCTTGCTTGCGGGTGAGAAATCGACGCACCGCTTACCTTTTTCGACACACACTCGCCCATGCATGTTATTTTGACCCTACCCAGGTACTTTTCAATGCTAACAGTGTTTTACCCATTTAAAAAAGTATTTAAGACTCTTTTGCTTTTAAAATTAATAACTTGACTTGTGTATGTTGGATTGTTGTCATTTTGGTCTTGTTTTGTTTAGATAAATATTTTCTATTTTTTTAAACCTGTGTTGTTTCATTTGTAGTGTTTTCATTAAGTTACTGTGTGTGTTGGTACAAATACTTTACACCTAGAACTCTGAAGTTAAGCCTGCCTGCTCATGCCAAGCTACCAAAGGGGTGAGGGGGGGTTAGCTGAGGGTGATTCTCCTTTACCCTGACTAGAGTGAGGGTCCTTGCTTGGACAATGGGTAACCTGACTGGCAAGCAAAGACCCCATTTCTAACAGGTACTTTACTTATCTTTGGTGTTTTCTAACACTCCCAGTGCCCTTCTACACACTAGTCTTACCTAGGGGGGACCGACTTTCGCTTTCCACAATTTTAGTATATGGTTTGTGTTGCCCCTAGACCCATAGACTATGTACTTACCTGATTTTGGTTCCTAGTGTATATTTTATGTGTATAACTTACCTCCTAAGAGAGCATAGCCTTTAAGATATTTTTGGTTTTGTGTCACTAAAAGAAAGTACCTTTGTTTTTGGTAACACTGAGTATTGTTTTTCTTGTGTGTGAGTACTGTGTGACTACAGTGGTATTGTAAGAGCTTTGCATGTCTCCTAGCTCAGGCTTGGCTGCTCTGCCTACAGCTACCTCTGGGCAGCCTGGTTTCTAGACACTTCCTACATTTCAGTAGTAAAGGATAAATGGACCTGGTATAAGGTATAAGTACCTTAGGTTCCCACTACAAACCAGGCCATCCTCCTACGTTGGTGGTGCAGCGGTGAGATAAGTATTTGCAATCGTCTTATCACTCTATCACCTGGTGATTTCCACAGAAAAGACTACTCTATACCTAGATGTATGCAATATACCTAGTACAGGGTTCTAGACTCTTACCTTCCTTTCTGAGAAACTTGAGGTTATGTAGGTAATGTAATCCTACACCACTCTAACACACACACCATGTCTAATGCTGGACCTAGTTCTGAGGTCATGGGCACTGCCTTTGAGGGCATGACCTTCAAGGAATTGAAGGGGCTTTGTTCAGACAGGAAATTATATGTGAGGAAGAATCCAAACAATAATTTCCTTTGAGCCTCCCTCTTCAGGATGACCAGGAGCATGCTGGTAGCCAGGAGGGGGGAGGAGGAGGGAGAGTCTGATCGCATTGAATTAGATAACCATCTTTGAGGTTCAGGGGAGGGTGCTTCTAAGAATCTTGTACCTAGCAGACCCACTAGTGTAGCTGGTAGTGGGAGGAGATGTCACTCAGATAGGGCTCCATTTACACCAAGAGGACACGTAGCTAGGGTCTCAAAGAATATGGAAAGATCCACCTCTGCCCATTCCCATATCACCTCAGTGTCTGAGGGATCACACTGCACAACTCCAGGAGATGTCTCCAAGGATAGGGAGCTCAGAAAGCTGAGACTGGAGGCCAGTCTGAAGCTGCAACAGCAACAGCTAACCCTAGATAGGAGGCCTTAACAGTGGAAAGGCAAGGTTTGGGGTTAGTATCCCATGGTGGCAGCAGTTTCAGGGATTATAGAGTCAAGGAGGACTCTATTGATACCAGGAACGTGCATAAAATTGTTCTCTCATTCTAAGTAGGGGGTAATATCTACAAGTGGTTTGCTGTACTTGAGAGGGCTGGTAAAGTTCAGAGGGTCCCTCAAAGGCAGTGGGCTGCTATTCTTTGGTTGCCTTTCTTCGACAAGGGGAGGGATAGACTTCTCATTGTCAGAAGAGGATGCAGACAGCTACATCATTTTTAAAACAGCTCTTTTAGAAGGCTTTGGTCTCACCGCTGAGCAATATAGAATTAGGTTCAGGGAGACCAGAAAAGAGGCCTCACAGGACTGCGTTGACCTTGTGGACTGTTCTGTTAAAGCTTTGGAAGGCTGGTTACATGGCAGCAAAGTGTCAGACTATGAGGGCTTGTACCATCTGTTGTTGAGAGAGCATATTTTAAATAACTATGTGTCTGACTTGTTGTGCCAATACTTTGTAGACCTAGATCTGACCTCTCCACAAGAAATGGGAAAGAAGGCAGACAAATGGGTCAGAACAGAGGTGAGCAGGGAAGCTCATACAGAGGGTGACAAGTACAAGAAGAAGGATGGTAAGTCACATGACAAAAGTGGGGGCAAGGATAAAAACAAAGAGACTTCATCAGGCCCACAAAACTCTTCTGGGGTGGGTCTAAATCATCTTCTAACAACCATCAGAATAAAAGGCCTTGGTGTTATATCTGTAGGAATAAAGGTCATAGGACAGGAGACAGTTCTTACCCTAAGAAAAGTATCAAGCCTCCCACCACCACAACCCCCACTGCTTTAACTAGTGCCCCTAGCAATAGCAGTGGTGTTGGGAAAAATAACACTACAAATAATCAGTCCAAAGGTATAGCAGGGCTCACTACGGGAAGTGTAGTGGGGGTTGGTTTAGTTAGGGAAACCACAGAGGATGTTTTAGTCTCTGATGTGGCATTGACCTTGCCACCCTTGTTGCTTGTCCCTTTAATATGGATAAGTACAAGCAACAAGCCCTAATAAATGGTGTTCAGGTTGAGGCCTACAGGGACACAGGTGCCAGTGTCACAATGGTGACTGAAAAACTGATGGCTCCTGAGCAACACCTACTTGGTCATCAGTACCAAGTGACTGACGCCCATAACAACACTGTAAGCCACCCCACCCATGGCTGTTGTTGATCTCAACTGGGGTGGGGGTTCCTGGTCCTAAAAAATTTGTGGTTTCCACAGACCTACCTGTTGAGTGTCTACTAGGGAATGACTTGGAGACTTCAGCTTGGGCTAAAGTGGAGTTGGAGAGCCATGCTGGGCATTCCTGGGTATATCTTTGCTTTGCCAAGGGCGCAGGCCAAGAAGCAAAGAGGACAGGGAAACTTGGATCTTGAAACAGTGGACACGGAGCTTCCCAAAGATAGGGGTAGAAACGGTTGAAAGTTATCCACTATCTTTCCCTCCACTCAGGATTCCCCTTTTGAGGAGGAGGAGTCAACTCCCTGGCCAGAAGCTGCACCTGAAGAACTTAACGCTGATACAGCTGAACTCTTACGTGCAGAGTGGCCAGCCAGGAAGGAGTTAAGTGTGGCACAGCAAACCTCCCCCACAGCAATATGTCAAAGAAGAGGCAGGGGATATCAGTAGCACCCACAGGGTGTACTGAGAAAACAATCTCTTGTATTCTGAGACAAAGGACCCAAAACCTGGTGCCACCAGGAGACTGGTCATTCTCTTGCAATACAGAGAATATTTGTTAACATTGGCACATGATATTCCCCTTGGTGGACATCTGGGGCAAAGTAAGACATGGGACAGACTGGTCTCTCACTTTCATTGGCCTCACATGTCTGAAGATACCAAGGAGTTTTGTTGCTCCTGTGTCACTTGTCAAGCCAGTTGCAAGCCATCCTTAATCCTACAGCCAGTGGTTGGATTGCCCTTTGAAAGGGTAGTGTCTGATATTGTTGGCCCCTTTGACCCTCCCACAGCTTCTGGAAACAGATTTATTCTAGTGGTGGTGGACCATGACACCAGGTATCCAGAAGCTATACCGTTTAGGAACACTACAGCACCTGTAGTAGCCAAAGCCCTACTGGGAATCTTTTCCAGGGTGGGTTTCCTAAAAGAGGTTGTATCAGACAGGGGTAGCAACTTCATGTCTGCATACTTAAAAGCAATGTGGAAAGAGTGTGGTGTTACTTATAAATTCACCACACCTTACCATCCCCAGACAAACGGGTTGGTTGAGTGTTTTAATAAAACACTCAAATGCATGATTATGGGACTCTCTGAAAAACTCGGGAGGAGATGGGATGCCCTGTTACCATGCCTCCTCTTTGCCTACAGGGAGGTACCCCAAAAAGGAGTGGGCTATGGCCCCTTTGAACTCCTCTTTGATCACCCTGTTAGGGGTCCATTAGCTCTTGTAAAGGAGGGTTGGGAAAAAACTCCTGAAGCTCCCTAAACAAGATTTAGTGGATTATGTGCTTGGCTTAAGATCAAGAATGGCTGAGTACTTGAAGAAGGCCACTAAGAACCTTCAGGCAAGCCAAGAATTGTGTCATTTTTTTACGCAAAAGTGGCGCAAACTTACTAAATACAATTGTATTAGTAAGTTTATTGTACAATTGTATTTAGTAAGTTTGCGCCATTTTTGCGTAAAAAAATGACGCAAATGCGACGCTAAAAAAAGTATAAATATGGGCCTGAGTATTTTCATTCATGGGTGTGGGTGGTGTGTGATTACAGCGGTATTGCATGAGCTTTGCATGTCTCCTAGATAAGCCTTGGCTGCTCAGCTATGGCTACCTCTAGAGAGCCTGGCTTCTAGACACTGCCTATATTTCACTAATAAGGGATAAATGGACATGGTATAAAGCGTAAGTACCATAGGCATCCACTACAAACCAGGCCAGCCTCCTACAGTTGTGCGCTGTATACATTCTTTACACATTGCCTCCAAGTTAAGGCTGACTGCTTTTGTACCAAGCTACCAGAGGGTTAGGTACAGGCTAATGTAGTGACTTTTTTGGTTCGCCCTGACAGGGATTGTGGATATTGATTCAGCAGGGTAACACCTGACTCTAACCAGAGCCCAATTTCTAACAGTCATGGTAATATAGTCATTGTTGGACCTGGCCCTTTTTACAGGGTCATCCCCAAACTTTGTGCCTCCTTCATCCTGATTTTACTGACCTGTTTTTGTTGGCTTTAGAACTCTGAGCACTTTACCACTACTAACCAGTGCTAAAGTTCATATGCTCTCTGTGTAAATTGTACTTTTGATGGGTTTATCCATGATTGGCATATTTGGGCAGGGTGCAGTGCATGGTTAAGGTAGGAGATATACTAATGTCTCTTCTATGTCCTTATAGTGAAATACTGCCAAATTCATTTTTCACTGTTGTAAGGCCTATCTCTCTCATAGGTTAACCTGGGGGGCTGCCTTTAAACATGATTAATTTGTAGATTCCCCATGGGAGCAGATAGAAATGTGGAGTTTGGGACCTTTGAACTCACAATTTAAAAATACATATTTTAATAATGTTGGTTTTAAGATTGTGTGTTTGAAAATGCCACTTTTAGAAAGTGGGCATTTTCTTGCCTGAACCATTTTTGTGACTCTGCCTGTTTGCGGATTCCCTGTCTGGGTTAGTTTGACAGTTGGGCTGTTTGCACCTCTCTCCAGACAGAGACACAAAGGGGGTTGAGAGTTGCCTACATATTCTGATGAGCCATCTGTGTTAGGAGGGAGGGGAGGAGTGGTTACTTACACCTGAAAGGGCTGTGCCTGCCCTCACACAATGCAGTCTCCAACCCCCTGGTGTGTGTCTGAGGCCTTGCCTGGGCAAGGCAGGATTTCACAAACAAGTGAGACTTTCCTTTGAAGTAAGCCTACTTAGAGCACCCAAAACCACAGACTTTAGATACTTCTTGGGGTAGACACTCTACCTCACAGACACTTCCTGGAAAAGAAACTGGAACCAGAACCTGCATCCTGCCAAGAAGAACTGCCTGGTTGCCCAAAAGACTCACCTGTCTGCTTTCTGTGAAGGACTGCTGCCTTGCTGTTGCCCTGCTGCCTTGCTGCTCTCTGGCTGTGGTGAAGAAGTACTCTCCAAGGGCTAGGATAGAGGTTGCCTCCTGTTCCCTGAAGTCTCAGGACCAAAAAGACTTCATCTCTACAAGGACTCCTTGTGCGACGAAATTCAGTCTGACAGAAACGATGCACAGCCTGCACCGCGGTGCAAATTTCACCGCATGCCGAACCGAAATGACGCAGCCTGACTTCACAACGACAAGATCGACGCAGAGCCAGCGTAGCGACCGGAAATTCGATGCACGGTCCACTAGATCAACGCACAGCTGAGCCTGACTTCCAGAGAACAATCAATGCAGTTCCTGCCGTGCGGTAGAAAATTTGATGCAACGCCCACTGGATCAAAGCAGCACCTGTGACTTCATTCTGCCAGTGCAGGAAATCCACGCATAGTCCCTGGGGCATCTTAAAACCCCACAACCCGAAGAGGATCCAAGACCGAGCACCGCGAATCGCCGCACAGCCGCCCCTGTGTGAAAACTAAACGATGCATCACCATGTAAGGCCCGAGAAATCGCCGCACACCCCTTTGTTTCCACGCATCTCCTCCTCTGCAGTTCTTTGCAGAGATTTTTTTCATGAACCAGGTACTTTGTGCTTAAAAGAGACTTTGTTTGCTTTTAAAAGACTAAGGCCCTCATTCTGACCCTGGCGGTTCTCTACCGCCAGGGCCAACGGGGGCGGGAGCACCGCCGACAGGCCGGCGGTGCTCCCTTGGTCATTCTGACCGCGGCGCTTTGGCCGCGGTCAGAACGGGAAAACCGGCGGTCTCCCGCCGGTTTTCCACTGACCTTAGAATCCTCCAAGGCGGCGCAGCTCGCTGCGCCGCCGAGGGGATTCTGACCCCCCCTACCGCCATCCTGTTCATGGAGGGAAAGCCGCCATGAACAGGATGGCGGTAGGGGGGGTCGCGGGGCCCCTGGGGGCCCCTGCCGTGCCCATGCCAATGGCATGGGCACGGCAGGGGCCCCCGTAAGAGGGCCCCGCAAAGTATTTCAGTGTCTGCCTTGCAGACACTGAAATACGCGACGGGTGCCACTGCACCCGTCGCACCTTCCCACTCCGCCGGCTCGATTACGAGCCGGCATCCTCGTGGGAAGGGAGTTTTTCCCTGGGCTGGCGGGCGGTCTTTTGGAGACCGCCCGCCAGCCCAGGGAAAAACTCATAATACCCTCCGCGGTCTTCAGACCGCGGAGCGGTATAATGGAGGGCGGGATTCTGGCGGGCGGCCTCCGCCGCCCGCCAGGGTCATAATGAGGCCCTAAGACACTTTATATCACTTTTCAGTGATTTCTCAACATATACTTATTGCATTTTAATCGTTTTGACCTGCATTTATCCGGATAAATATTATATATTTTTCTAAACACTGTGTGGTGTATTTTTGTGGTGCTATATGATATGATTGTATGATTTATTGCAAAAATACTTTACACATTGCCTTCTAAGTTAAGCCTGACTGCTCAGTGCCAAGCTACCAGAGGGTGGGCCCAGGCTAATTTGGATTGTGTGTGACTTACCCTTACTACAGTGAGGGTCCTTGCTTGGACAGGGGGTAACCTGACTGCCAAAGAAAGACCCCATTTCTAACAGTCATTTTAATAAAAATGGATCCACTAATAGTGCTTAATGGGAGTCTGTTCCATGTATTCAGATAAGCAGTTGATGTTTAAGTTAAACAATGTTTCATAGTTTCACCTAATCATCTCTTCAATTCAACTTGAGATTTTGACTTCTAAGTCATGGGTTAATTCAGTCCTTTAACTCCCGACTGGAGTCCCGCGTGGCCACACCGTCTGCCCCAGATTTGTCCTGGTCCACGGGGTCAGCCAGGGCAGATCTTATTGTGCGTCTAGTCCTGCCAGTCACTGTCTCACTTTTGATTTGGTTTCCTCCAGTTTGGCTTTTTAGTTTTCATGTTACCATTAATTCACATACATCGGCTTGAGCCATGTTCCACCTCTTGAACCCAGGACTACCAGAGTGACTCTAATGGCTAATTTTCTATCTTCCTTATCAGAAACTCAAGGACAGAAAGGTTCTTCCATCTTCAGCCAGCACCTGGACCCAGCCTATGTGGAACCTCTTCAATCCTGGACCTTCGAAGTGGTTCCAAGGGTGCTCAGCCAAAATCCCAAACTTGGTACTTTGAGAATCTATGGCTAAACAGTAATATGAGAACCAACAGGAGAGTGGGATCTACCTGCACGCCAATCCACGTGAGCTGCATCACCTTTCAACCTGCCTTCATGGCTGTTCTAGCTAATTTCTCCTCCCCAGCAGCAAATTCTGTTCAGCAGTCCTTTGCAGAAGGGGTATCCACCCTTGTGGAACCTTTGTCGGCTACAGCTTGCAACCTTGTCCCACTAGAGGTTTATGACTTCCAAAAAAGAGATTAAGACCCATATTTATGGGTTTTGTGGTGCAGGAAAGCACAGCAAGTCATGTGCACCACAGGGATAGGAGAGGAATGTGCTGTTTTTATCCAATACGACGCCTTACTGTACATTCCCCTTGTTCTGGTTCCCTTTTTGCACCATAGTGCAAGGGTGGCTGCATTGCATGCAGGATTGTTTTTGTGCAGGAAGGGGTACCTTCCTGCACAAAAACAGTTCTAAGAGGCTTTTTTCTCTTTCTATGTGTGCTGCAAAATGCAGCACACATAGAGAAAACAACAACAAGAAAAATAAATATTTCTCCATGCTACGCCTCTCCTGGGGAGGCGTATCTTTTTTATGCATTCCCATGTTTAACAGTTCTGGTAAATCTGGAAATGCATCAAAAGCCATGGGAGTTGCCTGGGAACACCCGTGCTATGCTCACGGAACAACTCACTTGTGCAGAGTAAGAACACACAGTGATTTGTGCTGCCTTGCCTGACTCTATATTTTTGAAGCCATTCAAAGCCACGCAAAGTGGCTTTGCGTGACCTCAAAAATATGACTTAGGGCGTCATTATGAGTTTGTCAGTCCTACCACCGAACCACCAAACTCACTGCGAAGATTCCACCACCATAGCAGTGACCTTACCCCCGAGTGTATTACAATGTTCCTGCTGGGCTTGATGGCAGGAACATTGTAATACGTGTTCCTGCTGGGCTGACTGGTGGGAACAGTGTTAGGATATTGCACTTGGCTCCTTCAAGGGAGCAGAGGCCAATATCCTAACACTCCAGTACCCTCAGAATGCACACTGTCTGCAAAACAGACAGTGTGCATTCCAACGGTGCTGGGCAGGGGGACCCTGCACTGCCCATGGCATGGTCATGAGCAGTTCAGGCCCCCTCTGGCCTCACAGAGACTCCTGACACTGGCTTTCCACCAGATTTTGACTTCTAAGTCATGAGGTAATTCAGTCCTTTAACTCCCAACCGGAGTCCTGCGTGGCCACATCATCTTCCCCAGTTTCCTCGTGGTCCACGGAGGTCAGCCAGGGCAGATCCTATGGTGTGGCTAGTCTTGCCGGTCACTGCCTCACTTTTGTTCCAAGTGATGACCCAAAGTCTTTGGTGATGTGGTCCAACAGCCCACTCTCAGTATATGGGATTGCTGTAGTACCTTCCAAAAGCAATGCAGTCTCCTGAGGTGCAACCACCCACACCACGGTGAAACCTCCTGGCAGGTGAGCTTGCTGTTCAGATGCTTACAAGTTCTGACACAGTGGTCACACAACTTCTTCACAGGTCGCCTCCTCTTGCATACAGGGTAACCACAATTAGTTATGTGGGCTCAGTGCCCTCCACACAACTCTCAATACTTGGCTGCAGTCTACAGCTGCCCTCTCCTAGCATTTCAGGGTCATTATAACAGTCTTGCACATGGGCTATGGCCCAATTGATGCACAGTCCAGACCCTCACTCCTTGAAGAGGGAGTCCTCATGATAAAGCTCCCCACTGGACTACGCTCCCGCCAGTGCTCTATTCTTCCTCACAGAGCACTATGATATTGGCAAACACATTGAGGATAACAAAATCCTGGACATCTCCCAATCAAGCTTCAGGAGCATCCACAACACAGAGACCATCCTCTTCGACGCCATAGATGACATCTGCTTGCTCCTCAACCACAGCCAAACAGCAACCCTCATCCTACTGGGCCTATCGCTGCCTTCAACACTGCCTCCCATTACACCCTCTGCTCCAGACTCCACACAGCTGGCATCCGCAGAAAGGCTCTACAGTGGATACGCTCCTTCCTGACGGGTAGAACACAGAGACTCAGATTCCCACCATACCTATCAGAACCTACAGAGATCAGCTGCAGAGTACCCCACGGCTCCTCCCTGAGCCCAGCACTCTTCAACATTTACATGACCCCACTCATGTCCATCATCAGGAACCACAGACTGAACATCGTCTCCTATGCTGATGACACCAAGCTGATCATCTCACTGACTAAAAACCCTACGACTGCCAATAAGAATTTCCACAATAAGATGGAAGCCATTGTCTCCTGAAATTAATTTCTGACAAGGCTGTGATCCTCATCCTGGTACCCTCCACATCAGCCAGGGATGACACCTGGTGGTCTGCTACACTCTGCACCTCCCCACCCCAACAAATCCTGGATTCATTGTTCGCCATGACCCGGCAAGTCAACTATAGTGCACCCTTCTGTTTCCACAGACTCCGACTTCTCCAGAAGATCTTCGAATGGATCCCAAATGACTGCTACAAGACCATAACCCACGCCCTGGTCAACAATAGACTCGACTATGGCAATGCCCTCTACGTTGGAACAACCCAGAAGAACCTGAAGAAACTACAACACATATAAAATGCTTCTGCCAGACTCATCCTGGACATCCTCTGCCACAAACACATCACTGGGCACGTAAGAGACCTCCACTGGCTCCCTGTTGAGAAAAGGATCCACTTTGAAATCCTCGCCCACACGTACAAGGGTCTCCACAATCTAGGCACCCACTTACCTCAACCACCTCATCACCTTCTACTCTCCCTCCAGACCTCTCTGTCTGCTCAACAGACACTAGCCACCGTACCCCCTGTATGGAAGACCTCAGCTGGAGGAAGATTCTTTGTCTACCTCGTGGCACAGAGCTGGAACACCTTGCCTCTTCATCTCAGGGAGTCACAATTCTTATCTCAATTCAGGAAGGGCCTTAAGTCCTGGCTCTTAGACTGAAGCACAGAGGACCAACTCTGTCACAGCACCTTGAGACCCTTACGGGTGAGTGGTGTGCTCTACAAATCTTGATTGATTGATTGCAAGCAGGTAGACACTTGTGCTTCAGGCTCCAGTGCAGGTGATCTTGGTTTTCCTGGGTGATATCTCCTCACCCAGCAGGGAGACTAGCAGGCCTTGGCCCTCACTCTTATCATATGCATAAATATTGCAGAGCTCCCCCTTCTCACACAGGCCTTCTGGTTGCTTGAGAGATGACACAATTTTGGGGACTCAATCTCCCCTTCATACAGTTCTTTTTCAGACACCAAATGTGATTTAGTATCTGTGTTTAAAGTTTTATGTTAGAGTTCTGCTTTTTTGAAGTGGGCACTTCTCCTTTTCACCTTCCTTTAAGAAAAAGGTCTGCAACAACAGGTATGACTCTGAAGCTGATTGTCCACAACTCACTTCATCAGAGTGACCATAGTTCAAACCTGGATGTCAGCCACAGTGCCATTTGCATCAAAAGGTTAATCCCAAACTCCAGTCCTTTCCTTTATGATTTGCTTATCAGCGCCACCTCTCTTCCCAAGATGTTATCTAGGCTTCTTCTCTGTGATGTATAACTGAATCCGAGAGCAGTCTTGGGAACTGTGGAGGGAGTCTTTTTCTTTTCTCTTCAGTGTGTTCCCGATCAGCTCACAGTGATGCAGCAATTCACAAATCTGTCTGGGATATTGCTCTCATCCTCATGTCTTTACCAGGCAGGACTGTGCTTCCCAAAACATTACCCAGAGTCCTCCATACAATGTGCCATTGCAGGCATACTCACTCAGTGTACTTTCACAGCACACTTTGCGTCCAGCACTGTTACATCTATGCATTGTACCCTTAAATGCACACACATTAAAATCACACACTCCATCTGTGCACACTGATCAGAAATGAAGCTTTTCTATGTTTAACCAGGCTTTGGTATTCACAAACACACACACTGCCAGCACACACACTCGCTATGTGCACGCTGCATAACACTTTGACGGTCATTACATTTTGGCGGAAAAAGCCGCTTACCGCCGTGCAGAAGACCGCCAACACCACCGCGGAATTCCGCCACAGCTATTATGACCCACATCTCTGAATCCGGCAAAATTCAGACACCCACACAAGTCCTCCACACCAAAGGTCAGTGATAAACTGGTGAAAACAAATCCTCCACCGTCACACCAACAGAAATACACCCAGACTATCACGACACACGAATCCACGCGGCGGTCTTTCAGCCGTGGTATTCCATTGGCGGTACACACCGCCGCGCTCAAAATACACACACTCTTACAAAACATCCCCACATTGGACAATTCAAAATAAACACACCTGAGAGACATACACACACCACTCCCACACACCCATTACAATATAAAACACACACCCACATCACCCACAAATCCTTACGACAAAAAATTCAGAAAGAAGGCCAGAGAGAGACACCACCAGCAAGAACAACAGCATCCACAGGCACACAACACCATCACCCACACAACTTCCACGCACCTCACACAACACACCACTACATATCACCACACTTATCACCACACACTCCACCCCACACATCACCTACACCACCCCATGGCACGGAAAAGACACCCCAGGTTCTCGGAGGAGGAGCTCAGGGTCATGGTGGAGGAAATCGTCTGGGTAGAGCCACAGCTATTCGGATCACAGTTGCAGCACACCTCAATTGCAAGGAAGATGGAGCTATGGCAAAGAATAGTGGACAGGGTCAACGCAGTGGGACAACACCCAAGAAATTGGGAGGACATCAGGAAGAGTTGGAACAACCTACGGGGGAAGGTGCGTTCCGTGGCGGTTCAGCGGACTGGCGGCGGACCCCCACCTCCTCCCCCACAACTAACAACATGGGAGGAGCAGGTCTTGGCAATTCTGCATCCTGAGGGCCTCGCAGGAGTAGGTGGAGGAATGGACTCTGGTAAGTCAAATCTTAACTATTACATCCCCCACCCTACCTGCATGCCAGCACATACCCCCACCCTCACCCCATCACTCTAACTCCTCACAAATGTCCCAACATCACAAACCACACATCCTAACACCAAGCCCTGCATGCAACAACAAAGCATGGATACCCATCACTAAAGCATGCCCACTGCACATACCCATACACCCCCCTAAACCACCATCACACAAGCTCCCACACAGGAATGCTAGCACTGGGGTACACGCTCACCCACCCATTGCACACCATTACACACACAGATTTAACAAACATCCTTTTATACCCCTGCAGGACCCCTACCCAATGTCACCGGACAGGAGGGTCCACACATGTCCACACCACCAACAGAAGAGGCCCACAGTGCTAGCATTCCAGCACCTCTGTCCAACTGGATCTAGATGACCAGCCCGGACCATCGGGGACCTCTGGAAAGTCGGTTCCCCTCACACAGGCACAGGCCACCACAGACCTTCCCCCCTCTGGAAACACCAGCACAGCACCCACCCAGCGGGCCCATACCTCCGTCCCCAGGACACGTCAATCAGCTGTGTGTCCACCACTACAGGGAACCCAGGATAACCCACCACCCCAACAACAACAGGGACCTGGGGGCAGTGGCAGTGGGCATACGGTCCAGGGGACGGAGGCACTGGAACACAGGGGAACTGGGAGGGCTGCCGTGCGACATGGGGCGGACAGGCCAAGGGAACCCACTCTCCACGAGGCCCTCTCCTCCATCATGGGAGCATACCACCACTCCCAGGAGACGATGGCAACAGTACTGGCCAAGTTTCAGGAGACCCAGCGCATGCAGGAGGAACAGTATATGGGCTTCAAGGAGGAACTCAGAACCATCAGCTCCACCCTGGGCACCATCGTAGGGGTGCTGAAGGAAGTACTCAACACCAGGAGGGACACTGTGGCACTACAAGGGGCCCCTGACACTAGCATGGACGATGAACTGCCCACCACCTCCTCCAGCGCTAGTGGACAGGACACCCGGCCACAGGACCACCACACCAGCACCCCACTCCCTGCAGAGGGAGAACCACCCCACAAACGGTCCCTGAGATCCAGGAATAAGACAGAGAATGATGCCAAGACCCCCGCCACGAAATGAGACCACCCTGATTGTCATCCTACTGTCCCACTTTGTCACCCTGTCCATAATTAAACTGCCCCAGCTCCACTTCCTATGCCCATATGGGCAATGCACCTGTGAGACGAATAGACTGGACTCTGCCATGGACACTCCGCCGCCATCACCCCTCACCATTTCACTACCCCCTCCAATATTTTGCATTTAATATTTAAATAAACACACCTAAAGCACAAAATGATCTGGAGTCTGTCTGTGATTTCAAAATAGTGTATTAGCAATTACAGGGACACAATGTTTTTTAAATAGTAATGTCAACATACCTATGTCACACAGCTCTAGTCCATGAGGAATCTAAGAAGATGTCACACAGTGGGACCCACATCTGTGAAACCGTAAGGAAAAGTGACAACTCAGTGACCATACACTGGGTGAAAACGACAGACAGGAGAGAGGTAGTAGTGTAAAAGTACATGTAGTAGGCAGGATAGTATTCTTACCTGTGTTTCACTGGAAATATTGCTGGATCACTGAGTCCCTGTTGTGTATGTCTTCTTCCTCTGCTTCCTCCTCATCACTGTCCACAGGCTCCACAGCTGCCACAACATCGCCATCTGCACCATCCTCCTGCAAAAAAGGCACCTGGCGTCGCAAAGCCAAGTTGTGAAGCATACAGCAGGCCACGATGATCTGGCACACCTTCTTTGGTGAGTAGAATAGGGATCCACCTGTCATATGGAGGCACCTGAACCTGGCCTTCAGGAGGCCGAAGGTCCGCTCGATCACCCTCCTAGTTTGCCCATGGGCCTCATTGTAGCGTTCCTCTGCCCTGGTCCTAGGATTCCTCACTGGGGTCAGTAGCCATGACAGGTTGAGGTAACCAGAGTCACCTGCAAATGGTGAGGGGCAACTGTTAGACACATCATCAAAGAGCTCTCCAACCCGGACGCAGAAAACAACTCCATCCCTCCCTCACAGGACCTCTGCGACTCCCTCGCAACCTTCTTCCACCACAAGATCACCGATATATACAACAGCTTCACGACCGCCAACGCGAACCCCCCCCCGGAAACCGCCACCAACATCATCACCATCCTCACCTGGAGCCCAACCACCACCGAGGAGACCACCCGCATCATGAACTCGATCCACTCCGGATCCCCATCGGACCCCTGCCCGCACCACATCTACAACAAGGCCGACAACATCATCGCACCGCACCTCCGAGACGTCATCAACGCCTCCCTCACCACCGCCACCTTCCCGGAGAGCTGGAAACACGCAGAGCTGGAAACACGCTGAGCTCAACGCCCTCTTAAAGAAACCCACAGCAGACCCCACCGAACTCAAAAACTTCCGACCCATCTCTCGCCTACAGTTCCCCGCCAAAGTGATTGAGAAAATCGTCAACGCTCAACTCACCACCGCCCTGGAAACCAACGACTCCCTCGACCCCACACAGTTCGGTTTCAGGGCCAACCACAGCACCGAAACCGCCCTCATCACAGCCACAGACGACATCCGAGCCCTGACCGACAAGGGAGAAACCGTGGCCCTCATACTCCTGGACCTCTCTGCAGCCTTCAACACGGTCTGCCACCGCACCCTGATACGCCGCCTCAGCAACGCCGGCATCAGAGGCAAGGCCCTGGAATGGCTCGTCTCCTTCCTCTCCGGAAGGACCCAGAGAGTCCGCCTACCCCCCTTCAGATCCACAGCCACGGAGATCATCTGCGGCGTACCCCAAGGATCCTCCCTCAGCCCCACTCTTTACAACGTCTACATGACCCCCCTGGCGAACATTGCACGCAAATACGGACTCGACCTCATAACCTACGCCGACGACACCCAGCTCATCTTATCCCTCACCAACAACCCCACCTCAGCTAGGACCAGACTACATGAAGGAATGAAGGAAGTAGGAAACTGGATGACAGACAGCCGGCTGAAACTGAACACAGATAAGACGGAGGTCCTCATCCTCGGCCCTACTCCCACAGCATGGGACGACTCCTGGTGGCCACCCGCCCTAGGCAGCACTCCCCAACCCACCGACCACGCACGCAACCTCGGCTTCATCCTGGACTCATCCCTCTCCATGACCAGACAGGTTAACTCGGTGACCTCGGCATGCTTCAACACCCTCCGCATGCTCCTCAAGATCTTCCGCTGGATCCCCACCGACACCAGGAAGACCGTCACCCACGCCCTCGTCACCAGCCGCTTGGACTATGGGAACACTCTGTACGCTGGCATCACCACCAAGCTGCAGAGGAAACTTCAACGGATCCAGAACGCTGCCGCACGTCTCATCCTGGACATACCCCTCCACCACCACATCTCCGGACACCTGAAGAAACTTCATTGGCTCCCAGTCAGCAAGAGGATCACCTTCCGACTCCTCACCCACGCACACAAAGCCCTCCACAACCTCGGACCCAAACTCATCAACAACCGCGTCTCCTTCTACACTCCTCCGCGCACTCTACGCTCTACCGGACAGGCCCTGGCAGCCGTACCCCGCATCCGCAAAGCCACCGCCGGAGGAAGATCCTTCTCCTTCCTGGCAGCGAAGACCTGGAACTCTCTGCCCAGCCACCTTCGCGCCATACCTGATCACCTCACCTTCAGAAGGCAGCTCAAGACCTGGCTCTTCGAGCACTGACCCCACCACCCCTCCCCCCAAGCGCCTTGAGACCCTTTATGGGTGAGTAGCACGCTTTATAAATGCAAATGATTGATTGATTGACACACTAACCTGGAGGGATAACCCCAGACCCAGACAACCATTCCCACTGACTTGCTTCCAGGTGCTCACCTAATAGCCACAGACGGTGCCTCTGGAGTTGAGCCATCACATAAGGGATGCTGCTATTCCGCAGGATGTAGGCGTCATGCACTGAGCCAGGGAAGCCATTTACATGGGAGATGTACTGGTCTGCCAAACATACCATCTGTACATTCATAGAATGATAACTCTTCCATTTTCTGTACACCTGTTCACTCCTGGGGGGGGGACCAAAGCCACATGGGTCCCATCAATGGCATCTATGATGTTAGGGATATGTCCCTGGGCATAGAAATCACCTTTCACTGTAGGCAAATCCTCCACCTGAGGGAAAACGATGTAGCTCCGCATGTGATTCAGAAGGGCAGATAACACTCTGGAAAATACGTTGGAAAACACAGGCTGGGACATCCCTGATGCCATGGCCACAGTTGTTTGAAAAGAGCCACTTGCAAGGAAATGGAGCACTGACAGCACCTGCACTTGAGGGGGGATTCCTGTGGGATGGCGGATTGCTGACATCAGGTCTGGCTCCAACTGGGTACACAGTTCCTGGATTGTGGCACGGTCAAGCCTGTAGGTGATTATCAAATGTTGCTCCTCCATTGTCGACAGGTCCACCAACGGTCGGTACACCGGAGGATGCCGCCATCTCCTCACATGTCCCAGCGGATGGTGCCTATGAAGGACAACAGCAAGCACAGAATCAACCAACTCAGAGGTACATACCCACAGTTTACACAGAACACCAATCATACACAAAAGGTGACCTGTATGTGTGTTGAGACTAGGCCTAGGTATGTGTGACGCAGTTGGAAATGAAGCCATGTGGGCCCCTTAAATGGCGGCTGCCTGACCTGTAAAGTGGGACAATGGGATGTGAGGTAACTGCGCTGGCGTTGTACACCGTCACGGTAGGCGGTCGAAGACCGCGGCGCAATGCTGCATTGGTTAACATTGGACCCTATGGGTCCCAGGAGCCAATGACAATGTACACCGGCGGTGACGGTACGCACCGCCGCGGACGTGACCGCTGCGGACGTGACCACCATTTTCTATCTGTTCAATCTCTCAATACCTGATCTTCGACAGGAGAGGACCTACACTGCAAGTGCTGCTGTGACTTCGGTCTGGAAGAGACAATGGCTCGAGTGTCTGGGGAAAGGGCCCCTGCCTTCACATCGGATGAGTTGGAGAAGCTCGTGGATGGGGTCCTCCCCCAGTACACGCTACTCTACGGTCCTCCAGGCAAGGGTAGGGATGGAGGCCAATCACTTTGACGGTGCAGTTGGTAATGACTTCTCTTCTTCCCCTGTACATTTCACATAGGTCAGCGCCCTCCAGAAGAAAGATATTTAGCGTGCCATCACCAAGGACGTCCGGACCCTGGGGGTCTACCACAGACGGAGCACCCACTGCCAGAAAAGATGGGAGGACATTCGCCACTGGAGCAAGAAGATGGCGGAGGCTCAGCTGGGGATGGCCTCCCAATGTGGGAGGGGTGCTCGTCGCACCATGACCCCCCTGATGTTCAGGATCCTGGCGGTGGCCTACCTGGAGTTGGATGGGCGCTTGAGGGCATCACAGCAGACACAAGGGGGTGAGTACACTCTCATTCCGCTGACTTTGCGCTCAGTGGAGGTGTCTGGGTGGGGGAGGAGGGCTATGGGTTTCCCTACGACAGGGCGAGTTCCGTAGGCAAGGCCCCTCCGTAAGGCAGGCCATGTGGCACCCTAGCCCACCTCTGTAGAGTGCCAAGTACAGCTATTCATGCCCCTGTGTCATCTATGTTTGCAGATGTCTTCCATAGCCTTGTAGGCCATTTCCCAGGAATTGAACAGTGGAGCTCAAGAGTGCGGCGTAGTGCAGGGGGCTTCTGTGTCTGTCTTGTCCGCCAACGCTAGCGGTAATCCATGCACTCAACATGTCTTTCTTCTGTCGTCGTCCCCCCTTTTTGTGGTCTCCCTGTTCTTGTGTGCATTAGCATCATCAGGCGGAGGAGCAGTGGTACCGGAGCATGAGGGAGCTGCATCCCACATGGCCCTGGAGGGCGAGACTACGGACTTGGAATTCACCAGTGGGATGGGGGGCGAGGGGAGTTTCACGGCGGGGACAGGAGCTGACACCAGTGACACAGACACGTCCCCTGATGGGAGCTCCCTTGTGGTGGCGGCAACATCTGTGCCCCCCGCATCTACAGGTACAGCTGCCACCCCCCCTACCAGCACCGCCCTCCCAGCAGCCCCTCTGCCTTCGCCCCGTGCCCACTCACCCAGGAGGGTGGGCATCACCTTCTCCCCGGCACCTCAGGCCCTGCACCAGTCACCCCTGCTGCCCTCAGTGAGGAGGCCATTGACCTCCGCAGGTCCCTCACTGTTGGGCAGTCTACAATTTTGAATGCCACCCAGGGTGTAGAAAGGCAGTTGCAACAAACTAATGCATTCCTGGAGGGCATTCATTCTGGTCAGGCGGCCCTTCACCGAGCTTTTCAAACTCTGGCCTCAGCACTGATGGCAGTCATCGTCCCGTCTCTAGCCTCCCTCCTCCAACTTCCTCCACCCAGACACCATCCCCTGTACCTCTGCCTATCCCAAGCACACCTACAGACCAGAATGCACACACGTCAACACACAAGGGAAGCTGAGGCAAACATAAGCACCACACATCCCACAGGCACTCACGCAAGCAACACACACATGCAGACACACCAGCATCCACTGCCTCCACTGTGTGTCCCTCCTCGTCGTCTCCCACCTCCCTCCCAGTCTCTTCTACACTCACACCTGCATGCACTACCTCTGCAGCCACTACATCCCTCACCAGCACACCCCGCTCACGTGCACTCACCACCCCACTACTATTCACACGTCCACTGTGTCCTCTCCCAGTGTGTCTGTGACGTCCCCTCCCAAGATACACAAACGCAGCCACACACCCACCCAACAGCCATCCACATCATGACAGCCTCTATCGCATGCACCTGCACCCAAAGTCACCAAACATACACCTCCTATCACCACAACCTCTTCTTCCATTCCCAAACCCCCTCCAGCTACCCGTCCCAGTGTGTCCAAAAACATTTCATGTCCAGCCTTGACCTTTTTCCAACACCTCCCCCACCCCGTCCAACTCATAGGTCCCGAACTAGCACCTCAGCCACAACATCTCCGGGATCAGTGGTGCCTGTAGTCACCGGTATGTGGAGTTCACCGGCCACCAGGACAGCAAATGTGGCACGGAGCCACAGCACAGACAGTCCCCCACCTGTGAAGCATCAGAAGTTGGCCAGTGCCCGGCGGGAGAGGGGGAAGACTCCAGCCACCAAAGCCACTCACAGGGGTCCCAGTGGGAATGTGGAGTCAGCTGTGACACCTCCCAAGGTGGGGAAGGGCCACAAGAAACCCAGCAAGTCTGGGAAGAGCTGCATGGCGGAGAAGACCGCCATCATCCCCGCTGTCCAGGAGGCCGCCGCCAGCCCCAGCCCAGCTGCTCAGGAGGGCCCCGCCAGCCCCAGCCCAGCTGCCCAGGAGGACCCCGCCAGCCTCAGCCCAGCTGCCCAGGAGGGCCCAGCCAGCCCCAGCCCCACTGCCCAGGAGGGCCCCGCCAGCCCCAGCCCCGCTGATCCATGAAGGACCGCCAGCACAAGCCCCGCTGGGCCATGAAGGACCGCCAGCACAAGCCCCGCTGGGCGATTAAGGACCACCAGCACAGGCACCGCTGAGCAGGGCACCGCCAACTCAAGCACCGCTGAGCAGGGCACCGCCAACTCAAGCACCGCTGAACAGGGCACCGCCAACTCAAGCACCGCTGGGCCGGGCATCGCCAACTCAAGCACTGTGGAACAGGGCACCACCAGCACAAGCACCGCTGAACAGGGCACCGCCAACTCAAGCACCGCTGAACAGGGCACCGCCAACTCAAGCACCGCTGAACAGGGCACCGCTGCCTCAAGCACCGCTGGGCCGGGCACCGCCAACTCAAGCACCGCTGAACAGGGCACCGCCAGCACAAGCACCGCTGAACAGGGCACTGCCAACTCAAGCACCGCTGAACAGGGCACCGCCAACTCAAGCACCGCTGAACAGGGCACCGCCAACACAAGCACCGCTGGGCCGGGCACTGCCAACGCAAGCACCGCTGAACAGGGCACCGCCAGCACAAGCACCGCTGAAAAAGGGCATCGCCAACTCAAGCACCGCTGAACAGGGCACCGCCAACTCAAGCACCACTGAGCAGGGCACCGCTGAACAGGGAACTGCAAACTCAAACACCGCTGAACAGGGCACCGCCAACTCAAGCACCGCTGAACAGGGCACCGCCAGCACAAGCACCGCTGAACAGGGCACCGCCAACTCAAGCACCGCTGAACAGGGCACCGCCAACTCAAGCACCACTGAACAGGGCACCGCTGCCTCAAGCACCGCTGGGCCGGGCACCGCCAACTCAAGCACCGCTGAACAGGGCACCGCCAGCACAAGCACCGCTGAACAGGGCACCGCCAACTCAAGCACCGCTGAACAGGGCACCGCCAACTCAAGCACCGCTGAACAGGGCACCGCCAACACAAGCACCGCTGGGCCGGGCACTGCCAACGCAAGCACCGCTGAACAGGGCACCGCCAGTACAAGCACCGCTGAAAAAGGGCACCGCCAACTCAAGCACCGCTGAACAGGGCACCGCCAACTCAAGCACCGCAGAACAGGGCACCGCCAACTCAAGCACCACTGAGCAGGGCACCGCTGAACAGGGCACCGCCAACTCAAGCACCGCTGGGCCGGGCAGCGCCAACTCAAGCACCGCTGAACAGGGCACCGCCAACTCAAGCACTGTTAGCCCATGAGCGGCAGGGGCACTGACGCAACTGGGTCCATCATGGGGTGAGTGATGCACTCTGGGCACCAGTCCCCCTCCAGAACCAGTGGAGAGATCCATCTACTACCTCTGTCCTTCACAGGATGAAGCACTCTGGGCACCAGTCCCCCACCAGAACCAGTGGAGAGATCCATCCACTACCTCTGTCCTTCACAGGATGAAGCACTCTGGGCACCAGTCCCCCTCCAGAACCAGTGGAGACTCTTATCCACTTGAGAGACTGTGGCTTTGCACTCCCCAGGATGTTACAGTGGGCAAGCCACCCACTGTAGAGACTTGAGAGACTGTGGCTTTGCACTCCCCAGGATTGAACAGTGGGCAAGCCACTCACTGTAGAGACTTGAGAGACTGTGGCTTTGCACTCCCCAAGATTGAACAGTGGGCAATCCACCCACTGTAGAGACTTGAGAGACTGTGGCTTTGCACTCCCCATGATTGAACAGTGGGCAACCCACCCACTGTAGAGACTTGAGAGACTGTGGCTTTGCACTCCCCAGGATTGAACAGTGGACATTGAGCCCCCTCGTGGATCTGGCGTTGTGCACTCATCCAGCTGAGGTGCCCCCTAAGGTGCCTGTTGTATTTCTATCTGATGCCCCTGCAGTGTTCTCTCTGTTTTGAACAGGTCTCGAGTGTGGGCCTCGCCCATTCATTTTGGGCCCAGTGGTCCACTCACTATAAATGGTGCAATACCTGGACTTGTATTATTGGTGTATATATTTGTTTATAGTGTATATATATTTTGGAGTACTGGATTTTAATGGATTACAATCGTTACAATCATTTCCTTTTGTCTTTGCATTCTTCCGGGGGGCTTTGGGGTGTAACTGTAACGTATCAACTTGGATTAGTGTGTGTGTTGTAGTGGGTGAGGGTGGGAGTGGGGGTGTTGCGTGTGTGTGTCACTCTTTTTTCACTCCCCCCTCCCCTGTGTCGTAGGTGCAGTATTCACCGTGGTCTTCGCCGCCGCCGCCGTTCGTGCTCCTGGTAGAGAAGCAGGAAGACTATCGCAGGTAGAATTCGGAGTTCCGGTTCCATGGTGTCCTCGTTGGGTGTGTAGAGGTGAGCGTTTTCCCTTCGAAATTCCTGTTTCTGCCTTGTTTTTGTCCGCGGTGAATCCACCCCGGAAAAGGTGGCGGATTGGCCAGTCATAATAGTGTGGGCCGTACATTGTCTCCCGCCTGTCTGTTGGCGGTGACCACCACGCTGTTTGTTTGTACCGCCGTGGCGGTCGGAGTGTTAAAGTGGCTGTCATTGTTGGCGGTTTCCGCCACGGTCGTAATTGCAATTTTTTTACCGCCGGCCTGTTGGCGGTCTTACCGCCGCTTTAACACCATCCGCCAGGGTTGTAATGACCACCTTTGTCCTTCATGTATTGTACTTCACACTAGCACACATAGACCCAGCACATGCTGGCCCTGTACATGCACTGCTCAGCACTACATCTCTCATGTAATGAACTCCACCACATGTACTAACCACACATGTACTGCACAGTACTGCTCTATCCTTGTACTATACCCTTCCCAGGCACACTTACAACTAATGTAGAGTCAATATTCCTGCGCTGATGTTTGGAGAGGCATATTATAATATTATCATGGTGCCTGGGGCTCTGGAGCTATGGCTGTATAACCCATGTAAAATATTTCTCTCTTAACAAAGCATTTTTTACATTATTGCTGGGAACCATGCCTGATACACTGAGGTGCTCACTGTTTGTAATCTTGCATAAGGTTGTCACCAATGTAATCTTGTCTGATGTGGTCAGTACTGAAACTCTAATAATATGAGAAGCTCTGGATGCTTTTCATTGATCATAAGTAGCTCATACTACAGAGAAGGTTGGAGACCCCTGACTTAGGGCCAATGTGCAAAGTATTTATGCAGCACCTTAAGCAGTAATAAAGTGAATATACAACAGAAGCAAAATCCCACACCAATGCAGAAAAATGAAGTAAAAAATCAATAAATTATTTGAGACCAAGACAACAATAATCCACTTAGTAGAACCAGATATATGCAACTTTAAATATTTAAGTGAAAATAGTGCCTAGAAGCACAAAGCGCCAATGGTGGTTTTCTGGTCACGCCAGAGTGGAACAAAGTCACAAGTTCAGGTGAACCACGATGGAGTGGGGGCCAGAAACAGGGACCAAGATAAATCTGATTATTAAAGTATGTTAAGCCCTGGTTTACAGAGCATTGCAAGATCCCACATTGAGGATGCATGTGCAGAGGTGGCTCCAAAGAAGCTGCGGGGTGCTATGTGAAGTCCTATATCATCATTGAGGGTGCCATCAATGAGGGGCTTGCAATGCAAATGCCTGAATATAAGATGCTTTGTGCAGCAGCAGTTCAAAGGAAGCTGTTGTCTGTGATGCTAAGTCGTGCATCAGGTACGCATTGCTCAGCAGCGGAGCTGCATGGAGTTGCATCACACTGCATCAGTTCTGCTCACAGGACAACAGCTGGGCTAGCAGGGCACCTTCAGGCCCACTTCCAAAGGTTCAGGATTGGTTTGGCAAGACTTGCAAAGCAAGACATACAGCAAGTAGATTCCAGATGCTGGGCTCAATATGATTGCAGCCTTTTCTAGCATTTGGAATCACTCTGGTGGTCCTGGGATCAAGATGCAACTCCAGTCCTTCTCTCTCAGTCCGTACAGCAGCAGATTTCCTCAGGTCCAGAGGTCTACTTACGAGTTGCGTCTGAGGGTCCAATTTTTTATACCCAATACCCAATTTGAAGTAGGAGAAGGTTCCAGAGGTTTCAATCTTCAGAGGTGTTTGGAATTTCCTACCTCTCTGCCTAGGCCCCAGCATGTCTGTGGTCACAAAAGACTAGTGTCAAAACTCCTTGTGAGTGTGCCGGGGACAGCTATTGTGATGTGCAAGTGTCATAGGTGACAGCTCCTCCCCCTCATTGAGTCAGAGATAGCCCATCCTTCCAGCTACTATTTCCCTTTGTCTCACTGTCTGAGAGTAACACAGAAAGACCAACTGACAGTTACAACTAGGTTGCAGGCTGTGGGCACAAAGTGGTGGGACAAGAAATTGTAATTCTAAACGTACCATTTTCAGAATTGTGAGATAAAATTTAACTTTACCATTAAAGAGTAATTTAAAGTACAGTTCCTTAGTCACCAAATTCAACTTCCTTACCAAACAAATTGATAATTGAAAGTTATCACTTATTAAATGTAATAATGTACCCCAATGTTATCCTATGGGAGAGGTAGGCCTTGCAATAGTGAAAAACGAATTAAATTTATTTTCATCACTACTGGGACATGTAAAAGTTAAAAAGTAAATGTCCAACTTTTTAAATAAACTGCACCCTGCTCAATGGGTTGTGAAGGGCCTACTTTAGGCCTGACATATGTATTAAAGACAAGGTTTACACCTGGCAAAAGGTTAGTATGGACAAAATGGCAGTTTAAAATTGCACACCCAGGCTGCAGTGGTATGGCTAGGAGATGTTTTAAAAGGTTATGTAAGTAGGTGGCACAATCAGTAGTGCAGACCCACTTGTAGCATTTCATGTACAGGGCCTGGGTACATGTAGTACACCTTTTCCAGGGACTAACGAAGCAAATAAAGTGTGCCAATTGAGTGTAAGCCAACTTTCCATACTTAAAGGAGAGAGCAGAAGCACATTAGCACTGGTTAGCAGAGGTAAAGTACATAGAGTCCTAAGGCCAACAAAAACAAATTCAGCAAAAACAGGAGGAGTAAGGCAAAACGTTGAAAAATGACCTTGCACACAGGGCAAAGTATAACACAATGTAAATAGCAGCCAGGTTTAACTTCTTGGTTGTTTTTTTCTGCCTTCTGGTTTCCCTCCTGCTCCATAGTGGCTAAATTATTTCTGCTATAATTCTCTAGAGCAATGTTGGACTACTAGTAAATATGACACAGTTTTGACATTTTGAAAAAAGGTTCTCGGTTGACTGTTTCATTTGATTCATAGGTTTATCTAGATGATTTGCTTTTTGGTTAGTTGTGTTGTGTCACAGGCTGCACTGTATTTCCCACACATGTATGCAGTAAAACTGACTGACTCTGCTTCACTGAAGGAGAAGGTGCATCCGTCTTCCACTTCTTGGCAGATTATGCCTTTTAGGTAATGTGTGTGAAAGCTATGTTGCTTCTTTTTGGGGTTCTTGACAGGTGGAGACCCAATCTAAGAACGGTACAGTTTCACAAGGGCAAACTAATGGTCCTGGAACAGTGTAACATTTGTCTATGGTTGGGTTCTATTTTCCAAGGGACTGCACTCATGGCTTCCTTTGGGTTTTTCTAAGAATCGTGAAGGTGCTTGTGTTTACACCGTTGTGTGTGCAGGTGAAGGGATTCACATTTATGACACCCCAATGGTTCTCTGCATCACACCTCAGAGTGAGTAGTTAGGGTTTTAAATATGTGGAATTTGTTTCCTGTGCATTGAGCACCTACATACAACTGTTGAATGCAGGACGCTGGCCTGGTGTGTGGTGGGTAACTAAGGTATTTACACCCTATACCAGATCCAGGAATCCCGTATTAGTGTAATGTAGGCAGTGTCTGGAAACCAGGCTCTCAAGAGGTAGCTGTGGATGAGCAGCTAAGGCTTATTTAAGAGACATGCAAAGCTCATGCAATACTACTGTAGTCACAAAGCACTTACACACCTGAAAGAAAACACTCAGTGTTACACAAAGAAAGGTACTTTATTATAGTAACACAGCACCAAAAATACAATAGAGGCAATACTTCCTTAGGAGGTAAGTAACACACAAGATATATACACTAGTAGTCAAAAATAGGCAGAAAAGTTAGAAAACAGTGCAAAACAGTGTAAAACACAAAAGAGAATAGTGACCCTAGGGGGAGCACAAACAATGTTTTACAAACATGGAATGTGAAAGTTGGACCCTCACCTAGCTAAGTGGAGTGTATAGAGGGGAGTTGGGGGGTACCAGGAAAGCACCAATGTAGGTACCACAACACCTCCCAGTGACCAGGAAAGCAGGAGTAAATCACTAGAATTTCCCCAAAACACTCACTAAGAAGAAAATAATAGAACTGCAAAACCCAGAGATGACTGCAATAAACCAAAGGTGCATTTCTGAAAAGGAAAACCTATGGAAAGATGAGACCAAGAACAGAAGACACAGCAGAGTTCAGTGGGGGCAGGAGCCCCTACCCACCAAGTTGAGGAAGCAGAAGTTGGTCGACGATGAGGAAGGAAACTCAACACTGCAGCCCTGAGGTTGGAGTCGAATTCCTGGTGGATGCAGGTGATGTCCCACGCCAGAAGGAAGATTGCAGTCAGGTTTGCGCATTTGTGTTAGGACTCACACTCACACACGCATGCTTCTTGCAGATCCCTCACAAAATAAATCAGCATGTATAAAAAACAATGATGTCATGAATGTGTTTACAGCACAGCACTTCCCTGTAACTTGTGATGAAAATGATCTTCCATCTCAAGACTGGATATTACATTGCAGGTTTGTTTATATTGATAAAAGCAAGTGTTGTTCCATTTGTGAACTGTGTGCCGAGCGGTTTATGGAGATATCGAATTCCTTCATATGAATCATCAGAAGTGTTTGATGACTCATCACCAGCACGTGTCTGATGACTGATCACCAGCACAGCACCCACATCCCTCATGATTGATGACTCATCACCACCTTGTGTCTGATGACTCATCACCAGCACATCAGTCTATAAATAGAACTGTCTAGGTGTTTCTTGTGCTTGGCTTCGAGTCTTCCTTCGCTCAAAGGTGTTCCCAGTTCAGCTGGAGTTTCATGATTCTTTCAGGAGTCGTCTTTTCAGTGCAAGGCTTCATCGGAGCTTCCCTCTCTGGAGCGGATTACTTTTGCAGCGGCTGGAGAATTTACAAGCAGCATTCCATCTTCCTCAAATAATTAAAACATTCCAAGAGAAGCTGGTCCATGAGTAATTCCCCTCTTGTCTCCTTGTTGTCAGCCTTTGTGAGGTTAGTGACCTTTTGATGCATTATGAAAGACATTCGTCGATGCTGAGAAAACCGTTATACAAGACTATTTTCCAAAGACAGCATTGAAGTTAAGTGTTGTGAACTCCTGAAAGCATTACTCGATATTTATGCAAACTTAAATGTTTATTCTGATTTTTTTTGGAGTGAGTATATTGTGTGAAAACGAATAACAAAAGACAAATATTCATAAGTTTGATTTTATAACTATTTTGTTGTGAGTTACAAAAGCATGCTTTGTAGTTGAACAATAGAGCTCTAATATTTATTATGACTTTGCTGACAGACTCGGTGATTGCCCAAGCCAGTAGTAATAATTATTGTTATTTTGCTGAAAGACTCTGTGATATTTGTAGTTGTTTTGTTTTTGGTCCTAAAATTCCTGCACCAAGCCCTGAGGCAACTTACTCAGAACAACAGTGACGCTCCTTCGTGAACCATTGTTTTGTTTATCTTCCCTTCTCAAACCCCTGTTCCCTATCCTTTTCCCTTGGAGGCTATCCGCTCGGTCCCTGTTAATTTCAGATACAAGAGAATAGTGTTTAGGGGTGAGGGTTTTATTCTCCTCGCTCCTGTGTAATCTGGAATTCAGGTGAGTGGACATGGTCTTGTCAGTTCAGATTCCACCAACAAGCCTTGACACAGGCAAAACTCACGGTTGGCGGAAAGTGATGCTGCCGGGGTCAAGCAAGGCCCAGGAAGACTCAACCCAGAAGGGGGAATCAGAGGGGGCTCTCAGCAGAGAGCCCACAGAAACATGGGCAGCCCTCACAGGAGTCCCACAGGATAGAGACACAGGAGTTGCAGATGAAGCCCACACACTACTATGAAAAGTAGTCCCACGCCGCAGTAGAGCCACTCAGGTAGCTGTGTGTCACAGGAAGGAGTGCTGAGGGGTGGAGCTACACGATGCCTGAAGACCCCTTGGAGGAAGTGGTAACAAGTTTTGGCAGCTGCAAAAGACACGGTGCACGGGGTACTGTCCTGCGTGGACAGCTGGTAGAGAGGACCGTAGGGACCATGTCCAACCACCACCTGTGATGCAGGATCCACACAGCACAGCAGGAAAGGGGATCCACGCAGTGGGTCGTCATTGCTGTTGGCGCCTGCAGATGCAGATGAGTGACTCCTTCACTCCAAGGGAGATTCCTTCTTCTTTCCTCTGGAAAATGAAGATGGGCTGTCCCCAGAGGATGCACGACTGGGGAAATGTTGCAGAAGCTGGAAGAAGTTGTGGAAACAATGTTGGAGGCGAAGTCTTTGTCTTTTTTGCAGATTGTAGGGTCCTGGAGAGTCCAGATGCAGTTTCTTTGGTCAGAAGTTGAAGGGGAGGTTGCAATGGTATCCTGCTGGAATCTTTCAAGCTGAATCTGAGGAACCACCCAAAAGAGAGACCCTAAATAGCCCTAAAAGTGATTGGTCACCTAGCTGGGTGACCACCTATCAGGAGGAGGCTCTTATCTCACCTGCCTGACCTGGCCACTCAGATGCTCCCAGAGTTCCCTGACAACCTTGGATTCAAGATGGAAAAACCCAGGGATCCTCTGGAGGAGCTCTGGGCACCACCTCTGGGGTGGTGATAGAATGGGGAGTGGACACTCCCCTTTCCATTGTACAGTTTCACGCCAGAACGGGGAGGTCCCTGAACTGGTGTAGACTGGTTTATGCACAGAGGGCACCAAATGTGCCCTTCAAAGCATACAACTGGCTTGGGGAGTGTTAGAAATAGGGGGTCTTTGATTGGCACTCAGGTTACTCCCTGTCCAAGAAAGGACCCTCACTTTAGTCAGGGTAAAGGAGAATCACCATCAATTAACCACCGCTCACCCCCTTGGTAGCTTGGCACGAGCAGGCAGGCTTAACTTCAGAAGCAATGTGTCAAGTATTTTTACCAACATGTACAGTAACTCAGTGAAAACACTACAACATGACACAACACAGGTTTATAAAAATAGTTAATATTTATCTAAAGAAAACAAGACCAAAACAATAAACATTTGACACACACGACTCAAGTTATGAATTTGAAAGGAATAAGAGTCTTAAATCCTTTAGAAAACAGTGAGAACGCTGCTAGCACTCAAAAGTACCTGGGTAGCATCAAAATAAAGTCTCACTGATGCGCGTGTATCGAAAAAGGCCAGTGATGCGTCGATTTGTCACCCACAAGCGAGAACATGTGTCGTTCCTCCTTCAGTCAGGTTGGCGTGCGTCATTTGTTCTCTCCAGCAAGAGAGAGATGCGTTGATCCGGACGGGCACCTCAGGTCCGGACAGGATTTGCACTGATTTTCTGTGCCCAGTGATGTTGCATTGAAATCTGGTTGCACAGTGTCAATAAACAGTGCTGTGTGGGGGCTTGCATCATTACCAGCAGCCACTGCGGGTGTTGCGTGTTGTTTCTCCAGCAGTGTTGCATCAGTCTCCCAGCCGCGATTCAGGTGAAGCGTCGATCTTAGCTGCGAGGCTGGTGGTGCGTCTTTTTTCAGCCGCTAGGCAGGTGGTGAGCCAAAGTTTCCCTGCATGGCGGTCTTTGAGTGGATTTCTGTCCTTTTCCACCAGCTGCACCTGAACAAGGGCAAGAGACAGGTTAGGGACTTGACAGGCAGGACTCTCAGCAGAAAGCCCAAGTGCTGGCACAGAGAAGTCTTTGATGTCCCTGAGACTTTAACAACAGGAGGCAAGCCCTTGCAGATTCTTTTCAAGCAGGAATGACCAAAGTCCACTCTTTGTCCCCTTTCCCAGGCAGAAGTAGCATCTGCAGGACAGCCCAACAAAGCAGTCACAAGCAGGGGCAGCACTTCTTCTCAGCTCTTCTCCTTGGCAGAGGTTCCTCTTGATTCCAGAAGTGATTTAATTTTCAGGGGTTTGGGTGCCCTTCTTATACCCCTTTCTGCCTTTGAAGTAGGCCTCCTTCAAAGAGAAGTCTCTGTTGTTTTCAAGATCCTGCCTTGCCCGTGCCAGGCCCCAGACACACACCAGGGGGATGGAGACGGCATTGTGTGAGGGCAGGCACAGCCCTTTCAGGTGTAAGTGACCTCTCCTCCCCTCAGCCCAAATGGCTCATCGGGATATGCAGGCTACACCCCAGCTCCCTTTGTGTCACTGTCTAGAGGAGAGATGCAAACAGCCCAACTATCAAACTGACCCAGACAGGGAATCCCCAAACAAGCAGAGTCACAGAATGTTTTAAGCAAGAAAATATCTACTTTCTAAAAGTGGCATTTTCAAACACAAAGTCTAAAAACCAACTTCACTAAAAGATGTATTTTTAAATTGTGAGATCAGAGACCCCAAACTCCACATGTCTATCTGATCCCAAAGGTAATCTATGTTTTAATCACATTTAAAAGCAACCCCCATGTTAACCTATGAAAGAGATAGGCCTTGTAACAGTGAAAACCGGATTTGGCGGTATTTCACTGTCAGGAAATGTAAAACACATAAATACATCTCCCACCGTTAACATACACTGAACCCTGCCCAAGGGGCTACATAGGGCCTACCTTAGGGGTGCCTTACATATATAAAAAGGGAAGGTTTAGGCCTGGCAAGTGGGTACAAGTCGAATTGGCAGTTTAAAACTGCACTCACAGACACTGTAGTGGTAGGTCTGGGCCATGTTTACAGGGCTACTCATGTGGGTGGCACAACCAGTGCTGCAGGCCCACTAGTACCATTTGATTTATAGGACTGGGCACTTCTAGTGCAGTTTACTAGGGACTTAGTAGTAAATAATTTATGCATTGAACACTTAGGGGGTCATTACGACCTTGGCGGTCTTTTCACAAGACCGCCGAGGTACCGCCGTGCTGAAGACCGCCACCGTGCCGCGTATTATGACCGCCCGCCCTCCTTTTTCTTATGAAAAGCCGCCAGCAGCCATACTGGCGGACGGCGGGAAAGTGGAGGTTGCTCAACCTCCACCACCAAGTCAACAGAACACCGCCCACTGAATCACGTCCCATGATTCAGTGTGGCGGTGTTCTGGTGATGGTGTTCTGATGGCAGAGCTGCCCCCATGGATCCCGTCCCCTCCCAGAGGATCAACGGACAAGGTAAGTCGATCGTCCGTTAGGGAAGTGGGAGGCGGGGTGTTGTGTGTTGTGTGCGTTCATGGGGGTGTGCGTGTTAGAGTGTCGAGGGGGTGAGTGAGTGAGTGTATGCGTGTGGGGGGGTGTTGTGTGGATGGGAAATATGTGCGGGTCAGACGGTGTGCATGTCTGTTTGTATGTGTGCGGGTATGTGTACCCGCACACTTGAGTAAAAGCGCTTCCTGGTACTATTAAGTAAAGCGCTTCAAGTTCAATGAGTAAAACTTTTTGGCATTTATTGTTGTGAATGTGAAAGTATTTCTGGAGATAAGCAAATCATAGTTTTCATTGTTCTTTGAAAAGCTTAAGATGTGAAAAGCATATTTAATTCTTTGAGATTTTCTAAGTCATGATCAAAGGTTTATGTTGTGATGGCATAGATGTTACAGGATTGATATTCTGAGTATAATCGTAGTCTTTTCTTGCCATCTCTTGATTCTGAGGTCGTAGTTACCCTTGTTCCATGTTTCAAAGATGGGGCTTTGCCCTCATTTCAAAAGGGGTCTCCATCTGATATCTCGGAGATACATTTAGTGAAGAGTCTATTGATGAGTTACATTTCTATGAATGAGTAAATGCATATTTGTTCTAACCTTTACTTTCCGGATCTCTCTCCCTACCCTAATTCCCTACCCCTGATTGGCTTCATCATAACCTTGTGCTATAATAGCTTTCTGAGTTGGTGACGCCGGAAGGTGAGCCTTTTGTGCAGCAACGTGCAGATCCCGAGGAAAGGACACTGTGACTGCCAGTCGGTTGTAGAGTCCACTGTGACGGAAGATGAATGAGTCATGTGTGCTGTCTGGGTACATGGCCACAAGGTTTGTGATGACACAGGACGCATCACACACCACCTGCACATTCAAGGAGTGTGTGCTCCTCCTGTTCCTATAGATATATTCTGTTGCTGAAGGGGGGCATATGGCAATATGTGTTCTGTCGACATAGCCAGTTATATGGGGAACTGTGCAATCCTATAGAAATTACATTTTGTCTGCTGTAATGTTTGCTTGGTATTTGGGAAAAATGAATGGCAGAGCTTAGCAACCATTACATCAATAAAGATGTGGAGGAACCTAAATAATGTGCTTTGTGACACCCCCTGACCACCGCAATGACTGACTGACTGACTGACTGTCACAAGTAGTGTAGGCAGCATAATACCTGCACGTGGGGAGGTATGGAGTTGCAAAGCATTGTAGGCGCCTGTAACTGGGACTGTATAGCAACTATCAGGTCAAGCATGACCTGGCTAGACATTCTATATCTGTCTATTATCTCTTCCTCTGTCATATTAAATAGGGTGACCCTCACCCTATAAATCCTCTCCTGTCTCCTCCTCCTCCTGACCCTCAGGGCCTGGATCCTTATCCACTTTGCTAAGATGTTTAATGCCACCGTTCTGGGTGAGCCAGATGCATTTTGGGGCTCTTTTTATAGTTTGTAAATGGTTGCCACCTGCTTCAGGATGATGGTAATTGCATTTTTGCTGAGTCGCTAATTGCAATTTCTCAATACATTTATTAGCGATTTGCAAATAGGAAATTGGTAATAACGATTCCCTATTTTAGCGTGTTTTCGACAGCATAGAAATCGCATTTCGCAACTGGCTTTTAGGCATTCGTATATACTGAATGCCGATTTTTAATTTGCTAACAGACCAAAATAGCAATTTGGTCCGTTAAGAAATGTAAAATCGTTTCGTACATGTGGCCCTTTCAATTTCATCCACATAGCTGTAATAGATTAAGTTAAAGGATTTGGTGTGCTTCAGTGTAAGAATGAAGTATGAATTTAAGAGGAGTTAAAAGATGATGGAGACTTGAGGGATGACAGAGTCAGTGCATAAAGGTGGAGACCATGTAGCAAGTAAGATTATGGAACATCGCCTGGAGAAATGAAAAGCGTTCCAATCTATCATGGTTTCTTGAATGGCAATGTTTCCAGGTATCTATACTATGATGGGAGGGAGGAAGGAATCACACACAGCGGAAAGGTCGAGAGGTACCAGGATAGTAACTCCATCTCTGTCAAATGTGGTCTTCAGGTTGTCCCAGATGTTGATCACAGAATGATGGACACTAATTTGGTGAATGAGCAGTAGGTTATTTTCTTTCAAGTAGTAGGGTACTAAAGTATAATTGAAGTTTTTGGTGAGTTTACAGAGGAATGACCTGTTAAAGATTGGTCTACATCTGGTTATGCTTGCTGTATTGGTGTTTTCCTTCTTTATCATCAGCTTGATGTAGGAGATCTTGTTGGGAAAGATGTCTGAGGTTTAGGGAGGTTTAGCTTGGATAGCGTCTGTCATAGAGGATAGGATGTGTTGGAAAGCGTGAAGTGGACATTTATCCACAGATGATTGAACTGAGTAGCTGGCCTTGAGTGTTTCCTTGAATTGCTTCAAAGTGTCCAGGACTGGTTGCCTGTTGGTGGCTGATATCTTGGCTTAAGTGCTCAGAGGAGAGAGCCTGATGAATGGCCCACTTCATAGTAGGCTTGGGCACAATTTATATTATGCTTGTGAAATGCCCATATTTAGTGGTTAAGAAATTGCACATTATATGATTGTTAGACCTGACAGCCTTAGGGTGGTCACCCCTAACTTTTTGCCTGCCTCCCTCCTCTATTTAGATAGTCACAAACAGTTAGGAGCACACCCACCTGCCTAACATCCCAGCAAACGATCAGCCCCATTGCATCATGATAAATGTAGTTTCCTCAAAAAACGAGCTCCGTTAATTTTAAATATTTCACCTCTAAATAGGTGCAGCCTTTGCTGTGACACATATATGTGTTTCTGGGTTAATCCCTTCTTCAGCAGAGAACAAATAAAGCACATTTGCGGGGTGCTGGAAATGCTGCCATTAATCATCTGGTTTCAATACCTCTTCACTGGCATGCCGGTGCCTGCTCCAGAGCTCGTCAGCCCAGTGGCTCAAGGGAGCCTTTTTAAAGTCACAAACAGTTAGGAGCACACCTGCCTAACATCCCAGCAAATGATCAGCCCCATTGCATCATGATAAATGTAGTTTCCTCAGAAAACGAACTCTGTTAATTTTAAATATTTCACCTCTAAATAGGTGCAGCCTTTGCTGTGACACATATATGTGTTTCTGGGTTAATCCCTTCTTCAGCAGAGAACAAATAAAGCACATTTGCGGGGTGCTGGAAATGCTGCCATTAATCATCCGGTTTCAATAACTCTTCACTGGCATGCCGGTGCCTGCTCCAGAGCTCGTGTAGGATGTAGGAGATCTTGTTGGGAAAGATGACTGTGGTTTAGGGAGGTTTGGATGTCTGTGATAGAGGATAGGATGTGTTGGAAAGCGTGAAGTGGACATTTATCCACAGATGATTGAACTGAGTAGCTTGCCTTGAGTGTTTCCTTGAATTGCTTCAAAGTGTCCAGGACTGGTTGCCTGTTGGTGGCTGATATCTTGGCTTAAGTGCTCAGAGGAGAGAGCCTGATGAATGGCCCACTTCATAGTAGGCTTGGGCACAATTTATATTATGCTTGTGAAATGCCCATATTTAGTGGTTAAGAAATTGCACATTATATGATTGTTAGACATGACAGCCTTAGGGTGGTCACCCCTAACTTTTTGCCTGCCTCTCTCCTCTATTTAGATAGTGTTTTTGCTGGTTTTAAGACTCTGCACACTTTACCACTGCTAACCAGTGCTAAAGTGCATATGCTCTCTCCCTTTAAAAATGGTAACATTGGATCATACCAAATTGGTCTATTTAGTTTACGTATAAGTCCCTAGTAGAGTGCACTATATGTGCCCAGGGCCTGTAGATTAAAAGCTAATAGTGGGTCCGCAGCACTGACTGTGCCACCCACTTAAGTAGCCCCTTAACCTTGTGTCAGGCCTGCCTTTGCAAGACCTGTGTGTGCAGTTTCACTGCCACTTCAACGTGGCATTTAAAAGTACTTGCCAAGCCTAAAACTCCCCTTTTTCTACATATAAGTCGCCCCTCAGGTGTCTCTTAGGTAACCCCTAGGGCAGGGTGCTGTGTAGGAAAAAGTCAGGACATGTACCTATGTGGTTTACATGTCCTGGTAGTGTAAAACTCCTAAATTCGTTTTTACACTGCTGTGAGGTCTGCTCCCTTCATAGGCTGACATTGGGGCTGCCCTCATACATCGTTGTTTGAGCGGTAGCTGCTGATCTGAAAGGAGTAGGAAGGTCATATTTAGTATAGCCAGAATGGTGATACAAAATCCTGCTGACTGGTGAAGTTGGATTTAATATTACTATTTTAGAAATGACACTTTTAGAAAGTGAGCATTTCTCTGCACTTAAATCTTTCTGTGCCTTACAATCCATGTCAGGCTGCGTTTAGTTGACAGCTCCTCATGCATTCACTCAGACACACCCCAAGCACAGGATACTCAGCCTCACGTGCATACATCTACATTTTGAATGTGTCTTCCTGGGCTGGAGGGTGGAGGGCCTGCTCTCACACAAAGGACTGCCATACCCCCTACTGGGACCCTGGCAGACATGATTGAACTGAAAGGGGACCCTATGCACTTCTAAGCCACTCTTTGAAGTCTCCCCCACTTCAAAGGCACATTTGAGTATTTAAACAGGGTCTTTGCCCCTACCACTCAGACACTACCTGGGAAGGAAAGTCTGGACCAGAACCTGCAACCTGCCAAGAACAACTGCCTGGCTGCCCAAAGGACTCACCTGACTGCTTTCTGTAAAGGAATGCTGCCTTGCTGTTGCCCTGCTGCTTTGCTACTCTCTTGCTGTGCTGAAGGAGTGCTTTCCAAGGGCTTGGATAGAGCTTGCCTCCTGTACCGTGAAGTCTCAGGACTTCTCTCCTGCAACTGGAATCCCTGTGCAGTGAAAATTCGAAGCACCGCCAGCCAAAAACTATGCACAGCCTGCTCGCCGTGAACAATTCACCGCATGCCGAGACTGGAAAGACACAGCCCGACTTTGCGACGGAAGATCGAGGCAGCGCCAGCGACGCGACCAGAACTTCGATGCACGGCCCTACTGGATCAATGCAAGTTGACACAGAATGATGCAGCCTGACTTCCTGAGAGGAATTGACACAGCGCCTGCCGTACAGGAGAAATTTCCATGCATCGCCCACCGGAATCGACGCAGCACCTGTGACTTCGCTAAGCAAGCCCAGGAGTCCACGCATCATCCCCGGGGCGCCCGAAAACCCGCAACCCGAAAAGGATCCAAGTCTGCGCACCGGAAATCGACACAACATCTTCTACACGTGGAAAATAACAACGCAAGTCCGTGTGCGAAGGGGCGAAACCGACGCACACCTACCGTTTTCCACGCATCTCCTCCTCTGCGGTCCCTTGCGAGGATTTTTTTTAATACAAACCAGGTACTTTGCCCTGCAAGAGACACCTGTTGTTTCTAGGAGAACCTAAAGCACTTTTTATTGCTTTTACAGTAATATTACAATTCTAAGACACTTTATATTACTTTTACTGTAATATTTCAAAGTATACTTATTGCATTTTAATCGTTTTGACCTGCATATTATTAGATAAATATTATCTATTTTTCTAAACACTCTGTGGTGTATTTTTTGGTGCTATATTGTGTTATTGTATGATTTATTGCACAAATACATTATACATTGCCTTCTAAGTTAAGCCTGACTGCTCTGTGCCAAGCTACCAGAGGGTGGGCACAGGATAATTTGGATTGTGTGTGACTTACCCTGACTAGAGTGAAGGTCCTTGCTTGGACAGTGGGTAACCTGACTGCCAACCAAAGACCCTATTTCTAACAATGAATTTATGTGATTTTCTACTTCTGCAGACTGGTTTGTGCAGAACAAGTCTCAGTGAGAGACATTCTGTATTGAACCAGTCTCCTGATGGCATTGGACATTATTCGTCCCCAGAGTATTCCATTGAGCAAAAAGAAAATGCATTTCAATGTAGCCATAATTTACCCAAAAAGCATATTTTCTAGCAATTTCAGTGAAATTTCACCAAATTCTCTGGCACTCAAGTAAGATTGCACAGTCAACGTAAGTGTAAGTGTTCTAGAATCTTGCTTTCCAGGACAATGTCATATGCAAGGGAATCTCGTACAGTTTGCAGTGAGCGATTAAGGGTTCCAGATACTGGTACATCCTAGGTGATGAAATTCTGAGAGAAGCTTCCAAAATAGTTTCTCTTTTTTCCTATTGCTAGTGCAGACCAATTTATGTTGCTATCTGATTTCACTTGGCCCTCAACACATTTTCACCTCATGTTCAGTGTTACTGCTTCAAAATACTGTGTAAAATGATTCAGTCATTCCGAGAAGACAGTCTACTGTAGCTCTCTAAGGCAATATCTCATGCCATTCCAAAATCCAATGTCAGATATATCTATATCAGTCAAATGGATATTCTCAAATGCAGAAAAGAGAAACACTGGGGGAAAACAATGAGAGTTCAGGCTATAGTCCCATAGAAGACTTTAAACTTCCCCAAACAAGCCCTGCCCAGCATATTATATTTTGAAAAGGCATTGGAGACACATTGTTTAATAAAATAAATATCCTTAAGATATCCTTAATCAAGACATTTGGAAGAACCTTCTTCCTTTTGTTGACAGGACCCCTTCATCTTTTGCTAGTTCACCTGATGTTACTAACTCCCTAGCTCCTCCTTGATAATCTTTGAACTATTTTATGTTTCAACCTTTGTTTTGATGATGTACTATGCTGTTTCTTCTTTCCTTCTTGTGCTAGAAAATAACTCTGGAAATGGGCTGCTGCATTACAAACCAAATAGTAACACGAACATTATATTTAGTGTCCAGGTGGAAACAACGTATGACCCTTTTCGAGTACTCATCTTTCACGTTCATAGGTGGACCAAACTGGGTGAAGAACAGTACTTACCCCTAGAGCCTTTGGTTCCCCCTTTATGAATTTCTTCAGGTATCCAGGAGTCTCAGCCTGCAGTGGCTCCTGTTGGCTTGGTAGGTTGTTTGACGCTGGAATATACTGGGTAACTAGAAGCACACCATTTCCTGTTGTTGATGCCATTGTTCCGAGTGTCTATAAACAAAAGGTAAAGGTCTGCAAATGTTTTCTACAGTGAATTGTCTATGTGTTCCGAGGGATCGCCATGTAACATTAAACAATGTTTTGATTTATGTAATATTTTTTAAAAATATGGTCCAACAATCCGTTGCATGCTACAGTTGCTTTTACACATATTAATTAATTCTAATCATGCTCCATTTTAGTCTCTATGTTTTTATATAGAATACTGAATAAACCTTGCATCTAATCATACTATGGTGGTCTCAATATGGCCTGTATATAAATTGTGACCATAATAGTGACATTGTTGCAGCAGACTTAGTAAAAGGAAATCTACACTTACCTTAACAATGTTTCTGCTGTCATTATTATGGTAAATATATATCTGTAGGTAGCTTCTTTGAGGTGGGATAATGTTAGATACCTTTTACTTCAATGTGTATTATTCGATATAGAAACAGCAATGATTTGCAAGGTGTCTGAAACCTTTCAAAGGCTTATCTGTGCCTCAAGCCGAAGCAGAAAATACAAAGATTGATTATTTTCCATCCTCAAATACTTATAAATATTTGCCTCTCTCTAAGCCTCATGTCCCCTGCCTACATTGCCCACTACCTCAGCATCTGCTTAGAAGCAGAATTCCATTAATTGTCTGTTGGACATAGTCCTCTGTGAAGGGGCAAGCCCAAACTTTTTGCCTTCACTCCTATTTTTGCTGCGTTCATTTTTGTTGACCTTAGGATTCTACACACTGCACCCCTGCTAACCAGTATTAAAGTGCTTGTGGTCTCTCCTTCAGACAAGTTGAAAGTGATTTACACCCAATGGGCACATTTAATTTCCTTGTAAATCCCTAGTAAAGTGGTACTACATGTACTCAAAGCCTGTAAACTAAATGCTACTAGTAGACTTGCAGCACTGATTGTGCCACCCACCTAAGTAGCCCTTTAAACCTGTCTTAGGCCTGCCACTGTACCCTCTGTGTGCAATGTTAAGCTGCCATTTCGACCTGGGAAAATAAACCTAGTGTCAGGCCTAACCACTCCATTTGAATACATTTAAGTCACTCGTAAACAGCCCATGTGGCAGGGGTGCAGTGTATAAAAAAAGATTGGGCACATTTAAGAAATTTCTCCCTATTCAAAGTGAGCATGAGGTATAAATAGTGGATCCTCAGACCCACTCTAGAGGTCACTTCCGGACCTGTGAAATACTCTCAAGAAGGACTAATCTGCTGCCCTGTTACTCTGCTTCAAGAAGAACTACATTTGAACCCAGGACCACCAGAGTACCTCCAATGGCTAGTTGACTGTCCTCCTGTTGTGAACTACAGGGACACAACAAGCTCCAGCATCCTTGAACTCTGCACCCGGATTCTGCCTGCTATGAGTCCTAGTCTCTTAAGTGGTCCCTCACCAGTCCTGGACCCTAGGAAGTGGGGATTAAGGAGCTCTGCCAGCCCAGGTGTGGTCCCCATTAGAACCAATGCAGTGTGACACAACGAGATGCAGCCCTCGCAGCTCCTCGTCGGAAATTGACGTAGCATGACACAACTTGATGCAGGAACCTGCACTGCTCATCAGAACTGCCGCTGCACAAAGGACATAAGGTACGATTCTCTGCATGCCTCACCTGGTCCCTTTATCCAGCTCCCACTCCATTGTAATCGACCTGAATTTGTCTTTTCCCATTTCAGTGTGACCAGATGACTACAGCTGGTGCTTTGTGCACTATTTTTACCTAAACCTTTATAAATTCATAACTCTGATTCTAGTGATTGGATGCGTGTCGTTTTGGTGTTAAATAATGTATTAAAATATTAAAATGTACTGCGTCGTCACTTTATTCTTGTTTAAATCCTGCAGGAATAATTTAAACATTGCCCTTAAGTTAAGCCTGACTGCTTTTGTGCCAAGCTACCAGAGGCTAAGCACAGGTTAATTTGGTGACTCTTTACGGCCCTTCCTGACAATGGTTGTGGCTGTTTGATTAGTAGAGTTTTACTCATCTCAATTAACAACCAACTTCCTCGAATGAAAACCTATATCCCTTTCGACATCTAGTACCTATGTTACTGTAAATCACAGCTGACCAACTATCATGTTGTCCACAAATCCAAATCCATCTATGTTGCCACTCACACTTTATTAAACTTCCTGCAATACATGACTACCTCGCTCTTTAGATCTGTTAACTCTCTACTATCACTGATCTCTCTACTATCACTGATCTCTCTAAAACTGCCATTGGTCCTGAGAGAGCGTAGTTTAAATATTACATATTATAGACGTGAAATGCTTATGTTTTAACAATACCGCATTAACGATATTATTCATTGACACGTATTAAACGTGGAGAGTTGTTCACATGTGTAAACTAATGTCAACTATAAGAAATAATCGTTTATAATATGCCTAACTGAGCACATTAAAACGTATAAAACTGCATTCATTAGAATTCGTATATCTTAAGTTAGCGTGAGTCGAGAACTAGCTGTGTAACTCTCAAGGTTAAAGCGTATTTTTCTGTTTCTCCAGTGTGCTGACTTGCAAAAGACCATGAGTATATTTCTGCACATGGAATAGCAGCAGACAGAGAGTGAGGTGCTGCAGCAAAGAGGAAAGGAGAAGGGAGAGTCTATGTACCTTTCTGCAGGTGACTGCTCTGTCCCACAGGCCATATAAATAAATACTATTTTGTTTACAAGAAGAGGTCAACACATTTTGTTCACTGGAATGTGGAAATGTTTAGTAGGCCTCAAAACCACCAAATCGCTTTGATGATTTGTGGTTCAAACAAGGAATTCACTTTGTCCTACTACTATATAAATGTGCATTCAGTGGAGAATTTGTGTTGGTTGTTGCAAGGGGTGTGCACCTGCACATATGTTTGGGAACTGGATCTTTTGTCTTAAAATTAAGTCCAAGTGTAAGCGAAAAAGAAGAAATACAAATAAGAAGAAGGAGGAAGAGAAAGCTAAAAAAGGGAGATAGCAAGATGAGAAAATACCTGCAAGAACATACTAAGGAGACAGGAAGTGTAGCGTGATGTCAATGTAATGTCACATAACGCCAACTTATAAACTCTGTTGCCTATGAAGACATCCTGGCACCAATGACTACTAGATTAACTGTTCCAATGGTTTATAAGGAGGATCTATTAATCAATTGTGGGTATAAAAGCATGTTTCGAAGGCATTTTGGAAAGGGAGAAGCTGTGGTACAGAATACAAATTCAGTTGTACGAGTTTCAGACTTTTGCAGCCTTGACGGAAACGGCTCGGCCTTGTGTCCTTGATGGTTTGACTCGAGAAATCAGAAGAACATGAATTCCAAAGGGGCTGTGCGGGTTTATAATGGCAGAATGTACCTAATAAATAGGTGGGCTTAGTTCATGAAATGATTTAAAAACAAAACACAAAGACACAATAACAATGCTTTTGAGCATTGACAACCAGTGCATAAAGTTCAGTGCCATAGAAGCAGAAGAGCGCTTGGAAGGGAAGGACCACTCTGGCTGCCATATTCTGGATCCATTGGAGCCGCTTCTTCAGTCCAGCAGAAGATCCTGCAGAAAAAGGCAATTACTCTAGTCCAAGTGGCTAAGAATTGTAGCCTGTACCACTGAAGGACGATTGTTGGCTGAAAGATAAGGAAGACTTTTTCCTAAAAGCCTCAAAAAGTGACAGCATTTCACAAACAGATTATTGACTTTGTCATCTAAACCCAATTTAGAATCCAAGCAGAAACCCAGGTCGGCTACTACTGAAAAAGGAGATAGAATCCTACCTAAGGCATCGGGCCAAAAAACATCAGGGAGGGAGGAAAGACTTTTCCAGTTACAGACAATCCTCATTCCTGTCCTGTTGGAGGTAAATTTAACCGGAAATGTGCTAACTATACTGTTGCTGCTAACATACACCTACAAAAGGTCTGGGTGGAGTCACTGCTATAATTATCTAGGATGATCACAATCTGTGTATCATCAGAATAACTTGTAAATCTGAGTCCTAAAGAGCACACCAGTTGAGCAAGTGATCGTATATACAGATTGAATAATGTAGGACAAAACAATTACCCTTATGGGACCCCTTGCACCAATACTGAACTGAGATCACAACGGATCAAGATACATTCTCTGCTCTCTATTTGTCAGACAGAATATCAACCAATTTAAAGCGAAACCCTTGATTCCTTTCACTTACCTATCTGTCTTTTATGGCACACCGTATCGAAGGCAGCTAACAAATCTAGCAAGATCAGGGCTGTGTATACACGTGGCGCAGCGCTGCATGCAAAGACCACGCACAGACCCTTTTATGTTGCAGCCACACTCGGAACTGCGTCACCGCAGTTCCTTCTTTATTTATAGACGTGTACTGCGTGCCCCTCCTGGAGACGGCGAGCACGTTATGTTAAGCACGGAGAGCCCGCATGGCTCTCCGCTCAACCTTTACATCCCCCCCATGTTTTACTCCACATGGACAGGGGTTAACCAAATAAACTTAAGCAATTAATGAAAACCTGACCACACGAAAAAGTTTCAAAAATAAGATTGAAAGAAATATCCCAAATAACGAATAACTGAAAGAACACTCCAAAACTTGTTTCTTAACCCCCTGAATCCTCGTGTCGCTCACAGAGTCCGCTTTAGACGGCTGGAGGTCATTTTCACACTGTCCACACCGTTCTTCCCACAGTGTGCTTGCACTAACAGATGACACCGACACTTAATTCTCTGAGCAATCTGTTCGACAAACAAAGTCTTTCAACTGACTGCTCGGCACCGGATTCGGGCGTAGATCATATCTGGCACTTCTAGTTCTCCCACTTCCATGTCCAAGAACGCAACTAGGCCGGGTTTGCTCGATCGTTGTTGGTTCAGCAACACTCTTCCTTTCCTCAGCTAATAGTGATGAACCACATGTTATGTCTTCTATTTCTCCTTCTTCACTGGTCGACTCTCTTCGGCCAGCCCTTCTAAAATGTGATACATTTCGTGTCACTCTCTGCCTCCCTTTTTCAGCAGTTATCATGGATCCCTTGATGCCAATTATTTCCCATACATCGGGCTCAAACGGCGTTCTAAACTTTCCTCCTCCTCGCCGACATCTCACGACCACCCGATCTCCTTTTTAAAACCCTCGATACTTAGCTCGCCGTTGGACACTCGCCCGCTGATTAGTAGCTTCTCGCCGGTTTTGAGTGGCTTTTACGTCCAATACAGGAGGTTTCCATTTAGGACCTGAGGGAATACAGTCACATGGAGATACTTTGAACATCAGAGAGGAGGGAGCACAACCAGTGGTGCTGTGAGGTGTTTGACGGTAAGCACTCAAAAATTTATATAGACATTGTTCACTGTTTTCCTTTCGTTCCACTCCAATCCTTAGAGCCCTGTTCAGAGTTCGCATGAACCTTTCCACGTCCCCATTTGCCTGCGGCCAGTAAGGCGTTATCTTACGATGACGAATGGCTAGACCATCCAGGTATGATCTAAACTCTTGCCCTTGGAAAGGAGGACCATTATCAGTTCGAATTTCGTCAGGCAAACCGAACAAGGCAAACGTCTTTTGTAGAACCGGCTGTACATTTTCAAACGCCGTTGACGCTACCACCTCCACTATTGGGAATTTGGTATATGAATCAATCAGAACAGCAGTCAATCTCCCATCTGGGAAACTCCCAAAGTCCATGCTCACTTTAGCCCATGGTTTCAGAGTAGCCGGTTCAGTTATCACTGGGCAACTCGGAGGTTCTATTGACGTAATGATACAGGAATGACATCTCCCTACCATTTCATCAACCTGAGTATCCATACCCGGGAACCAGACTTTGGCACGTAATCTCGCTTTGGTTTTAGCAGCCCCTTGGTGCCCTTGATGAGCCAACTCGATCACTCTCGACCAGAGACATTGTGGAAGCACGATTCGCCTTCCCCTCAGAACCAACCCCTCATTATCAGTAGACAGCTCATCACGCACTTTCCAGATGCTCTGCATAGCCATCTTTTGATCAGGACAGGACAAATGGGTCTTCTCTAGAAAATATTTCCACTTTTTGTGGCTTAACGCCTCTTTGACACAACTCAACATCGCATCTTCCTGGGTAGCGTTCACAATGTCTGTTACGAGAAGAGCATTAGGACATGCCGACTGCACAACCATGCTGACAAAAACTTCAGTACTTTCTTCATCTTGTTCTTGATGAACATCAAACACCTTCGGAGACGGGTGTCGAGACAGATAATCTGCAGGATTATTTGCACCAGGCCGATATACAACCGAGAACCTATAAGGTTGAAGTAGAACAGTCCATCGCTCAATTCTCGGAGGTGCAAGACGTGGGCTACCCGCAAACAAAGGGACCAGAGGCTTGTGGTCAGTTACTACTTGAAACTCATGCCCATACAAATACAGGTGGAAATGACGGCACGCCCATCGGATAGCTAGAGCTTCACGCTCGATCTGCGCATACCGGGTTTCAATCGCCGACAATGCCCTACTGGCATATGCAACAGGGATCCACTCTTGATGCCTCTGTTCTTGTAAGAGGACGGCTCCCAGCCCGACAGGGCTCGCATCCACCACCACTTCAGTTTTCCTGCCAGGGTTGAAATAAGCCATAGTCGCTTTATCAAGCAACGCATTTTTAATATCCACAAACGCCTGTTGTGCGTCCGGAGTCCAGTCCCAGCGGTGTTGCCCTTTTGTGAGTCTTCGAAGAGGTTCAGACATGATGGCAAGCTGTGGTATAAACCTCCCGCAATAGGTGGCCATCCCTAGAAAACTACGAACTTCCGTTGGATTTTGTGGAACAGGGGCTTGACGGATTGCTTCAGCCTTCCGTGGGTCCACTTGCAGACCATCTTTTGAAAACACATATCCGAAAAACTCTACCGAGTTTTGATAGAAGGCACACTTTTTCTTGTGAAGTGTTAGCCCTGCTTCAGTCAACCTTTTCAACGTCGCCCTTAGATGACGATGATGCTCCTCTCTAGTCTTAGAGTATATCAAGATATCATCACTTAAGTTGATTACACCCGGTAACCCGGACAACTTTTCTCGAATCGTGTTCTGAAAGACTTCAGCAGCTGACGACACCCCAAAACTTAGTCTCTTATACCTTCTTAGCCCCACATGTGTCGAGAATGTAGTAATGTTCCTGCTTTCAGGGTCCAGTTCTAACTGATGATACCCAGCATTGAGATCCAATTTTGAAAACCACTGGGCCCCATTCAGATCCGCAATGATGTCATCCATAGTGGGAGTTATGTGCCTCTCTCTCTGGATAGCCTTATTCGGCAGGCGCATGTCCACGCAGAGACGAATCGCTCCCGGCTGTTTCGGTTTCGGTGCGATCACCAAGGGTGACACCCACGGTGTAGGCCCATCTACCTTTTCAATGACTCCTTGTTCTTCCAATAACTGCAGCTCTTTCTCAACAACCGGCCGTAGATGAAATGGCACGCGACGATGTCGTAAAGCCACAGGAATCACATTGTGGTCTATGTGCAACTTGATGCGTTTCCCTTTTAGACGTCCTAGTCCCTCGAATAGCTGCGGGAAGTCATGGAGAAGGCGTTTTACTTGGGTGTCATATATTTGACGCGCAAAGAACACTAGCTCCAACTCTTCAGCCGTATTACATCCTAACAAGGTGCCGCGATCCCCAGCCACGACATAGAATTTGGCCTCCGTTGATCTGTCTCCACTGCTTACAGCCACCTCCACAGTTCCTTTGAGGGGAAGGGGATCTCTCCCTCCATAATTATATATTTTGGTAGCTGTCAAGGTAAGTGGCGGGGCAGGTACTAATTTTTTTAAAAGGGTCTCATCCATGACATTGACAGACGCTCCGGTGTCAATGAGTACAGAGACCAGCATGCCATTGACGTGAACATCACTCATTGGAGGCGGTCTCTTTCTTCCTGGCTTTCCCCCCGTAAAGGATATTACAAAAATGTCCTCTTCTTCATCTTCCTCAAAGACCGGACCACTCGCTGTCGCATGATCCCTTGTTTCCTCCGCACTCTTGGACACAGCTCTGACATTGGAGTCTCTTCCTTTCTGTTCTCCTGGCTTGGTCCTTCTGGAGCGGCACACTTTAGCAAAATGGTTTGGCTTACCACAGCGGTTACATGATTGCCCTTTTTCCGGGCACCCTGCGTTCGGTCGATGTTCATAGCCACAGCTTCCACAGGCTCTATCACTGGTTTTAGCAGGGTTCAGCTTACGGGTTGTAATCGGGCGTGTCTGTACGGCATCCACTTGTTCCTCCTTGACTTGAACCACACGAGTCGATGACGCAGCGGCTAACGACTGACCTCTCACTGCCGCCATAGCATCTGCTCGCACTGCTGACAGTTCATGTGACCTCGCCAGAATCAGAATATCATCAATGGACATGCCCTGTTGCCGAAGAATGAGCTTTCTTAAAGCATTAGACCTACATCCTTGAATAATCTGTGCTCGGATTTCTTCTTGTTGGTTGAGTCCTGTGCACGAGCTCACCAGTTTTCTCAGCCTGGCGTAAAACATGTCCATTGACTCAACCTCGGTCTGTTGCGCCTGTCTCAGCTTAAAACGTTCGTAGTCTGAGTTAAGTTGAGGATCAAAATGCCTATTCAAGGCGGTCACTGCTGCGTCAAAATCAGCTTTATCCCCTGTATTAGAGAATCAAACAGCTCCTGTAGCTCATCTCCACCCATCAGCAGCATTACAGACCTCCGCACGGCTCCATCTGTCTCTCGAGTGGCACAACAATAGTTTTCTAGACGATTTATCCATAGACGCCACCTTGGCGCAGCTGTGGCTGGGTCAATCAGTTGGCTAAACGGTGGTAATGAAGTAATTGAGGAGTGAATACTATTATTTAGCTGTGCTGGGAGTTGAGGATTCCCTGGTGGTTGAGGAGGATTGGCATTATCAGCATTGTCTTGCTGTGGGGCACTCATTGTCACACTCTCTCACCCCAGTGTTCTTTAATCGTTAATAATGTTTCCTTATAATTTCCTCCTTTTTCCGTAGACACTTCTTCGAGAGAGAAAAAAAAAAATATTTTTTTTAGTTTTTTTTTTCTTTGGGGGTCCACCTGCCAATCACACCCCCTCCTTTTTTTTTTTTTCCGTCAGTGTTGTGTAGTGTTTTTTTCTTCCTGCGCGCTTTCCCCTTCTTCACTGAAGGCTTCACTGCCTCGGGGAAAGACGCGTGTCAGTTTCTCGTAAACAGAGCGCTCTGTTAAGAGAGCACGCGCGTGCACCTCAGCGCGTCAATTTCAGCTGCTCCCATAGCAGCGAGGACACGCCCGAAGGCAGGGCGCTTCACAGAGCGATCCGCTCTCCGTGCTAATCCTCGTCTGGGGGCGGGCAGGGCTCACCGTCTTGGGCTTCCCCAATCGGGAAGCCGAGCCGCACCACCTTCACCGACGCAGGACTCCACACCAGGCAATCGGGCTCCACCAGCGGCCTTCGCCTCCTCCCAGCGGCCGACACCGCACCACGTGGTCTTCTTTGTTTTCCAGCGGCCGACACCACACCACGTTTCGGGTATGTCGTTACGATTCAACCACCTTATTATATGTGTTTAAATATAACGCAATGTCTCAGATCCCATCCTCGTCGCCATTGTAAACACGTGGCGCAGCGCTGCATGCAAAGACCACGCACAGACCCTTTCGTGTTGCAGCCACACTCGGAACTGCGTCACCGCAGTTCCTTCTTTATTTATAGACGTGTACTGCGTGCCCCTCCTGGACACAGCGAGCACGTTATGTTAAGCAAGGAGAGCCCGCATGGCTCTCCGCTCAACCTTTACAGGCTGCAGTTTGGTACTGGTGTGTTTGTCTTACAATAGTTATCTAGCACAGAAACTAAAACATTCCATGCCGCAATCTGATCGGAAGCCAAACTGAGGGATGCTTAAAATATCACGCGTGCTCAAATAGTCAGTAAGCTTCTTATTAATTGCATTCTCCGGTATTTTACAGGAAAAGGAATAAAGAATGAAGTGCCTGTTTTTAATCTCTAGTCATCGTCGTCTCACTAATAGGTTTTTTTATGTAGCTCTAACAACAACTTTTGCCAGATGAAAGAATCAATACACTAGACATTTGTAGGAAACAGTTAAAACGGAAAAAGTAAGGAGATGGCTAACATCATTTTAGTCAAATTCTTTTGGGACAAAAGTGTGAAATGATCTAAAACTGGATAAGTGAAAGAATACTCTTTTCTGGACTCAGAAATTTCAGCCAAAGATTCACAGATCTTCTTGGTTTTATCTAAGAAATACTGAGCTAGAAACAAGACTAGAGGGCATATTTACAAACCCCATGTGACACCGGAGCGTCACTTTTTGTGAAGCTCCTGTGGCGCTGTGCCCTGAGATGTATATACAAGGCAGCGTTAAGCCACTTTTTGCCGCTGCCTAGATTTTGTAAACCTGAGGCAGGGCCAAAATCTAACACCATCCCTAAGGTAGGAGTAGCATGGCGCAATGAGGAGAAATGCTTTCATTTCTCCTTGTTTTTTTGCTCTTCTAGAACTTTGTGCAACTTTCTTCTGCTAACCAGTATTAAAGTGCATTTGCTCCCACTTTAAAAATGGCTAAATTGGTTTATTCCTGATTGGCACATTTAACTTGCATTCAAGTTCCTAGAATGTCATGTCGTAAGTGCACCCAGGGCCTAGGCATTGTAGCCCATATTTATGAAAAATACGGCACAACCGTGCTAGCGCAGTTGTGCATCAACATTTTTGGCGCAAGCTTACGTTATTTCGTTGCGCCATATTTACAAGCCCTGTGTGACATTGGAGCATCACTTTTTGTGAAGCTCCAGTGGTGCTGTGCACTGCGCTGTATATTCAAGGCGGCATTAAGCCACTTTTTGTCACTGCCCAGATTTTGTAAACCTGAGGCAGCGCCAAAATCTAAGACCACTCTTAACCTTTTTAGTGCGGGCATCGGCCACTGGCCTTGCAGCCGCTTCCTGCTTCGATGGGGAAAACGGCCTTCCCCACGTTCGGGAAGGCCTCGTAAGAAAGGGGAGAGTCTCCCCTTTCTTACGAGGCCTTCCTGAAAATGTTTCCTGGCCCCCGGTCGCAGCTGTGCTGCGATCGGGGGCCAGGAAACACTTTCAGGTTTCCTGGCCCCCCGATCGCAGCACAGATGCGATCGGGGGGCCAGGAAAACTTTCAAAAGGCCTCGTAAGAAAGGGGAGAGTCTCCCCTTTCTTACGAGGCCTTCTGAAACTGTTTCGGGGGCCAGGAAACACCACTAGACACCAGGGATTTCACTTGGAGGGGGTCGGCCCCCTCAGAAAACGGGCCGCCCCCCCCCCCCGGGGGCATATTTAAAAAAAATAATAATGTAGGTGCCCCCCAGGGGAAATTTTATTAAAAAAAAAAAAAAAAATGAATAAAATAAAAAGACAGGGAGTCGCCCGTGGGCAGGGTGACCCCCTGTGGGGGCAATATTTTTTTTTTAGATGTTGTAGAGTTTCCCTGGGGGCCATTTTGGCCCCCTAGGAACCATAAAACAAGTAAAAAAATATAGAACTATATATAGATCTATATATATATAGATGTATCTATGTAGATATATCTATGTACATGGATATATCTATAGATATATCTATGTAGATATATATATATATATATATATATATATATATATATAGATAGATCTATATATATCAATCAATCAAAGAGATTTATAAAGCGTGCTACTCACCCGTGAGGGTCTCAAGGCGCTGGGGGGGTGCGGGAGAGGGAAAGGGGCTGGGAGGTTCACTGTTCGAAAAGCCAGGTTTTGAGGCCCTTCCTGAAAAGAAGTAGGTTTTGGGTCTTGCGAAGGTGGGTTGGGAGGGCGTTCCAGGTTTTGGGTGCAAGGTAGGAGAAGGATCTGCCCCCGGTGGTGGTGTGTTTGATGCGGGGGACAGAGGCGAGAGAGAGGTCAGCTGAGCGGAGGTTTCGTGTAGGGGTGTGGAAGGTGACTCTCGTTGAGGTAGGCAGGGCCTGTGTTGTGGAGTGATTTGTGTGCGAGGATGAGGATCTTGAAGGTGATCCTTTTGTCAATGGGGAGCCAGTGGAGGTCGAGGATGAGTCGTGCTGCTGAGTTCTGGATGCGTGTAGTTTGCGCTTGAGTTTTAGAGTGGTGCCGGCGTAGAGGGCGTTTCCGTAATCAAGTCTGCTGCTGATGAGTGCGTGAGTGACAGTTTTTCTGGTCTCTGTGGGGATCCATTTGAATGTTTTTTTCAGTATACGGAGTGTGTTGAAGCATGAGGAGGTGAGAGCGTTGATTTGTTGGGTCATCGAGAGGGAGGAGTCTAGGATGATGCCGAGGTTGCAGGCGTGGTTGGCGGGGGTGGGTGCAGGGCCTAGCGTGGTGGGCCACCATGAGGGGTCCCAGGTGTTTTTGTGTTGGCCAAAGAGGATTATTTTGGTTTTGCTTGAGTTGAGTTCAGGTGGTTGGCTGTCATATATATATCACTTTTGTCAATATGTGTGTGGTTTCCATGGGGGGAAAAGGGTCAGACTTGTCTAGTGGCAGTTTTAGTGCCATAAAGAAGCGCAGAAGGTTTATATGCCTACTGCAAAGAGCAAATCTGTATTTTATGTAAATAGCTGAGTACATTGGTAAAGTCAGCCATTACCTGCGCTATAATACCAATGAAATGTATGTGCCGGGTGGAGGGCGGCTATGGAGAGATGAAGGGCACTTTTGCTGGGTGGCAATGAGGGAATCCTAGGAGGAGGGAGTGGGAGCACCAATAATGATTGTTGGACTGGGCGCAGGAGGTGCTAAAGACTGTGATGAATGGTATGTGACAAGGTGTTTTTTGAGTGTCTTGAAAGAACGTGCTGATTGAGGGAAGAAGCGCAGGTAAGGTGGCCTCTACTGTTGCACGTATCTCACACACACCATCGATTTTGTGACTGTCTACGTAGGCTAGTGTTTTAGAGCAACAGCTTAGCCAATAGCAGAGATGGCATCTTGATGGATGACTGCTGCCTGCACTCAGGTTATGGAGGACCACTCTGACATAGGATCAGAGACTGAGACATCAGATACTGAGACAGCATCTGAGGGATAGGACAATGGCGCAGACTCTGGGAGTGATTTTTCAGTCGGAGGAGTCCCATTCGATAACTCCTCTTCCAGTACATTATGAGGGAGGTGATGAGGACAGTCCTGCTGTCCCTTCGCAAGCTGTTTGTGCAACTGGGTAATAGTGGGTTAGCCCAACCCAGAGAGCAGGTGAATGCGGCGGCAAGCAGAGAGAGAGAGAGTGCTCTCTTGGGAGCTCCCCAATTTAGTTCAGCCCCAAATTCCACCACCCAAATCGTATTGTGGAGACATCAAAATTATCTATGGCAAAACAAACTGGTTTTGTAAGGCAGGCACCTGTGTTTTTGGTCCTGGATTCGGCGGCCATATAGAGAAACACACTAAACCCAAACATTTCTGGAAACTAGACATTCGGGGGAGTCCACAGAGGTGTGACTTGTGGGGATTCCCCAAAGTTTTCTTACCCAGAATACCCTGCAAAGCTGAAATGTTGAATACAAACTCTATTTTTCTCGCATTTCTGTCACACAAACTACAGGAATATGCTGGGATCCACAAAATTCCAACCACTTAGTGACTCCTCACCTGTCCTGATAAAAACACTACCCCACATGAGTGCCTACACCTAGTGCATGCGTTAGGAATGGATCACCCCAGGGTCAACAGCTGCCTCATGTAAGGACCAACATTGACCGTTGTGTGATCTATTCCTGTCGCGGGCACCAGGCCTACCCACACAAGTGAGGTATCATATTTATCGGGAGACTTGGGGGAACGCTGGGTGGAAGGAAATTTGTGGCTCCTCTCAGATTCCAGAACTTTCTGTCACCGAAATGTGAGGAAAACGTGTTATTTCAGCCACATTTTGAGGTTTTCAAAGGATTCTGGGTAACAGAACCTGTTCAGAGCCCCACAAGTCACCTCATCTTGGATTCCCCTGGGTTTCTAGTTTTCAAAAATGTGCTGGTTTGCTAGGTTTCCCCAGGTGCTGGCTGAGCTAGAGGCCAAAATCCACAGGTAAGTACTGTTTTCTATGAAAAAATTTGATGTGTCCACGTTGTGTTTTGGGGCATTTCCTGTCGCGGGCGCTAGGCCTACCCACACAAGTGAGGTATCATTTTTATCAGGAGACTTGGGGGAACTTTGGGTGGAAGGAAATTTGTGGCTCCTCTCAGATTCCAGAACTTTCTGTCACCATAATGTGAGGAAAACTTGTTTTTTTAGCCACTTTTTGAGGTTTGCAAAGGATTCTGGGTAACAGAACCTGGTCAGAGCCCCACAAGTCACCCCATCTTGGATTTACTTAGGTCTCTAGTTTTCAAAAATGCACGGGTTTGGTAGGTTTCCCTATGTGCCGGCTGAGCTAGAGGCCAAAATCTACAGGTAGGCACTTTGCAAAAAACAGCTCTGTATTCTGTCAAAAAATTTGATGTGTCCACGTTGTGTTTTGGGGCATTTCCTGTCGCGGGCGCTAGGCCTACCCACACAAGTGAGGTATCATTTTTATCGGGAGACTTGGGGGAACGCTGGGTGGAAGGAAATTTGTGGCTCCTCTCAGATTCCAGAACTTTCTGTCACCGAAATGTGAGGAAAACTTGTTTTTTTAGCCACATTTTGAGGTTTGCAAAGGATTCTGGGTAACAGAACCTGGTCAGAGCCCCACAAGTCACCCCATCTTGGATTTCCCTAGGTCTCTAGTTTTCAAAAATGCACGGGTTTGGTAGGTTTCCCTATGTGCTGGCTGAGCTAGAGGCCAAAATCTACAGGTAGGCACTTTGCAAAAAACAGCTCTGTATTCTGTCAAAAAATGTGATGTGTTCACGTTGTGTTTTGGGGCATTTTCTGTCGCGGGCGCTAGGCCTACCCACACAAGTGAGGTATCATTTTTATCGGGAGACTTGGGGGAACGCTGGGTGGAAGGAAATTTGTGGCTCCTCTCAGATTCCAGAACTTTCTGTCACCGAAATGTGAGGAAAACTTGTTTTTTTAGCCACTGTTTGAGGTTTGCAAAGGATTCTGGGTAACAGAACCTGGTCAGAGCCCCACAAGTCACCCCATCTTAGATTCCCCTAGGTCTCTAGTTTTCAAAAATGCACAGGTTTGGTAGGTTTCCCTATGTGCCGGCTGAGCTAGATGCCAAAATCTACAGGTAGGCACTTTGCAAAAAACAGCTCTGTATTCTGTCAGAAAATGTGATGTGTCCACGTTGTGTTTTGGGGCATTTCCTGTCGCGGGCGCTAGGCCTACCCACACAAGTGAGGTATCATTTTTATCGGGAGACTAGGGGGAACGCTGGGTGGAAGGAAATTTGTGGCTCCTCTCACATTCCAGAACTTTCTGTCACCGAAATGTGAGGAAAACTTGTTTTTTTAGCCACTTTTTGAGGTTTGCAAAGGATTCTGGGTAACAGAACCTGGTCAGAGCCCACAAGTCACCCCATCTTGGATTCCCCTAGGTCTCTAGTTTTCAAAAATGCACAGGTTTGGTAGGTTTCCCTATGTGCCGGCTGAGATAGAGGTCAAAATCTACAGGTAGGCACTTTGCAAAAAACAGCTCTGTATTCTGTCCAAAAATGTGATGTGTCCACGTTGTATTTTGGGGCATTTCCTGTCGCGGGCGCTAGGCCTACCCACACAAGTGAGGTATCATTTTTATCAGGAGACTTGGGGGAATGCTGGGTGGAAGGAAATTTGTGGCTCCTCTCAGATTCCAGCACTTTCTGTCACCATAATGTGAGGAAAACTTGTTTTTTTAGCCACTTTTTGAGGTTTGCAAAGGATTCTGGGTAACAGAACCTGGTCAGAGCCCCACAAGTCACCCCATCTTGGATTTCCCTAGGTCTCTAGTTTTCAAAAATGCACGGGTTTGGTAGGTTTCCCTATGTGCCGGCTGAGCTAGAGGCCAAAATCTACAGGTAGGCACTTTGCAAAAAACAGCTCTGTATTCTGTCAAAAAATGTGATGTGTTCACGTTGTGTTTTGGGGTATTTTCTGTCGCGGGCGCTAGGCCTACCCACACAAGTGAGGTATCATTTTTATCGGGAGACTTGGGGGAACTCTGGGTGGAAGGAAATTTGTGGCTCCTCTCAGATTCCAGAACTTTCTGTCACCGAAATGTGAGGAAAACTTGTTTTTTTAGCCACTGTTTGAGGTTTGCAAAGGATTCTGGGTAACAGAACCTGGTCAGAGCCCCACAAGTCACCCCATCTTAGATTCCCCTAGGTCTCTAGTTTTAAAAAATGCACAGGTTTGGTAGGTTTCCCTATGTGCCGGCTGAGCTAGATGCCAAAATCTACAGGTAGGCACTTTGCAAAAAACAGCTCTGTATTCTGTCAAAAAATGTGATGTGTCCACGTTGTGTTTTGGGGCATTTCCTGTCGCGGGCGCTAGGCCTACCCACACATGTGAGGTATCATTTTTATCAGGAGACTTGGGGGAATGCTGGGTGGAAGGAAATTTGTGGCTCCTCTCAGATTCCAGCACTTTCTGTCACCGAAATGAGAGGAAAACGTGTTTTTTTAGCCACATTCTGAGGTTTGCAAAGGATTCTGGGTAACAGAACCTGGTCAGAGCCCCACAAGTCACCCCATCTTGGATTCCCCTAGGTCTCTAGTTTTCAAAAATGCATAGGGTTGGTAGGTTTCCCTAGGTGCCGGCTGAGCAAGAGGCCAAAATCTACAGGTAGGCTCTTTGCAAAAAACAGCTCTGTTTTCTGTCAAAAAAATGGGATGTGTCCAAGTTGTGTTTTGGGTCATTTCCTGTTGCGGGCGCTAGGCCTACCCACACAAGTGAGGTATCATTTTTATCGGGAGACTTGGGGGAACATAGAATAGCAAAACAAGTGTTATTGCCCCTTATCTTTCTCTACATTTTTTCCTTCCAAATATAAGAGAGTGTGTAAAAAAGACGTCTATTTGAGAAATGCCCTGCAATTCACATGCTAGTATGGGCACCCCGGAATTCAGAGATGTGCAAATAACTACTGCTCCTCAAAACCTTATCTTGAGCCCATTTTGGAAATGCAAAGGTTTTCTTGATACTTATTTTTCACTCTTCATATTTCAGCAAATGAATGGCTGTATACCCAGTATAGAATGAAAACCAACTGCGGGGTGCAGCTCATTTATTGGCTCTGGGTACCTAGGGTTCTTGATGAACCTACAAGCCCTTTATATCCCCGCAACCAGAAGAGTCCAGCAGACAAAACAGTATATTGCTTTTGAAAATCTGACATCGCAGGAAAAAGTTACAGAGTAAAACATAAAGAAAAATGGCTGCTGTTTTCAGCTCAATTTCAATATTTTTTTATTTCAGCTGTTATTTTCTGTAGGAAACCTTGTAGGATCTACACAAATGACCCCTTGCTGAATTCAGAATTTTGTCTAGTTTTAAGAAATGTTTAGCATTCCGGGATCCAGCATTGGTTTCACACCCATTCCTGTCATTAACTGGAAGGAGGCTTAAAGCACCAAAAATAGTAAAAATGGGGTATGTCCCAGTAAAATGCCAAATTTGTGTTGAAAAATTTGGTTTTCTGATTCAAGTCTGCCCGTTCCTGAAAGGTGGGAAGATAGTGATTTCAGCAGCAGAAACCCTTTGTTGATGGCATTTTCAGGGAAAAAACCACAAGCCTTCATCGGCAGCCCTTTTTTCCCATTTTTTTGGAAAAAAAGAAATTTTCACTGTATTTTGGCTATTTTCTTGGTCTCCTCCAGGGGAAACCACAAACTCTGGGTACCATTGGAATCCCTAGGATGTTGGAAAAAAGGACGCAAATTTGGCGTGGTTAGCTTATGTGGACAACAAGTTATGAATGCCTAAGCGCGAACTACTCCAAATTGCCAAAAAAGGGCTCAGCCCTGGGGGGGAAAAGGCCCAGCAGCTAAGGGGTTAAGGTGGTATTAGCATAGTGCAATGAGGAGAAATGCTTTAATTTCTCCTTGTTTTTTGCTCTTCTAGAACTTGGTGCACCTTTCCTCTGCTAACCAGGATTAAAGCGCATTTACTCCCACTTTAAAAATGGCTAAAGTGGCTTATTCCTGATTGGCACATTTAACTTGCATACAAGTTCCTAGAATGTCATGTTGTAAGTGCACCCAGGGCCTAGGGATTGTGGCCCATATTTATGAAAAATAATGCACAACAAAGCTAGTGCATTTGTGCGTCAACATTTTTAATGCGAGCTGAAGTCATTCCCTAGCGCCATTTGTGTGCCAAATTTAACAAATTAAGCACAATGGTGCTAAGGAATGGCTAGCGTGAAAAAAAAATTATGCACACATTGCAACATGCCATAAGGAAACATGACACTAATGCTGCAAAAGTGGCGGTAGACCATTTTGTGCCATGTATATGACACAAAACGGGTTAGCGCCATTTTTTACTGCATCAGTTTAAAAAAAAATGCACACGAAGGAAAAATAGAAATTGAAAGACTAGATGGAGATTGCAGGCTAGGAGAGACCATAGGGTCACCCCAATCACCCAAATACCAGCCAGGAGGGTCCAGCAAGGTCCCAGGAGAAGGAGAATGTGAAGAGGAAGCACAAGTATTGCTTCAGTGAGGCGGAGCATGACAATCTGGTCAGAGAGGTGACGGAGCACCAACACCAGCTCTTCATCACCTCCAAATTGCCAATAGGTAGGAGAGACACAATATGGCAGACAATAGTAGACAAAGTCAACAGCGTGGCAGAGGTGAAGAAGTCTGTCACCGAATGCAAGAAGCGCTGGCACAATTGCAAGTGCAGGACTAAGGAGAAACTGTCCAGGAACCGAAAGGCAGCACTACAGACTAAAGGTGGATGTCCTGCACCACAGGAGGACCTGGATGAGCCGGAGGAGATGGTCGCGGCGGTAATCCTGGAGGAACTGGTCACTGGAATAGCAGGACCGGACAGCTCAGACTACCAAGAACTACCGTAAATGCAGGGTACATTGCAGGGGGGTGTATCTAGAATTCCACAAATGGCAGAAGGGGGAGGCACATAGGACACACTCAATACATGCTAAAGGGTTGCATCAGGACACATAGGCCCTGAATCAAGACTCACCATCCTTACCCAAGCCACACATGTACTGATGCTTTGGTTGTGCAATGCACTCCAACATATACACAACGTGGACATAAGCTGTAAATATGCAGCACATTGCCTGGAAGGGACGTTCAAATAGTGTGGCTGTGGCAGTGCCACAACAACACCCATTGCATATTGTCAAAGCCCCTGTACCTCCACAACTAGGACATCAGAGACTAGGACTGAGGTCAATACCACCCCAGGGGTGGTGTCAGGGTGGCGTAACTGGCCAAAACGCTTTCCTTGCTCCTTTTCTCATTGCCCTTCTCATGTGTGCTGCATCTTGAAATGCCACCTTAGCAAAAATAGCTTTTACATGTGCAGGAACGGACACCTCTCTGCATAGATACAAATTATCCCCTCAAGACGGGCACCCCTTCATCATGCTGCAACAATGCCTGTGTTGGCGTAGGGAGAACAAATCTGTGCAGGCGCAGGGGGAATTGCAGGGATGTACCGTATTCTAGTAAACATGGCACATCCCTGCATTTCTAAACTGGTGCAGTATTGTGCAACACATATTGCTGCTTCACTGTGCTGGGCCACTTGAGAAAAAATCTGCCCTAAAGTGTGCAACCTGTGGAACACAACCCACACAGGGTAAACCCACAACAACTCACACACAACTCTATGCGCCATATGGGAATTGCCACAAAATAAAACACTTGCAACACGTGGAGCATGTCTGTGAACATCATGTGTGCAGCTGTACAAGTAGAAGCAATGTCACTATTGGACAATACAGAGTGTATTGTGTGAAAGGTTGGTTTACTGCTTACTGGCACATTCAACATGCGTGATAATTGGCACAAGTGGCATCAATGTTGCACTACTGGCACAATGTAATTCAAATAATATTCCATGTGGAACCAAGCTGCACATTTCCCTAGTGCCACATCTACAAAGTCACAAAATGCATGCAACGATCCCCAATCAACAACACATAGCTGTTGCTGATATCCTGTGTGCAAGTAAATGTTACAAAGTTAGGGAGGGACAATCCAATGGGGCAGACAGTCCATAATGGTTGGACTGCCACCTCGAATTAGCACCTGTGTGCCAATGCATCATTGCACCAAAAGAGTGACAGCACACATTACAATGCTGTGGCAATGTCCACCATAGTGAACAGGAAGGCTAATTACATGCCACCATTGTGTCAGCGGCAGGGACAAGGAGCCTGCAAGGGAGTAGGTGGTGTAGGATAAAATCACAAAGGCCCAGATGTAATAGGAAATAATGGTGTTTCACACTACCTCAAATGCGGCAGCATTGTGCACCGTCATTTTCAAAATGCACTGATGGCCAGTTTTCACTAAAATACAGGGCACCCATGTGTCACTCCCTGATGCCAGGGCTAAATTAGCTGACATGGGCCAATGCAGCAAGCCTTGCACCATAGTGCAAGGATGGCTGCGATGATGGGGGAGATTGTTTTTTGTGAAGGAAGGAATGCCTTTCTGCACAAAAGCATTCCAAAAAGGCCATTAGTTCTGTTCATGTGTGTTGCTAAATGCAGCACACATGGAACAAGCTCAAAATGAGGAGTAAACATGGCATTTTACAACATTGCCCGATGCCAATGCCACCCCTGGGGTGGTGTGATATGTTGGCAAGGACTCTGGTTTACAAAAACGTTTCAATCTGAGGCACTGTCTAAAAGGAATGAGTGTTGCTGTGGCATGCCTACACCAACACCCACTGCGCCCCCCTATCACACAAGGTGCTGCGTGTGAAGGGGCCCTCTGAACATGGCCATAAACTGTAATAAGTCATTTAGCGCCACTTTGTAACACCGTCACAAGGCATTGTGCCACCCGAGTGTCAGTAACATGTCACTGAGCTTCCAGTAGCAAATAAATGATGTGCCATGTCAACAGCCACAACAATCTAAGATTGACTTTACACTATCTCATTGCTGAGGATGATGGCTTACATCCTGACTGTCCTGGATTTTACAGATGACATGGATGACCAGATGCCGACCATCAATATAGAAACTCTCCAAGTTGTCCTAGGATCCCACCAGACACCACCTCAAGTCGCATGGAGGATACACAGCATTGGGGGACCTCCACATGAACCAACAGCTACCAACACACATCACCAGCCAGTACTGAAACACCCCTGGACTCCGAGGACCCACGGATCACCTTTCAGAGGACACTGGTAGGAGTCCAGCGGGAGAAGGTCAAGCAGGTGTGGGTGGGGATGATAAGCATAGCAGGCAGTCTGGAGGGAGTGCAGAGATGCCTCCCTCCAAATAAGGACAACTCAGCTGCCATCAGAGGCACCCACTCCTCGCTTAGTGGACTCAAGCAGTCCTTGGCCGAAATGGCTGCTGTCATGAGGGAGAGGCTTCAACAATTGCTCTCTCACACGGACATCAGCATGACAGACAACAGGCTGGGGGCTATGCAGAATACCCTGGAGTCCATACAGCGAGAAGTAGCCTCCCTCAGGGAAAACATGGCTGCCCATCACTGTGATGTTGCTGTGGTGTTGAAAAATCAGCAGTTCTTCCTTGCTGCTGTGATGCCTTATGTGTTCCCACAAATGGCAGCTGCTGGGACCTTTGACTCCACATCTCTATCCCCTGATGTGTGTGTGGCCCCCACAACAGCACCAGCTATGGCACAGGAGGCAACACACACATCAGAGGATGAAGATGTGGAAGGAATAACATTCACAAGAAAACCCACCCAGTAGCACCAGTTTGTGCCACTTGGACAGTATCTCCTTAGTTCTGGGCTTAAGATCATGCCAGCGTTGTGGCATCAGGAAATGTGCCCTCTTCACTCAACCACTGTTGACTTGTCTGCTATGTAAAGTCATTGTCTCCATTCTTACCTATTGGCAATTTGAAACCTCCTCCCTAATGCACACTTCTTATATGTCTCATGACATGTCCCTCAACTAAGGTTCACTCATGGGGTCTTTGAAATGGACATTGTATAGCATTTGAAAATACACTTGCACCTGATGACGGGTCCATGTCGGACTATGGCGACCCGCACACAAATGCAACTTCTGCTGTCTCTGCCCCTGACAGCACGAAAATCGACCAGGGAGCCAACCTTCTGATTGGCTCCCCGCAGTGTTCGCGGGACGGATGGGCCATACAAGAGGCGGCTCCACCATACGGGGAATGGTCGATCAGGAGGAGAAGACGGAAGGACGAGACCGGCGAGAAAAGAAGGAGCGACAACGGGAGGATGGCTATCGGAGATCCCTGGGATCCCCGGGAGGAAAGCGGACCAGAAGCGGACCTCACCCAGTCCCGATCCAGTTACGGAGACGGCTGGCCCCGGGGAGCACACGAGTGAGCCTGCCATGCTTCAGGAGAAGCGTGGCCAAACCAGGTACGGGTGTGGGACACGGGGAAAGGAGAGGGAGGTGGGTGGCGGAAGGGACTAAAAGGGCACAATCATCACAGGCACGAATGGGTGGGTAAAAAGGGCAGGGAAAGGGGGAGAGACGGAAGGACCAAGCATAGGGAGACCGGAAAAAGAAAAAAAAAACATGAAGAACGTAGAGCAAAGGAAAGAGAAGTAAACAAAGAGGGGGAGAAGAACAGTGTCAGAAAACTAAGAAAACTCCAGTCATTCAAGAGAATAAGAGAAGGGAATCCATAACACAACAGAAGAGGAAAACTTGGATAGCAGCAACCAGAAAATAGACAGAAAGAAGAAAGAGAAAAGAGAAACTCATCCCCACGGGAAACAGGGAAGGAGAGCGAAACAAGAAACAAACAGGGTGAAGGAAGAACCAGTACAGGAAAGACCAGAACAGAACAGAGGAGGCGAAGAGAGACAGGGAAAAGAATTGTAGAGACATTAGAGAGAAGAGGAGAGATAGGGAAAGAAAGAAAGGTGTAAAACAACCACTTACCGTACCTATTCTTCTTCTGTCCCCACACTCTTCCAGAGAGGCCTATGGAAAGAAGAAGACGAGATTAGCGCCTAAAAGAGAGAAGACGTCTACCAATCCATACCTTAGATGCAACCCACAGAAAAGAAAAGAAAGAAAAAGAAATAATTACTCTGTAAAGAATAATAACGCATATTTACCTAAAGAAACAAACAGTCTGGTGTACTCGGTCGTCCAACCTACGACAAAGTGGTGTCAGAAGAGGGATTTAATACCAATTAAAACGCAGAATGGAGGAAAAACCCACGATGGCGGATGTTATAGCGCAGTTAGCGGAGGGACAACGGCATCTCCAATTAATGTGGGAACAACAGATGAAAGACGCTCGAGAGGAGCGTGAGGCCTTACAAACCGCCCTTAAAAGCCAGGCCACCATCATGGTGAACAACCAACTAGTCCATGAGATCGCACTTGGCAAGCTAACTGAGACTATTGCCCACACTAAGGTACACCCCAACGTACCGAGTAGCGTGTTACAAAAATATCAGGACCAGGAAGATCCAGACTCCTTTTTCCTTAATTTTGAAAGGGTGGCAAGCTCGGCTAGTTGGCCAGAAGAGAAGTGGGGCCAGTATATTGCCCCACTGTTGATGGGGCAATTACAAGCAACGTATCAAGGTATCAATCCTACTGGTACCCTCCCATATAAAGACATAAAGAAGACCATCCTAGAAAGGGTAGGACTTGACAGCGAGAGTTATTGGTCCAAGTTCCGCCACATGAAGTGGCTGCCACAGGAAAACCCGCGTACCCTATACTACCGGGTACAACATGCTGCGGGTCGATGGTTGCATCCCACAGAGAAGACCCGAGAAGAGATGTTTGACGTAATCGTATTGGAACAATTCCTAGAAGCCCTACCCAATACTACCCGTAATTGGTTTCGCCAACATCCTGGGTTGAGCAACGAGACGGCTATTGTGCTAGCCTGTGCATTTCACAGGAGTCCAGACTTTAGAGCCAACCCCAGCAGAACCCCAGTTCCCTCCCCTGTGTGACCTAATATAGGAAGAGGAGCCACCCCTTGGCCTCTAAGTACGCACGATCCCGACAGAGTACGGCTACCCCATCATTCCCAATCCTCTTTCCCCACGATCGGACCACAATGTTATCACGGATCGGAATGGGGGCACATAGCACGGTATTGCCCTCAGAAAAAGGACATGGAAGAGCCCATGGAAATAGGGGTTACAAAAGGAAGGGTTTTCTGGGCCGGCGAAACCAAACCTACATATACCCTCCCTATCCTGCTCAATGGAAAGGAAAGGGTAGCCCTGGTGGACTCGGGTTGTATCTAGAGTGTTATCCATCAAGAACTGGTCGAACCCGGACAAGGAGTAACCCAGGCACAGGTATTAATCGCCTGTGTCCACGGGGACCAAGAGTACTACCCGGTGGCCATCATCGATTTTCAGTGGAGAGGAGAGGAAGAACAGCTCAGGGTGGGGGTATTACCGCACCTGGAAGAGGATGTTATCATTGGGACTGACTATGCAGCCTTTTCTCTTTTATTGACCAAAGCAGGACAGGAACATATGTTGAAAAAATGGTGGCACGAAGTGCCAAATGATACGGGAATGGTGGATGGTCGGCAACCCAAAATTCGTCTGAGTAAACAACAGAAAAGGATACAAAAACAGCAATATGTAAGAAAAGACTACGGAAACAGCAAACCGAAACCAGGAGCCATAGGCAAGGTATATACAGTGGCCAGAGATTTTAGACAGAGTCAGAGGGATGATCCCTCTTTAAAGAATGCATGGCAAAAGGCTTTGAGTAGCGAGGAGCCCGGGGTGGGACCGAAATTCCACATCCACAATCATCTCTTATATAGGGTTCCCCAGACTTCTGACGGCAGGCAGAGACAATTAGTGGTCCCCTGTAGTCATCGACAACAAGTCCTACAGTTGGCCCATGGGAACCAAGGGGAAGGGCATCTAGGTAGGGAAAAGACCGAGGAGGCAATACTCAGAAGATTTTATTGGCCCGGGGTCTTCGGGGATATTCGTAGATATTGCTCGAACTGTCCGAAATGCCAATTATATAATCCTGTCACATAATCCCCCTACTCCATTACAGCCTCTCCCAATTATAGAGACCCCTTTTTCTCGGGTTGGCATGGATATAATCGGTCCCCTCGTCCCGTCCTGTAGAGGTAGACAGTATGTCCTGGTACTGGTTGATTACGCCACTTGTTACCCCGAGGCGATTCCTCTTCCCAGTATGCACACAAACATAATAGCCCAAGCCATGATTGAGTTTTTCTCCAGGGTCGGGTTTCCCAAGGAGATCTTAACTGACCAAGGCCCCCCTTTTATGTCCCAGCTTATATGGGAAGTAAGACCTTGGGGATAAAGCAAATTAGGACGTCAGTGTATCATCCACAAACCAATGGTCTTGTGGAATGGTACAACCGGATTATTAAAGCCTTACTCAGGAAAAGCATTGCTGAGGATGGGAGGGATTGGGAGAAAAAACTACCCCTGGTACTGTATGCAATATGTACACATACTCAATCCTCCCTAGGTCATAGGGGGTGATTCTAACCCTGGCGGTCGGTGTTAAAGCGGCGGCCAACCCGCCAACAGGCTGGCGGTAAAAAATATGGAATTCTGACCCTGGCGGGAACCGCCAACACAGACAGCCACTTTAACACTCCGACCGCCACGGCGGTACAAACAAACAGCGCGGCGGTCACCGCCAACAGCCAGGCGGCAGACAATGTACCGCCCACCCTATCACAACTCACCAATCCGCCACCTTTTCCGGGGCGGGAGCACCGCCGATAAAACACGGCGGAAACAGACTACGAACGGGAAAACGCTCACCACTACGCACTCCAGGAGGAAGGAGGACAGCATGGAACCCGAATTAAACATCCTACCTGCTCTCGTCTACCTTCTCATCTACCACGAGTACGAAGTCCGGCGCAGACGACAACGGTGAGTACTGCACCTACGACACACGGGAGGGGGGAGGAAGAAAGGTTACGGGCACACACATATGCGACCCCCCCCCCCAACTATGTACACACCAATGCAGAGCAACAAGTCACAGTGACACCACCCAAACACCCCAGAAAAATGCTAGGACATAATCAAATTTGGAATAAATATTTATGTACCAAAAAGGTCCTGAAAAATATCGTACAACCATGAAAGATATTCACAAGAAAACAAATGACATACACATCAGTGTATAACTGAAGTAACAAGTCCTGCACATCCTACAAATTCATCATGTCCGTGGGCCAAAGTTTTGAGAAACAAGGGCAAAGCCCACACAGGAGACCTGAGTCCTTTGGAGAGAACACTGCAGGGGCATCAGATGTAAAAACTACAGGCACCTCAGGGGGAAGGGAAGGGGGGGGCACCACAGCCACATGAGTCCACGACGCCAGATCCACGAGGAGCCACCATGCCCACTGTACCATCCTGGGGAGTGCAAAGCCACAGTCTCTCAATGTCTCTACAGTGGGTGGGCTGCCCACTGGACCATCCTGGGGAGTGCAAAGCCACAGTCTCTCAATGTCTCTACAGTGGGTGGGCTGCCCACTGGACCATCCTGGGGAGTGCAAAGCCACAGTCTCTCAATGTCTCTACAGTGGGTGGGCTGCCCACTGTACCATCCTGGGGAGTGCAAAGCCACAGTCTCCCAATGTCTCTACAGTGGGTGGGCTGCCCACTGGACCATCCTGGGGAGTGCAAAGCCACAGTCCATCAGGTGGATGACAGTCTCCACTGGTCAAGGAGGAGGCATGGTGGACACAGTGAACCATAAACAGTGATTGAGACGGCGGTGCCCAGCGGAGCGGTGCTTCACAGGAAGGGCCCAGCGGAGAGGTGGAGAGACAGCGGTGCCCAGCGGAGCGGTGCTTGACAGGAAGGGCCCAGCGGAGCGGTGTTTGAGACGGCGGTGCCCAGCGGAGCGGTGCTTGAGAAGAAGGGCCCAGCGGAGCGGTGCTTGAGAAGAAGGGCCCAGCGGAGAGGTGGAGAGACAGCGGTGCCCAGCGGAGCGGTGCTTGAGATGAAGGGCCCAGCGGAGCGGTGCTTGAGAAGAAGGGCCCAGCGGAGAGGTGCTTGAGAAGAAGGGCCCAGCGGAGCGGTGTTTGAGAAGAAGGGCCCAGCGGAGAGGTGGAGAGACAGCGGTGCCCAGCGGAGCGGTGCTTGAGATGAAGGGCCCAGCGGAGCGGTGTTTGAGAAGAAGGGCCCAGCGGAGAGGTGGAGAGACAGCGGTGCCCAGCGGAGCGGTGCTTGAGAGGAAGGGACCAGCGGAGAGGTGGAGAGACAGCGGTGCCCAGCGGAGCGGTGCTTGAGACGGCGGGGCCCTGTTCAGCGGTGCTCTTCTCCACGGCGGGCCCTGTTCAGCGGTGCTCTTCTTCACCGCGGGCCCTGTTCAGCGGTGCTCTTCTGCACGGCGGGGCCCTGTTCAGCAGTGCCTATCTTCACGGCGGGCCCTGTTCAGCGGTGCTCTTCTGCACGGCGGAGCCCTGTTCAGCGGTGCTCTTCTTCACCGCGGGCCCTGTTCAGCGGTGCTCTTCTCCACGGCGGGCCCTGTTCAGCGGTGCTCTTCTTCACCGCGGGCCCTGTTCAGCGGTGCTCTTCTTCACCGCGGGCCCTGTTCAGCGGTGCTCTTCTGCACGGCGGGGCCCTGTTCAGCGGTGCCTATCTTCACAGCGGGCCCTGTTCAGCGGTGCTCTTCTGCACGGCGGGGCCCTGTTCAGCGGTGCTCTTCTGCACGGCGGGGCCCTGTTCAGCGGTGCCTATCTTCACGGCGGGCCCTGTTCAGCGGTGCTCTTCTTCACCGCGGGCCCTGTTCAGCGGTGCTCTTCTCCACGGCGGGCCCTGTTCAGCGGTGCCTATCTTCACCGCGGGCCCTGTTCAGCGGTGCTCTTCTGCACGGCGGGGCCCTGTTCAGCGGTGCTCTTCTCCACGGCGGGCCCTGTTCAGCGGTGCTCTTCTTCACCGCGGGCCTTGTTCAGCGGTGCTCTTCTCCACGGCGGGCCCTGTTCAGCGGTGCTCTTCTCCACGGCGGGGCCCTGTTCAGCGGTGCTGATCCAGCAGGTCAAGGGAGCCAGACCTGGCCTGGACTCCCTGCTCAGTCGCCCTCGGACCGTGACGTTTCGGGACCCTTCGGGGACGGACTCCTGGCCTCCTTAGTGTCCTCCTTCCCAGCTGGGATGTGGCATGTGGGGTCCACCTTCTCCGCGCTCCTGCTGCCCTTCCGCTCCTTTGATGGGGCTCTCGGGCCCTTGCCTCCCCAAGATGGTGTGGCTGGTGAAGTGGCCGCACATTGCTCCTTGGGGGCAGCCCTGTCGGTCCTCGCACGGCGGCCCTTGTTTTTGCGGGTCCTCTTGCCGGGGGGGGGGGCTGGACGTGTCCTTGCTGCTGATCGATGTGTCACTGCTGGCAAAGGGTGGGCTCCAGAACCCATGCACAACAGTGACACCCGAATCTGGGCTGGTGGTGGCTGCGGTGCTCTTGGGACTCTTTGAAGATGGATGGGGGAGCTCATCGGGGGGAAAGAGGTCAAGGTTAGCCATGAAAAGTTTTTTAGGGCCAAGGTAAAGGGTAGGAGAAGTGGAGATGGAAGTGGAGGTAGAGGAGGTGGTTGGAGGAGAGTCAGGTGTGCTGTCATTGGGTGAAGGTGCTGGTGCTGTAGGCTGTCGTGAGGTGGATGGCTGTTGGGTGGGTGGCTGCCTGCGTTTGTGTGTCTTGGAAGAGGGGGTGACAGACACAGTGGGAGAGGACACAGGGGACGTGTAAACGGTAGTGGGGGTGGTGACTGCACGAGTGTGGACTGTACTGGAGGGTGAGGTGGTGATGGAAGCACTGGCTGATGTTGGGGTGCATGCAGGTGTGAGTGTAGACATCACAGGCAGGGAGGAGGGAGACGAGGAGGAGGGGGACACAGGGGTGGCAGTGGCTGTTGGCATGTCTGCATCTGGGTGTTGCTTGGGTGAGTGTTTGTGGGATCTGTGGTGCTTGTGTTTGGATGAGCTGCTCTTGGGTGTTGAGGTGTGTGCAGGCTGGTCTGATGGTGTGGATGGGATAGGCTGAGGAACAGGAGACAGAGAAAGGCTGGAGGCAGTAAGAAGAGGGAGGCTGGAAACAGGGACAATGGCTGCCGTCAGTGCTGAGGCCAGAGCAGTGAACGCTCGTTGATGGGCAGCCTGACCCGAATGAATGCCCTCCAGGTACGCATTGCTCTGTTGCACCTCCCTTTGCACACCCTGGATGGCATTCAAAAGGGTCGTCTGCCCAACAATGAGCGTCCTTACCAGGTCAATGAGCTCCGCACTGAGGGCAGCAGGGGCAACAGGGGCAGGGGCTGAGGTGCCTGGGGCGAAGGAAACGCGCGCCTTCCTGGGCGAACGGGCACGGAGCGAAGACTGAGGGGCTGCTGGGAGGGCGGGGCTGGTGCGCTGGGTGGCGGCTGTACCTGTAGAGGTGGGGGGCACGGATGTTGCCGCCACCGCTAGGGAGCTCCCATCCGAGGACGTGTCGCTTTCGCTGCTCTCACCAGCGCTCCCCGTCGTGGTGCTCCCCTCGCCCTCCGGATCACTGGTGCCCTCGGTGTCTGTTCCTGGGCCCACCGGGGCATTGTGTCCTGCAGCTCCCTCGTGCTCCGATGCCAAATCTCCTCCGCCTGATGATGCTAATGCACACATGCACAAGAAGATGAAGAGAAAGGGTGGGGGGAGAAAAAAGAAGACCAGGTTGAGTGCATGCAATGTCAACACCGTTGGCGGAGAGGACAGACACAGGAGCCTATGGCACTAAGCCGCGCATTCGGGGTACACTACTCAGTACTACTGACTAGGACAACAGGCCAAGAGACGTCAAACGCGCACATGGGAGATGCTGGACCTTCAATGGCTGTACTTGTCACCCTACCGAGGTGGGGGCCGGGGGCACAGGGCCATGCCTAAGGGAGAGGACTACACTACAGAAAGCGCCCTGGCCTAATGTCACCCACAGCCCTCCTCCCCCACCCAGATGCCTCCACTGCGCAGAAAGATAGGAGAATGTGCTGATACTCACCCCCTTGTGTCTGCTGTGATTTCTTAAAGCGCCCATCCAATTCTGGGTAGGCCACCGCCAGGATCCGGGACATCAGGGGGGTCATGGTGCGACTGGCACCCCTCCTCGGTTGGGAGGCCATCCCCAGCAGTGTTTCTGCGGTCTTCCTTGTTCCGCGGCGGATGTCCTCCCACCTCTTGCGGCAGTGGGTGCCCCGTCTGTTGTGGACCCCCAAGTTCCGGACTTCCTTGGCGATGGCACGCCAAATCTCGATCTTCTGATGGGCGCTGACCTATTTGACATGTACAGGGTGGAAAGGAGGAAATCATCAATGACCTGCATGTTAGATGTGATTGCCCCCCCCACCAACTTTGCCATATGGCACATGCTCTCATCTGTTGTGTGTTGCACTCCTCATTCGCCCCCCACCCCACCAACTTACATCCACCCCAATCCACACAGGCATAGCCCATTCCATGTGCACCCGGTGTACTCACTTGTTGGTCTGGAGGACCGTAGAGTAGCGCATACTGGGGGAGGACCCCATCCACGAGCTTCTCCAACTCTTCAGACGTGAAGGCAGGGGCCCTTTCCCCAGTCGCAGCAGCCATTGTATCTTCCAGACCAAGGTCACAGCAGCACTTGCAGTATAGGTCCTCTCCTGTGGATGATCAGGTCTCGAGTGATTAAGCAGATAGAAAATGGCGGTCACGCCCGCGGCGGTGCGTACCGCGGCGGTGCGTACCGCGACCGCCGGCGCACTTCGTCATTGGCTCCTGAAACCCATAGGCTTCAATGTTAACCAATGCGGCTTTGCGCCGCGGTCTTCGACTGCCTACCGCCACGGTGTGCCCCGCCAGCGCATTGACCTCACATCCCATTGTCCCACTTCACAGGTCAGGCAGCTGCCATTTCAAGGGCCTACATGGCTTAATTTTGACTGCGACACACAGGCCTAGGCCTTGCATTGCCACACATACACGCCTTTCAACCCATTGCCATTCTTTAACTGTGCAAGCTGTCTGTACGTACCTGTGGTTTGGCTGACTCTGTGCTCAATGTTGTTGTTTCTAGGCACCGTCCGCTGGGACTTGGGATGAGAAGGAGGAATCCTCGCATGTACCGACCGCTGGTGGACCTGTCGACAATGGAAGAACGCCATATAATACTTCGATACAGACTTGACCGTGCCACTATCCATGAACTGTGTGCCCAGCTGGAGCCAGCCCTGATGTCCCCCATCCGCCAACCCACAGGGATTCCCCCTCTGGTGCAGGTTTTGTCAGTCCTTCATTTTTTGGCAACTGGGTCATTCCAGACCACAGTGGCCATGTCATCTGGAATGTCTCAGCCTATGTTTTCAAAGATCTTGAGTAGAGTGTTGTCTGCCCTGATGAAACTCATGCGGAGCTACATCATTTTCCCAGAGGAGGGTGACTTGCCTACAGTGAAGGGTGATTTCTATGCCCTTGGACATATCCCCAACATCATTGGTGCCATTGATGGAACCCATGTGGCTTTGGTACCCCCAAAAGACGATGAGCAGGTGTACCGAAACAGAAAAAGTTATCATTCGATGAATGTCCAGGTGGTCTGTTTGGCTGACCAGTACATCTCCCATGTAAATGCCAAGTTCCCAGGGTCAGTGCATGACGCGTATGTGATGCGAAATAGCAGCATCCCCTATGTGATGGAGCAGCTACAGAGACAACGTGTGTGGCTAATAGGTGACTCTGGTTACCCCAACCTGCCTTGGCTACTGACCCCAGTAAGGAATCCCCGGACCAGGGCAGAGGAACGGTACAATGAGGCCCATGGGCGAACTAGGAGGATCATCGAAAGGACCTTTGGCCTCCTGAAGGCCAGGTTTAGGTGCCTGCATATGACTGGGGGATCCCTGATGTACTCACCAAAGAAGGTGTGCCACATCATCGTGGCCTGCTGTATGCTTCACAATCTGGCATTGCGACGTCAGGTTCCTTTCCTGCAGGAGGATGGTGCAGATGGTGGTGTTGAAGTAGCTGTGGAGCCTGCGGAGAGTGAAGAGGAGGAAGACTCAGAGGACGACACAGTCAACAGGGACAGAGTAATAGAACAGTATTTCCAGTAGCACACAGGTAATAATCACCCATGCCATTTTACATTTCCTGAAAGCCTCCTGCATCTCAACTTTGTCGGTTTCCCCCCAGACCTATGAACATGATGTTTGATTTTCCCTTCCCTTTTCTGTGCTCTATGAGCCACTGCGTGACCTCGGCTTGGTTGGCCCATGGACTAATGCTAAGTTACCTCGGTATGTGTAATTCACAATGTTCACAATACGTAATTGATATGTAATGTGTCATACATTTGTAAATAAGACAGGCTGAGTCCTGATTGATTTCAGTGCAATGTGTGATTTATTATTAGTGCATAGATATTGGTACATGATAGTGAAACAGTGATGGGTGGGGGTGGAGTAATGTCCATGGCGGAGTCCAGTTCTCAGTCTCACAGGTGCATTGTCAATATGCCTGTGGCAGGATGGAGCAGGTGTAGTTCAAGGTTTGACAGGGTGGCAATGTGGGACAGTGGGAGGACTTCAGGGGGTATGTGATGCTGGCGGGGGACTTGACATCCTACTCTGTCGGTTTTTTGGATCTCAGGCTCCTTTTGCGGGGCGGTTGTTGTTCAGCAGGAGGTGGGGTTCTGGTGGCCTGTCGTGGTGGTGGGGCCTCCTGTCCACTAGCGCCGGCGGAGGTGGTAGGCTGTTCCTGTTCCTGGCTAGTGACAGGGGCCCTGTGTGATGCCACATGGTCCCGAAACGTGTCCTCTATGCGGTTCAGGGCCTGGACTATGCTCCCCATAGCAGTTGAGATGTTGCTGAGTTGGTCGCTGAACCCCATGTAGCGTTGCTCCTGCTGTGCCTGGATCTCCTGGAACCTGGCCAGTACCGTCGCCATCGTCTCTTGTGAGTGGTGGTAGGCAGCCATGATGGTGGTGAGGGCCTCTTGGAGAGTGGGTTCCCTGGGCCTCTCCTCCCCCCCCTGTCGCACAGCAGCCCTCCGAGTTGCCCTGTTTCCCTGGGCCTCTGTCCCCTGGACGGTGTGCCCACTCCCACTGCCCCCAGGTCCCTGTTGTTGTTGGGTTGGTGGGTTACCCTGGGGGCCCTGTAGTGGTAGACACACCGCTGCTTGACCTGTCCTAGAGACAGAGGCATGGGCCCGCTGGGTGGGAGCTGTGCTGTTGTTCCCAGAGGGGGTTGGGTCTGCAGTGGCCTGTGTCTGGGTGAGGGGAACCGACTGCCCAGAGGTCCCCGATGGTCCGGGCTGGTCGTCAGGTTCCAGGTCGACAGAGCTGCTGTCATCACTAGTGGCCTGTTCCGGGGGTGGGATGGACATTTCTGGTCCCTCCTGACCGGTGTGTTGTCGTTCGGGTCCTGCATGGGGTAAGAGGGTATGGTTATTGTTTCTGTGTGTGCATTAGCTTGCGTTTTATGGGTGCCCTTGTCCCCCAGTGCTGGCATTCCCTTGGGGGAGGTGTTGTGAGGGTGTTTTGGGGGGGGGTGATGGGTATGTGCAGTGGTCATGCTTAGGTGATGGGTGTCCATAGTTTGTGGGTGGCATGCAGGGGTTGGTGTTGGGTGGGTTGTGCTGGGGAGACATTCTCAGGGAGGATGTGTGCTGGGGGGGTTGGGGGTGAGGGTGGGGGTTAGCATGCTGGGGGGGGGGTGAAGTGGTTGGCCTTGTACTTACCAGAGTCCATTCCTCCGTGTACTCCAGCGAGGCCATCAGGATGCAGGATGTTGAGTACCTCTTGCTCCCATGTTGTGAATTCGGGTGGAGTGGGTGGGGTCCCCCGCCAGTCTTCTGCACTGCGATGTTGTGTCGTGAGACCATCGAGCGCACCTTCCCCCGTAGGTCGTTCCATCGTTTGCGGATGTCCTCTCGATTTCTGGGATGCTGTCCCACCGCGTTGACCCTGTCCACGATCCGCTGCCAGAGCTCCGCCTTCTTTGCTATGGTGGTGTGCTGGACCTGTGAGCCGAAGAGCTGGGGTTCCACTCTTATGATCTCCTCCACCATGACCCGGAGTTCTTGGTCCGAAAAGCGTGGGTGCCTTTGTGGTGCCATGGGGTGGTGTGTATGAGGTGTGGGGTGGTGTATGTGTGATGTGTGTGTTGGTGTGTGGTGCTTTGTGCTTCTATGTGGTGTGTGTGATGTTGCGGTGTGCCTCTGTGTGTCTGGCTATCTATTCTCTGATGTGTCTCTCTCTCTCCTTCATCTCTGGTTTTTGTTGGTAGGGGTTTGTGGGTGATGTGGGTGTGTGTTTTATATGGTATTGGATGGTATTGGATGTGTGGGAGTGGTGTGTGTATGTGTTTCAGGTGTGTGCCTTTCAAATTGTCCAATGTGGTAGGGGTTTGTAAAGGTGTGTGTATTTTGACCGCGGCGGTGTGTACCGCCAATGGAATACCGCGGTTGAATGACCGCTGCGTGGATTTGCGGGTCATAATGGGATGGGCGTATTTCTGTTGGCGTGGCGGTGGAGGTTTGGTCTTCTCCAGTTTACCGCTGGCCGCTGATGTGGCGGACTGCAGTGGAGGGCGGATTTTCGGAGGTTTTGCAGTTGTGGGTCAGAATGTCCGTGGTGGCTGACCGCGGCCGCGGCAGTATTGTGGCGGCCTTCTGACCGGCGGTAAGCGGCTTTTACCGCCGAGGTCAGAATGACCCCCATAGTCCATTCGAACTGTTGATTGGCCGGTCACCCCGGACTCTTCTCGAAATGCTAGCTGAACAATGGGAAGAGACGAATGAGGAAACAAAAGACCTCCTTACATATACCAAAGAATTGAGAGAGAATTTACAACAGGTTTGGGAAAAGGCCCACACCAGTCTATGAGAGGCCCAAGAAAAACAAAAAAAAGGGTATGACACCAGAAGTGTGCTTCGTACACTCAATGTAGGAGATAAGGCACTGGCCCTCCTTCCCAGTAGTGAGAACAAATTATTAGTACAGTGGCAGGGACCGTATGAAGTAGTAGAGCAGATCAACCCCACAACTTATAAATTGGCCCTTCCCCATAGACATGGCAGAGAACAGATATATCACATAAACTTGTTAAAAAAATGGCAGGAACCTGTAAGTATCCAAACGGTCCAACACATCACTACTGACAATAAAGAAGACATCCATTTCTCCATCCTATTCTCTCCCATCCGGTCAGGAGGAAACCAGGCCTCAGATTAACCTAACACTCCCTACTCCACATATAACAACCCTCTCACAGGTCATCACCTCCTATCAGGATGCATTTTCCAAACAACCCGGACATACCCCGCTAGCGGAACACAGCATTCGCACCAAGAACGAGTCAATAGCACGACAAAGACCCTATCGCATCCCAGAGGCAAAAAAAACCCTAATAGAGCAGGAGGTCCAAAACATGTTGCATGCAGGGATCATAGAACCATCCAACAGCTCGTGGTGTTCCCCTGTCGTTTTGGTCCCAAAACCAGATGGGAGTACTCGGTTCTGTGTGGATTATAGGAGGGTCAATGAACTAACCTATTTTGATGCATACCCAATGCCTCGTATAGACGAGCTGTTAGAAAGACTAGGACAAGCCAGATTCATGTCCACTTTAGATTTGACGAAGGGATATTGGCAGATCCCCTTGAAGGCGGAGGATAAGGAAAAAAACACCTTTGCTGCTCCCTCCGGGTTATATCAATTTACTGTTCTACCCTTTGGGTTACATGGTGCCCCTGCCACGTTTCAACGACTAATGGGTAAAGTCCTACATCCCCACCAATGATATGCGGCAGCGTATCTAGATGACGTAGTGATATACAGCCAGACCTGGTCTGAACATCTCAATCACTTGAAGTCTATCCTACAGGCGTTGAGGGACGCAATCTTAACAGCTAACCCTGAGAAATGTAGACTAGGGTTCACCTCGATCAGCTATTTAGGGTACGTCTTGGGACAGGGACTGGTCTGCCCACAAATAGAGAAAGTTGAAGCTATCCAACAGATCCCAACACCGAAGTCAAAAAAGGACGTGCGTGCCTTCCTTGGTATTGTAGGTTATTACAGAAGGTTTATACCACAGTTCTCAACAATAGCTGAACTGCTGACCAACTTGTTGAAAAATGCTACTCCTAAACACTTCTCCACCCTTCCCGAACCTGTCCTTCAATGTTTTCTCCACCTCAAAACGATCTTAACTACTTACCCGGTATTATGCTGTCCAGATTTCCATAGCCCTTTTTTCTTGCAGACTGATGCTTCTGATATGGGTCTAGGGGCTGTGTTATCCCAAAAACAAACGGATGGCTTTATCCACCCTGTACTGTACATCAGTAGGAAGTTGCTCCCGAGGGAAACTCACTACCCCACCATTGAAAAGGAATGTCTGGCCATTAAGTGGGCGATTGAATCTTTACGATACTATCTCAGTGGGCGCACCTTCACACTGTTAACGGATCATGCACCTCTTACCTGGCTCGCTCGCCACAAGCATATAAACTCGCGGGTTCTAAGATGGTTTCTCTCTTTGCAACCCTTTTCCTTCCAGGTGAGCCACTCTCCGGGTCGCCACATGTTGAATGCGGATTACCTGTCCCGCCACCCAGCTCCTGAGCGTCTTTGGCAGACGCTCTCTAGGGGGAGTGTCTGTGACGGGTCGGACTATGGCGACCGGCACACAAATGCAACTTGTGCTGTCTCTGCCCCTGACAGCACGGAAATCGACCAGGGAGCCAACCTTCAGATTGGCTCTCCGCAGTGTGCGCGGGACGGATGGGCCGTACAAGAGGCGGCTCCACCATACGGGGAATGGTCGATCAGGAGGAGAAGACGGAAGGACAAGACCGGTGAGAAAAGAAGGAGCGACAATGGGAAGACGGCTATTGGAGATCCCTGGGACCCCTGGGAGGAAAGCGGACCAGAACCAGACCTCACCCAGTCCCAATCCAGGGACGAAGACAGCTGGCCCCGGAGAGCAAACGAGTGAGCCTGCCACGCTTCAGGAGAAGCGTGGTCAAACCAGGTACAGGTGTGGGACATGGGGAAAGGAGCGGGAGGTGGGTGGCGGAAGGGACTAAAAGGGCACAATCATCACAGGCACGAATGGGTGGGTAAAAAGGGCAGGGAAAGGGGGAGAGACGGAAGGACCAAGCATAGGGAGACCGGAAAAAAAAAAAAAAACATAAAGAACGTAGAGCAAAGGAAAGAGAAGTAAACAAAGGGGCAGGGGGAGAAAAGAAGAAGAACAGTATCAGAAAACTAAGAAAACTCCAGTCATTCAAGAGAATAAGAGAAGGGAATCCATAACACAACAGAAGAGGAAAACTCGGATAGCTGCAACCAGAAAATAGACAGAAAGAAGAAAGAGAAAAGAGAAACCCGTCCCCACAGGAAACAGGGAAGGAGAGCAAAACAAGAAACAAACAGGGTGAAGGAAGAACCAGTACAGGAAAGACCAGAACAGAACAGAGGAGACGAAGAGAGACAGGGAAAAGAATTGTAGAGACATTAGAGAGAAGAGGAGAGATAGGGAAAGAAAGAAAGGTGTAAAACAACCACTTACCGTACCTATTCTTCTTCTGTCCCCACACGCTTCCCGAGAGGCCTATGGAAAGAAGAAGACGAGATTAGCGCCTAGAAGAGAGAAGACGTCTACCAATCCCTACCTTAGAGGCAACCCACAGAAAAGAAAAGAAAGAAAAATAAATAATTACTCTGTAAAGAATAATAAAGCACGTTTACCTAAAGAAACAAGCAGTCTGGTGTACTCGGTCGGCCAACCTACTACACACCTGTAAACAAAGCACCTTGTTTACAAGTAACATTTCTACGTTTACTGTGATCCATCTACCCAGCAAAATGATTGCATTGTGTGAATCCATGTCAATGAGTACAGTACATCATTACATGAGTGAATTACTGTCAGACTCAAAGCCACACACTAGGATACTTAAATGAGAAAGGTGAATTATGGTATTGTTGGCTACAACCAACGTACTTCTATACAAATATTGAACAGATATCCTTTGAAGTTGACACATGGCATGTTTGGCTCAGAACCAAGTCAATTGTAATTTACCCTGATGGGAGTACCAGTACAACTACTTTGTGTGGTACAGAAGAGGCTAACTTTGTCAGTGGTGGGCGCCTGTCAGTGTTGCAGGATACAGTTCAAGATTTTGCCTGGTGGTATATGTGCCACGCTTGCCAACAATGAAACAGCAAGACCCCACAAATGGCAGTTGAAGTTCTTACTTACCTGTCCAAGATAAAGTATACATACACAAAGTGAATGGCTGGAACAGTGAATTGCAAATGTATGGACTAATTGATGTTATTTGGCAGCCAATCTGACAGCTCCTTGGTCATAGGGGATGCACATGGTAATCCATGGAAATCAAGGCAGTAAGCATACCCTAGGCCATTCCTCCAACTTGGCCAGTGCACACATGAGAACCCCCAGACATTTAATCAACATGGTAAAAAAATAGTCTTATACAAACAAGATTTATTATAAATTATTTAAAACTACATACCTAAAACGATACTAAAAACTACTCTACACTATACTAACCTAAACTAACTTAACTTATAACTACCCTATCTAAATTATTGTAAACTAATCTTACACATGTAATGCCACACTCTAAACATTGTCCCCCCACGCCACTTAGGAGACAAGATACAAGTAGACAACATAAACTATGACAAAATGAACTAACTTAACCTATGGCCTAAACAAAAATATATTTTTGGGGGTATTTTTAACATTTTCTTACACATTTACCCCAACATAACCGCCCACCCAACCTCCAACTAAGAAAAGTACTTAAACCCACTCCCAACTATACTCAATCTAACATATGCCTACCTTCCACTACTTTGCTAACCTAACGCTACCCATCTAAAACCCAATCAAAAACTATTAAAAAAAGCAAAAGAGAGAAGGAAGGAATTGGGAGGCTGTGCCTGTGCTACAGCAAAAAATTTTAAACTTTGTTTTTCAATACTTCAAAAACATGTTATACTCTCCTGCTCCAACCTGTCCAATCTGGCCATCATGGCGGCCATGTCTCATCTCATGCCACTTTCAAAGTTTGGGCTCAATGCTGCAGCAGGTGGCTGCATGGGTACCTAGCTTGTGACAGGTGCAGCAGATGTGGGTGGGTTTGGAGTCGCAGAGGCCACCTGGCCTCTGATGTTTTCCCCAATTTTGCCTACTTTTTTTGTTGATGTTGCAGAGGTCCCCCAGGTGGGAAGGCATGTCATGCCCCTGTAGTCTTTTCCTTCCGGAACCTCCCTGCCATCCTCTGGTCCCGGGCAATTACATCCAAAATGTGACATTACCTATCTGCTTTTGTGGAAAGCATGACGTTCCTCAGGTGTCATATTGGCAGCTGAAAATTAAGGAGAATCAAGCATTAAATACAGCATTGGGTGGAGGTAGAACAGACATAGGCCCCCATTACAACCCTGGCGGTCATGATAAAGCAGCGGTAATACCGTCAAGAGGGCGGCGGTAAGAAAGATGGAATTGTTACCACGGCGGAAACCGCTCAGACAGACAGCCACTTTAACACTCCGACCGCCACGGCGGTAGCAACAAGCACCGAAGCTGTAACCACCAACAGCCAGGCGGAAGACAATGTACCGCCCCCTCTATTAAGGAAGGCCGATCCGCCACCTTTTCAGGGCGGCACCAACGACATCAAAAGCACAGCAGAAGTCAAAGGACTCACCTCTGGACACTCAGGGAACAACCACAATGCCATGAAGCCCGAGCTGCACATTTTCCCCATGCTTGTCTACCTCTTCCTGCATTACGAGCAGCAATTCCGGCGAAGATGACCACAGTGAGTACTGCCGCCAAGCACACAAGATAGGGGGAAGGAAAAGAGAGTGACAAATAACATAAGTATTTGTAAAGCACACATTCACCCGTAGGCCTCTTGGTGCTGAATAACAGATGTTTATTGTTACCCAACTCAATGGCACTCAGAACTTGGAGGAAAGGCTGATTGGACCTGCCAGGATTTGAACCTGTGACCATGAGGTCAAACAGAGGCCTCTAAGTGGGCACATTAGTCCACTAAGCCACCAGACCCAGCTACAAACACACGCAAAATGCACAAAAACCCCACCCCCTCCCCAACACTATACACACAACCAGATGCAGTAACATTACATATTCACCCCCTACCCCTCGGGAATCATGCAAGGACAAAAAGATTGCAAGAAACTGAGTGTAATATGATAAAATAACATGAATAAGTGCATAAAAACACAAACATATGTACATTTTTACAAATGGGGGGACACTGCCCAGTCCTCAATGTCCATGGGCCACAGGGCCACAACATATAGGCCAAGGCCCAAACTCACTCCTGCAGCTTCATGGCGAGAACACTGCAGGGGCATCAGGTCGAAAACATACAGGCACCGCAGGGGATCCGGGAATGGGGGGGCACCTCAGCTGGAAGATGGTACAATGCCTCTGGTCCTGGAGGGGGCTACATGCTCTGTGCGATGTCCTGGGGAGTGCAAAGCCACAGTCTCTCAAGTGGGTGGTTTGCCCACTGCTTGGTCCTGGGGAGTGCAAGGCCACAGTCTCTCTAGTGGATGGCTTCTCCACTGGTGCTGGAGGGGGCCTTGTGCCCAGTGTGCTTCATCCTGGGAAGGATGGGGTGAGTGGATGGCTTCTTCCACTTGTTCTGGAGGGGGCCTTGTGCCCAGTGTGCTTCATCCTGGGAAGGATGGGGTGAGTGGATGGCTTCTTCCACTGGTTCTGGAGGGGGCATTGTGCCCAGTGTGCTTCATCCTGGGAAGGATGGGGTAAGTGGATGGCTTCTTCAACTGACTCTGCAGGGGGGCATTGTGCCCGTGAGTTTCATCTTGGGAAGGATTGGGTGAGTGGATGGATTCTTCCACTGGTTCTGGAGGGGGCCTTGTGCCCAGTGTGCTTCATCCTGGGAATGATGGGGTGAGTGGATGGCTTCTTCCACTGGTTCTGGAGGGGGCCTTGTGCCCAGTGTGCTTCATCCTTGGAACGATGGTGTGGGTGGATGGCTTCCTCCACTGGTTCTGGAGGGGGCATTGTGCCCTGTGAGGCAGATCTTGAGGAGTGCAAGGTCACAGTCTCTCACCTGGGTGTCACACCAACAGGATTTGGAGGGTCCAGGATGCACTACAGCCCATGGAGGCAGGACTACACACTGCCGGCCGGCGGTGACGGCTGCGCAGTAGTGCAAGTGGCGGGTCTGGTGTTGGGGCTGGCCGTGGTGGGGAGAGGTTCCAACCCATCCACTGCAGCCTCGGACGGCTGCCCACTGGGGCTACTACTGCTGGCAGTGGCGGGCCTGGTGTCAGTTCTGGCAGTAGTGCTGGTGGCGGTGCTGGCAGTGGTGGGGGAGGCTCCAGCCCTTCCCCTGTAGCCTCAGATGGCTGCCCACTGGGGCTGCTGCTGGTGGCGGTGCAGGTGGCGCTGCTGGTGGTGGTGCTGCTGGCGGTTCTGGCAGTGGTGCTGGGGCTTCAAGTGGGGGGAAGCTCTAGCCCTTCCCCTACAGCCTTGGATGGCTGAACTGCCATGGTTGGTGGTGGGGGCTCTGAATGAGTCCCAGCACCAGGCCTCCTGTCCTTCCTGCCTTCTGGCACTGGCCTCTTGACCTTCCCTTTTGCAGCTGGTGGTGCCTCCTTGCCCTTCCCTTTGGCAGCTGGTGGTGCCTCCTTGCCCATCACTTTCACAGCTGGTGGTGCCTCCTTGCCCTTCCTTGATGCACCTGGTGCATGCAGGTGTGAGTGAAGACGCCACTGAGAGGGAGGTGGACGAGGACGAGGAGGGCTACACAGTGGAGGCAGAGGGTGTTGGTATGTCTGCATCTGGATGGTGTTTGTGTGAGTGCCTGTGTGATGATGTGTGGTGCTTGTGTTTGCCTGAAACACTCCTGTGTGTTGTCCTGGGTGCATGCTGGTCTGCCTGTGTGCTTGTGATAGGTTGGGGTTGAGCGGAATGGGACTGGGTAGAGGAAGTTGGAGGGAGAGGCTAGAAACAGGGACAATAGCTGCCATCAGAGAGGAGGCCAGAGCTTGGACTGATCTACGTTGGGCCACCATGCCAGAGTGAATGCCCTCCAGGAATACATTTGTTTGTTGCAACTGGCCTCACAGTGTACTCACCTATTGGTCTGGAGGCCAATACAGCATTTGGTACTGGGGTAGGTCTCCATCCCCCAATCTATCCAACTCTGCAGCGGTGAAGGCAGGGACCCTTTCCCCAGTCACACGAGCAATGGTTGGTTCCAGACACAGGTCACAGCAGTACTTGCAGTGTAGGTCCTCTCCTGTTGAAGGTCAGGTCCCAAGTGGGTGAACAGATAGAAAATGGCAGTCATGTCTGCGACGGTGCGTACCGTCACCGCTGGTGTACATCACCATTGGCCACTGTAGGCCATGTGGCCCAATGGGATCCAATGAGGAGTTGCACACCAGCTTTTGACCGCCTCCCACAACGGCGCACAACGTCAGCGGGATTACCTCATTTCCACATGTCACTCCATACAGGCCAGGCGGACGCCATTTCAGGGGGGAGGGGAGGCCATGGCACCTAACTGCGTCACAGTACACATATGCACCATTTGGGCCTATAAAACAATCTTGTGTTACAGTCACAACATGCAATGAACTGTAGTGTTTTTAACTATGGGAATCTGAAAAGCTACTCACCATTTGCCCCCTAGATTGCAACTGCTGGGGATAAATTGGAGATGGAGACATCCCCCGTGTACAGGCCCCTGGTGGACTTGGCAACAATGGAGGACAGGCACATTATCCTCACCTATAGACTGAACAGGGCCACAATCACACAGCTGTGTACCCAATTGGAACCTGACCTGATATCTGCTATCCGTCTGCCCACTGGGATCCCCCCTCTTGTGCAAGTTCTATCTGTCCTCCATTTCCTGGCAAGTACTCCTTCCAAGTCACAGTGGGCTTGGCAGCAGGAATGTCTCAGCCAATGTTCTCAATAGTGCTGACCGGAGTGTTGTCTGGCCTGATTAAACACATGTGCAGCTACATTGTTTTCCCCCAGGTGGAGGATTTGGCCACAGTAAAAGCTGACTTCTATGTAATGGGACATATCCCCAGCATTACTAGGGCTATTGATGGTACACATATTGCATTTGTCCTCCCCCCTGGAGAAATGAACAGGTGTTGAGAAATCAAAAGAGCTTTCACTCCATGAAAGTGCAGATGGTGCGCCTGGCGGACCAGTACATCTCCCATGTCAATGCAAAGTATCCTGGGTCTGTACATGATGCCTTTATCCTAAGGAATAGCAGCATCCCATATGTGATGGCTCCACTCCAGAGGCACAGGGTGTGGCTAATAGGTGAGCTCTGGTTCCCACCCAGTGGATGTTGGTGTATGGGTATGGTGTGGGCCCTAAGGATTAGGGTGTGTCTAATAGTTGTCCCTCTGGTGTGGGCCCTAAGGATTAGTGTGTGTCTAATAGTTGTCCCTCGATATTTGCAGGTGACTCTGGTTACCTCAACCTCTCATGGCTACTGACCCCTGTGAGGAATCCCAGGACAAGGGCAGAGGAACGTTACAATGAGGCACATGGGTGAACAAGAATAATAATTGAAAGGACATTCGGCCTCCTGGAGGCCAGGTTTCGTTGCCTCCATCTAACAGGTGGATCCCTGTACTACTCACACAAGAATGTGTGTCAGATCATCGTGGCATGCTGTATGTTGCACAACCTTGCCTTACGTCACCAGGTGCCTTTTTTGCAGGAGGATGAGGCTGGAGATGGGCGTGTGGCAGCAGTGGACCCTGTGGACAGTGAAGATGAGGAGGATGAGGATGAGGGCAACAGAAATGCTATTATAACACAGTACTTCCAATGACACACAGGTAAGACACTGTAATTACTCTTTACATTGACAGTTTTGTATTTGACATTGTCACTGGCAGGCTCATTTTAAAAATTCTATGCCCACTTACTGTACCATTTGGCATCTCTATTTTCAGATACTTGTGTCCCACTATCGCTCCTGGTGTGTTGACTGCAGCCAACTATAGGTCATTCCTATGAATACAATACTGTACAGTTATATTGCAGTGTTTAAAGCTTGTTAGACGAATATATGGGTAAATGATTTGACAAACTCCATATAAATATTTTTTCAAATGTTGTTTATTTAAGTGCTAATGATTAGAGGGGGATGTGTAATGGACTGGGTTGAGGATGGAGGAGAGTCCAGAATGGAGTCCAGTCTATTTGTATCACAGGTGAATTATCCAAGGGGGCATATGAAAGGGAGCAATGGCAGTTCATGGTGGACAGGGTGACAGTGTGGAACACAAGGGTGACATTCAGGAGAGTCCTATTTCCTGGCAGGGGTCTTGTCAATGTTCTCTGGCTTCTGCCTGGATGGCAGGGACTGTTTGTGGGGTGGTTCTCCGTCTGCAGGGGGTGGGGTGCTGGTGGCCTGTTGGTCCTGTTATGGGGCATCCTGTCCACTAGCGGCAGCGGAGGTGGAAGGCTGCTCATCGGTTTGGCTAGTGTCAGGGGCCCGGTGATGTACCACTGCCTCCCTCATGGTATTGGCCATGTCAGCCAGCACCCCTGAAATGGTGACCAGGGTGGTGTTCATGTCCTTCAAGTCCTCCCTGATCCACAGGTACTGTCCCTCCTGCATCCACTGGGTCTCCTGCAACTTGTCCAGTATCTGGCCCATCATCTTCTGGGAATGGTGGTATGTTCAAAGGATGTTGGTAAGTGCCTCCTGGAGAGTCGGTTCCCTAGGCCTGTCCTCCCCCTGTCGCACAGCAGTCCTCCCAGCTTCCCTGTTGTCCTGTGCCTCTGTCCCCTGAACCGTGTGCCCACCGCACTGACACAGGTCCCTGACCGTCCTGTGTTTGAAGGGTGGCCTGGGGTCCCTGTAGTGGTAGACACACTGCTGATTGATGTGTCATGGGGACAGAGGTATGGGCCTGCTGGGTGGGTGCTGTGGTGATGTTTCCTGAGGGGGGAGGCTCTGTGGTGGTATAGGACTGTGCTTGGGTAACCGACTGTCCGGAGATCCCTGATGGGCCAGGTTGGTCATCATGATCCAGGCGTCCAGAGCTGCTGTCATCACTGTGGGCCTCTTCTGGGGTTGGACTGGAAGTTGCTGGCACCTCTTCTCCGGTGATGTTGGGTGGGGGACCTGTGGGGATATAAATGCAGCATTATTGTTTCTCTGTGTGTCATCTTGTGCATGGGTGTGTTGCCCTGTATGGTTGTTATTGCCCTGGCAGCTTTGCCTTGTGTGAGGAGTGATTTTGTGGGCTAGGTGATTCTCTCTAATGTGTATGCTTTAGCGATGGGTGTCCATGCAGGTCTGTGAGTCGTGTCCATGCATTGGTGTTACATGCAGGGCTTGGTATTGGGATGAGTGGGTTGTAATGGTGGGGTATGTGGAAGGTGGTGAAGTGATGGGAGTGAGGATAGGGGTGGGGGTTTGTGATGGCATGCAAGTAGGGGGGGGTGATAGTAATAGAAATTTGACTTACCAGAGTCCAGTCCTCCTCCTACTCCTGCCAGGCCCTCAGGATGCATGATCGCCAAGACTTGGTCCTCCCATGTTGTTAGTTTTGGGGGAGGAGGTGGGGGTCCACCGCCAGTCCTCTGTACAGCTATTTGGTGTCTTGCTGCTGTGGAATGTACATTTCCCCATAGGTCGTTCCACCTCTTCCTGATGTCATCCCTTGTTCTGGGGTGCTGTCCCGCGGCGTTGACCCTGTCCACGATTCTCCACCATAGCTCCATCTTCCTTGCAGTGGACAGATGCTGCACCTGTGATACGAACAGCTGTGGCTCTACCCGGATGATTTCCTCCACCATGACCCTTTGCTCCTCCTCAGAGAACCTGGGGTGTCATTGCGGTGCCATGGGCATAGTGTGAGTGGTGTGGATGAGGGTGTGTGGGGTGCTGTGATGGGGTGTGTGATGTGGGGTGCGTGGATGGTGTATAGGTGATGGTGGTGTGTGTCTCTGGTCTTGTCTGTGGTCTTGCTATCTCCCTTTTGGCACTTGTTTGTAATGGTAAAGGGTTGTGGGTAATGTGGGTGTGTTATAGTGGTGTGTGGGTGTCAGGTGCTTGTATGGGTGTCAGGTGCGTGTAGTTTTAATTATCCAATGTGGTGTTGTTTTGTTAGTGTGTGTGTATTTTGAGCGAGGCGGTATGTACCACCAATGGTTTAGCACCATTGAATGTCTGCCTCAGTGATTCGTTGGTGATAATGCTGTGGGCGTAGTTCTGTTGGTGTAACGGTGTGGGTTTTGGTACCGCCAGTTTACCACTGACCTTTGGTCTGGCGGACTTGTGTGTTTGGCTGTATAGTGAAGGATTGCTATGTGTGGGTCATAATATGGGTGGCGGTAATCCGCTGTGGCGGCGGTATTTTGGCGGCAGTCAGCATGGGAGTAGGTGGGATTTACTGCCGAGGTCATAATGAGGGCCATAATGTACACTGCAGATATCACATGCAGCCCACCACATATTCCACAACAATGACTTCCTCATAATCTATGACTATTTCTTACCAGCCATCTATGCTATTGTTAGAAATGGGGTCTTTGGTTGGCAGTCAAGTTGTCCCCTGTCCAAGCAAGGAACCTCACTACAGTCAGGGTAAAGGAGAATCACCCTTGGTTAACCCCTGCTCACCCCCTTTGTAGCTTGGCATGAGTAGGCAGGCTTAACTTCAGAAGCAATGTGTGAAGTATTTGTACCAACACTCACAGTAACTCAGTGAAAATACTACAAATTGACACAACACAGGTTTAGGAAAATACGTAATATTTATCTAAACAAAACAAGACAAAAATGACAAAAATCCAACATACACAAGTCAAGATATACATTTTCAAAAAATAAGAGTCTTAACCCTTAAAAAATAGTGATAACGCTGTTATTCCACAAAAGTACCTGGGTAGCGTCAAAATAAAGCTGCACGGGCAAGTGTGCATCGAAAAAGGCCAGCGATGTGTCGATTTCTCACCCGCAAGTGAGAATATGTGTTGTTCCTCCTTCGGTCGGGTCGGCATGCATCATTTCTTCTCTCCCAAAAGAGAGCAATGCGTTGTTCCGGACGGGTGCCTAGGTCTGAGTAGGCTTTGCGTTGATTTTCCACACCCAGTGATGTTGAATTGAAAATCCAGTTGCACGGTATCACAAAACCACATTGAGTGGAGTTTGCTTCATTATCACCCTGCGTTAGCATCATTGCACGTCGTTTCTCCAGCCGTGTTGTGTCAATCTTCCAGCCACGATGTAGGTGGAGCGTTGATTTCAGCTGCGAAGCCAGTGGTGCATCATTTATCAGCTGCGTCATGAAAGGTGCGTCAAAAATTTCCCTGCACCGTAGTCTGTGCGTAGATTTTCAGTTTTTTTCTGTTTACTTTACCTTTCAAGGGTGCAGGAACTAGATAGGGCACCACTTAGCAGGGTAGGAGCAGAAAATCCATGCACAGACCACTGTGCATGGAAATGTTCTCCCACGTAAGTGTTATGCATGTGACCAGCTAAATCATGTGAGGGGGGACCCCAAATGTCCCAAGAGTACACCAGCACCCACTTGTGCTCAGTCCCAGGATTTGGATATTGTAGCACTTGGGGATGAGTTGGTTCCAGGTGTGTGGGAGCCAGCTGAGATGACCCTTGTCTCACTAGAGGACAGGGAGATGGTCCAGAGAACCTTAGTGCCTGACAACACGAAAAGGTACAGGCAGTGGACCATTAATGGACAGAGGGTGGAGGCTCAGAGAGACACAGGAGTCAGCGTGTCTACAGTGAGGAGTCACCTGGTGTCTGAAGAGCAGATAGATCCCCGTGTACATCACCAAGTAGTTGCAGTGGACAGCTCAGACCACCTGTGAAGAGTGGAGCAGGCTCCCTTTGAATGGGGGGGTCTCAGGTTCCTTGAAGGTAGCTGTGGGTCCAACCATGCCTGTGGATTGTTTACTTGGCAATGACCTGAAGGATTCCCCATGGAAGGAGGTGGGACACAGGTCACACTTGGAGATGTTGGGTCTTCCTGGGTGGGTATGCGTATCCACCAGGTCAATGGCAGCCCGTCAGGGTGGTCAGGAGCCCCTGGAGCCTGGCACAGTGGCCCAGGGGACTGCCAAAAAGAGGAAGGGCAAGCAGCGTGGGAATCCAGCACCAGAAGTTCCCACGGTCCAGGAAGAGGCAGAGTCTGAGGGTGATGCCCCAGAGCCTACAGGGGAACAGGTGGCTGAGCTAGGGGAGTTCCCTGAGCTGTCACAGTGGCAGCTGGAAGGGAGCCCCACCGGGTAGGCATTCTGTGAGGCACAGAGGATATGCCCTACTCTAGTGGGTTTCTGGCAGAAGGCTGCAGATAAGGTGGCTGGCAAGGAGCCAGGATCTCACCTGATTTATTGGAGGACAGCCTCCTGTATAGTGAGCCTTAGCTTACTGAACCTGGGTCAGCTGTGTGCTGGAGGTACCCCAGTGATTCAGAGCCTTCCTACTGGGTCTGGCTCATGATGTGCCTTTTGGGCAGGACAAAACCTTTGAATGGCTTGTCACCCACTTTTACTGGCCCCTAATGCACAGGAAGTCAGATGCTCATTGCAAGTCTTGCCAGAATTGTCAGGCAAGTGGCAAGAGTGGGGGGAAATGTAAGGCTCCCCTTCAACCTTTTCCAGTAGTTAGTACCCCTTTGAAAGGGTCAGTATTGACATTTTGGGCCTCTGGATCCCAAGACAGCCATGGGCAACAGGCTCATCCTGGTCTTGGTGGACCATGCCGCCCGGTACCCAGAAGCCATTCCTATGAGGGCAATCACTTACCCTGTGGTGGGTCGTGGATAGATGGGGGTTTTTACCCGCATGGGGTTCCCCAAGGAAGTGGCATCTGATAGGGATACCAATGTCATATCCACTTATATGAAGTCTCTGTGGCAGGAGTGCAGGGTAACGTATAAGTTCACCACAACGGTCTGGTTGAAAGATTCAACTGCACCTTAAAAGCCATGATCATGGGCCTGTCAGAGCCCTTGAGGCGGAAGTGGGATGTCTTCTTGCCATGCCTTCTGTTCCCCTTTTTGAGGCACCAATCCGTCACTATTCAGCCACACACACAAGTCCGCCAGCCCAAAGGTCAGTAATAAACTGGAAGTAGCAAAACCCTCACACTTCCGCCAACAGAACAACGCCCACCACATTATGACCCACGAATCACCACGGCGGACATGCAATGGTAGTAAACCATTGGCAGTACATACCGCTGCACTCAAAATACACACACACATACAAAACAACACCACATTGGACAATTCAAACTACACACCTGACACCCATACACACACCGCACGCACACACACACACCACTATGAAACACCCACCCACAGTACCCACAACCCTTTACGACTACAAACAATTGCCAACAGAGACAGCAAGAGCACCCACACAACCAGAGCCACATACCACCATCACCTATACACCACCCAGGCACCTTAAATCACACACCCCAACACATCACCCTACACACCCTCACAAACACCACTCACACTACACCCATGGCACCACAACAAGATTCTCTGAGGAGGAGCTAAGGGTTATGGTGGAGGAAATCATGTGCACACGGTTCAGGGGACAGAGGACAGAGGCAGGGGACAACAGGGAAGCTCGGAGGACTGCTGGGTGCCAGGGGGAGGTCAAGCCCAGGGAACCGACTCTCCAGGAGGCACTCACCATAATCCTGGAAGCATACCAACATTCCCAGGATACGCTGGGTCAGATCCTGGACGAGTTGCAGGAGAACATGTGGCTGCAGAAGGGACAGTACCAGGGGATCAGGGAGGACTTGAAGTCCATTAACACTACCCAGGTCTCCATTGCAGGGGTGGTGGCAGACATGGCCAATATTATGAGGGAGGCAGGCTCACACCAGCAGGCCCCTGCCACTAGCCAGACTACTGAATAGCCCTCCACCTCTGCTGCCAGTAGTGGACAGGAGGCATAGCCACAGGAACAACAGGCCACCAGCTCCCCTCCCCCTGTAGAAGGAGAACCACCCTGCAAACATTCCCTGTGATCCAGGCAGAAGCCCGAGCCTATTGCCAAGACCCCGCCAGGAAGTGAGACTCTCCTGATTGTCAACCTTGTGTCCCACTCTGTCATCCTGTCCACCTTGAACTACCATTGCTCCCCTTCCTATGCTCCCTTGGACAATGCACCTGTGCTACAAATAGACTGGACTCTACCCTGGACATTCCTCTATCATCACCCAGCCCATTGCACTTCCCCCTTTTCTTCAGAGCACTGCAATAAAAACACTTTGGAGTATGTTAAATGATTTAAGTATGTATTTAACAAGGTTTAAACATTGCAATTCAACTGAACAGTAATGTTTACATAGGAAAGACCTGTAATTGGCTGCAGTCAACACACCAGGAGCGATAGTGGGGCACCAACATCTGCAAAAAAAGTTGCCAAAGGGTACAGTGAGTGGCCATAGAAGTGGGAAATAACAGCCTGCCAGTGACAGTATCAAACAAAAAACTGTCATGGAAATGTGAAGTTACACTGTCTTACCTGGGTGTCATTGGAAGTATTGTCTAATCACTGCAGTTCTGTTGTCCTCATCCTCTGCCTCCTCATCTTCACTGTCCACAGGGTCCACTGCTGCCACAGGGCCATCTCCAGCCTCCTCCTCCTGCAGAAAATGCACATGCCATCTCAAGGCAAGGTTGTGCAACATACAGCATGCCACGATAATCTGGCAGACGTTCTCGGGTGAGCAGCACAGGGATCCACCTGTTAGATGGAGGCACCGAAACCTGGCCTTCAGGAGGCCAAATGTAAGTTGAATGATCCTTCTTGTTCTCCCATGTGCCTCACTGTAATGTTCTTCTGCCCTTGTCATGGGATTCCTCACAGGGGGGAGTAGCCATGAGAGGTTGGGGTAACCAGTGCCACCTGCAAATATAGAGGGACAACTGTTAGCCACACACTAACCCTTATGGCCCACACCATACCCATTCACCATACCCATACACCAACATCCACTGGGTGGGAACCAGGGCTCACGTATTAGCCACACCCTGTGCCTCTAGAGCTGGGCCATAACATTTGGGATGCTGCTATTCCTCAGGATAAAAGCATCATGCATTGAGCCTGGATACTTAGCATTGACATGGAAGATGTACTGGTCCACCAAACACCCCATCTGCACATTTATCGAGTAAAAACTTTTTTGATTTCTGAAGACCTGTTCATTTTGCATTTTGCATTTTTCAAATGCAAAATGTGTTCCATCAATCACCCCAATGATGTTGGAGATATGTCCCATTGTATAGAAGTCAGCCTTCACTGTGGCCAAATCTTCCACTTGGGGAAAAACAATGCAGCTGCATATGTGTTTAATCAGGGCAGCCAACACTCTGGTCAGCACTATTGAGAACATTGGCTGTCACATTCCTGCTGCCAAGCCCACTGTCACTTGGAAAGAACCAGTTACCAGGAAATGGATCACTGATAGGACTTACACAAGAGGGGCGATCCCAGTGGGGTGACAGATATCAGATATCAGGTCAGGCTCCAGTTGGGCACTCTGCTCCGTGATTGTGGCCCTGTCAAGTCTGTAGGTGAGGATAATGTGCCTGTCCTCCATTGTTGCCAAGTCCACCAGGGGTCTGTACACAGGGGATGTCTCCATCTCCTATTCATCCGCAGCGGTTGCAATCTATGGGGCAAAAGAGTGAGGAGTAGGTCATAATCTGTGCATTGTAACCACTACAGTTCAATGCATGATGTGATTTTGAATTAGTGGCATGTGTCCTGAATGTACACTTGTGAACTGAGACGCAGTTATGATCCATGACCTGCCCCCTCCCTGAAATGGCGTGCACCTGTCCTGTATGGAGGGAAAGGTGGAAGTGAGGTAATTCCAGTGACGTTGTGCGCCATTGCAGGAAGCGGTTGGGAACCGCCGTGCAACTCCTCATTGGTTATTATTGGGCCCTATGGGGTACAGTGGCCAATGGTGATGTACGCCGGTGGTGACGGCATGCACCGCCGCGGACGTCACTGCCATTTTCTATCTGTTCACACACTTGCTTCCTGACCTTCAACAGGAGAGGACCTACACTGCATGTGCTGCTGTGACCTGTGTATGGAACCTACCATGGACTGTGTGACTAGGGAAGGGGCCCCTGCCTTCACCTCGCTGGAGTTGGAGCAACTTGTGGATGGGGTCCTACCCCAGTACCAAATGCTGTATGGGCCTCCAGACCAACAGGTGAGTACACTGTGAGAGTGATGCATGGGGCATGAATGCATGGAGTGCCTTGGGTGAAGGCCTTGTGTGGTGGGGGTTGGTGGATGGGCCCTGGGCAGGTTGCAGCATGTATGCTGGGCCATGTCTGTGCATAAGGGGATGGGAAGGGCAATGGTGGGCCATGAGTGTAACAGACAGGACTGTCTGAAGAATACCTTTCCCTGTGTGCATTTCATCTGCAGGTCGGCGCCCATCAAAAGAAGGGTATATGGCATGCCATCGCCAAGGACGTGCGGACCCTGGGGGTCTCCGGCAGGCGGAGCACCACTGTCGGAAACAGTGGGAGGACCTGAGACGCTGGGCACAGAACATGGTGGAGGCCCAGCTGGGGATGGCCTCCCAAAGAGGAATGGGTCCCCATTGAACCCTAACCCCCCCTGATGGCCTGGATACTTGTGGTGGCCTATCTGGAGCTCGATGGGCATTTAGTGGCATCCCAGCAGCAACAAGGGGGTGAGTACAGTGCCCATCATTAAAACATATGCATGGTAGGGTGGTATCCGGGTGGGGATGTATGCCTGTGGGTGCCCCTAGGCCAGGCCTGACATTGCAGAGTAGGTCCCATGTTGGGCAGGGTTCTGATGTGAAATTGCTCCAACCTAGCTAGTAGGCATACACTACTGGGCAGGGGTGTGTGGGTCCCAGGTATGCTGCAGTTGGCGGTATGTGTCCCTCCCCATGCCCTGGTGACTAGCATTGTTGTTGGTAGTGCATTGCCTAGTGCGTAGGTTGGTGTTTTGGTGCAGCAATTGACTAAGTGTATCCTTTGTCACTCCCCCCCCTTTTTCTTTTGTCATCCTGCCCTTAAGTGCATTACCATCATCTGGAGGAGGAGCAGAGGCACCAGCGACGGAGGGAGCTGCATCCCACAGGACCCAAGAAGAAGAGTTCACCAACAGTGAGGGCACCAGTGGAATGGAAGGTGAGGGGAGCACAGCGGCGAAGACTGAAGGGGACACTTCGGACACGGAAACCTCCTCCGATGGAAGCTCTCTGGTGGTGGCGGACACCTCTGTGCCCACCCCAGCTACAGGTACAGACGCCACCCCCGTACCAGCACCGCCCTCCCAGCAGCCCATCATCGAGTTGCCCGCGCCCGCTCACCCTCCTGCTCACCCAGGAGGGTGGGCATCTCCTTTGCCCCAGGCACCTCAGGCCCTGCCCCAGTGAGCCCTGCTGCCCTGAGTGAGGAGGCTATTGACCTCTAAAGATCCATCTCTGTTGGGCAGTCAACCATTGTGAATGCCATCCAGGGGCTGGCAGCCCAGATGCAACAAAACAATGCATTTCTGGAGGGCATTCACACTGGCTTGGTGGTCCAACAGAGATCAATCCAGGCTCTGGCCTCCTCTCTGATGGCAGCCATTGTCCCTGTTTCCACCCTCCCCCCTCCAACTTCCTCTACCCAATCCCATTCCCCTCAACCCCAACCTATCCCAAGCACACAGGCAGATGAGCATACACACAGAACAACACACAAGAGTGGCACAGGCAAACACAGGCACCACACTTCATCCCACAGGCACTCACACAAACACCATCCAGATGCAGACATACCATCATCCACTGCCTCCACTGTGTCCCCCTCCTCCTCGTCCTCCACCTCCCTCCCAGTTGCATCTACACTCACACCTGCATGGACTACATCCTCATCCACTACTGCTATCACAAGCACACCTATCAGAGCACACACCTCACTGGCAGTCACCAACCCAACATCCATGCACATGTCCCCTGTGTCCTCTCCCACTGTGTCTGTTCCCCCTCCTCCCAAAGTACACAAACGCAAGCACTCAGACACCCAACACCCATCCACCTCACAACAGCATCCAGCCGATGCACCTGCACACAAACACAGCAGACAGACACCTCCCATAACCACTCCCTCTTCCTCCACTCCCAAACCTTCTCCCTCTTCCCACCCCAATGTCCCAATGACAATGCCCTAAAAGCTATTTCACTGGGGCAGGCCTAACTGTTCTGCCTAGAAAATCAGAGGGCAAGTTAAACAAGCATTTTCAATGCAACAAGGCTCACATTTGCTCGAGTTGGAGCTATTTACGTTGTAAACTCCTAACCTAACTTTTCTTGCCATACAAATTAAAAGATAAAAACACAGCGCCATAGCGCTATGTAAAATGCAGCGTGATCGCGAGGCAATTGAAAATGGAAAAACTGATCACGCGCTGAGGGGGAAAATTAACAGATAAAGTAGTCCGGACCCCAGGCTCAAAACATCGAGCCTCGTATGTTTCTAGTAGTTTACCGGTGCTGTGTAGGCGGGCTAAACACCGGAAAAGGCATGATGTATGCATGCCTTTCACAAATGAAAGCAAGCAGATTTTAAAGAGCAAGCCCAGGAACCAATGAAAGAGACTGACGTGACCTGGGCGTGGTTTAAAGCCCACAGAGAGATTACTTTATGGACGGATACTGTATTTCAGGGATGGGGCTAACTAGAATAATAATTATATAACCATTTGTAATACCTATTAAAATTCCAATTCAATGATGTTAGAAATGGGGTTTTTGGTTGGCAGTCAGGTTACCCCCTGTCCAAGCAAAAGCCCTCACTCTAGTCAGGGTAAGTCACACACAATCCAAGATTATCCTGTGCCCACCCTCTGGTAGCTTGGCACGAGCAGTCAGGCTTAACTTAGAAGGCAATGTGTAAAGTATTTGTGCAATAAATCATACAATACCACCACATAGCACCACAAAAATACACCACACAGTGTTTAGAAAAATATAGAATATTTATCAGGATATTTGTAGGTCATAAGAGAATAAAGTTGCAATATGAATTTGTAAAGATATCACTGAAAAGTGATATAAAGCGGGTCATTCTGACCCCGGCGGTCGGTGGCCGCCAGGGCCACCGACCACGGGAGCACCGCCAACAGGCTGGCGGTGCTCCTACGAGCATTCTGACCGCGGCGGTTTAGCCGCGGTCAGACGCGGAAAGCCAGCGGTCTCCCGCTGACTTTCCGCCGCTCGTAGGAATCCTCCATGGCTGCGGAGCGCGCTCCGCAGCCATGGAGGATTCCGACTCCCCCTCCCGCCATCCAGTTCCTGGCGGTTCTCCCGCCGGGAACCGGATGGCGGGAGGGGGAGTCGCGGGGCCCCTGGGGGCCCCTGCCGTGCCCATGCCTATGGCATGGGCACGGCAGGGGCCCCCGTAAGAGGGCCCCTAAAAGTATTTCAGTGTCTGCAAAGCAGACACTGAAATACGCGACGGGTGCAACTGCACCCGTCGCACCTTCCCACTCCGCCGGCTCTATTACGAGCCGGCGTCATCGTGGGAAGGGAGTTTTCCCCTAGGCTGGCGGGCGGTCTTGCGAAGACCGCCCGCCAGCCCAGGGGAAAACTCGGAATACCCTCCGCGGTCTTTCGACCGCGGAACGGTATTTCGGAGGGGGGAAGTCTGGCGGGCGGCCTCCGCCGCCCGTCAGACTCAGAATTAGGGCCAAAGTGTCTTAAGTCTTTAGAATATAAACAAAGTCTCTTTCAAGCACAAGTACCTGGTTTCTCGTGGAAAAATCTCCTCAGAGGGCCACAAAAGAAGAGGTGCGTGGAAAAAGGGTGTGCGCGTCGATTTCTCCTCAGCACACACGGACTCGCGTCGTTATTTTTCACGCGGGGAAGTCGTGCGTCGTTTTCCCGGCGCGCGAAGAGTCTCTCTTTGTGGATCGCGGGGATTACCAGATGTCCCGGGCCTGTGCGTGGATTTTCCTGCTTGTTCTCCGGCTGCGCGTCGATCTGTGGGGCTGGGCGTCGGAATTACGATCTCGCGGCAGGCTTCGCGTCGATTTCTCCTCTGGATGTCGATCTGCGGGGCTGCGCGTCGGAATTACGATCTCGCGGCAGGCGTCGCGTCGATTTCTCCTCTGGATGTCGATCTGCGGGGCTGCGCGTCGGAATTACGATCTCGCGGCAGGCGTCGCGTCGATTTCTCCTCTGGATGTCGATCTGCGGGGCTGCGCGTCGGAAATACGATCTCGCGGCAGGCGTCGCGTCGATTTCTCCTCGGGATGTCGATCTGCGGGGCTGCGCGTCGAAGTTACGATCTCCCCAGAGCGTCGCGTTGATCAGCGTCGGTGTGCGGCGTTTTTCTTGCCGCCGAACAAGCTGTGTGTCGAAATTTTCAACGCACGGAGCGTCCAAAGGAAAGAGGGAAGTCTTTTTGGTCCTGAGACTTCAGGGAACAGGAGGCAAGCTCTATCCAAGCCCTTGGAGAGCACTTTCACAGCCAGAGAGGAGTTCAGCAAGGCAGCAGGGCAACAGCAAGGCAGCAGTCCTTTGTAGAAAGCAGACAGGTGAGTCCTTTGAGCAGCCAGGCAGTTCTTCTTGGCAGGGTGTAGTTCTGGTTCAGGTTTCTTCTCCAGCAAGTGTCTGATGAGGTAGGGCAGAGGCCCTGTTTTATACCCAAATGTGCCTTTGAAGTGGGGGAGACTTCAAAGAGTGGCTAAGAAGTGCACCAGGTCCCCTTTCAGTTCAATCCTGTCTGCCAGGGTCCCAGTAGGGGGTGTGGCAGTCCTTTGTGTGAGGGTAGGCCCTCCACCCTCCAAGCCCAGGAAGACCCATTCAAAATGCAGATGTATGCAAGTGAGGCTGAGTACCCTGTGTTTGGGGTGTGTCTGAGTGAATGCACAAGGAGCTGTCAACTAAACCTAGCCAGACGTGGATTGTAAGGCACAGAAGGATTTAAGTGCAAAGAAATGCTCACTTTCTAAAAGTGGCATTTCTAGAATAGTAATATTAAATCCGACTTCACCAGTCAGTAGGATTTTGTATTACCATTCTGGCCATACTAAATATGACCTCCCTGCTCCTTTCAGATCAGCAGCTGCCACTTCAACAGTGTATGAGGGCAGCCCCAATGTTAGCCTATGAAGGGAGCAGGTCTCACAGCAGTGCAAAAACGAATTGAGGGTTTTTTACACTACCAGGACATATAACTACACAGGTACATGTCCTGCCTTTTACCTACACAGCACCCTGCTCTAGGGGATACCCAGGGCACACATTAAGGGTGACTTATATGTAGAAAAAGGGGAGCTCTATGCTTGGCAGGTACTTTTAAATGCCAAGTCGAGGTGGCAGTGAAACTGCCCACACAGGCCTAGCAATGGTAGGCCTGAGACAAGGAAAAGGGGCTACTTAAGTGGGTGGCACAATCCGTGCTGCAGGTCCACTAGTAGCATTTAATCTATAGGCCCTAGGCACCTGGAGTGCACATTACTGGGGACTTATAAGTAGATTAAATAGTTCAATCAGGTATGATCCAAAGTTACCATGTTTACAGAGAGAGAGCATATGCACTTTAGCACTGGTTAGCAGTGGTAAAGTGCGCAGAGTCTAAAAACCAGCAAAAACAGTATCCACAAAGTGGAGGGAGGCAGGCAAAAAGTTAGGGGTGACTACCCTAAGGCTGTCAGGTCTAACATGTGTCCCCCCCAGCTGAAAGTGGGGAGAGCTACCCGATCTCTTGGGAGCTCTCATCGCTAAGGCGGAAGTACCTGGAGAGACCATCAGCATTGGCGTGGTCAACCCCTGGGCGATGTTCCACCGTAAAGTCCATCCCCTGTAGGGAAATGGACCACCTCAAGAGTTTTGGATTCTCACCCCTCATCTGCATGAGCCATCTGAGGGGCCTGTGGTCTGTCTGAACTAGGAAGTGAGTCCCAAACAGGTAGGGTCTCAGCTTCTTCAGTGCCCAGACCACAGCAAAAGCTTCTCTTTCAATAGCACTCCACCTCTGTTCCCGTGGTAATAGTCTTCTGCTAATAAAGACTACCGGTTGATCTCTGCCCTCCTCATTTAGCTGTGCTAGAACTGCCCCTATGCCATGCTCTGAAGCGTCTGTCTGCACGATAAATTCCTGGGAGTAGTCAGGGGCCTTGAGCACGGGGGCCGTGCACATGGCTTCCTTCAGGGCGTCAAAGGCTTTCTGACAAGCCTCTGTCCAATTCACCAACCTAGGTTGCTTCTTGGACGTGAGTTCTGTCAAGGGGGACACAATGGTACCATAGCCCTTGACAAACCTGCGGTAGTATCCGGTGAGGCCTAAAAAGGCTCTCACCTCAGTCTGGGTTCGAGGTGGTTGCCATGCCTTGATAGTTTCGATCTTGGCCTGGAGTGGCTGCACCTTGCCACCACCTACTAGGTGTCCCAAGTACACCACGGAACCCTGCCCAATCTGGCACTTACTAGCCTTGATGGTCAGGCCTGCCTGTTGCAGGGCCTGAAGCACCTCCTTGAGGTGGAGCAGGTGTTCCTCCCAGCTGGAACTGTAGACAGCTATGTCATCCAGGTAGGCTGCACAGAAGGCATCCTTGCCAGCCAGGACCCCGTTAACCAACCGTTGGAAGGTAGCGGGGCATTTTTCAATCCAAACGGCATCACCCGGAACTGGTAATGGCCGTCAGGGGTGGAAAAGGCGGACCTTTCCTTAGCCCCCTCAGTCAGGGCGATCTGCCAGTACCCTGAAGTAAGATCAAACGTACTCAGGAACTTGGCAGCGCCTAGCCTGTCCACGAGCTCATCAGCTCGGGGGATGGGGTGAGCATCAGTCCGTGTGACTGAGTTGAGACCCCGGTAGTCCACGCAGAACCGGAGTTCTGGCTTCGCGCCTGGGGCAGTAGCCTTAGGGACCAACACCACTGGGCTGGCCCAGGGACTACTGGACTTCTCAATAACCCCTAGCGTCAACATCTTGGAGACCTCCTCCTTGATGCTGGCCTTCACCTTATCTGACAACCTGTAAATTTTGTTCTTCTCAGGGAGACTGTCACCGGTGTCAATATCATGAACACAGAGGTGGGTCAGTCCAGGAGTAAGGGAGAAGAGGGGGGAGAACTGCTCCAACAGCTCATAGCAGTCTCCTTTCTGGTTTAGAGTCAGGGAGTCAGACAGAATGACCCCGCTTACGGACCCATCACCTTCTTGGGCAGAGAGGAGGTCAGGGAGAGGTTCACTCTCCTCTTCCATTCCTTCATCTGTGACCAGAAGCATGTTGATCTCCGACCTCTCAAAATGAGCTTTTAGTCGGTTTACGTGGAGCACCCTTAGGGGGTTCCTAGGGGTTTGGAGGTCCACTAGGTAAGTGGCCTCCCCTTTCCGCTCCTTTATTTCAAATGGGCCAGACCAGCGGTCCTGGAGAGCTCTGGGCTCTACTGGCTCCATTACCCACACTTTGTCTCCAGGTTGAAACTCTACCAGAGTGGCCTTCTGGTCATACCATTGTTTCATCACCTCTTGACTGGCCTCCAGGTTACTTTGGGCCTCTTTCCAGAAGCGGGTCATCTGATTGCGGAGGGCCAACATGTAGCTGACCACGTCCTGAGGGGGTGTCTTTGGAGCGTTCTCCAATCCCTCCTTGACAATGCTTAAGGGTCCCCTGACGGGGTACCCATAGAGAAGCTCAAAGGGACTGAACCCTACCCCCCTCTGGGGGACCTCTCTGTAAGCAAAGAGAAGGCATGGTAAGAGGACGTCCCATTTACGCCTCATGGCCTCAGGGAGGCCACCAATCATGCCTTTCAGGGTCTTGTTGAATCTCTCCACAAGCCCATTAGACTGGGGGTGATAGGGTGTGGTGAACTTGTAGGTTACACCACACGCATCCCACAGATGCTTCATGTACGCGGACATGAAGTTAGTGCCTCTGTCAGACACTATCTCCTTGGGGAATCCCACACGGGTAAATATCCCCATCAGGGTTCTGGCTACCACCGATGCAGTTACGGTCCTCAGAGGGATTGCCTCTGGGTACCGGGTGGCATGGTCCACCAAAACCAGGATAAACCTGTTGCCTAAGGCAGTTTTGGGGTCCAAGGGGCCAACAATGTCGACGCCCACCCTTTCAAAGGGGGTGCCAACGACAGGAAGTGGAATCAGGGGGGTTTTAACCCTCTTTCCTGCTTTACCACTAGCCTGGCAGGTAGGACAAGCCCTGCAGAATTTGTCTGAGTGTGTCCTCATTTTGGGCCAGTGAAAGTGGGTGACAAGCCTGTTGAAGGTCTTGTCTTGTCCCAAATGTCCTGCCAGGGGAATGTCGTGAGCCAGACCCAGTAGGAAGGCTCGGTAACATTGGGGGACCACCAGCACACGTGCTGCCCCAAAGACCGGAACCCTAGGCTCACTGTAGAGGAGATCATTCTCCCAATATAGGTGGTGATTGCCAGAGGCGTCACCTGCTGCCTGGTTTAAGGCTTGTTTCCTCAACCCTTCTAGAGTGGGACACTCTTTCTGCGCCTTGCAGAATTCCTCCCTGGTGGGTCCACCCTCAACTTGCCAGCCAGCAAGCTCAGGTAAGTCACCTAGGGTGGCAATGTCTTCCTCAGTTGGCTCGGGAGTCTCCTCCTCAGGAGCCCCGTCAGCCACTGTGGGAACTTCTGGGGCCGGTTTCCCGCGCCCCTCGTCCCTCCTCTTGGCAGCTCTCTGGGCCATCGTTCCAGGCTCCAGATGCCCTTGACTTCCCTCTCGGTCAGCCAAGGACCGGGTGGTCATGCAGACCCACTCAGGTAACCCTAACATCTCCAGGTGAGATCTGAGCTCTACTTCTTTCCAAGCAGTATGCTCTAGATCATTGCCTAACAGACAATCTACAGGCATGGCAGGACTCACAGCTACTTTCAGAGTACCAGAGACCCCCCCCACTCAAAGGGAACCCGAGCCACCGGTAGGTGACTCTCGCGATTGTCAGCGACTATGACCTGGTGGAATGTATTAGGGATTATCTGCTCTGTGGACACCAGCTGACTCTTGATAGTAGTCATACTGGCTCCTGTGTCACGCAGAGCCTCCACCTTCTGCCCATCAATGAGGACCCACTGCCGGTACTTGGAAGTATTTTTAGGCATGTGGACCTTGGACATCATTTCTCCTTCTCCCAGGGACACTAGGGAAATCTCTACCTGTCCCCCACAGCTATCTGGGTCCATCTCCCCCCCGAGCGCTACACTAGTCAACCCAGGGACCTGTCCAGTAGTGGACGGTGCCCTCTTGGGGCACTGGGGATCACCTTTATAGTGACCATACTGGTAACACTCCATGCATTTGGGGCTAGATCTCCCTGACCTGTCATATGTCCCTGGTTTTCTCCCAAATTTGGAAAAGGAAGGGTTGCCACCCCCTCCCTGGGAATTCTTTTGGGGGCCTTTGGAGAGTTCCTTATCTACAAGTTTATCTCCCCCTTCTTTCTTCTGTTGGGAACCCTGACCACCTTTGTGGGAGTCCCCCCCAGGTACCTTCTTGGACACTCTGGTGCTAACCCAGAGGTCCGCCTCTTCAGCAAGCTTTCTGGGGTCAGTCAGCTTGCTATCCACTAAGTGCTGGCGTAACTCTGTATAAGTAGTATTAAGCATATGCTCTCTTAGAATCAAGTCATATAAACTTTTATAATCAGCTACTTTGTTGCCCCGCACCCATCCATTCAGTGCCTTACTGGAAAAGTCAAAGAAATCTACCCATGTTTGTGTGGTTTGTTTGGTGCTGTCCCTGAACCTCTGACGGTATCCCTCAGGGGTCAGCCCAAACTTGGCAAGTAAAGTGGCTTTCTGAAGTGGGTATGTGTTTTGATCAGGTTGATCCAATGTGAGGAGTGTATCCCTCCCCAATGGCGGTACATAACCCCACATAGCTACCCCCCATTGCCCTTCAGGAACCTCATGAGCCCTTAGTGCAACTTCATAAGCAGCTAACCATTTATCTATGTCATCTCCCACCACAAAACTGGGCACCACATTTTTGGGTATACGAACCTTCTTTTCTCCAGCAGGTCCTGTAAGTATGCTGCCACCATTATTGCTGGATTCAGACTGTCTTGCCTTGATCTCCAGCTCCTTGAGACTCAGTTCATGAGCCAACAACAGTTTCTTTTCAGCCAAAGCCCTTTCTGCTTCTGCCTGTTTGGCTGCCCTTTCAGCTTCTGCTTGTTTGGCTGCTCTTTCAGCTTCTGCTTGTTTGGCTGTTCTTTCAGCCTCAGCTTGTTTGGTTTCTCTTTCTGCCCTCCTCTCCTCCTGTTGAGCCTCAATTTTCAATTTTGCCATTTGCAATTGGAACTCCCTTTCTTCTCTCCTTTCCTCTGCGGTCAGGCTTTGCATGGAGACACTGCTCCCTGGTCCGGAAGGGTGCACAATTGCAGTGGTAACACCATCCACAGATAGTGAAAATTCCTCTGAGGGGCCATTTTCTGGCTCCTCTTCCTCTTCATCCTCTAAATGGGCTTCTGCCCAGGCCCTCAGCGCCACTTGAAAGTCCTCCTTTCTGGAGGCCCCTTGGGTGGGTACCCTCAATGCCCTGCAGAATCCTCTTAGTTGTTTGACCGTATATGTATCCAACTGGACTAGGTCAAAGTCCCCTGTCTGAGACCCAGTCAGAGACATGTTGAGTGAGGATTTAAGTTTTTGAAAATTGTCAGAAAAAAACGGATTTGCAAAAAGAGATAAAAACCAAGTTGACCTTCAACTGTGGGTAGGTAGTGAAATACTTAGCTACTGTATGTCACTGCACAAATACAAGTCCTATCCTCACCGCTGATCACCAATGTTAGAAATGGGGTTTTTGGTTGGCAGTCAGGTTACCCCCTGTCCAAGCAAAAGCCCTCACTCTAGTCAGGGTAAGTCACACACAATCCAAGATTATCCTGTGCCCACCCTCTGGTAGCTTCGCACGAGCAGTCAGGCTTAACTTAGAAGGCAATGTGTAAAGTATTTGTGCAATAAATCATACAATACCACCACATAGCACCACAAAAATACACCACACAGTGTTTAGAAAAATATAGAATATTTATCAGGATATTTGTAGGTCATAAGAGAATAAAGTTGCAATATGAATTTGTAAAGATATCACTGAAAAGTGATATAAAGTGTCTTAAGTCTTTAGAATATAAACAAAGTCTCTTTCAAGCACAAGTACCTGGTTTCTCGTGGAAAAATCTCCTCAGAGGGCCACAAAAGAAGAGGTGCGTGGAAAAAGGGTGTGCGCGTCGATTTCTCCTCAGCACACACGGACTTGCGTCGTTATTTTTCACGCGGGGAAGTCGTGCGTCGTTTTCCCGGCGCGCGAAGAGTCTCTCTTTGTGGATCGCGGGGATTACCAGATGTCCCGGGCCTGTGCGTGGATTTTCCTGCTTGTTCTCCGGCTGCGCGTCGATCTGTGGGGCTGGGCGTCGGAATTACGATCTCGCGGCAGGCGTCGCGTCGATTTCTCCTCTGGATGTCGATCTGCGGGGCTGCGCGTCGGAATTACGATCTCGCGGCAGGCGTTGCGTCGATTTCTCCTCTGGATGTCGATCTGCGGGGCTGCGCGTCGGAATTACGATCTCGCGGCAGGCGTTGCGTCGATTTCTCCTCTGGATGTCGATCTGCGGGGCTGCGCGTCGGAAATACGATCTCGCGGCAGGCGTCGCGTCGATTTCTCCTCGGGATGTCGATCTGCGGGGCTGCGCGTCGAAGTTACGATCTCCCCAGAGCGTCGCGTTGATCAGCGTCGGTGTGCGGCGTTTTTCTTGCCGCCGAACAAGCTGTGTGTCGAAATTTTCAACGCACGGAGCGTCCAAAGGAAAGAGGGAAGTCTTTTTGGTCCTGAGACTTCAGGGAACAGGAGGCAAGCTCTATCCAAGCCCTTGGAGAGCACTTTCACAGCCAGAGAGGAGTTCAGCAAGGCAGCAGGGCAACAGCAAGGCAGCAGTCCTTTGTAGAAAGCAGACAGGTGAGTCCTTTGAGCAGCCAGGCAGTTCTTCTTGGCAGGGTGTAGTTCTGGTTCAGGTTTCTTCTCCAGCAAGTGTCTGATGAGGTAGGGCAGAGGCCCTGTTTTATACCCAAATGTGCCTTTGAAGTGGGGGAGACTTCAAAGAGTGGCTAAGAAGTGCACCAGGTCCCCTTTCAGTTCAATCCTGTCTGCCAGGGTCCCAGTAGGGGGTGTGGAAGTCCTTTGTGTGAGGGTAGGCCCTCCACCCTCCCAGCCCAGGAAGACCCATTCAAAATGCAGATGTATGCAAGTGAGGCTGAGTACCCTGTGTTTGGGGTGTGTCTGAGTGAATGCACAAGGAGCTGTCAACTAAACCTAGCCAGACGTGGATTGTAAGGCACAGAAGGATTTAAGTGCAAAGAAATGCTCACTTTCTAAAAGTGGCATTTCTAGAATAGTAATATTAAATCCGACTTCACCAGTCAGTAGGATTTTGTATTACCATTCTGGCCATACTAAATATGACCTCCCTGCTCCTTTCAGATCAGCAGCTGCCACTTCAACAGTGTATGAGGGCAGCCCCAATGTTAGCCTATGAAGGGAGCAGGTCTCACAGCAGTGCAAAAACGAATTGAGGGTTTTTTACACTACCAGGACATATAACTACACAGGTACATGTCCTGCCTTTTACCTACACAGCACCCTGCTCTAGGGGATACCCAGGGCACACATTAAGGGTGACTTATATGTAGAAAAAGGGGAGCTCTATGCTTGGCAGGTACTTTTAAATGCCAAGTCGAGGTGGCAGTGAAACTGCCCACACAGGCCTAGCAATGGTAGGCCTGAGACAAGGAAAAGGGGCTACTTAAGTGGGTGGCACAATCCGTGCTGCAGGTCCACTAGTAGCATTTAATCTATAGGCCCTAGGCACCTGGAGTGCACATTACTGGGGACTTATAAGTAGATTAAATAGTTCAATCAGGTATGATCCAAAGTTACCATGTTTACAGAGAGAGAGCATATGCACTTTAGCACTGGTTAGCAGTGGTAAAGTGCGCAGAGTCTAAAAACCAGCAAAAACAGTATCCACAAAGTGGAGGGAGGCAGGCAAAAAGTTAGGGGTGACTACCCTAAGGCTGTCAGGTCTAACAAATGATAAAATCAGAATGTTAATAAATATAAAAAGTAACTTTTAAAATGTTACTTTATCCTTGCATGAAGTTGCTGAGGCTGATTTACATTAACTATCCAGGAACTCCCAGCCTGTGCTCAGCCTGGGAAGAAGTGTGAGAACAGTGGATAATTCCTACCAGCTGTACTCAATAGACTGGCCTGAATGGGCAGAGATGACTCCTCTGAGTGCATTATAATATGAATGTTGGGGGCTGAGGGCATTCGTTGTCAGACTACAGTGTTAAATTCCACCTGACAGGTCTGTTGAGATACATGTACCACTTTGGCACACTTGAAAGGGAGAGAACAGGCTGCCCAGACAATTTGTGTGGGCACTCTGTCCAGTTGCTGAAGGACTCTGCTTTTGTTCTACCATACTTATATTGTTGGGTTTGTTGTGGATACAATGACTGTGTTTGAAACTGCATTTTAGTGTTAGATGTGGGAGGACATTGGTGAGAACAATAGTGAGCTCCCTACGCACTCATTTTCCTCAGAGCACAGGTTTTGTGTGGCCAAAGACTTTTGCCAACTTGATAATGCCCTGACACATGGCATGTTGGCTTGATTGCAGTAATGCAAACATTAATTACTAAAGAAGTGTGTAGGGTTGCCCCCGGAAACTTCTGCTCCACTTGGTAGCGAGTGCCCAAGAGTCACTTCCCCTCACTAGCTGGTATAAGGCATGAATGTGGCACACTAAGGTACACTGCAGAACACTTTCTGAACCAGCCGAAGAAGAGAAGAAGGCCGGACCTGCTGTCTATTACCAAAGAGGAACCTTGACAGACTGGACCAAAGACGTACACTTTAACCTTCAGCTGGCTGACCTCTTGGGTAGCTACAGGGACACAACAAGCTGCAAAAGACCTATTGCTGAAAGTACCCACCTGACCAGTGGCAAAGGGACCTGGACTGGACCCCGCTATTGGTCCTTGTTTGGAGCCCTATGAGTCTATAAGTGCTTCTCCTGAGATCCATGGGGCTTTATAATTGTACTCTTCTGGCTGTTGGGTCCCAGAAGAGCATTTGGAAACTATTAAAAAATGTTTTCTCCAGACCAGTGGGACTTAGAAACATTTTTCAACTTTTGGACTTCAAGGCTTTCACTGGGTTCAATGCACTTGGTGCATCTGACCCGGAATCCGTTGTGGTTGGCTAAATATTGCACCTTGGTTCTGGTCTGCCATGGCCATTGGCAGGTGCTTTACATTGTCTAGGCACTACTTCTACTTAAAACTTTAAAAAATTATCATCCACGGTTCTACTTATCAGTTGTTATCATGTTAGTGTCATTTTGTGTAAGAAATGTTACTCTATTTTTCTATTTCAGGTTGAGATTTTTATTGCTTTGGTGTTTTGACTTTATTACTGTTTTGGTACAGCATAAATATTTGGAGCTAAGTCTATCTTCACTGTGTCATAGCTACCAGGGAATGGAGCACAGTTTAATTTAGTGACTTTAAGGGTTTGCCCTGACAAGAATTAATATTATTCCTTAAAGTAGACAGTTTCCCAATCAAAATAATAATCCAATATAGTATATTTATCAATTATGTTTGGCTTCCAAGCATTTACTGGGCAGATTAATTGACTACAAAGTCTTGTCTAATTCTTTGGGTGCCCACAACTCTTTCAGAAGAGTGCTAGATAATCAGTATTTTGTTAAAGCTGCACCTTCTGTCCTCCTCAAAGAGAAGTTATAGTGGAGCAGGGTAAGAGGTTTTGCTGGAAGAAGGTAGTCCCAGCACTATTATGCAGCAATTAATTCCTCTCAGGGGGCTCCATATCTGTATCTGTGTGAGTGAAAAGATTAGCTCTTTGAAAATCTTAGATGCAAATAGATTATTAGTTGAGACAATTTCTAAAGTCCTGCTGTACCTTTTAAGCAATGACCATGTAGTGACGAGGTAAATCGTTTCATCACCATTGCAGAATGGCTAATCGCAATCTGTGCAAAGCTTTGAAAAGTCTTCTAAGTGATCCTGTGGCAATTTTAGAATGTAGAGTGGTCTATAAAATGCCATTTATGAGTGGAAGAAAGCTATAAACTGATTCAGACAGGTTAGGTTCTAGGTCCATTTCAATTTTATTATATGAAGATGATACCTTAATGCTGACAAGGACTGGATGTGGTGTCAAGAATTTAATTGATGTTTATGGGCCTCATTACAAGAGTGGTGATCTGAGGGTCGCTACACTCACGTTGATGGTCAGACCGCTGCACTCCTGGCGGTCCGACCTCCCAGTTACAACTCTGGTGGGTTGTAGGAAAGTAGCCTCTTTCTAGTATGGTTACCCCCACTTTTGGCCAGTTTGTCAGTGTGTTTGACTGTGTCTACTGGGATCCTGCTAATCAGGACCCCAGTATTTATGCTCTCTCCCTTAAATTATGGTTATAGGATACTGGTAATCCAGTACTCCACCTACAATTGGCATACTGGTGTCCCCTTATAAGTCCCTAGTATATGGTACTTGGGGTTTGAGGGAATCCCTATGGGTGGCAGCATTTATTTTGCAACCCATAGGGAGCCCATGCGAAGGCTTCAACAGGACTGCCATTGTAGCCAATGTGAAATGGTGCATGCACCCTTTCACTCCTGTCTACACTGCACCAGGTCACTTATAAGTCACCCATATGTCAGGCCTACCAACCCTGAAAGTTGGATGCAGAGTATTTGTGTGTGAGGGCACCCCTGCATTAGCAGAGGTACCCCCATGATGTCCAGGACCATTTACAAGGACTTTGTGACTGCGGGGATGCCATTTTCCGCATGCACTGGACATAGGCCACTACCTATGTACAGCTACATAATGGTAACTCCAAATATGGCCATGTTTGGTATCAAATATGTTGGATTCATACCCCAAGGCTTTTGCAAGCATTGGTTGTATGATTCTATGAACTCTGGGAGCTCCTTAGAGGGCCCCCAGTACTTCCGTTACAACTTTCTGAGGTATTCCAGGCAGCCCAGCTGCTGCCACTGTTGTGTAGCCATTTTAGCTATGGCTCCACACACGTTATTTTAACACACTAGGCCAAGCTGCTGTGCACACTAACCTAGATATATCTTATTCAGCTTTATTTTATTATTGTTACAATAGCCACTTTTACTGTCTTGGTTTATTTTCTGTTTCTCTAACTGTTTTTGTCTAGGCCAGCACTCTGTTCTCAAACAAGACATTCTTACTCACTCTGTGCTTCTTCCAAGGCTACAGCATGGTACATTGCCAGTGAACGTGGTAGAAGTTTAGTCTCCAACATTCGTACAAAACACACATCTTTACATAGGGACATTTTCTCAGAACATCAGCTGTGTTATTATAAAAACACTTTCCTGTCCCTTACACGTTAGAGGGAGATTCCAGCCAGAGAACCACGACTGTATGCTGATTGCTGAATGCTTCCCTACAGATGCTAATGCAGACTACAGGCCTTTGCTCAGGTATGGGGGATGATGACTTCCCAGGGGAACCTGAAGGGCAGAATTAGAGCTTAACATGCTGTGCTCTATCATAGCCTAGGTAGGAGTCTATTGACTGTAGTGATAATATGGTAGCGTTAGTCTTATGCTTCACTCTCCTTGTCACAATTTTAAAACGGTCATGCTGTGTTGTCCTGGTTATTACAGCTCACACTTTGGTATCTAAGATGCAGTTGTTTTATTAAAATCATTATTAAAACATATACTGCCTCTGTTTGCCATTTTATGTATGAGACTAAGGTAACTGAGAGAAACAGATGAGACCTGAGTGACCACGGCTTCCCTGAGAAACCAATTATCTCATGCGCTCGGCTGCCCAGTCATCCCTGCCCTCGGATAGAGATGAGGAACTGCTAGTTGGCCGGAGCAAAACCCGGATTGGAGCGACAGGCGTCACCTGCAGTGGGTCAGACTTAGGCCCCCATTACAACATTGGCGGTAAATGCCACTTACCGCCGTGCTGACGGCCGCCAACATACTGTGACCGCTGTGGTATACCACCACAGGTATTATGACCCACACAGAGAAGTCTGCCACTATACAGACACATACACAAGTCCGCCAGCCTAAAGGTCAGTGATAAATTGGTGGTACCAGAACCCACACTGTTACGCCAACAGAAATACACCCACAGCATCATGAACCATGAATCACTGCGGCGGTTGTTCAACCGCGGTAAACCATTGGCAGTACACACCACTGCGCTCAAAATACACATACACTGACAAAACTACACCACATTGGACAATTCAAACTACACACACCTGACACACATACAAACACCACACCCACACACCCAATCCAATATAAAACACACACCCACAATACCCACAACCCCTTACAACAAATAAAAATATTGCCAACTGAAAGAGAGACAAGCCAGAAGCACCCACTGAATCTGAGCCACATAACACCATCACCCATACACCACCCACGCACCCCACAGCACATACCCTAACACATCACCCCACACACCTTCACACATACCACTCACACTACACCCATGGCACCACAAAGACACCCTAGGTTCTCAGAGGAGGAGCTAAGGTTCATGGTGGAGGAAATCATCCGGGTAGAGCTGCAGCTATTCGGATCACAGGTGCAGCAGACATCCATTGCTAGGAAGATGGAGCTATGGTGGAGAGTCGTGGACAGGGTCAACACCATGGGACAGCACCCCAGAACAAGGGATGACATCAGAAAGAGGTGGAACAACCTACGGGGGAAGGTGTGTTACTTGGTTGCAAGACACCAGGTAGCTGTACAGAGGACTTGCGGTGGACCCCCACCTCCTCCCCCACAACTAACAACATGGGAGGAACACGTCTTGGCGATCATGCATCCTGAGGGCCTCGCAGGAGTAGCAGAGGACTGGACTCTGATAAGTCAAATATTTACTACTAACACCCCCTACCTGCATGCCTTCACAAAATCCCTCACCCCCATCACTCCACCACCTCACATATACCCCACCATAACAACCCACCCACACCAATACCAAGCCCTCCATGCAAAACCAATGCATGGACCCCCATTACAGACCTGCATGGACACCCATCACCACAGCATGCACTCTAGTGACGATCACTTAGCCAAACCAAGCACAACTCACACAAGCCAAAGCTGCATTGCTAATAACAACCATAGAGGGAAACATATCCATGCACAAGATGGCACACACAGATAAAATAAAACTGCATTTACATCCCCACAGGACCCCCACCCAACGTCACTGCACAGAGGAGGTGCCAGCTACATCCAGTCCCCCCACAGAAGAGGCCCAGAGTGATGACAGCAGCTCTGCACAACTGGATCACGATGACCAACCTGGCCCATCATGGACCTCTGGACAGTCGGTGACCCAGGCACAGTCCCAAACCACCACAGAGCCTCCCCCCTCAGGAAACACCAGCACAGCACCCACCCAGCGGGCCAATACCTCTGTCCCCAGTACACGTCAATCAGCAATGTGTCCACCACTACAGGGACCCCAGGCAACCCCACAAACACAGGACGATCAGGGACCTTGGTCAGTGGCAGTGGGCACCCGGTTCAGGGGACAGAGGCACAGGACAACAGGGAAGCTGGGAGGACTGCTGTGCGACAGGGGGAGGACAGGCCCAGGGAACCCACACTCCACAAGGCACATGCAGGGATCCTGGGAGCATACCACCATTCCCAGGAGACCATGGGCCAGATACTGTACAAGTTGCAGGAGACCCAGCGGCTGCAGAAGGGACAGTACCTGGGGATCAGGGAGGACCTGAAAGACATCCACACTACCCTGGTCACGATTGCAGGGGTGCAGGCAGACATGGCCAACACCATGAGGGAGGCAGTGGCACACCAACTGGCCCCTGACACTAGCCACACTGATGAACATCCCTCCACCTCTGCCGGCGCTAGTGAACAGGATGCCCGCCACAGGACCAACAGGCCACCAGCACCTCACTCCCTGCAGAAGGAGAACCACCCCGCAAACGGTCCCTGCGATCCAGGCAGAAGCCAGAGAACAATGCCAGGACCCCCACCAGGAAATAAGACTCTCCTGATTGTCACCCTTATGTCCCACTCTGTCACCCTGTCCACCTTGAACTGCCATTGCTCCGCTTCCTATGCCCCCTTGGACAATGCACCGGTGATACAAATAGACTGGACTCTACCCTGGAATTTCCTCCATCAGCAACCCAGCCCATTGCAATACCCCCTCTACTTATTAGCACAGAAATAAATACCCTTGGAACAAATTCAAATATGGAGTCTGTGGATTACTTGCCAAATGTAATATGTTAACAAACTGTAAACATTGCATTTCTAATCTATTGTAATATTAACATAGGTATAACCTGTAGTGGGCAGCAATAAACACACCATGAGCCAGAGTGGGGCACAGAGATCTGAGAACAGAGATGCCAAAGGGTACAGTTAGTGGCCATAGAAATAGAGAAATCAGGCTGCCATGTTCAATGTCAAACACTAAACTGCAATTGAAGGTGATGTTACAGTGTCTTACCTGTGTGTCACTGGAAGTACTGTTGAATGAGTGTACTTCTGTTGTAGACATCTTCTTCCTCTGCCTCCTCTTCCTCACTGTCCACAGGCTCCACGGCTGCCACACGACCATCTCCAGACTCATTCTCCTGCAGAGAATGCACCTGGCGTCTCAAGGCCAGGTTGTGCAACATGCAACGATGAACTGGCACACCTTCTTGGGTGAGTAGTACAGGGATCCACCTGACAGATGGAGGCACCGGAATCTGGCCTTCAGGAGGCCAAAGGTTCTTTCAATGATCCTCCTTATTCACCCATGTGCCTCATTGTACCGTTCCTCTGCCCTTGTCCTGGCATTCCTCACTGGGGCCAGTAGCCATGAGAGGTTTGGGTAACCAGAGTCACCTGCAAATATCGAGGGATAGCTGTTAGCCACACACTCACCCTTAGGGCCAAACCCACACCCATATACCTACATCAACTGGGTGGGGACCATGGGCTCACCTATTAGTCACACCTGGTGCCTCTGGAATTGCGACATCACATATGGAATGCTGCTATTTCTCAAGATAAAGGCACCATGCACAGAGCCAGGATACTTGGCATTGACATAGGACATGTACTGGTCCGTCAAACACACCATCTGCACATTCAGAGAGTGAAAACGTTTTCTATTCCTGAACACTTGTTCATTTATCCGGGGGGGACAAATGCAATATGTGTACCATCAATGGTACCAATGATGTTCGGGATATGTCCCAGGGCATAAAAAGTCAGCCTTCACTATGGCCAAATCCTTCACCTGGGGAAATACGAGGTAGCTGTGCATGTGTTTCAGCAGGGCAGACAACACTCTGGTCAGCACGTTTGAGAACATTGTCTGAGACATCCCTGATGCCATGGCCACTGTTGCTTGGAAGGAACCACTTGCGAGAAAATGGAGCACTGACAGGACCTGCACTAGAGGGGGGATACCTGTTGGCTGGTGGATAGGTGAAATCAGGTCTGGCTCCAACTGGGCAGACAGTTCTTGGATTGTGGCCCTATAAAGTCCGTAGGTCAGGATAATGTGCCTGTCCTCCATTGTCGCCAGGTGCACCAGGGGTCTGTACACGGGGGATGTCTCCATCTCCTAGTCATCCTTAGCGGTTGAAATCTAGGGTGAAAACGGTGAGCAGAGGGTCATATTCACACATATGTTAATATAAATATGCATTTCTTCCTTTACAGAAACAGTATGTGAACTCGAGAGTCAGTTGATGTGCCAATGTCTGCTGTGGCGTAGTTAGGTGCCATGGCCTGTGCCCCCCTGAAATGGCGGCTGCCTGACCTGTGAGGAGAGACAAGTGGAAATGAGGTAATTCTGCTGGCGTTGTGTGCCGTTGCGGTCGGCAGTCGATGACCACCGTGCAACTTCACATTGGTTATCATTGGGCCCTATGGGTTCCCGGAGCCAATGGCGATGTTTGCCGGCGGTGAAGGTATGCACCGCTGCAGATGTGACAGCCATTTTCTATCTGTTCAGTCACTTGCTACCTGACCTTCAACAGGAGAGGACCTACACTGCAAGTGCAGCTGTGACCTGTGCCTTGAAGCGACCATGGCCTGAGTCACTGGGGAAAGGGCCCCTGCCTTCACCGCTACGGGGTTGAAGAAACTGGTGGATGGGGTCCTAACCCAGTACCGGTTGCTTTATGGGCCTCCAGACCAACGGGTAAGTACACTGTAGGCTCGATGCATGGGGCATGAATGCATGGTGTGATGTGTGTGAATGCCTCGTATAAGTGGGGGGTGATGGAGGGGTCCTGGGCAGCATGCAGCATATATGGTTGGCTATGTATGTGCGTAAGGGGATGGGAGGGATATGGTGGGCTATGCCTGATCCCTTTTTCAATTTTTCCATTTTCGGTACGCACCGCCGCGGACGTGACCGCCATTTTCTATCTTTGAACTCACTTGCTACCTGACCTTCAACAGGAGAGGACCTACACTGCAAGTGCTGCTGTGACCTGTGTCTGGAAGCAACAATGGCTTGAGTGTCTGGGGAAAGGGCCCCTGACTTCACTTCAGAGGAGATGGAGAGACTGGTGGATGGGGTCCTACCCCAATACACTTTACTCAATGGTCCTCCAGACAAACAGATGAGTACACTGTGAGCATGATGTGTGGGCCATGAATGTATGGATTGCTGTGTGTGTAAGCCTCTTGTGGGGGGGGCTGAGGGGTCCTGGGCAGAGTGCTGCATGTCTGGTGGTCAATGTCTGTGTGTAAGGGGATGGGAAGTATATGCTGGCCCATGAGTATAACAGGCTGGACGGAATGACTCATACCTTTTTCTATCCATATTTTTCTGCAGGTCAGCGCCCAATAGAAAAAGGGTATTTGGCATGCCATCGCCAAGGAGGTGCGAACCCTAGGGGTCTTTGACAGGCAGAGCACCCACTGCCGCAAACGGTGGGAGGACCTGCGCCGCTGGGCAAGGAAGACGGCGGAGGCCCAGTTGGGGCTGGCCTCCCAACAAGGAAGGGGTGCCCGTCATACCTTGACCCCCCTGATGTTCCGCATCCTGGTGGTGGCCTATACGGAGTTGAATGGGTGCTTGAAGGCTTCACAGCAGCCACAAGGGAGTGAGTACAGATTCAGATTCATGACTTTGCACGTGTTAAGATTTTACCTGGGTGGGGGATGTGGGCTGTGGGTGCCCCTAGGCCAGGGCAAACATGGCAGGGTAGGACCCATGTTCGTCAGGCTCTGAAGCACTCCAACCCCAATAGTGTTAGTGTTCATCTACTACTGGGCAGGGTCCCGTGGGTTTCAGGTGTGTAGCTAATGTTGTTAGGCATTGTACCCAATGGGCTAGGGACTAGCATTGTAACTGGTTGTGCATGGCCTAGTGCATAGGGCTGATCCCTGTGTCTTGTGTACGCCAACGGTGGTATTGTTGCTGGCATTGACCAAGTGTATCCTCTGTCTCTCCCCCCTCTTGTTTTGTCACCCTGTCCTTGTGTGCATTAGCATCATCTGGCGGAGGAGCAGAGGCACCGGCGACAGAGGGAGCCGCATCCCACATGGGCCTGAAGGCCGAATCCACCGACGGTGAGGGCACCAGTGGGACGGAGGGCGAGGGGAGCACCATGACGGACACAGGAGGGGACACTACCGACAGTGACTCCTCCTCCGATGGAAGCTCCCTGGAAGTGGCAGACACCTCTGTGCCCACCCCAACAACAGGTACAACCGCCACCCCCGTACCAGCACTGCCCTCCCAGCAGCCCCTCAGCGTGTTTCCCGTGCCCGCTTACCCAGGAGGGTGGGCATCTCCTTTGCCCCAGGCACCTCAGGCCCTGCCCCAGTCAGCCCTGCTCCCCTCAGTGAGGAGGCTATTGACCTCCTGAGATCCCTAACTGTTGGGCAGTCAACCATACTGAATGCCATCGAGGGTGTAGCAGGGCATTTGCAACAAACAAATGCATACCTGGAGGGCACTCACTCTGGCATGGCTGCCCAACAAAGAGCATTCCAGACTCTGGCCTCCGCACTGATGGTACCCATTGTCCCTGTCTCCAGCCTCCACCCTCCAACCTCCTCTACCCAGTCCCAATCACCTCAACCCCAGCCTATCCCAAGCACACCTTGAGACCAGCAATCACGCAAATCAACACACAGAAGTAGCTCAGGCAAACACAAGCACCACACTTCATCTCACAGGCACTCACACAAGCAACATCCCCATGCAGACACACCAACATCCACTGCCTCCACTGTGTCCACCTCCTCCTCCTTGTCCACCCCCCTCCCAGTAGCGTCTCCACTTGCACCTGCATGCACTACATCCTCATCCACTACCTCCATCACCAGCATGTCTATCACTACACGCCCCTCACTGGCAGTCACCACCCCCACAACCATGCACATGTCCACTGTGTCCTCTTCCACTGTGTCTGTGACCCCTCCTCCCAAAGTACACAAACGCAAGCACACACCCACCCAACAGGCATCCACTTCACAACAGCATCCAGCCCATGCACCTGCACTCAAAAACAGCAGACTGACACCTCCTACAGCCACTCCCTATTCCTCCAGTCCCAAACCTTTACCCTCTTCCCGCCCCAGTGTCCCTAAGAAGCTTTTCATCACCAGCATTGACCTCTTCCCTATCTTTTCCCCGTCCTTCACCTTGGGCCAGGGTGGCCAGAACCCAGCCCAGCACCTCAGCCACCCAGTCCACTGCCACTGTGGTTTCTGCAGCTGTGAGAGGCTCCAAGGAGGCACCCGTCAGCCCAGCCAGTGTGCCACCAACACCTGCCAAGAAGGGTCCGCCACTTGGCAAGGGCAAGAAGGGCACAGCATCCAGCAAGGGGAAGGAGGCACAACCAGCCAGCAAGCCCAAGTCAAAGACTCCAGCTGGCAGAAGCAAGGAGTCACCACCATCTGCCAAGGGCAGGAAGGGGCACACAATACCAGCCATGGCACTTCAGCCATCCGAGGCTGCAGGTGAAGTCCTGGAGGCTACCACCTCAACTGCCAGTATCGCCACCTGCATCGCGGCCAGCACCACCACCTGCCCCGCCGCAAGCACCGCCACCTGTCCCGCCGCAAGCAGCCCCACTGCCAGCAGCAGCCCCAGTAGGCAGCCATCCAAGGCTACAGGTGAAGGCCTGGAGGCTACCACCATAACTGCCAGCACCACCACCTGCAGCACAACTGGCATACACTGAGCAGCTGTTGCCGCCGGAGAGCAGTGTGTAGTGGTGACTACATGGGCTGCAGTGCATCCTGGCCCCTGCAAAAGCTGTTGTTGTGACACCCAGGTGAGAGACGGTGACGTTGCACTCCAATACATCTGCATCACAGGGCACAATGCCCCCTCCAGAACCAGTGGAAGAATCCATCCACTCAGCCCCTCCTTGCCAGGATGAAGCACACTGGGCACCATGCCCCCTCCAGAACCAGGGGAAGAAGCCATCCACTCAGCCCCTCCTTGCCAGGATGAGGCACACTGGGCACCATGCTCCCTCCAAAGCCAGTGGAAGAAGCCATCCACTCAGCCCCTCTTTGCGAGGATGAGGCACACTGGGCACTATGCCCCCTCCAGAATTAGTGGAAGAAGCCATCCACTCAGCGCCTCCTTGCCAGGATGAAGCACACTGGACACCATGCTGCCTCCAGAACCAGTGGAAGAAGCCATCCACTCAGCCTCTCCTTGCCAGGATGAAGCCCACTGGGCACAAAGCCCCCTCCAGAACCAGTGGAAAACTGGCACCCACTTGAAAGACTGTGGCTTTGCACTTCCCAGGACCAAGCAGTGGGCAAACCACCCACTTGAAAGACTGTGGCTTTGCACTCCCCAGGACCAAGCAGTGGGCAAACCACCCATTTGAGAGACTGTGGCTTAGCACTCCCCAGGACCAAGCAGCGGGCAAACCACCCACTTGAGAGACTGTGGCTTTGCACTCCCCAGGACCAAGCAGTGGGCAAACCACCCACTTAAGAGACTGTGGCTTTGTAGTCCCCAGGACCAAGCAGTGGGAAAACCACCCACTTGAGAGACTGTGGCCTTGCACTCCCCAGGACCAAGCAGTCGGCATGGAGCCCCCTTCCAGGAGAAGTGGCGTGATACCATCTTCCGGCTGAGGTGCCCGCCATTCCTCGTCCCCCTGAGGTGCCTCTATGTTTTCGACCTGATGCCCCTGTAGTGTTCTCCCCGTATTGAGGCAGGAGTCAAGTGTGTTTTGGCCCAGTGGCCCACGGACAAGTTTTGAGTGGGCACTGCCCGCCTTTTGTATATATTGCATATATTGTACATACTGTTTTTTCTTTATGAACGTATTTCTAAGTATTACTCATATTAAACTCATTTTACTCCATTCTTTTTATCTGTGCGTTATTCTAGAGGGTTACGGGGTGTATATGTAATGTTGTTGCATGTGTTTGTGTGTATAGTGTTGGGAGTGAGGGTGGGGGTGGGGGTGTTGTGTGTGTGTGTCACTCTCTTTTTCCTCCCCCCCCCCTTGTGTGCTAGGTGCAGTACTCGTCGTTGCCAGCGTTCATGTCCCTGGTGTATGAGAAGATACACCAGCATGGGGAACACCTGCAGCTCGGGCTCCATGGCATCAAGGTTCTTCCTTGAGTGTCGAGAGGTGAGTTGTTTCCCTTCTGTATTCTGTTTCTGCCGTGCTTTTGATGGCATTGGTACCACCCCGGAAAAGCTGGCGGATGGGCATGTAGTAATGCAGTGGGCAGTACATTGTCTTCCGCCTGGCTGTTGGCGGTTACTGCTGAGGTGTTTTTGCTACCTCCATGGGGTCAAAGTGTTAAAGCGGCTGTATGTGTTGGCGGTTTCTGCCGTGGTTATGATTCAATTTTTTTAGTGCCGGCCTGTTGGCGATGTTACCATCGCTTTATCACCGACTGCCAGGGTTGTAATGAGGGCCTTAGTCTCCCACGCCACGGGCGATTCTGCCGCTCAAAATCCAGTAGTCTCATTATAATAATGAGAGCCTACGCGACATGGCGCAGCCAACGTTTGGTCAGGCTCAAATTTTCAGGTGCTCCTGAGTATCTCTGGCTCATTATATACAATGAAACCCCAGTACTTTATAGGGAGACGTCCGTGGTAGTGAGGATTTCCACCCTAGCTACGTAGGTTATCTTACCTGGTGCTGTAGGTTGTTCAAGCTTGAACTGTAAAAGGAAAAACCCTATTTGGTGTGCCTTCTCTGAACATATTTTCTATCTAGCATGGCGAATCCGCAGCAGGTAGCAAAAGTAGTCAATATGAGACAACTTCTGACTACACATTTATTAGTAAATGGGCTAAAGGCCCAGGGGGTCCAGTCACATTTATGGTGGAGGCCCATCCAGCTTATAGAACAGAACTTTTCTATTCTTGGGTCACATTTCCAGCAGTTGATAGGAACACAAATACATTTCATCACCATACACTTGCAAAAGTACCTGGACAATACAGGGCATATACACATTTAGAAATACCTTTATCTTATCAAGAACATAATAATTGGCTTGACCACACAATATTACCAGTAAGGTTAGGTCCTCTAAGTAATGATGGCCCTACCTGGCCCTTATTGGCCACCTATACACCACACCCTGCCGTAGCAACTTTAGCAGTAGCTGAGGTTCGTCACTTATATACTGAACTAACAGTGACATAAAGACGATTAGTACAGTTTGAGATGCAAACATTAAATACAAACCCAGTACGTGCTGCTCCAGCACAACCACATGCAGTGACGCCAGGTATAAACCCTACGACTGTACATTCGATCATGGGTAAAGTACCCGCCAAACGAGAGGAAACTCTGTTTTGGTTAGCACAAAAAGTAAATGCGCTGGAAGCAGTATTTTGCCATAAGGGACCTCAGGATAAACATAGAATTCTAACGATGTGCTTGCCGTTTGGGATGGTCCCTACAGTGGATAACTGTAATACCTAGGGCACGGTATTTGCTGCGCTTTTACAACCGCACACGGTACACCGACACTTGCCAATTTACCAGAAGTGTTGAAGCAAATTCAAGATGAACACAGAGCTTCCTCTGCCCTGGATTTGGGGATGCAACTAATGGGCAATTTTGCCACAGTATCCTCAATTATTTTAAGTAATCTTAAAGGGGAAGCAGTCGCACTAGCAGTGCGTATGCAGCTCCGTGATGTTCCTCAACAGGATCAGGAAGGCAAGCTGCCTAAGATTATCGCAGGGACCTATTCTAGAATTGGTCGAGATAGTCTAGGGAACAGACCAACTAAACAACATTTTCAGGGCAAAAAACAACAAACACTTAAAAAAGAAAGGGGAGAATCTCCGTGAACGGAGACCCCACAGAATAGATATAATCTCAGAAATAGAGATAATATAAAGACACCTGATAGATATCAATATACTAATACATGCTAACCTCGTTCCTTTCAGGACTCATCGGAAAAACAAAGTGAGAGAGGTGGGCGATCAGAGCGAAAGAACAGAGTACGTGAAACTGAGACAGGAATCACAACGCTCATCGGAGGTTTCAATTAAGAAGGAAGAGAAACCTCCCCATTAAAAACCCAAATTTAAAAAGAAAAAGATGGCAGCAGTCGCAGTACAACATGCCACTCAAGAAGAGGGTCCTCTTGAAGAACAGGAAGTGGGCACTAGCACTGCTAGACAGCGCAGCAGAGGTCACAATAGTTCGCTGGAGTCTTGTAGTGCATCTGGAGGTGAAAGCAACCGAGGACTTCCTACAAGTAGAAACTGTGGAAATGCGTGTCTCCACACCTGATAGGGTGTATAAAGTAACACTACAGTTAGAAGGAGACATTGAACGCACAATAGACACAGTCTATTGGGATCACGTAGTAAACATATATGATTTTTTGTTGGACGAACAAGATTGGCCACCTGAATTTGTCCGTACCTGCCCTTATGGAGAAGATGTTATTAAACATTCTTTCTCACCCTTGTTCTGGAGGAACTCGCTGATTTGTATGCCATTGATTGGGCTTTGGCACAGGCACCTGCGTTATATCGCAATCATGTAGGATGGGATAAAGAGTCCCCCTACCATGTAATTCCCATTAAAAATGAATCTCAACCCCAACCTCAGTACCCAATAAAACATGAAGCAAAAGCACCTGTGAGAGAAATACTCACACAACTAGAGTACCAGGGTGTAATTAAACACTGTGTCTCCCCAAAGAATAATTCTTTATTTCCAGTAGCCAAACCGGACCATTCATATAGAATAGTCTTAGACTATAGACACTTAAACGATCATACACGCACATATGCTATACAAAACTCACACAGCACAGCACTGATGAACAATATAGTGCATTAAAAATACAAAACAACACTGGATATTTCCAATGGGTTTTTCTGCCAGAATATAGCGCCTGAAAGTAGAGACTTAACAAGTTTCAGTGCACTAGATTCCCAGAAAAAATTCAGTTGTTTACCTCAGGGGTATAAGAACAGCCCAGGACTGTTCGCAGCTTGTGTCACTGCAATTCTGCACAAGATTGACCCTGAAGCACTGTCCTAAGTAGATGATATTTATCTTATGGATGATGAATTACTACAACATTTAAGACGGGTAGCCTGCATTTTTGTTGGATATGATGAATTTGGCTACAAATTCAACTTCAAAAAAACAAAAATTGCCTTCCTTATCGTCCTTTTTCTGGGATATGAGCTATCGAGTGAAGGAAAGAGCCTAGCGCCACAATTCTTAGAAAAACTACAACCTCCAAACACGATAAAAAAACTCCAATCTCTATTGGGATTTCCAAATGTTGGCAGAATTTACATTCCAGATTATGCATCACGCACTAAACCTCTATATGACTTAATACGTCCTGAATTTTCAAGCAAATTTTGGACAGTCGAGCACACACAAATACTTAGGGAACTGCCGACAGACATGCTTGCAGCACGGCACCTACACACGAGGGACAACAAAACACACTTGGTCATCAGAGTAATCGCTAGGGTCATTGGTTTCACTTATGTAACATTTAATGAGGGTGAGACCGCCCCAATAGCTTACAAATCACATTTGTACTCAGTACCAGAACAACGCTTTGATCCCACTGAGAAAATTCTCACTGCTGTTCAGATGACTGTCATTAAAGAAAGACCTCTAGCCCAGGGCAAACGCATTATTGTCATTTCTCCAATTCCAGCCCTTGAGGCTGTTACAAAAGCAAGCATTCCAAACGCGAAAGCATTACATCCATGTTGGATACAGTGGGCTACGTCTTTGACAGCCACTGATGTAAACTACATCTTTGACCCAAAGTTACAAACTCAAGAATTTTTGCAATACGAGCTGGAATATTCAATTCCAGCAGACACTTTGCCTATCGAACAATATCAGAGTTATGTACAGCCTGCAATTGGCACAAAGCATCAATACTCTGCTGCTTGCGCAGTCGTAAGCAGCTATATGGAGGACAATAAGTTCGGTCCACTCCATACATTTTCGTAAGCCTCAGGGGATTGCACAGCACAATTAGCAGAGCTCAAGGCTCTTGTGATGGCACTGGAACATGCGGAGCCTGCACAATATACACTGATTGTTTGTGATTCGTATTATTGTGTCCAGTCCTTCAATGAATACCTGCATTACTGGTGCCAGAATGGGTTCAGAGATTCTAAAGGCAACACCATTAGACACAGACTTCTGTGGGAGAAAGTAGCGGATTAAAGGAAATGCTACAAAATGTCCATGTTGTACATACACTTGGACACCAGCGTGTTGGAATACACGTTGCTGGGAATACACTGGCTGATGAAGCCACAAAGTCAGAAGTGGCGGTGGCTGCTGTTGCTGCAGTAACTCGGTTGAGTTCGAAACCACACGCAGACATGTGGGCTGCTGTGAAAGCTACAGCTGATGGTACGCCCCATCCAAAAGCATTTGCTGACAAATATTCCTACCGAATGGGAGGTTTCCTGAATGCTGAAGTTAAGATACCAGTCGTACGGGCGCGCGATATTCCCAACACAGATATAAGACAACAATTGATTAAAGCAGCGCATGAAGGGGAAGCATCTGCCCATGCTGGTATGGCAGCTACAATATCAATCTTACAAGCCCGCTATTGGTGGCCAGGCCTCTACAAAGAGACCAAACAGTATGTCCTTTGTTGTGACATCTGCCAACAAATTGAAGTTTCAACTGCCAAAGGCCCACCGCAGACACCCCTCTTGATTTCAAATAAACACTTAAAATATGTGTACTTGGACGATTGAACGCACAATACATGCAATCTTTTGGGATCGGGTAGTTAACATATATGATGTTTTGTTGGCCGAACAAGATTGGCCACCTGAATTTGTCTGTACCTGCCCATATGGAGAAGATTTTATTAAACATTCTTTCTTGCCCCTTGTTCTGGAGGAACTCGCTGAATCGTATGCCATTGATTGGGCTTTGGAACAGGCACCTGCTTTATATCGCAATCATGTAGGATGGGATAAAGAATCCCCCTACCATGTCATTCCCATTAAAAATGAACCTCAACCCCAACCTCAGTACCCAATAAAACATGCAGCAAAAGCACCTGTGATAGAAATACTCACACAACTAGAGTACCAGGGTGTAATTGAACCCTGTGTGTCCCCAAAGAATAATCCTTTATTTCCAGTAGCCAAACCGGACCATTCATATAGAATAGTCTCAGACTACAGACATTTAAACAGTCATGCACGCACATATGCTATACAAAACTCACATAGCACAGCACTGATGAACAATATAGTGCATTAAAAATACAAAACAGCACTGGATATTTCCAATGGTAATTTCTGCCAAGATATAGCGCCTGAGAGTAGAGACTTAACAAGTTTCAGTGCACGAGGCTCCCAGAAAAAATTCTGTTGTTTACCTGAGGCGTATAAGAACAGCCCAGGACTGTTCACAGCTCATGTCACTGCAATTCTGCACAAGATTGACCCTGAAGCATTGTCCTATGTAGATGATATTTATCTTACGGATGATTAATTACTACAACATTTAAGACGGGTATCCCGCATTATTCTCAGATTTGCTGAATTTGGCCACAAATTTAACTTAAAAAAAACAAAAATTGCCTTCCTTAATGTCCTTTTTCTGAGATATGAGCTATCGAGTAAAGGAAAGAGCCTAGCCCCACAATTCTTAGAAAAATCCACACAGCTACAACCTCCAAACACGATCAAAAAACTCCAATCTCTATTGGGTTTTCAAAATTTTGGCAGAACTTACATTCCAGATTATGTATCACGCATTAAACTTCTATATGACTTAATACGTCCTGACTTTTCAAGCAAATTTCGGACAGTCGAACACACACGAATACTTAGGGACCTGCCGACAGACATGCTTGCAGCACGACACCTACACACAAGGGACAACAAAACACACTTGTTCATCAGAATAACCGCTGGGGTCATTAGTTTCACTTACGTAAAATTTAATGAGGGTGAGACCGTCCCAATAGCTTACAAATCACATTTGTACTCAGTAGCAGAACAATGCTTTGCCCCCACTGAGAAAATTCTCACTGCTGTTCAGATTGCTCATTAAAGAAAAACCTCTAGCCCAGGGCAATCACATGATTGTCGTTTCTCCAATTCCAGCCCTTGAGGCTGTTACAAAAGCAAGCATTCCAAACACGAAAGCATTACATCCATGTTGGATACAGTCGGCCACGTCTTTGACAGCCACTGATGTAGACTACGTCTGTGACCCAAAGTTACAAACTCAAGAATTTTTGCAATACAAGCTGGAATATCCAATTCCAGCGGACACTTTGCCTATCGAACAATATCAGAGTCATTTACACCGATAGCTCTGCACAGCCTGCAATTGGCACAAACCATCAATACTCAGCTGCTTGTGCAGTCACAAGCGGGTATATGGAGGACAATAAGTTTGGTCCACTCCATACATTTACGCAAGCCTCAGGGGATTGCACAGCACAATTAGCAGAGCTCAAGGCTCTCGTGATGGCACTGGAACATACATAGCCTACACAATATACACTGATTGTTTGTGATTCATATTATTGTGTTCAGTTCTTCAATGAATACCTGCATTACTGGCGCCAGAATGGGTTCAGAGATTCTAAAGGCAACACCATTAGACACAGACTTCTGTGGGAGAAAGTAGCAGATCTAAGGGAAACGCTACCAAATGTCCATGTTGTACATACACTTGGACACCAACGCGTTGGAATACATGTTGCTGGGAATACACTGGCTGATGAAGCCACAAAGTCAGCAGTGGCGGTGGCTACTGTTGCTGCAGTAACTCGGTTGAGTTTGAAACCACACGCAGACATGTGGGCTGCTGTGAAAGCTACAGCTGATGGTACGCCCTATCCAAAAGCATTTGCTGACAAATATTCCAACCGAATGGGAGGTTTCCTGAATGCTGAAGTTAAGATACCAGTCGTACGGACGCGCAATATTCCCAACAGAGATATAAGACAACAATTGATTAAAGCAGCGCATGAAGGGGTAGCATCTGCCCATGCTGGTATGGCAGCTACAATATCAATCTTACAAGCCCGCTATTGGTGGCCAGGCCTCTACAAAGAGACCAAGCAGTATGTCCTTTGTTGTGACATCTGCCAACAAATTGAAGTTTCAACTGCCAAAGGCCCACCGCAGACACCCCTCTTGATTTCAAATAAACACTTAAAATATGTGTACTTGGACGATTGAACGCACAATAGATGCAATCTTTTGGGATCGGGTAGTTAACATATATGATGTTTTGTTGGCCGAACTAGATTGGCCACCTGAATTTGTCTGTACCTGCCCATATGGAGAAGATTTTATAAAACATTCTTTCTCGCCCCTTGTTCTGGAGGAACTTGCTGAATCGTATGCCATTGATTGGGCTTTGGAACAGGCACCTGCTTTATATCGCAATCATGTAGGATGGGATAAAGAATCCCCCTACTATGTCATTCCCATTAAAAATGAACCTCAACCCCAACCTCAGTACCCAATAAAACATGCAGCAAAAGCACCTGTGAGAGAAATACTCACACGACTAGAGTACCAGGGTGTAATTGAACCCTGTGTGTCCCCAAAGAATAATCCTTTATTTCCAGTAGCCAAACCGGACCATTCATATAGAATAGTCTCAGACTACAGACATTTAAACAGTCATGCATGCACATATGCTATACAAAACTCACATAGCACAGCACTGATGAACAATATAGTGCATTAAAAATACAAAACAGCACTGGATATTTCCAATGGTAATTTCTGCCAAGATATAGCGCCTGAGAGTAGAGACTTAACAAGTTTCAGTGCACTAGGCTCCCAGAAAATATTATTTTGTTTACCTGAGGTGTATAAGAACAGCCCAGGACTGTTCACAGCTCATGTCACTGCAATTCTGCACAAGATTGACCCTGAAGCATTGTCCTATGTAGATGATATTTATTTACGGATGATTAATAACTACAACATTTAAGACGGGTAGCCCGCATTGTTCTCGGATTTGCTGAATTTGGTCACAAATTTAACTTAAAAAAAACAAAAATTGCCTTCCTTAATGTCCTTTTTCTGAGATATGAGCTATCGAGTGAAGGAAAGAGCCTAGCCCCACAATTCTTAGAAAAATCCACGCAACTACAACCTCCAAACACGATCAAAAAACAAAAATCTCTATTGGGTTTTCAAAATTTTGGCAGAACTTACATTCCAGATTATGTATCACGCATTAAACTTCTCTATGACTTAATACGTCCTGACTTTTCAAGCAAATTTTGGACAGTCGAACACACACGAATACTTAGGGACCTGCCGACAGACATGCTTGCAGCACGACACCTACACACACGGGACAACAAAACACACTTGTTCATCAGAGTAATGGCTGGGGTCATTGGTTTCCCTTATGTGAAATTTAATGAGGGTGACACCGTCCCGATAGCTTTCAAATCACAATTGTACTCAGTAGCAGAACAATGCTTTGCTCCCACTGAGAAAATTCTCACTGCTGTTCATATGGCTGTCATTAAAGAACGACCTCTAGCCCAGGGCAAACGCATGATTGTCGTTTCTCCAATTCCAGCCCTTGAGGCTGTTACAAAAGCAAGCTTTCCAAACATGAAAGCATTACATCCATATTGGATACAGTCGGCCACGTCTTTGACAGCCACTGATGTAGACTACAACTTTGACCCAAAGTTACAAACTGAAGAATTTTTGCAATACAAGCTGGAATATCCAATTCCAGCAGACCCTTTGCCTATCGAACAATATCAGAGTCATGTACACCGATAGCTCTGCACAGCCTGCAATTGGCACAAACCATCAATACTCAGCTGCTTGTGCAGTCACAAGCGGGTATATGGAGGACAATAAGTTTGGTCCACTCCATACATTTACGCAAGCCTCAGGGGATTGCACAGCACAATTAGCAGAGCTCAAGGCTCTCGTGATGGCACTGGAACATACATAGCCTACACAATATACACTGATTGTTTGTGATTCATATTATTGTGTTCAGTTCTTCAATGAATACCTGCATTACTGGCGCCAGAATGGGTTCAGAGATTCTAAAGGCAACACCATTAGACACAGACTTCTGTGGGAGAAAGTAGCAGATCTAAGGGAAACGCTACCAAATGTCCATGTTGTACATACACTTGGACACCAGTGCGTTGGAATACATGTTGCTGGGAATACACTGGCTGATGAAGCCACAAAGTCAGCAGTGGCGGTGGCTACTGTTGCTGCAGTAACTCGGTTGAGTTTGAAACCACACGCAGACATGTGGGCTGCTGTGAAAGCTACAGCTGATGGTACGCCCTATCCAAAAGCATTTGCTGACAAATATTCCTACCGAATGGGAGGTTTCCTGAATGCTGAAGTTAAGATACCAGGCATAGGGGTGCAAGATATTCCCAACAGAGATATAAGACAACAATTGATTATAGCAGCGCATGAAGGGGTAGCATCTGCCCATGCTGGTATGGCAGCTACAATATCAATCTTACATGCCCGCTATTGGTGGCCAGGCCTCTACAAAGAGACCAAGCAGTATGTCCTTTGTTGTGACATCTGCCAACAAATTGAAGTTTCAACTGCCAAAGGCCCACCGCAGACACCCCTCTTGATTTCAAATAAACACTTAAAATATGTGTACTTGGACGATTGAACGCACAATAGATGCAATCTTTTGGGATCGGGTAGTTAACATATATGATGTTTTGTTGGCCGAACTAGATTGGCCACCTGAATTTGTCTGTACCTGCCCATATGGAGAAGATTTTATAAAACATTCTTTCTCGCCCCTTGTTCTGGAGGAACTTGCTGAATCGTATGCCATTGATTGGGCTTTGGAACAGGCACCTGCTTTATATCGCAATCATGTAGGATGGGATAAAGAATCCCCCTACTATGTCATTCCCATTAAAAATGAACCTCAACCCCAACCTCAGTACCCAATAAAACATGCAGCAAAAGCACCTGTGAGAGAAATACTCACACGACTAGAGTACCAGGGTGTAATTGAACCCTGTGTGTCCCCAAAGAATAATCCTTTATTTCCAGTAGCCAAACCGGACCATTCATATAGAATAGTCTCAGACTACAGACATTTAAACAGTCATGCACGCACATATGCTATACAAAACTCACATAGCACAGCACTGATGAACAATATAGTGCATTAAAAATACAAAACAGCACTGGATATTTCCAATGGTAATTTCTGCCAAGATATAGCGCCTGAGAGTAGAGACTTAACAAGTTTCAGTGCACTAGGCTCCCAGAAAATATTATTTTGTTTACCTGAGGTGTATAAGAACAGCCCAGGACTGTTCACAGCTCATGTCACTGCAATTCTGCACAAGATTGACCCTGAAGCATTGTCCTATGTAGATGATATTTATTTACGGATGATTAATAACTACAACATTTAAGACGGGTAGCCCGCATTGTTCTCGGATTTGCTGAATTTGGTCACAAATTTAACTTTAAAAAAACAAAAATTGCCTTCCTTAATGTCCTTTTTCTGAGATATGAGCTATCGAGTGAAGGAAAGAGCCTAGCCCCACAATTCTTAGAAAAATCCACGCAACTACAACCTCCAAACACGATCAAAAAACAAAAATCTCTATTGGGTTTTCAAAATTTTGGCAGAACTTACATTCCAGATTATGTATCACGCATTAAACTTCTCTATGACTTAATACGTCCTGACTTTTCAAGCAAATTTTGGACAGTCGAACACACACGAATACTTAGGGACCTGCCGACAGACATGCTTGCAGCACGACACCTACACACACGGGACAACAAAACACACTTGTTCATCAGAGTAATGGCTGGGGTCATTGGTTTCCCTTATGTGAAATTTAATGAGGGTGACACCGTCCCGATAGCTTTCAAATCACATTTGTACTCAGTAGCAGAACAATGCTTTGCTCCCACTGAGAAAATTCTCACTGCTGTTCATATGGCTGTCATTAAAGAACGACCTCTAGCCCAGGGCAAACGCATGATTGTCGTTTCTCCAATTCCAGCCCTTGAGGCTGTTACAAAAGCAAGCTTTCCAAACATGAAAGCATTACATCCATATTGGATACAGTCGGCCACGTCTTTGACAGCCACTGATGTAGACTACAACTTTGACCCAAAGTTACAAACTGAAGAATTTTTGCAATACAAGCTGGAATATCCAATTCCAGCAGACCCTTTGCCTATCGAACAATATCAGAGTCATGTACACCGATAGCTCTGCACAGCCTGCAATTGGCACAAACCATCAATACTCAGCTGCTTGTGCAGTCATAAGCGGGTATATGGAGGACAATAAGTTTGGTCCACTCCATATATTTACGCAAGCCTCAGGGGATTGCACAGCACAATTAGCAGAGCTCAAGGCTCTTGTGATGGCACTGGAACATGCGGAGCCCGCACAATATACACTGATTGTTTGTGATTCATATTATTGTGTCCAGTTCTTCAATGAATACCTGCATTACTGGCGCCAGAATGGGTTTAGAGATTCTAAAGGCAACACCATTAGACACAGTCTTCTGTGGGGGAAAGTAGCGGATCTAAGGGAAACGCTACCAAATGTCCATGTTGTACATACACTTCGACACCAGCGCGTTGGAATACATGTTGCTGGGAATACACTGGCTGATGAAGCCACAAAGTCAGCAGTGGCTGTGGCTGCTGATGCTGCAGTAACTCGGTTGAGTTCAAAACTGGACGCAGACATGTGGGCTGCTGTGAAAGCTACATCTGATGGTACGCCCTATCCAAAAGCATTTCCTGACAAATATTCCTACCGAATGGGAGTTTTCCTGAATGCTGAAGTTAAGATACCAGGCATAGGGGTGCAAGATATTCCAACAGAGATATGAGACCACAATTGATTATAGCAGCGCATGAAGGGGTAGCATCTGCCCATGCTGTATGACGGCTACAATATCAATCTTACATGCCCGCTATTGGTGGCCAGGCCTCTACAAAGAGACCAAGCAGTATGTCCTTTGTTGTGACATCTGCCAACAAATTACAGTTTCAACTGCCAAACGCCCGCCGCAGACACCCCTCTTGATTTAAAAAAAAACCTTACAATGTGTGTACTTGGACCATTGAATGCACAATCGACGCAATCTTTTGGGATCACGTAGTAAACATATATGATGTTTTGTTGGCCAAACAAGATTGGCTACCTGAATTTGTCCGTACCTCCCATATGGAGAAGATGTTATTAAACATTCTTTCTCGCACCTTGTTTTGGAGGAACTCGCTGAATCGTATGCCATTGATTGGTAATTGGCACAGGCACCTGCATTATAATGCAATCATGTAAGATAGGGATAAAGAATCCCCCTACCATGTAATTCCCATTAAAAATGAACGTCAACCCCAACTTCAGTACCCAATAAAACATGAAGCAAAAGCACCTGTGAGAGAAATACTCACACAACTAGAGTACCAGGGTGTAATTGAACCCTGTGTCCCTCCAAAGAATAATCCTTTATTTCCGGTGGCCAAACCGGACCATTCATATAGAATAGTCTCAGACTACAGACACTTAAACAGTCATACGTGCACATATGCTATACAAAACTCACATAGCACAGCACTGATGAACAATATAGTGCATTAAAAATACAAAACAACACTGGATATTTCAAATGAGTTTTTCTGCCAGAATATAGTGCCTGAGAGTAGAGACTTAACAAGTTTCAGTGCACTAGGCTCCCAGAAAAAATTATGTTGTTTACCTCAGGGGTATAAGAACAGCCCAGGACTGTTCACAGCTCTTTTCACTGCAATTCTGCACAAGATTGACCCTGAAGCATTGTCCTATGTAGATGATATTTATCTTACGGATGATTAATTACTACAACATTTAAGACGGGTAGCCCACATTATTCTCGGATTTGCTGAATTTGGCTACAAATTTAACTGCAAAAAAACAAAAATTGCCTTCCTTAACGTCCTTTTTCTGGGATATGAGCTATCGAGTGAAGGAAAGAGCCTAGCGCCACAATTCTTAGAAAAATCCACGCAACTACAACCTCCAAACACGATCAAAAAACTACAATCTCTATTGGGTTTTCTAAATTTTGGCAGAATTTACAATCCAGATTATGCATCACGCAGTAAACTTCTATATGACTTAATACGTCCTGACTTTTCAAGCAAATTTTGGACAGTCGAACACACACGAATACTTAGGGAACTGCCAACAGACATGCTTGCAGCATGACACCTACACACGAGGGACAACAAAACACACTTGGGCATCAGAGTAATCACTGGGGTCATTGGTTTCACTTACGTAAAATTTAATGAGGGTGAGACCGTCCCGATAGCTTACAAATCACATTTGTACTCAGTAGCAGAACAACGCTTTGCTCCCACTGAGAAAATTCTCACTGCTGTTCAGATGGCTGTCATTAAAGAAAGACATCTAGCCCAGGGCAAATGCATGATTGTCGTTTATCCAATTCCAGCCCTTGAGGCTGTTACAAAAGTAAGCATTCCAAACGCGAAAGCATTACATCCATGTTGGTTACAGTCAGCCACGTCTTTGACAGCCACTGATGTAGACTACATCTTTGACCCAAAGTTACAAACTCAAGAATTTTTGCAATACAAGCTGGAATATCCAATTCCAGCAGACACTTTGCCTATCGAACAATATCAGAGTCATGTACACCGATAGCTCTGCACAGCCTGCAATTGGCACAAACCATCAACACTCAGCTGCTTCCGCAGTCATAAGCGGCTATATGGAGGGCAATAAGTTTGGTTTACGCAAGCCTCAGGGGATTGCACAGCACAATTAGCACAGCTCATGGCTCTCGTGATGGCACTGGAACATGCGGAGCCTGCACAATATACACTGATTGTTTGCGATTCATATTATTGTGTCCAGTTCTTCAATGAATACCTGCATTACTGGCGCCAGATTGGTTCAGAGATTCTAAAGGCAACACCATTAGACACAGACTTCTGTGGGGGAAAGTAGCGCATCTAAGGGAAACGCTACCAAATGTCCATGTTGTACATACACTTGGACACCAGCGCGTTGGAATACATGTTGCTGGGAATACACTGGCTGATGAAGCCACAAAGTCAGCAGTGGCTGTGGCTTCTGTTGCTGCAGTAACTCGGTTGAGTTCAAAACTGGACGCAGACATGTGGGCTGCTGTGAAAGCTACGGCTGATGGTACGCCCTATCCAACAGCATTTCCTGACAAATATTCCTACCGAATGGGAGTTTTCCTGAATGCTGAAGTTAAGATACCAGGCATAGGGGTGCAAGATATTCCAACAGAGATATAAGACCACAATTGATAATAGCAGCGCATGAAGGGGTAGCATCTGCCCATGCTGGTATGGCGGCTACAATATCAATCTTACAAGCCCGCTATTGGTGGCCAGGCCTCTACAAAGAGACCAAGCAGTGTGTCCTTTGTTGTGACATCTGCCAACAAATTAAAGTTTCAACTGCCAAACGCCCGCCGCAGACACCCCTCTTGATTTCAAATAAACCCTTACAATGTATGTACTTGGACCATTGAACGCACAATGGACGCAATCTTTTGGGATCAAGTAGTAAACATATATGATGTTTTGTTGGCCGAACAAGATTGGCTACCTGAACTTGTCCGTACCTCCTATATGGCGAAGATGTTATTCAACATTCTTTCTCGCCCCTTGTTTTGGAGGAACTCGCTGAATCGTATGCCATTGATTGGTCTTTGGCACAGGCACCTGCATTATATTGCAATCATGTAGAATAGGGATAAAGAATCCCCCTACCATGTAAATCCCATTAAAAATGAACCTCAACCCCAACCTCAGTACGCAATAAAACATGAAGCAAAAGCACCTGTGAGAGAAATACTCACACAACTAGAGTACCAGGGTGTAATTGAACCCTATGTGTCCCCAAATAATAATCCTTTATTTCCGGTAGCCAAACCGGACCATTCATATAGAACAGTCTCAGACTACAGACACTTAAACAGTCATATGTGCACATATGCTATACAAAACTCACATAGCACAGCACTGATGAACAATATAGTGCATTAAAAATACAAAACAAAATTGGATATTTCAAATGAGTTTTTCTGCCAGAATATAGCGCCTGAGAGTAGAGACTTAACAAGTTTCAGTGCACTAGGCTCCCAGAAAAAAATCTGTTGTTTACCTCAGGGGTATAAGAACAGCCCAGGACTGTTTGCAGCTCTTTTCACTGCAATTCTGCACAAGATTGACCCTGAAGCATTGTCCTATGTAGATGATATTTATTTTACGGATGATGAATTACTACAACATTTAAGACGGGTAGCCCGCATTGTTCTGGGATTTGCTGAATTTGGCTACAAATTGAACTTTAAAAAAAATAAAAATTGCCTTCCTTAATGTCCCTTTTCTGAGATATGAGCTATCAAGTGAAGAAGAGAGCCTAGCGCCACAATTCTTAGAAAAATCCACGCAACTACAACCTCCAAACACAATAAAAAAACTCCAATCTCTATTGGGTTTTCTAAATTTTGGCAGAACTTACATTCCAGATTATGCATCACACATTAAACTTCTATATGACTTAATACGTCCTGACTTTTCAAGCACATTTTGGACAGTCGAACACACACGAATACTTAGGGACCTGCTGACAGACATGCTTGCAGCACGACACCTACACACAAGGGACAACAAAACACACTTGTTCACCAGAGTAATCGCTGGGGTCATTGGTTTCACTTACGTAAAATTTAATGAGGGTGAGACCGTCCCAATAGCTTACAAATCACATTTGTACTCAGTAGCAGAACAATGCTTTGCTCCCACTGAGAAAATTCTCACTGCTGTTAAGATGGCTGTCATTAAGGAAAGACCTCTAGCCCAGGGCAAACGCATGATTGTCGTTTCTCCAATTCCAGCCCTTGAGGCTGTTACAAAAGCAAGCATTCCAAACGCGAAAGCATTACATCCATGTTGGATACAGTCGGCCACGTCTTTGACAGCCACTGATGTAGACTACATCTTTGACCCAAAGTTACAAACTCAAGAATTTTTGCAATACAAGCTGGAATATCCAATTCCAGCAGACACTTTACCTATCGAACAATATCAGAGTCATGTACACCGATAGCTCTGCACAGCCTGCAATTGGCAAAAACCATCAATACTCAGCTGCTTGCGCAGTCATAAGCGGCTATATGGAGGACAATAAGTTCGGTCCACTCCATACATTTACGCAAGCCTCAGGGGATTGCACAGCACAATTAGCAGAGTTCAAGGCTCTCGTGATGGCACTGGAACATGCGAAGCCTGCACAATATACACTGATTGTTTGTGATTCATATTATTGTGTCCAGTTCTTCAATGAATACCTGCATTACTGGCGCCAGAATGGGTTCAGAGATTCTTAAGGCAACACCATTAGACACAGACTTCTGTGGGGGAAAGTAGTGGATCTAGGGGAAATGCTCCCAAATGTCCGTGTTGTACATACACTTGGACACCAGCGCAGTGTGTTGCTGGGAACACACTGGCTGATGAAGCAACAAAGTCAGCAGTGGCTTTGGCTGCTGTTGCTGCAGTAACTCGGTTGAGTTCAAAACTGAACGCAGACATGTGGGCTGCTGTGAAAGCTACAGCTGATGGTACGCCCTATCGAAAAGCATTTCGTGACAAATATTCCTACTGAATGGGAGTTTTCCTGAATGCTGAAGTTAAGATACCAGGCATAGGGGTGCAAGATATTCCCAACACAGATATAAGACCACAATTGATTATAGCAGCGCATGAAGGGGTAGCATCTGCCCATGCTGGTATGGCGGCTACAGTATCAATCTTACAAGCCCGCTATTGGTGGCCAGGCCTCTACAAAGAGACCGAGCAGTATGTCCTTTGTTGTGACATCTGCCAACAAATTAAAGTTTCAACTGCCAAACGCCCGCCGCAGACACCCCTCTTGATTTCAAATAAACCCTTACAATGTGTGTACTTGGACCATTGAATGCACAATGGACGCAATCTTTTGGGATCACGTAGTAAACATATATGATGTTTTGTTGGCCGAACAAGATTGGCTACCTGAATTTGTCCGTACCTCCCATATGGAGAAGATGTTATTAAACATTCTTTCTCGCCCCTTGTTTTGGAGGAACTCGCTGAATCGTATGCCATTGATTGGTAATTGGCACAGGCACCTGCATTATAATGCAATCATGTAAGATAGGGATAAAGAATCCCCCTACCATGTAATTCCCATTAAAAATGAACGTCAACCCCAACTTCAGTACCCAATAAAACATGAAGCAAAAGCACCTGTGAGAGAAATACTCACACAACTAGAGTACCAGGGTGTAATTGAACCCTGTGTCCCTCCAAAGAATAATCCTTTATTTCCGGTGGCCAAACCGGACCATTCATATAGAATAGTCTCAGACTACAGACACTTAAACAGTCATACGTGCACATATGCTATACAAAACTCACATAGCACAGCACTGATGAACAATATAGTGTATTAAAAATACAAAACAACACTGGATATTTCAAATGAGTTTTTCTGCCAGAATATAGTGCCTGAGAGTAGAGACTTAACAAGTTTCAGTGCACTAGGCTCCCAGAAAAAATTATGTTGTTTACCTCAGGGGTATAAGAACAGCCCAGGACTGTTCGCAGCTCTTTTCACTGCAATTCTGAACAAGATTGACCCTGAAGCATTGTCCTATGTAGATGATATTTATCTTACGGATGATTAATTACTACAACATTTAAGACGGGTAACCCACATTATTCTCGGATTTGCTGAATTTGGCTACAAATTTAACTGCAAAAAAACAAAAATTGCCTTCCTTAACGTCCTTTTTCTGGGATATGAGCTATCGAGTGAAGGAAAGAGCCTAGCGCCACAATTCTTAGAAAAATCCATGCAACTACAACCTCCAAACACGATCAAAAAACTCCAATCTCTATTGGGTTTTCTAAATTTTGGCAGAACTTACATTCCAGATTATGCATCACGCAGTAAACTTCTATATGACTTAATACGTCCTGACTTTTCAAGCAAATTTTGGACAGTCGAACACACACGAATACTTAGGGAACTGCCAACAGACATGCTTGCAGCATGGCACCTACACACGAGGGACAACAAAACACACTTGGGCATCAGAGTAATCACTGGGGTCATTGGTTTCACTTACGTAAAATTTAATGAGGGTGAGACCGTCCCGATAGCTTACAAATCACATTTGTACTCAGTAGCAGAACAACGCTTTGCTCCCACTGAGAAAATTCTCACTGCTGTTCAGATGGCTGTCATTAAAGAAAGACATCTAGCCCAGGGCAAATGCATGATTGTCGTTTATCCAATTCCAGCCCTTGAGGCTGTTACAAAAGTAAGCATTCCAAACGCGAAAGCATTACATCCATGTTGGTTACAGTCAGCCACGTCTTTGACAGCCACTGATGTAGACTACATCTTTGACCCAAAGTTACAAACTCAAGAATTTTTGCAATACAAGCTGGAAAATCCAATTCCAGCAGACACTTTGCCTATCGAACAATATCAGAGTCATGTACACCGATAGCTCTGCACAGCCTGCAATTGGCACAAACCATCAATACTCAGCTGCTTCCGCAGTCATAAGCGGCTATATGGAGGGCAATAAGTTTGGTTTACGCAAGCCTCAGGGGATTGCACAGCACAATTAGCACAGCTCATGGCTCTCATGATGGCACTGGAACATGCGGAGCCTGCACAATGTACACTGATTGTTTGCGATTCATATTATTGTGTCCAGTTCTTCAATGAATACCTGCATTGCTGGCGCCAGATTGGTTCAGAGATTCTAAAGGCAACACCATTAGACACAGACTTCTGTGGGGGAAAGTAGCGCATCTAAGGGAAACGCTACCAAATGTCCATGTTGTACATACACTTGGACACCAGCGCGTTGGAATACATGTTGCTGGGAATACACTGGCTGATGAAGCCACAAAGTCAGCAGTGGCTGTGGCTTCTGTTGCTGCAGTAACTCGGTTGAGTTCAAAACTGGACGCAGACATGTGGGCTGCTGTGAAAGCTACGGCTGATGGTACGCCCTATCCAACAGCATTTCCTGACAAATATTCCTACCGAATGGGAGTTTTCCTGAATGCTAAAGTTAAGATACCAGGCATAGGGGTGCAAGATATTCCAACAGAGATATAAGACCACAATTGATAATAGCAGCGCATGAAGGGGTAGCATCTGCCCATGCTGGTATGGCGGCTACAATATCAATCTTACAAGCCCGCTATTGGTGGCCAGGCCTCTACAAAGAGACCAAGCAGTGTGTCCTTTGTTGTGACATCTGCCAACAAATTAAAGTTTCAACTGCCAAACGCCCGCCGCAGACACCCCTCTTGATTTCAAATAAACCCTTACAATGTATGTACTTGGACCATTGAACGCACAATGGACGCAATCTTTTGGGATCAAGTAGTAAACATATATGATGTTTTGTTGGCCGAACAAGATTGGCTACCTGAACTTGTCCGTACCTCCTATATGGCGAAGATGTTATTCAACATTCTTTCTCGCCCCTTGTTTTGGAGGAACTCGCTGAATCGTATGCCATTGATTGGTCTTTGGCACAGGCACCTGCATTATATTGCAATCATGTAGAATAGGGATAAAGAATCCCCCTACCATGTAAATCCCATTAAAAATGAACCTCAACCCCAACCTCAGTACGCAATAAAACATGAAGCAAAAGCACCTGTGAGAGAAATACTCACACAACTAGAGTACCAGGGTGTAATTGAACCCTATGTGTCCCCAAATAATAATCCTTTATTTCCGGTAGCCAAACCGGACCATTCATATAGAACAGTCTCAGACTACAGACACTTAAACAGTCATATGTGCACATATGCTATACAAAACTCACATAGCACAGCACTGATGAACAATATAGTGCATTAAAAATACAAAACAAAATTGGATATTTCAAATGAGTTTTTCTGCCAGAATATAGCGCCTGAGAGTAGAGACTTAACAAGTTTCAGTGCACTAGGCTCCCAGAAAAAAATCTGTTGTTTACCTCAGGGGTATAAGAACAGCCCAGGACTGTTTGCAGCTCTTTTCACTGCAATTCTGCACAAGATTGACCCTGAAGCATTGTCCTATGTAGATGATATTTATCTTACGGATGATGAATTACTACAACATTTAAGATGGGTAGCCCGCATTGTTCTGGGATTTGCTGAATTTGGCTACAAATTGAACTTTAAAAAAAACAAAAATTGCCTTCCTTAATGTCCCTTTTCTGAGATATGAGCTATCAAGTGAAGAAGAGAGCCTAGCGCCACAATTCTTAGAAAAATCCATGCAACTACAACCTCCAAACACAATAAAAAAACTCCAATCTCTATTGGGTTTTCTAAATTTTGGCAGAACTTACATTCCAGATTATGCATCACACATTAAACTTCTATATGACTTAATACGTCCTGACTTTTCAAGCACATTTTGGACAGTCGAACACACACGAATACTTAGGGACCTGCCGACAGACATGCTTGCAGCACGGCACCTACACACAAGGGACAACAAAACACACTTGTTCACCAGAGTAATCGCTGGGGTCATTGGTTTCACTTACGTAAAATTTAATGAGGGTGAGACCGTCCCAATAGCTTACAAATCACATTTGTACTCAGTGGCAGAACAATGCTGTGCTCCCACTGAGAAAATTCTCACTGCTGTTAAGATGGCTGTCATTAAGGAAAGACCTCTAGCCCAGGGCAAACGCATGATTGTCGTTTCTCCAATTACAGCCCTTGAGGCTGTTACAAAAGCAAGCATTCCAAACGCGAAAGCATTACATCCATGTTGGATACAGTCGCCACGTCTTTGACAGCCACTGATGTAGACTACATCTTTGACCCAAAGTTACAAACTCAAGAATTTTTGCAATACAAGCTGGAATATCCAATTCCAGCAGACACTTTACCTATCGAACAATATCAGAGTCATGTACACCGATAGCTCTGCACAGCCTGCAATTGGCAAAAACCATCAATACTCAGCTGCTTGCGCAGTCATAAGCGGCTATATGGAGGACAATGAGTTCGGTCCACTCCATACATTTACGCAAGCCTCAGGGGATTGCACAGCACAATTAGCAGAGTTCAAGGCTCTCGTGATGGCACTGGAACATGCGAAGCCTGCACAATATACACTGATTGTTTGTGATTCATATTATTGTGTCCAGTTCTTCAATGAATACCTGCATTACTGGCGCCAGAATGGGTTCAGAGATTCTTAAGGCAACACCATTAGACACAGACTTCTGTGGGGGAAAGTAGTGGATCTAGGGGAAATGCTACCAAATGTCCGTGTTGTACATACACTTGGACACCAGCGCAGTGTGTTGCTGGGAACACACTGGCTGATGAAGCAACAAAGTCAGCAGTGGCTTTGGCTGCTGTTGCTGCAGTAACTCGGTTGAGTTCAAAACTGAACGCAGACATGTGGGCTGCTGTGAAAGCTACAGCTGATGGTACGCCCTATCGAAAAGCATTTCGTGACAAATATTCCTACTGAATGGGAGTTTTCCTGAATGCTGAAGTTAAGATACCAGGCATAGGGGTGCAAGATATTCCCAACACAGATATAAGACCAAAATTGATTATAGCAGCGCATGAAGGGGTAGCATCTGCCCATGCTGGTATGGCGGCTACAGTATCAATCTTACAAGCCCGCTATTGGTGTCCAGGCCTCTACAAAGAGACCGAGCAGTATGTCCTTTGTTGTGACATCTGCCAACAAATTAAAGTTTCAACTGCCAAACGCCCGCCGCAGACACCCCTCTTGATTTCAAATAAACCCTTACAATGTGTGTACTTGGACCATTGAACGCACAATGGACGCAATCTTTTGGGATCACGTAGTAAACATATATGATGTTTTGTTGGCCGAACAAGATTGGCTACCTGAATTTGTCCGTACCTGCCATATGCAGAAGATGTTATTAAACATTCTTTCTCGCCCCTTGTTTTAGAGGAACTCCCTGAATCGTATGCCATTGATTGGTCTTTGGCACAGGCACCTGCATTATATTGCAATCATGTAGGATAGGGATAAATAATCCCCCTACTATGTAATTCCCATTAAAAATGAACCTCAACCCCAACCTCACTAGCCAATAAAACATGAAGCAAAAGCACCTGTGAGAGAAATACTCACACAACTAGAGTACCAGGGTGTAATTGAACCCTGTGTGTCCCCAAAGAATAATCCTTTATTTCCGGTAGCCAAACCGGACCATTCATATAGAATAGTCTCAGACTACAGACACTTAAACAGTCATACGTGCACATATGCTATACAAAACTCACATAGCACAGCACTGATGAACAATATAGTGCATTAAAAATACAAAACAACACTGGATATTTCAAATGAGTTTTTCTGCCAGAATATAGCGCCTGAGAGTAGAGACTTAACAAGTTTCAGTGCACTAGGCTCCCAGAAAAAATTCTGTTGTTTACCTCAGGGGTATAAGAACAGCCCAGGACTGTTCGCAGCTCTTTTCACTGCAATTCTGCACAAGATTGACCCTGAAGCATTCTCCTATGTAGATGATATTTATCTTACGGATGATGAATTACTACAACATTTAAGACGGGTAGCCCACATTATTCTCAGATTTGCTGAATTTGGCTACAAATTGAACTTTAAAAAAAACTAAAATTGCCTTCCTTAATGTCCCTTTTCTGAGATATGAGCTATCGAGTGAAGTAGAGAGCCTTGCGCCACAATTCTTAGAAAAATCCACGCAACTACAACCTCCAAACACGATTAAAAAAACTCCAATCTCTATTGGGTTTTCTAAATTTTGGCAGAACTTACATTCCAGATTATGCATCACGCATTAAACTTCTATATGACTTAATAAGTCCTGACTTTTCAAGCAAATTTTGGACAGTCGAACACACACGAATACTTAGGGACCTGCCGACAGACATGCTTGCAGCACAACACCTACACACAAGCGACAACAAAACACACTTGTTCATCAGAGTAATCGCTGGGGTCATTGGTTTCACTTATGTAAAATGTAATGAGGGTGAGACTGTCCCGATAGCTTACAAATCACATTTGTACTCAGTAGCAGAACAATGCTTTGCTCCCACTGAGAACATTTTCACTGCTGTTCGGATGGCTGTCATTAAAGAAAGACCTCTAGCCCAGGGCAAACGCATTATTGTCGTTTCTCCAATTCCAGCCCTAGAGGCTGTTACAAAAGCAAGCGTTCCAAACGCAAAAGCATTACATCCACATTGGATACAGTGGGCCACGTCTTTGATAGCCACTGATGTAGACTACATCTTTGACCCAAAGTTTCAAACTCAAGAATTTTTGTAATATGAGCTGGAATATCCAATTCCAGCAGACACTTTGCCTATCGAACAATATCAGAGTCATGTAAGCATCAATACTCTGATTCTTGCGCAGTCATAAGCTGCTATATAGAGGACAATAAGTTCGGTCCACTCCATACATTTACGCAAGCCTAAGGGGATTGGACAGCACAATTAGCAGAGCTCAAGGCTCTCGTGGTGGCACTGGAACATACGGAGCCTGCACAATATACACTGATTGTTTGTGATTCATATTATTGTGTCCAGTCCTTCAATGAATACCTGCATTACTGGCGCCAGAATGGGTTGAGAGACTCTAAAGGCAACACCATTAGACACAGACTTCTGTGGGGGAAAATAGCAGATCTGAAGGAAATACTACCAAATGTCCATATTGTAAATGGACTTGAACACCAGCGCTTTGGAATACACGTTGCTGGGAATACACTGGCTAATGAAGCCACAAAGTCAGCAGTGGCTGTGGCTGCTGATGCTGCAGTAACTCGGTTGAGTTCGAAACCGAACTCAGACTTGTGGGCTGCTATGAAAGCTCCGGCTGATGGTACGCCCTATCCAAAAGCATTGACAAATATTCCTACCGAATAGGAGGTTTCCTGAATGCTGAAGTTAAGATACCAGGCGTAGAGATGCAAGATATTCCCAACAGAGATATATGACCACAATTGATTAAAGCAGCGCATGAAGGGGTAGCATCTGCCCATGCTGGTATGGCGGCTACAATATCAATCTTACAAGCCCGCTATTGGTGGCCAGGCCTCTACAAAGAGACCAAGCAGTATGTCCTTTGTTGTGACATCTGCCAACAAATTAAAGTTTCAACTGCCAAACGCCCGCCGCAGATACCCCTCTTTATTTCAAATATACCCTTACAATGTGTGTACTTGGACCATTGTGGTCCCCTAACACCGGACAGTGCATACAAGTATATTTTGGTCGCTGTTGACTCTTGCTTCATATTTCTATAGGTGTGGCCACAACGCCCGGCTAATGATTAAAGATTTGCGAGTCTTTAACGGTACATATGCAATTGCGGCTATCCACTCAGACCAGGCCCCTGCTTTCACCTCAAGGGCATTCAGGGACGCCATGGCTTCATTGGGGGTCCAACTCCAGTACTCGTCTCCATTTCATCCTGAAGGAAATAGTATCGTGGAGCAATTAAACCGTGATTTAAAGCAATCCTTAATAGCCAGAGTCTTAGGTATGGGTCGTGGTTGGCTTAATCACCTGTATGGAGTTCAGAGAGCACTTAACAGTCTGCCTAGAAGGTTCTGGGGGGTCGTACTTCATATGAGTGCCTGTTCGGAACTCAAATGTATGTTCCAGATCTTGATGATCCTGGCATGGAGGTGGCTGAAACACCTTTTGACATAAATTAACATGTCACTGTCTTACAGGAATTACAACAGTTCCATGACGACAACTCTTCTGCAAATACTGCCTCTGTAGGAATTAAGGATGTACCTGAAACATCTACCGGCTGAATTCCTAGAGTTGATGATCTAGTACATGAAAAGGTTGCTGTGAAAAAGGAATTCAGTCCTTCTTACCGAACACAAGTCCCAGTCTTGGGGATACACGGTACCAGAACTGTAATTCTACCGCCGTTGTCAGGTGCTAAAGAAAATCGATTTGTCTCCATCGACAATGTCAAACTACACCATGTGGCCGATCCTGCACAGCAGACCAAGAGGAACAACCAGTAGTTCCCGAATCCCTCTCACATGTAAGCTAATGAACTGGCTTAAAATAACATACTTTATTTTTCCATGGAACTATCTGTGACTCTCCTTGACTCTACTAGCTTTCCTACTTTGGATTGGCTTTGTTATCACTTTCTTTTTACTAATACGTGGTCCTTTTCTTCCTGAAAAATCGACAGTTGAACTGGTGGATGAGGTCTTAAAATCACATTTCCATCACACAAGGTCCAAAGAGACTTGTCTTTTGTGAACATTTCCGCAATACTAATTCCTGATGGGATTGTTTGGGATAAGTAACATTTGATATACAGTATACGGTCCCACGGAGGTCACCATATGTGTTCAAACTTTCCATGAATTATACAATAATACCAGCCATTGTTTCTGATTATTGGGATGTGAAAACAGTGGATTCTATGATGACTGAATTGCAGTATTATACTGTATTTGAAAACGGAGATGTTTATCAATCTAAAGAAAATTATGGTGATATGTTTTGCTATAATTATTATGGGCACCATTTCATACACAGAGCAAGCAGCCCCAAAACAGTTCTTAATTATACACAATGGGAACATTGTCCGACTCCACCACAAGGGAGTTCCAAAACATATTCTGAAAAGTTTACATATTTTTCTGGGCATGATGTTAAAAATGCTGTGTCGTATTATTTTAAATTGCCACCTACTAAAAACATACACATATTATTGACAAATACGAAGTTCATATATTCGGATTCCTTTGTTTCCCAGTTGACTATAGAAGGCTATGAATATTGGCTGAAGTCGATTGACTTAAAAAGTGTGTGGGGAACTAGATATTAGCAAATAAGGGGGAAGGAAGCTTTATTGAGAGCATGCCTGATACCTGTACAAATGATATTCTTAAATGAAACAGTACAACAAACAAGTTGTCTAGGCTTAGCAAAGATCAAAGAATTAAACACGCCCAGTATACCTGCCCCTACAAGATTTGATTTTATAAATGGCAAAAATATACAAATGCAACTGAGGATTAGCTTGACGAATAGGTCCAGAATGGTACATTTAATGTTTCACTGACACGTCCTGGCTGGTGGTTATTGTGGCCAGTAGATACCAATGGGTGTCACCAACGTTTTATCAACTCCTCAGGGGTTTTAGAACTAATAGGCCAGTCCCTCGCTATATATCATCCGAACATGTGGGTATAGTTACAACATACAGTGTAGGGAAACTATGCCAGCAATGGTTAAGAACTTCCTCACTATATGCGGTTAGAGAACACCTTAGTCTCATGTCTAATAATACCGACCTACAGGATTTCCTGTTAGGCCCCAGAAAACACAGCAAAAAGCGATTCTTGTATGAAGTAGATATTGAAATTTGGAAGCTTTCCTAACAAGAAGCAGCTGCTCGATTAAGGCGAAAAGACCAGGAAAATCTAAAAAAGGCATTAGCTGTTGTGGATAATGGGATTAATACCCTGTCTGACCAGATATAAACTTTAAATGACATTGCTTCTTCTGCTATAGACATTATTCAAACAGATATGTCTTCCTTACACCATGGACAGAGTCAGCTAAGGTCCATTATGCAGTTGGGTTGGACACTTCAAATGCTGAAGGTGGGTCGCATTCCCTGGCAACATGTCAGTGCAAGGGAAATATTTTCTTCCTTTAATTTAACGCGACAACAACAACTAATGGCTAAGAAAGAAGCGACTTATGTCATGCTAAACATCGAGAAGTTAGAAAAGTTGCCTTTTACTGTTGCTGAAATACCATCTGCTGAGTGGCTAATGCACGGGGTCATTATTCTGCCTATTTCTACACTTCAATTCACCTCCTGTTTAAAACACATTCCAATAGGCAGATATGAAAGGCTGGGAGATAGTTACATCCATGAGGTGTGGGAGCTACCCTTCTTGTACAAATGTCTCAGTGGCATCAAAGAAGTCTTTCTTAGCGATAGTGAATGCGAGAGTTCAGTCAGCCATTTGATGGTTTGTAAACAGTTGTCCTTGCATGGGGCGTGTGACGCGTCTGCAGCAAATTTAACTTGTTATCTGAAGGGAGTTCCCGTCCCCTTGATTAGACCTACGTTCCAGGCGCTTTCAAATGACAGCTATGTCCTCCTCAATGGTGAGGACTGTTGTGGGATGCGAGCTGGAATAGTTTATGTTGTTTCGTTCTCCAAGATCGTTACATGCTGCGGGAATGTACTTTTTCCCCCTACTAAGATAAAAAAGGTAGCTGACATTTGGCCTCACATTGCTACTTCGAATGTGAATTTTGACAAGTTGAGCAGACTCAAGGCTTTATTGTTTCAAAAGCAAGTGGCCCTTACATCTGCACGTGAGACCTACGCACTTCAGGTGGCAAGGTCGTCAGCAGAGATACAGTCCCTTTTAGGTACAAACTTTCCGAGACACTTTGGTGAACTCGTGGGACGGGTATTTAGGCCCTCATTTCAACCTTGGCGGTCTCCTTCAGAGACCGCCGAGGTTCCGCCGGGCCGAAGACCGCCAGCGTTGGAGGTCTTCCACCAACCATAATATGACTGCTGGCGACCCTCTGCCCTTTTTTGGATGGAGAGCTGCCAGCAGCCATACTGGCGATCAGCCGTGTAGTGGAGGCTGCTCCTCTGTCACCGCCACGTCATCAGAACACCACCCACTGTAATACGACCCAGTATTCGGCATGCGGGTGTTCTGGTGACAGGGTGCTGGCGGCAGAGCAGCCCCCATGGATCCCGATCTCTCCTGGAGGATCACCGGAACAGGTAAGGTGATCGTCTGTTAGGAGAGGGGGCGTTGTGTGGTGTGTGCGTGCATGGGGTTGTGTGTGTGTAGAGGGGTTGTCTGAGTGCATGTATGTATGCAGGGGCTGTAATGTGTGTATGGGAAATGTAACGTGCATGTATGTGTGCATGTGTGCAAGTATGTCCGCATGTATGTGTGTGAGTGGTGTGAGCGTGCGTGTAGGGGGGTATGTTTGGGGGGGTTCAACCGGGGCGCGGGCAGGGGGCGGAGGGGTCCTACTACCTAGGGGAGTGGTAGGGGGCTTGTGGGTGTTAGGGATGGATTCAGGGGAAGGGGAGAGGGGAGGGAGAGGCCCCAATCAGTGCCAGGGAACGAATTCCCTTTGTTCCCTGGCACTGATGGTGCATACTGCCATGGATTTTGTAGTGGTTGAAAACCCCACAAAATCCATTGCGGTATGCGGGGTCCCGATACCGCCAGCAGATTAGTGACAGCCGCCGAGCTGGAGACTGTTGTCTCCAGCCTGGCGGTTGTTACCGCCGTGGTGGACGGTGCAGGACATTGGCGGTTTGGCATCTGCCAAACTGCCAATGTCATAATGGGGCAGTAATGACCGCCAGCCTGTTTGTGTTCTTACCGCCCTATTTTCACCGTCCGCCAGGGTTGCAATGAGGGCCTTAATGCGTCCAGTACAACTGGAATCGCAAACTTCTTTAAGGCTGTTGGTTCTGGTTTTATTCACACCTTCTCCTCCATATTTGGTTTAATACCATCGGCCATCCACTCCATTTTCTCAAGTATTTTCCGGGGATTTCCAATAACATTGGTTTTATTAGCTGGCATTTTGCTGTTGCTATTTTTTATGCGCAATGGCTGTCCCGTGACAACAAGGAGGAATGAAAGTGCTCCCATCAGCGCAGCTGTGTCATGAATGCATGATGCAGTATTTTGGAGCAATACTCCTGGAGCAATTGGGGCGTGACTGGTCTCTGTCATTCAGACCAGTTTTGCATTGTGTGCAGCCCATGTTTGGGTGCCTCTGGTGCTTTTTCGAGCACGCACTGGAAGTCTGTCTTTCTACGCAGCGTTTGCTTTCATTGGACGCTGATCTGTTGATGTTCTCGCTAAGGGCTCATTACCAGACATGCGCGTTGAGGTTGCGTTTTCTACGGAAAGCTACTTACGAGTTGCGTTTCCTGGAGGATGTGGCTCTTAACTCATCTTTGGGTACACCACTGAATGCCGCCTTTGCTGAGGCTGATGCTATGGAACACGAATGCTCCTTGGTCCTTCTCGGTGATGCTTTTCCAACTTTAACACCTGCCAAAGTGGAAGATCTTCTGTCCTCTATTGTCCCAGAATCAATTGAAACTTTTCGAAAATAACTTTGACTCTTGAAATTCGGTCTTTTTATGCAACATGTTCACATTTTAAATTGTCCTTTTATATGCTCACGTGTCCCTTCGACTTGTCATAATTGAAATTAATTTTTACATGTATATCTTAGGTTGAGCTTTTTAGTAGCAATTTTATAAGTTATACTTATAAGTTAGGCTTTGAACCACCTTCAACCGACAAGAGAAGGGTGTTGTGTAGCCATTTTAGCTATAGCCCCATACATGTTATTTTAACACACTAGGCCAAGCTGCTGTGCACTCTAACCTAGATATATCTTATTCGGCTTTATTGTTACAATAGCCACTTTTACAGTCTTGTTTTATTTTCTGTTTATCTAACTGTTTTGCCTAGACCAGCACTCTGTTCTCAAACAAGACATTCTTGCTCACTCTCTGCTTTTTCCAAGGCTACAGCACAGTACATTGCCGGTGAACGTGGTAGATGTTTAGTCTTCAACATTCGTAGAAAACACACATCCTTACGTAGGGACATTTTCCCAGAACGTCAGCTGTGTTATTATAAAAACATTTCCCTACCCCTTAAACTTTAGAGGGAGATTCCAGCCAGACAACCACGACTGTATGCTGATTGCTGAATGCTTCACTACAGATGCTAACGCAGACTACAGGCCTCTGCTCAGGTATGGGGGATGATGTCTTCCCAGGGGAACCTGAAGGACAGAATTAGAGCTGAACCCGCTGTGCTCTATCAAAGGCTAGGTAGGAGTTAGTCTACTGACTGTAGTGAAAATATGGTAGCCTTATTCTTATGCTTCACTCTCCTTGTCACAATTGTAATACTTCCTTTTCTTAAAGGTGTGGCCCGTCCGACATTGCAGTGCCAGTCTGATGAGGAGCTTGCTCAGTGATGAAGCTTGACATCCTATTGGATGTGTGAGGGCTGCTCTGCTCTTTACTATGCATGTTTCCCTGTATACTAGTTGTGTTTCTTTTCCTTTTCTGTGGAACAGTGTACTTTATAATTGTTATTGGTTACATTAGGGAGAGTGTACACTGGCCCAGTAATCTCCCTGTTCCCTCTCTCATTATTTTCAATTTTAATACTGTCATGCTGTGTCGTCCTGGTTATTGCAGCTCACGCTTTGCTATCTAAGATGCAGTCGTTTTATTAAAATCATTATTAAAACATATACTGCCTCTGTTTGTCATTTTATATATGAGACTAAGGTAACTGAGAGAAATGGATGAGACCTGAGTGACCACGGCTTCCCGGAAAAAAACAATTATGTCATGCGCTCGGCTGCCCAGTCATCCCTGCCCTCGGGTAGAGATGAGGCACTGCTAGTTGGCTGAAGCAAAACCCGGATTGGAGTGACAGGCCTCACCTGCAGTGGGTCAGACCTATTCTCCCAAGCCGCGGGAGATTCTGCTGCTCGAAATCCAGTAGTCTCATTAGAATAATGAGAGTCTATGTGACACCACCTCACAGACAGGTTTCTTCCCTCCTGTTGCTTCAGGAACTCTACAGCTGCAACAAAGAAGCCAATACGACTTCTGCAACATTGTATCTTCAGCTCCTGTCAGCAACTGCAATGGTTTCCCAGTCATGCAACGTCAGAGGACAGTCAGTCATCAGCCTGCACCAGAAGAATGAAGGAATCTCCCTCGAAGTGAAGGAGTCACTAACCTGCTCCAGCAGGCACCCTTCTGCAGCGACGACCGGTGGTTGGGTCCCCTCTCCTGGCAAAGTGCGTGGATCCAGCTTCACAGGTGGTGGACTGAAGTGGTCCAGATGGTCCTGATGTCAAACTGTCCAACTTTGGTGGAGTTAAGAGCTTGCCTCCCCACGCAAAACAGTACCACTGTCCACCGCATGTTTTTACAGTTGCCAAGGCTTGTTGGCATCTTTTCACAACCTCCTTTGTGTGCCGTGCAGCTCCAGCCCCCAACACTCCTTCCTGTGATTCCTGTGATGTTCTCAAGGTGGCATGGGATCCCTTTGTGTAGTGCTGCATGGGCCTCCTTTTGCACCTCCTTTGTCCCCATGCTGTGGGACTCCTGTGCACGCTGCCTGGTCTTCTGAGGGCTCTCTGAGTTCTCCCCCTTCTGGGTAGAGTCCACCAGGTCCCTCCTGGTCCCGGGCATCTGCTAACCATGAGCTTTGCATGTGCCAAGGCTTGTTGGCTGAATTCAGAGGCGCAAACCAGACTGTAATCATCCATCAGGCGTGGGACATCCTCTGCACTAACCAGGATCCCGTATCTGTCTTCTTGGGTGCAATACTGACTGTTGTTCTTCACTGGTGGTTCTTCTTTTTCCCCTTCATCCGGATTAGCAGGGGATCCTGTTCTCCCTGCACTCTTCAGTGCTTCTTGGACTTGGTCTCCTTCTTCCACAGGTCTTCGGTCCAGGAATACATTGTTGGTGTCTTGCAGTCTCTTCAGGTTATTGCATAATCTTCTTTCTTGTGTGTTCTAGGGAAGTTACTGTGATTTACACCTGCTTTCCTGGGCTCTGGGGTGGGTTCTATTACTTACCTTTGGTGTTTCCTAATACTCCCAGCGCACCTCTACACACTACACTTGCCTAGGTGGGAAACCGACTTTCGCGTTCCACTTTCTTAGCATACGGTTTGTGTTCCCTCTAGGACCATTTCTAACTATTGTGATTTTCACTATTTGCACTTGTTGGACCTGGCCCTTCCTCAGGGTCATTCCCCAGACTTTTTGCCTTTTGCCTCCTTATTTTTCTGACCTTTGTTGGCTGACGTTATGACTCTGAGCACTTTTTCACTGCTAACCAGTGCTAAAGTGCATGTGCTCTCCCTTGTCAAATTGGTATGATTGGCTTATACCTATTTGGCATATTTAATTTACCTATAAGTCTCTTATAAAGTGGTATCCTATACCCAGGACCTGTAAATTAAATGCTGCTAGTGGGCCTGCAGCGCTGCTTGAGCCACCCACTGAAGTAGCCTGTCAAACCTATCTCAGGCGTGCTAGCACAGGGCCTTTGTGCGCAGTTTTCTGCCACAGGGACCCGGCATCTACATTTACTTGCCAGGCCCAGAACTCCCCTTTTACTACATGTAAGTCACCCCTAAGGTATGCCCTAGCTAGCCCTATGGGCAGGGTGCCATGTATGTAAAAGGCAGGACATGTGCTAGGTTGTGTGGCCTGTCCTGGTAGTGACAAACAGCCTAACTTGGTGTCTCACTGCTGTGAGTGCTGCCTTTTCATAGGATTGCATTAGAAATGCCCTGCCTTATGTGTAAGGGCAAACAGTTACAAGAGGGGATTTTAAAAGAGTAGGGTGCTCACCAATAGTTTTGTTCAAAGTATCCAATGGACGGTGCTAACCAAGGTTGTTCCCCAAAACACCCTTTAATTGGGAAGCCCTAAGGCTTAAGGGGGTTTTTCCTTTTCCTTTTCTCCTTCTTTTAGACAGAACAAGGAGACATTTATATACAGAACATACAATACTGATTGTCGTATTCTAGTGTAAGTATAGTAATGGGTATATTTAATAATTTATGCTGTATAGATTAAAGATTTAAGGATTTAAAGAATAAAAAATAAAAATAAACAAAAATAAACACAGGAGAAAGAGTTTAAATTTCTCATGTGCATTACATTTGCACTTACAGATAACTTGAATCTGGTTACAATTTCAAACACAAAAACAAAACCTATCACATCAGGTAATAGTAGCATACCTATTTATTCAAATTTCAACTAATTAAATACACTATGGTGTTTCTGGTATTAAGAGTACCACTCATGGGTGCATGTGGGTCTACTTACTAGCATTATAAGAATATTGTAACTGCTACTTTTATATAGGATAACACACTGTGTAATAGATTTCCACCACATATAGGGCGTTTGTATATATCACTGGGTGCAAGTTAAAAGTAAGAGAATTACAGATGTTTTGGATTTATTATTATTTTAAACATTACATTGATTGGATATTATAAATTGTTAACAGCTGAGAGAAGCCTTGATGAAGTCTATGGGGAGATATGTACCCTGACGAAACACGTGTTGGCTTGGCTTTGGTTGCTTAAACGCAAGATTAAAGAAGAAGAAGACCTTCTCAAATGGATTAATGGACTGCTTGGCTTTGATTATGTTTTATATTTACATTAATTTATAAGGGCTTGAGTGCTTCCATTGAACAGTATATTATGTGTAAGGGGTATTGTCTGATTTATGAGAGGTAACGTAGGCATGTTTGGTATGTTTGTGATAGTGATGAGAAATGCTGCTTAATAGTGTAGGTGTATTTTTTATTACTATTACAGAAATGCCACTTCTAGAAAGTGCACATTTATCTGTGCTTATGACTCTGGTGTTTTTTCAGCTTGCCACCAATCCACGTCTGGGCAGACTGACAGTTGGGGCTTTGTGCCTGTACACAGGGAAGGTGGAGGTGTCACAGAGGTGCATCTACACATTGTATAGTCTTCCTGGGCTGAGAAAAGGGAGAGGCCGGGCACACCTGCATTTGTAAAGGCTGTGCCCTGACCTCGCACAATAGGGTTGTTTACCCCCCACTGATGTTTGGAGCCTGTGCTGGAGAAGAGAAGGGGCATTCCCAGCCAGAACCAGTTGTAACTGGTTGGAGCCCCCCTCCCCCTCATTGTAAGAGACACTGCAAACTGACTATAAGTACAGGGGAATTTTCCCCACAATTTAGACATTCTTGAACCTTGGAGAAGCTTACCTGGAACTGGACACAGGACGCTGTTGAGAGGACTCACCAGGACCACCTTGGACTGCTGCTGCTGTGCTGAGCTGTGACCTGCCTGGTCACTAGGAGGAACTGCCACAGCTTGCATCCCCTTGTTGCGCTGGTCTGTAGCTGGGTTCCCCAGCCCTGTGCCCTTTCTTCATTTTTGTCTCCAGGGGCAGGGTGTTGTGGCCCATGATGCCTGTAACTCATTTCAGCATGAGGAGTGCTGCTTTGATTGCTTAAACGCTTTGAGAGCGCTCTTGTGTGGCCTCTAAGCACTTTTCAAAGCGCTTCCTTGCTGCCTAAAGTCACTGCCACAGCCAGGGACACCATTGTTGCTCTATGCACTCTTAAAGCACTTCCAGGCTGCCCAAAATCACCGCCGCAGCCTGGGATCCACATGGTGCCTCTCGCGTTGTGTGAAGCGCGTGGTGGTTGTGGAAAAATGATCACCGCCATGACCCAGGGTTGTCTGTGCTCATAAGCAATCCTGGCTTGCCAAAATCACCACCCTAGCCCGGGAGTCCTATTCCGCCCAAGCGCGAGTGTTGCACGCTCTTCAGTGCCCCCGGGGCACAAGAAAAAGGTAACCAGAGCAAGTGTGCTCCTACCAGTACCCCCGGGGCCCGGCTCACTCTTTAGAGCGCCCCCAGAGCACCATCCACCCTCCATTCCTGACCAGAATCACTGTGGTGGCCCGGGAACTAAAGAGAAACACTCGCACATCAACTCGGGCGAGTGTGCTGCAGCGGCCCCAGGAGGGAGAGAGACCTCATCGGAGGTCTCCTCTGGGTCCCAGGGCCACCCTTGAGGAGGAGGACTCAGGGGAAGGCAAGCGGACCGTCCACCCTACCCCGGTCACTGCCATAGGAGCGGGACGCTCCCACTTTTCAACCGGGCATTATTCTTTAAAGAACGGGAAAGGGAGGCCTCGATGGAGGCCCCTTCCTCTCACCCCTATTTCTTTTGTTGGGCTGCCGCCCCCCCACCTTTGTTGGTGATAGGGCCCGTGGAGGCCTTGGGGGGCCCCACAGGGATCACAGGCCCCAGGAGGGGCCTGTTCGACACATCAGAGAGGGTGCCGACTGCCCCTCTCCCCAGGAGCACCATGCGGCCCCCGTTTCGCACATAGGAGCACCGGGGGTCCCACGTTCCTCTTCCAGGCACTAAGAGTGCCCTGTCCCACCAAATAAGGTACTTTTGGGGACACTGGGAGGGTGGTATGCTCCAGGGTTGTTTTTATAATAATATATATTGACTATATGTTCCTATTATGGGCATGTGAGGCTGATGTATGTTTATTTGCTCATGACTTGCCATATAATTTTGTAATGTTCTTTCTATAGTTATATAGGATATTTTTATGACAAGTACATACATTATTTACTGTGATTCCTGACTACTGCTTATGTTGCAGAATCCTGAGTACTTACGTGTTCTAATGTGACAACTGCTTATTCCTGCAGAGTATTAGTAACTTGTGTAACGTTCTGACAACTGCTAAGGTAGCAGGCTATTACTTCCGTGTAGTGGTGGTCTAATTATGTTTTGTGCAATACAGTTTATATTTACATAGCTCAGTGTTGTGTTTACTTTGTGGTGTACATCTTGCATCATGTGTGTTGTGTGTCTTGTGCAAACGCTTTACACATTGCCTCCGGGTTACTACAGTGGTACTGCATGAGCTTTGCATGTCTCCTAGTTAGGCCTTGGCCGCTCATCCACACTACACCTAGAGAGCCTGGCTTCTAGACACTGACTACATTTCACTAATGAGGGATAACTGGACCTGGTATGAGGTGTAAGTACTTTAGGTACTCACTCACTACAAACCAGACCAACCTCCTACACGGGCAATCCCGCCAGGGGACCGCCGTTCCTGCTGGGAGCATTGTTCCCGATGGACTGACAGCCGTCTTGGTTGTAGTCAGCCAGTTTGGTGCTGAACTCAGTGCTGCTTAGCTGATTACAACCTTGTTTTGCCACAGCCTTTTCATGGCATTTCCCCACCATGAAAAGGCTGGTGGAGAACAAGTTCAGGGTGCCCCCTTGCCCAGCACCCTCGGAATGTGCACTGTCTGCTTTGCAGACAGTGCACATTTTGAGGTTGTTGGTTGCCCCATTCTGTGCTACGAGGCAGCACTCTGCTCCTTTAAGGGAGCCGAGTGCTATCTCACAGCACTGTTCACACCGAACTGACCAGTGGGAACGCTCTATTGCAAAGTTCCTGACGGTCAGACCTGGAAGTTGCAATATACAAAATCCTTTGCACCAGTATTCCATTTAGTGGCATGGCTAGTAATCAAACATATGCTTATTGTGTAAACTTGAAAGGAAATTCCATTGAAACATATGGGGTGGATATTTGGGATTATTGGGAATGCCGCTTCTGTTCAGATCGAAGAAAACAGGATTTGCAGGTACTTTCTGGAGTTCCCACAAATATTTTTGGATGAAATAAGCCTAGCCTCGACACGTTTATGGATTTCCATCTGGTCCAACTGCATGTCCACTCTGAATAGAGATGCCATACTGGATTGTATAAAGCTGGATGGAGTCTTTAAGACCCCATTGTTAGAGTACACAAGGGAAAATGGTCTTGGGCTGGGATTGCATAGCTGTATTTCAATCCCCACAACATCTGCCACAGTAATATGTCATGGGTGATCAAAAGGTACATCAATTAATAAGGCAGGCTGAAGAGGTTGCTAAGAGCTCTGTCAGCTCATTCATTTTAAACAAAAGCTGCATGGTATGGAAAGCTATTTTCACTGGGTTATTGTTAACAATGTATATAATCGTACCCTATTAACAAAGCTGATTATACAAATTACTCATTGTGCTTTATCATTTGTAAAGGGTTGGGTATTTTCTGACAGTAGCCTTCTGTGCCCTTGAGATCTATAATCGTAGCAATCTATGATGTACTTTATGTTGTTTTGTGATTGCTCTAGATTAGCTGCTTAAACTCCCCAATTAATTGATTGGTAGCAGCTGCACCACACTCCATTGTAAAGGTGTCAGGTGGTGCTGGAGGATGTAGCATGACAACTACTGGATGAGTGAGGGCAGTCCCTCTTAATTAGCAAGGGTTTTCACTCACGGTGCCCTTCCCTTTACATCATAGGTGGTCAGTGATAGAGTCAATTGATGTACAAATGATATCTTCATTTAAGGTCTGCTTTACAGTGGGGCATTTCTTAGTATTCTAAGACATGCTGATTTTTTTAGCATAATAAAGCATAATAAAGAATATTTTCAAACTTCAAACTATTGTCTATATAAAATAGTGGGATGCAGGATGCCTGGTGTTTACAAAGTGAAAAATTGATTTAAGTAAGACCGTACACATTTCGTATGCACATTGATGTCTTGTATCCAACTATGATGCATTTTACGTTGTTTTAATTAAACATCAGTTAAATTTAGACCATATACATTTCTTACGTATATTGATTGTTTGTATCCAACAGAAGTGTTGATAAGTAGGCCTCTGGAATATGGTGGGATTATTTATAGGTGCTTCTTTGGAAATGCCCAAATAGTTGCCTAGGAAAATGTTTGTGTATTTTTGAAGAAATAGTTCATCCCGGTGAAAAACACTGGTTTTATTTTGCTTCTGGGAATCTAGTATGTGGACCTAATTACATTCTCACCCATTACAATGCTCTTGGTAAAACGATTGTAAGCTTCAATATCTAGCGACCATCTTTTAAAATATGGTCATATGGAGATAAGGAGCTCTGAATATGTTGTAGGGGAATATGTGTACAAACACATGTGCACATGTACACGCTAAGTATGGAAGAATGTTGTATAACTCAGCCAAGCTTCTGCACCTGTAGCCCTATTGTAGATGGGACCTAGAAATATATGTATGAATCAAATGGAGCCAAAAATGGAACGTACCTTTCTATTTTGGGTATACTGTATAATGTTTAATGCCTTAGTGTGAATTATACTTGTAAGCTGTGTTTTATTGTAACTTAGGTTGAAACTTGGTACAAAGGTCAGTAATGATGCCTTGTCTGTAAATTATATGGCCTGTTTTCTCAAGTATGAGGCATGTTTTGACATGTCTGGATGCCTTTGCATACTTCATAATTTGCCATATTTCTGAGCCAGGGCTTTAATTAGATTTGTGTATGGAGTTGCCTGACTAGAAGAATGACTTGCTCCTCTGCACCCTGGCAGACCAAATGGCCCACGAAACAATAGACCCATTTCAGAAGCAGTGTGTTTCTTTGATGCTTCCAAGATGCTTTCAAGGCCAAACAATAGGAGGCCCCATACTTCTGTTTATGGTTCTTAGCAGCAGGTTCTTGGAAATGCTTAGGAGACCAAACACAGGCTAGTGTGGGTGAAGATGAGTTGGGGGGAGATGAGCCTTGGTTTTGGAGTGAACAACCAACTAGAATCCTATCCAGAATGAAGCATGATAATTGGAGAGTCAGTGAGCTGATCATTCCTTTTAGTGACTCTAAAATAACAATGTGGCACCATTAGTCTGAGTGCTGGTCACCAATTACCGGTAACTCCACTTCCTTTTTTTAAATCCATGCATACGGTAAGAAAGCTGAGTATGTATGTCAGAGCAGTTATACATCTAGCATTGCTGAGGAGCCCCTGTCAGGAGCCTGGGGATTCATTTTTTGTACTCTGAATTTTGTGGCCTCTAGAACTGGTGACACTAGCAACATGGCTGTCTCAAGATCGGTAGAAGATGCAGATCCTGAAGCACTTTGTGGAAGTCCTAGCAGTAGGCCCTGCAGATTCTTATTATTGCCTAAAGCCAAACTGCAAAGTATAGGCGACTGGGTGATGCAGTTTAGAAAGCAGTCTGCCCTGAAGGAATGTGGTGCTGATGATAAGGAGACCTCCAGATCAAGAGGCTGTGAGGGATGAACAGGACCAGTCCAAAACACTACAGCAAAGCTGCTGCTAAGGAGGGAAAAGCAGCAGTGCAAGTGAGAGGAAATCTATAGACATTTTCTGATAATATTCCAGGGTGTCAAGAGGCCCGTAGAACGATTGTCTTCCAGTTTGGATCAAGTCACTTGGATCACCTCTAGCTCTGCCTCATTTAGTCTATTGTGGATTGAGTTACGCTGATTTTAGGCTGCACTGAGATAAAATCATGTCTGTGGGTGGCAGTTGGGTGATTCTGAATTTGCCACTTATGAGAGGGAGCTCAGGGCCTCTGTAAAAAGCCCAATGGAGGGGGGTGCTCCAGAATATGAGCTGTCTCTCTCAATCCCCATGCTGATGAAGGGAATAAAAACATAAGGAGCTTGCAAGACCATGTGGCAACTGCACCTACCTTCCCCCAGGAAAATTGTTTATGCTGGAAGGAACTGCAGTACTTAGACACCAAGGAGGCCACAAACAACCAGAAGAAGCATGTCTAAATTGTGTCCATGGGGGTCATTCAGCTCTGTTGTCCTGGGCCATCTGTACCGCAGATCCCCAAACAAGGATCAAAGTACCCCTTTTAGAAGTTGACTCTTAGGAAAACAAGATAGAGTGGGCAAGGGCTAGCTCAGAGAGGAGCTGTGACCTACCAAACCAGAACTCAAAAGTGCATTACACAACACTTGATCTATCATTGTCAAACCAGTGCATATTATTTCACTCCTTACATGCAATGGAAATAAACTTCACATCCACAGCACAACTCTTTAGTCGCTTGACTGTGAGGGTCACATCCACTACCCAGGGTGTGAACGGTCTGATGCTGGCAGCAGAGGGATTCCTTTTTGGGAGAAAAATAAAAGTAAAACAAGTCATTCAATCCTATCACTGAACAAAGTTTGGGAAACGTCTGGGTTTGGTGGGTTTCACTAAGTGGCAGCTGAGCACAGACTCAAACATCGCCGCCCCCCACATTACAAAATGGTTAAGTTTTCAAGGCTAAGACTTGGTGTCATCACCTTTGTTTTTAGGGCTTTTTCTGTCCTGGTTGATAGGCCCAGCCATACAAGCGGAGTGCCACTTTTATTGGGAGAAGTGTGCAAACACAGAATGGTAGAACTTTTGTTGTCATTAAATTAAATGAAACTCAATTTGTAGCTTTCAAAGATAAGCACATGTGCATGAAAAAACACTGTTTTAAAAAATGCGGTTTGAATCACATGACATATTTTTCAAAATTCCAGCTGAATCAAATGATAGTATGAATACTTATAATACACACTTCTACAAATATCACCATTCTTAAACTCAGTGATTTGGGCGCATTTAAAAATAATATATCCTTCATACAATGGGTTTGGAATGCTATCCTGAGCAATTGTCAGTAGTCTATTTCCAAGCATTTCTCCCAAACCTCTTTCGTAGGTTCCCCATACCAGTTTTTCATTCATTAGATTTTACTAAATGAATTGATGCATAGTCGGTAAACAATGACAAATCATTATTAGGTATAGCAGAGTTACTGACTCTGGGTATTGTGTCTTTTTTTGGACAACCAACAAAGAAAGATCTGACGGACGTACAGTACGTACAATTTGTCAATCAGCCACCGGGGCAAAAAATTAGAGATGAAAACATTGTCACTTATTTCTATTTTATCTACTTATTTTCATCATTTTTTTTTATAATTCTTTTTTTTTTTTAACGGTATGCAATCTACACATATGACCCCTTGCTGCATTCCAAATGTATTCCACCTCATGCTGCAAATGTGTAGACACCCAAAAATGTAGGAAAAACAAAGGTTCAAGAGCTGTGGCAAAAAAAATCTTTTCTTTTAACAATCTTTTCTTTTTGCCTGTTTCTGAAAGCTGGCATGGGAATGATCTAAACATATCAAAGCTGCTTCTGATGCCATTTGTGGGGAAAAAACACCCTTTCTGGCACAGCATGTTTCCATTTTTTTTTTTTTTTTTTTTAAAGCATACTTTTGTTAAATGTTTGCTACTTTCTTTATTATCTCCAGGATAATCCACAAATCCTGAGTGCATTTATAAACCCCAGCACGTAGGGAAAAAAGGACACATGTGGTCTGAATACCTTTGATGGAACAGAAATTTATGAAGGCGTCAGCTCAAAGTTCCTCAAACATAACAAAAAGGCTTAGCGATGGGGTAAAAGGGTTCAAACAAAACTAGTCACACACACACAACTAAATTTAATGCAAAACATTACAAATATTTATAGGTTTGCAGGTGGAATTATAAATTGGAACCCCTTCTAAAAGGGCATTACGGAATAACATGTGGGTGCACTACACCCCCCAAATGTCATAAGGCAATTATCCTTTTAAATAAAGTCTGCTCCTGTTAACTGCGATGTATTTGTCATGATTTATGCATCAGTAAGCTCTAGCCCTAAAAACAGTATTCCTACTGCTACCACCAAAGAGTGAAATCTGCAGTATGGCAGTGGTATAACAAAGGCTCCTGCAGCCCTGTAGTGCAGGGGAGGGTGGGGGGACTTAGCTCCAGGGGGCCCCCTCAGCACAGTACGCTGTACATGGGTTGTAGGCCCTTGAATGCTCCAGGGGTTCCCTCCAGGTACTTTGCAGGGGGGTCCTCTAGGTTTGTTATGCCACTGCAGTACGGATGACCCTGCATATTGCAGGTAAAAAACCTGGATGTATATAGTTTGGGCCCACTAACTTCTGATTGCCCTGAAACATCCTGAACTGATAGTAATATACAGCAGTATGGTTTGAATGAGTGCAATGAATAGCAGAGCTCTGCTCCTCTGCAGACACTTTTGAAATATTAGAGCTTGAGAAAGTGCCTATTGCCATTTGGGAACTAGATCTAACAACATTATTGGCTTTTGGTGACCTCTATCATGTTGAGTGTTCAGTTCGGATCTCCAAAAATATGACAGTGAATTATTGGATAATGGCAAAGAGGCGAGCACCGTTTGAATACTTCCCCAGCAATTGGATGTAGACTTCCAAAAACATTCTAGTTAATGAAGACTCCTACATAATGGAATCCTTGAAAAGATGAACAGACCTGCCAAAGTTCCAGCATTGTGATGTGGGAGCTAGAAAGTGGTATAACAAAGGTGAGTGTATATGTCGGAAAGAATGTGATCCAAGGACAGAACTTGATCTAGCTGTGCATGTCTGAAAGAAGCTTGCTCAACAGAGGTGGGGCAGCTGTCAGGAGTAATATATGGATGTTAATAGGAGTTTCTTTGGTGGTGATCATTTGAAGAAATCTATTTATTTTATCAGCCTAAAACCACCCTCCTCTGATGGACGAATACAATTCGCCCATCTGGTGGACTGGCTGTACCGTTTTATGCAAGTGCCTTTTGAGCACCTTGCCCAACTCCACCTAAGGAGCTTAACCTATGACAACTGAATTTGACATTAATGCTTTCCTTTTATGAGGTAGAACACGCAATTAAGAAATAGCATCTCCCTACTGCAATGTCTGAATATTCAACAGGTGGTTACCTTTCTATTGTAACTATTATATACATAAAAACACTTTGGTGCTTCTTTTCAAAATTTCCACAAAAGGGTCATGCTACACTGATTTGATACAAATAATATTTTTAGAAGTACTAAGAGTGAAATGTTGTGTTTAGTAGAATCAAGAAGTAGTGGAATAGACAGAGAAAAGTTGTGTTGATTCATTAAATGCTAAGGTATCATGTGACATCTTGTACCCTTTGACCTCCAATTACATTACAGTGTTGAACCCTTGACTCACCCTTAACCCTTAAACAGCGTCCTTTTTGCAGCTAAGAGGCAGCTAAGAGGTTTCCAAAATGACCAGATGTGGGTGTCCCAAAAGTAAATCGGTTTCCTAGAACTGATTTCCTAGAACTATGGTTCTGCTGAATTGGGCCAAGCACAAAACCTCCAACACTTGATTCTCAATGGTAGTGATGGCAAACAGTCACAGTCTTCTCAGGGAAGCAGTGAGGGGGTCCTTAAGCTCAGGCCTCAACAATCACTCATCAGCATAATAACAGATTGTCCATCCTAGATTTACGTTGATAAAGAAAAGTACACATTGAAAGCTCAATACTTCACAAAAAGAGATAAATGTACTAAGGCTACTGTGCCTAGGGTCTAGAGTTCAGCTCTCTCTCTGCCCTCTTCCCTGGCTTTCTGCCTGCATAGACTAGGTAGTTTCCCACTCTTCAGTTTTGGGTCTGTATGGACAGGTATCAAGGTACAGGTACAGATTAAAATGTACACAAGTTTGTGTACTCTGTTCATTCACCAGTGTAATTTCTCACCACAGCGGTGTTGCCCACTCCTACATGGGTAGCTGGTGAGGACCCTAGCATGTGTTTGGCTTCCTCCCTCTTGGAGTAGATACAGCAAGTGGAGGTTCTCCAGTACTTGGGCAGCAGCCACAGTGAAGACTGTAGGAGTGCAGTGCTCTGACTGACGTAGTATCTACTGCTAGGCTTCCAATGAGATGGGGTTTGGGTCACAAAGTTATAGGTCTCAGTCTACCTTGGGCCGGCCTCTGGGGCAGTGCAACCATGCCATGGGCACAGTTTATTTATGCAGTGGCACAGTCCACTTGTGCACCCTTTATTGATACTGTGGCACTGTCTGTTGGTACAGTGGTTCCCTCAAGCACACACATAGCTCTCCTTAGACCTTCTGCTTGGATGAAGCTTCAAACCATAGGGGCCAAACTGTAGACACACACTCTCCCAGTAGGGTTATAAGGCTCCTTAACTCTCTCAGCACACTGATTGGCTTTCAGGTGCTTCTGGTCAGAGGAGCAGTTTCTTCCTTCCAGGCAAATCTTCAGATAATGTCCCCTAAACTCAAGGAAGATGGCTGTCAAGGAGACACCAGCTCTGATCGCCCAGCAATCCTCTGAGTGCTCTGTGTAGCACCCCCTTCCTTAGTCAAATAAACTTTGAAGGTGGAGCAACAAGTGGGTCAATGGCTCCCACTTTTCTAAAGAAAATGTAGGCAGGGCATGTGATTCTCTGAACTTTTAGAACCTGTTTGGGGAGGTTCTTCTTTCTGGTGTTTTCTCCAGGATGTTCTCCAGACAGGGCCTTTATGTAGTATGAGCCTCCTGACAGGGCAGTCCCCAATCAGAGGTATACACAAAAAAGACACAAGGAGGTGTGAGCTTTCTACACCTGCCTATCAATCACAACAGTGAACAGGGAAGAGACAAAAGACTGGCATCAGCAAAAGGACCTTTCTCATCCTGAAAAACAGAGAGTGCATTCCCCTTCATAACTTCACCATGTACCTAATGGAAGTACTTAGGAAGGTTACATTTCATTTCATAGTGAAACAATTTCACAGAATACCATTACTGAGAAACCATTTGAAACTGCTGAATAGAAATATTCAGAATTAATGGTATTTACAATTTCATAGAAACCAATTCATAAAATGTACTTTTTGTTCAACATTGACTATGGCATGGGTACTTTTTAATGCGTAAATGCAAAGGTTGCAGATCTTACTTTTGGAAAAAGTTTTGCCAGAGATATGTATTTAATTGCTTTATATCAGAGGCATGATTTCAAATTTATAAATTTTACAATGTCAAATAATTACTTTGGATGCTTTTAATTCACTGACCCCTCATCACACCTAAGCACCATCCATTCCTGACACCCTTCACAACCTCTAAACACCATCCATCCCTTTCCCCTGACCCCCCTCACAATGGCTGAACCACCCCCATTCCTGAATTCTAAAAGCCCTTTCTACCTCTAAACTCCATCCATCCCAAAAACCTAAAAACCTCTCACTACATCGAAACTACACCCATTCCTGAACCCTAAAAGCCCTTTCTATCCCTACACTTCCCCCATCCCCGACCTCTTAAAATCCTCACCACTCTAAAACTCCACTCATACCTGAACCTTAAAAAAACACTTCCCTGTGCTTGACCACCTAGTCACAGCCCCTAAAAAACCCTCACCACCGCGAAACTCTTGCAGCCCTGAACCCTAAAATTCCCTTTCTTCATCTAAACTCCACCCATTCCTGAATCTTTAAAACTTCTCTCCACCTTAAATTCCACCCAATCCTTAACCCTAAACTGAACCTTAAAACCCACACCAGCCCTAAGCTCTGCCCATCCATGAACCCTAAAAACCCTTCAACACCCCTATGATTTATCTGTGCCGGTACCGTAAAAACACCTCTTATCTTGGAATTAATTCCTCCAGAAAATCATCCGCTGGTGGAAAATCCTTCAACGGAAAGCCCACCACTTCCACTACAAACCCGAAAAGTTTCAGTTATCACCCATCTCGTTTCTAGCCCGTTTCTGGCCCATGTTCATTTGCTGCAGTGCATCATATAGTACAGGACTGGATTAACATTTGTTCAAAAATATCGCCCTATGTGCCTGCTATAACAAACAATGCTGTTTGAAAGATGCCCTTCTGCACAGTTTGTCCTGATGCTTCTTTTCCTCACAAATGCGGTAACGCCTTACTACCTCACAAAACCTGTTTCCAGCAGAGCGCTTTTCTGCCACTATACAGTAGTTCCTTCTCTGACATGCACTGCCACCGCGCACACCTTTCGCTGTCCGCTATATTTTCCCTAATCTACAATTATATACAATTATACCCAGTGCACATTTGTGTCTTCTGTAACTAAAACACTGTAATTCTGATTTTCGGCCATTACTGTAGGTAAGGAAAAATCCAGGGAGGTACTGGAGAACCAAAGCAGCCCAAGGAAAAATGCCGAAAACCAGCCTTGCTTCCTTTTTCTCCTCACTCTACCTCTCTCTTTTAGTGCATCCACTGCGTCTCTCTCTCCTTCTCTCCCTCTTTTCTCTCTCTGTGGTTTGTTGTATCTCGATCCCTCTCTCTCAGTCTTGAGGCCCCATGTGCCTGCTGTAATTTATTTGAGGGTCTGGGGGAAGAGACAGAGGCACCGACGTACCATACCTTTCCTACCAGGCCCCTCCTCCCTTCAGCCGACCGCGGAAATTCCCGATGGAATAAAATGTCAGCTCAGCCCAGCCTAGCCCAACCCTTATAATATCGGAATTACATTACAATTCTTGTAAATACTTTAAAATGTAATATAATGATTTATTTACAGAAAGTTGCGTATAAAATAGCCATGCCTGCCCCTTCGCTCACCTTGTTTCCGATACCTTTTCTGATTTTCTGTTTTCTCCTCTTCCCTTTCACTGCACACACTGTCTGGTTTTCACTTTGTCCCTCACATCACCTTCTCCTCAGCTGGTTGCCGTGTGAGCCTTATCACTTTAACAAAGTTTGTTTTAGATGTCAGTTCTTAAGTGCATTTGAGTTAAGAGAGCAGCCCTGTAATGTGTTATAGCTCCATATCAACACGTATACGTTGTGGCAGCGATAAATCATGGGTCACATTGTGTACTTTAATTGTAAGCAGGATCATATCTCGAAGAAGCAGGCCTAGTAAGGGTTGGGTTTGTGGTCGGCTCTGCTAATGTTAATACAACAGTGCTATTTTGTATTGTATGTGTTTTGTAAAGCGCGTCAGCAGGATAGGACTGCCTTAAGGGATATCGGCAGTACCAGAAGGACTGGTCTGAAAAGTCAGTGTGTGGGCCGTTCTTTTTTGGCTGTTAGGAACGACTATTTTGGCCGTTTGTGGGCCTGTCTTATGGTCTAGTGGGCTGGTTTTTACTGTTGATTTCGCTGATATTACCACAAACATTGACTGCAGAAAGAACAAATGCGTACATTATTCCATACCTCACACTACCCCTCTACAGCGTGACTTTTACACATTCCAAACTTACCCAATTTGCAAATGTGGGCCACTGTTTTAGATGTATCATTCTCCAATGGGGGTCACTTTTATTTTGGTGCCTGGGGCTGTTTTTTATTAAGTCTGACCCTACATGTCATAAGTTCTTGAGGGCCTTCAAAATTGGAGAATGCTGTTCTATAGGAGCTGAACCTTTTAAAAGATTTATACATATGTCCTTAGGATGAGAGGAAACATTGCACATGAATATCTTCTGCCAGCTGGTGGAATAAGCCACTTCTGATGGATACTTTTAACCACAGATTCCTCACCTTGTGAATATTTCCATAGGTGTCAAACTGGACTTAGAAACTTTTAGAGCAATTCTCCTGCATGATAACAGGTGGCATCGTGGAGCTCCATACCAAGATCATTCATTTCTGGAAGTGAAGAGTAGAGCCGCATATAAGCACCACCCATGCAAGCTGACGTCCGTTCCTTGCTTTCAATGCTTTCAATGCTTTCAGATATGGAGCCAGAGCTTTTCTCTGGTCTCTGACCAGGCTTTTCAAATGTTTTTACAAGTGTGCAAGGGAAATGTTGCTACAAAAAGCATCAGGATTTAAACCATGCATAAACTGTTGAAAACAGATGTCTGTGATGGCTCATCACAAATCTGATTTTGGGGCCTGGGGTCGGATCACGACTCCAGGGCCTGTGGCGAATGCACTCAAATGAACCCGAAGGCTACACAGGACCGCAAGGCCAAACTCTGTATGGCCAAACACAAGAAGTACACCAGGAAGATCCCGCTCCTGAAGTCATTTCCTCAGCAAATCATCATTACAGTTGCAGTCTTCAGGTACGTCAAAGAATAGCACAAGAAATCTAAGTGGGAATTTCCCCCTTTTTGCCACTCTCGAGTTTGGTCCCAGCGCACCCTGCATTTTCAGGTCCGTCTGTAACATTGCAGCAGGTGGAGACCTCCAAGTAGGCCCTCTAGCCTTATATTTCTTTTGATAATTTATTTATAAGGTGAAATGTATACAGAAGCCATCAAGTACTCTTAGAGGTCAACACGGATCTTTGGAATCAGATAAGTGTGGGATAGTTAACAACAATGTAATAAAATCAATAAACATCACCTTTCATATTGGAATCAGAAACGCATACACACCATGACCCATGTGGCCATGAATCACCACACCAGTTTAGTAAAGTTCAAACATTTATTGCCCTTTAGAGTAACAATGCTAAGATTATGTAAACCAAACGCAAGAACACATGATAAAAGTACATGAATAACAACAAGGGGTTATGATCTGAGGTAGTCTCCCCAAGGTATTCCACGTCATGTGGTAAGGTGTACAGACTGTGAACACAGAAAGCAGTCCAACTGTACATGTAGATTGCGTGGTGGTGAGTAGAAGGAGAACTCTCTTGTGCTCAGGTAGAGGGCCCTCAAAATGTCAGTGAGGACCCAGTATGCCATTCACTGTGAAAAATAGGTGGGGTGCTAAATGTGGATGATCGCTGGAGCGGAGTGTGGCATCAGCCATGGAGGATATCCAGCACACAAAGTTACCTTGTTGGAAATGACTCTTTCTGCAGGGTCATCCCCATACATTTTGTCTTCTCCCTCTCCTTTTTTTGCTGAATTTGTTGTTTTGTTGACTTTTTAGCACTGAAACCAGTAGTAAAGAGCTCTTTCTCTGAAACATGGTAACATTGGCTTATCCCTACTTGGCATATTTAATTTACTTATAAGTCTCTAGTAGAGTGTACTACATGGGCCCAGGGCCTGTAAATTAAATGTTACTGCTGGGCCTGCAGCACTGATTGTGCCACTCACTTAAGTAGCCCTTTACACATGCCTGGCATCTGCCACTGCAAAGCCTGTGTGTGCAGTTTTAAACTGCCATGTCGACCTTGCAAAGTCAACCTTCTGCCAGACCCAAACCTTCCTTTTTAATACATATGCACTCCCTAAGGTAGGCAATATGCAGCCCCAATGACAGGGTGCAGTGTATTTAAAACATCAAAACATCTACTTTCAGGTTTTGTGTGACCTGGTGGTGAAAAACTCTGAAATTTATTTTTCAACACTGCCAGGCCTATCTCTCCCAAAGGTTAACATTGGAATTGCCTTATTACACCTTCCCAAATGGGAAGCGATAACCCACCTAAGTTTGGTATCCCTAGAGTCACAATTCAAAATCAGATTTTAAATTGCAATTCAGAAAATTTCACTTTTAGAAAGTTGGCATTTTCTTTCTTTAGTCATTTTGTGCCTACTGCTTGTCTTTGATCACATGACTGGAGTAGGATGACACACTCAGTACACTTCTGGTACTGTGGATACTCTGACAGAAAAAAAGGACTGCTGTGCCGTTGAAAGCCTGCCACTCTGCTGTACTGCTGTTTGCTGGGCTACTGCTTTACTGTGCTGTCCTGTGTCTGCTGCTTTCCCGTCCTGGGAGTGAGAAGGACTGGACCTGAATCTCTCGAACCCAGAGTGACTCCATGAGCTAGTTGGCTGACCTCCTGATCCGAAGCCTCAGAGACATAAACAGCTTTCAACCACCCAGCTTGTGCACCTGGACTCTGCCATCTGGGAGTCTGCCCTGATAAGTGGTGCCCCCCCAGTTTTGGATGTGGAAGTGTGCCTAAGGTGCTTGCTCCAGCTGAAGCAATGCATCCTCTGCTGCAGTAGCAGAATTGACGCATCACCACTGTTGCATGGAACAGAACCGATGCATCACCTCTACTACGTGGGCTGGAACTGATGCAACCAGGCTCACATAGCCACTGCACCTCACATCTTAGTATTGCTGCATTGTCTTTAGAACTGACACTGAGGTGCTTTTCTCAGCATAAAGTCATCAAATACCTGTCGACTGCAGCCCTGACGATGACACCAACACTTCGCATTGCAGGCTCTGCGCTCATCGGAACAAATGCATTGTTTCGACTACACAAGTCATCCTCGGCTCAGGTCTTTGCATCGCACACCCCGGCACCTGAATCCTTGATTTTGATACGTTGGGAACTTGCACTGCAGTCTCACTGGATCTTGGAACCAACACATTGCTGTGCTGCATGGAGCAGAACTGATTAAATCACCTCTTCTATGTTGTTTGGAACTGCAGCAATGCTACGCAACCAGGATTTAAAGCACTTTGGTTCAGCAGGCCTAGCTTGGTCCATGTAGCTGGCCTGCACTCCATCACGGTCGGCTTGAACATTGGACTTTGTCCCGGTTTGGCGCAACCAGATATCCCTGGTTTCAGTTTAATCTTTAAAAATTCATAACAAGTTCTACTTGCTTGACTTTTGTTATTTTGGTTTTGTTTTATTTATGAAATTCAGTTTTATTTTTCTAGCCTGGTTCAGGATCCTTTTTGTGTAGTGTTTCACTGTTTTACAGTTTGGAGATTTGCACAAATACTTACACATTGCCTTCAAGTTAGGCCTGACTGCTCTGTGCCAAGCTACTAGAGGGTGAGCACAGGTTAATTTGGGGGTTGATTGTGTTGTACCCTGACAAGAATTGTGGTTGCTGCTTGACTAGGGCTCACACCCCAAGTCAACCAACAACCCAATTCCTCACACCCATATGATCCATGGGAGGTGTGCCCATATGACTAGTTGTAGCAAAAGGCCCAATGGGAATTGAGATTGCCCTGTTTTTGGGGAGTGCAGGCTGCCCAGGATGATTGCAGTGCTGTCCAGGATACCCTCCACTAAGACATAACACCTGCCTGCATCAATCACTGTGGTGGTTATGGATTTAAAAGGGACCATTGGCCTACTCCAGAGAATAGTCAGTGCAGTAACCGCTTTGAAGCTTGGGTTCCTCATTACCAGCGACGTGCATCTCCTGTAGGAACACAACATGTGTGCCTCTGCGTAGGCGTGAATATCATGTCATAAGTGTTAACTGGACCATTACACTCGGTAGGGATCGAGGTCGGGGGGAGTCTACCAAGCATGGCAATGGAAAAGGTTGCAAACACTCACAACTGTACTGCAAGACATGGACGTGTCATATAAGGATAAATGAGGAACAGACCTGACAGTACAGACTTCCCAACACATAACCCCAGGGCTGCAGGTTAACATCTGACCTCCAAATAGAAAACTGATAGTAACATAGTAACAACTAGTGATAGAACTGCTACAGACTGATAAATGGTGGTGACAGCAATGGAGCTAATTAGCCATCATTGTGTCCTGGCAGGGCCCATCCATGGGATATGTGTGAAAGGAGAATAGGCATGATCATACCCACTTAGGCAGGGAGCCTCAGGAAGTAGTCAGGTCCATACAGATATAGCAGTTCCAGGGAGCAGTAAGTTCCCACATGGAGCCAAAAAAACAAATGTCATGCATTATAAGACACAACAATGACAGTGGACAATAGAGGACACAGCATGAGGAGTTCCAGAGGAGCACTGTGTGTAATGGAGAAATTGAGCTGTGGAAAAGTACAGATCAAGTAGTCATGTGCAAGGCAACCCGATGCAGAAATAAGAGAACATAGTCTAAGTAAGTGGAGAAAGTTCATTTGTACTGATCACGGTATCTGCCACTGACCCTTCGGCCATTCATATCTATCTCATATCATGTTGTTCACTGTTTGGGGTGTGATAGATGGTTATAACACTGAAAGAGAGCTCAATTGTGAGCTGTGTGATCCTTTATCCAAGCCAGAACCATCTGAATCATCTGCAGTAGGGATGTGGTTTGGATCGCGAAGTGGATAAAACTGCAATCTTCTCCAACTGCAATTGGCATGGCGAGGGGCAGTTAGTAACTTATTTTCCAGAAGTGGGCCTGCCTTGGGCTCCAATCCCCCCTATAATGTGAGCAGTGGTGAGCACTGTCAGTGGTCTCAGGTGTGGTTTGGTGGTGTTTTACCCAATTCAAGGCATCTGCTGGGTCTGGGTTCTGGTCAGCTATGATTTTCAGTTCCTCAGGGAATATCAGGGAGTAATTGTAGCCAGTTTTTCTCAGCCAGTTCTTAATGTCCAAGAAGGAATTGCAGCGCCACTGGACTGTGATTGTGAAGTCTGGGAAAATCATGACATGGGCATTATCATAGGACTGTCAGCCTGCCTGTTTGGCCACATATAGAATCACACCCTTGAAGTTAAAAATCTTGGCTGCCATCTGCAGAGAAGGGACTCCTGGTGGTGGGCATTGGTCTTTCATCAAATGGGTGTGACCCACAGCAATAAAGCGGAGGCCCATAGGTGCAATGTGGTTAGAGAACCAGTTCTTTAGGCTTGACGTGGGGTCGGTACCATCTGAGCCCTCTGGAAGGCTGACAATGCAAATATTGTTCTGTTTGGAGCGTTCTTCCTCATCTTCCATCTATTCCTGCAAGAAGCGTACATGGTCTGCAAGGTCCTGCATCTGTTTGGCAAATTCCAGAGGCTGCAGCTGGAGGTCCTGGAGAGAGAGTTGATTTTTACACACTCGTTGATGTGAGTTTCCATTCATCGCGGAGCAGGCCAGCATTTGATGCTATGGTGTTTACTGTGTTCTCCAGGGCTGAGCATGTTTCTACTACTACCTGGAGGATCAGTTCCTGCTCTACTGTTGGAGGGATGCAGTTAATTGAATCCATCACCACTAGTGTTCCCAAATCAGTGGGCATATCAGTAGTAGAATCATCCCTCCTGGCCAAAGGGAAGAGTCCTTTCAGTCCTGTGCCTCTCCATTTGTGGTGGTCGTCAGGTGCACAATGCACATCTTACTACTTCAATGAGTCACCAGTGAGGGGCAGGTGGCAGTTAGGTGTAGTGTTCCTCTAATAAATGGGTATAACGGAGTGGGGGTCATGCCTTGTCCCCTGTCACAGAAGTATGTATGGAGCTGTGTCTGGGGAGGCACAAGCAGTTGCCCACCCCCCAGCAGACAGGTTGTCCTTGGGGGCACTGATTCTACAGGCAGGGTCCTATCTGTGCTGCTTAGCCACTAGGGCTGACAGGGGTTTGGAAGGAGGAGGCAGACCAATCTCCCCAGGTGCTCCAGTCCTGGAATGCAGTCAGGGGAGCGGCTGCTCTCTCCCATACGTACGTGCACCACTGGAGCCTGCCATCACTGCTCACTGGTGCCTACCTGGGAGGCAAGGAGGAAAGGTTAATTCACCACCCGGTTCACACAAGGTGCCCATGCCAGTATTTCACTGCAGCTTCTAGCTCACTGCTGATTGGGTGTGGTCTGCCTAAGGTAGGTCAAAGCTTCACAGCAGAGCAATCTGTCTCAGTGTAGCCATCAGTGGTAGATTTGGAGTGCCCATTGCGTGTGGTGCAAGCCGGTTTGGTCCAGGTGTGGATGGAAGTATAGACCCAGCTGGGAGCTCATTTAAGAAAGCCTGCCATCATGGAGCTTCAAGACAAGCCTCCTCCTTTGATAAAGTCAACTTCTATTAGGTCTGAGCAACAGGATGATAAACCCCACAAGAAATCCTTTCACCCTCAACTCCCTATGCACAGCACTCATCCTGCACTCACTATTCTTACTACACTCATTCAGGCATACCGCTCATTGCATAAAGGTACATCCAAACACCACTCACAATACAAACTATGCAACTGGCGCTAGAAATACTCTTTGTTCACCCTGCACAGATGGAACACTTCTCATTCTTACACAGGCAAGCTGCTGACCTGATGTATCAAGCCAATCACTTCACCATGCACTTCTGCTGAATCTCACCTCTTCCAGCATGGACTTTACACATCACTAACTCTGCTCTCACCGTAAATTAACAAAGGCACAACCCTCACACTACACCCCAAAGATATATTCCTTACCCTGAACTCAAACAGGTATACTGCTTATCTTGCCCTCAAACATGCACACTGCTCAGCTGTGCACAGGACAAAATCTCACCCTATGCTAATACAGTCATATCCATCTCTCTGTACTCAAAGAGGCACACAATCACCTTCTACCCAGTCAGAGACATTCGGGATGACTAGGCAGAGGGCAGGCCCCACAAAGCCCAACCTGTAGAAGGAGTGCTGCCAAGAAGAATCCAATCTCACCCCTTCCACCATCCTTGTTAGACTTGAATGGATGCAGGAGATAAGGAATTAAGAGGGGTTTAGAATGAGCGATGTGCCTGTGTGAGCGTATGGTGAGTCATGTGTTTGTGTAAGTGTAGAATAAGTGGTCTATCTGAGTATGTGTACAGTGAATAATGGGTCTGAAAGCAGAGGGGGAACTAGTATCTTTATTGTGTACAGTTAATTAAAACCTTTGCAATATCTACTAATATTGAAATAATATGGAGTTATAAAACAAGGGCAAACAAAACAAGTAATGAACACATGAAAACAAAAAAATAAGAAAATACAACCAATCAAAGACAGCAAACTAATTGACCGATGCCATTAGCAAAGTGCAGGGAAATAAAAATAGCAACAGTTTTCCTGTTAAACAGGTGACACGTAGATGAAAAAGGCAGCAATTTGATCACTAAAACAAAAAATAATATCTTTGCAAAATGGCGAGATTATCAGACTGATTAAAAATCGTAACTACAAAAACCATCACTTTAGATTGTTGACTATAATACACAAATTACAACTTTAATCAAAACAGCCATGAGATGGTAGTTCATAAAGTACAAGTAAGGAGAATGAGCAATGGGTTAGATAAAGGCTGATTGACTGTGAGGCATGGTAGATGGTACTACTTCAATATGCAATGAGTGACTTGACACCACACAAGAGGGGTAGCTCAAGTCTTGCCCTGCTGGTCAGGTGTTTTGTTCTTGTCTTAAAGTAAGAATGTACCTCTAACTGATTCCAGATGGACAACCATTTCTGTTGAATACCTAAAGTAGAACTGCAAAGGCAGAAGGTGTGCATCAAGTCTTCAGTTGCCGAGTCACATAACTGGCAGATCTTTGCCCTCTCTGTACTTAACCAGGGGCTGGTATGCATGTAAGATGGCAGGATCCCTAGAAAATAGGTGAGATAACTGCTCATGGCCCTGCAGTTCAAGGCCGTCCCATTATATTCCTGTGATCCTAGGGATTTATAGCTGTTTAACATGGCCCAGGTATGCAAGCCATTTTCTAGGGCTGCCATGTCATCTAATGAGCTGATGTTTTTCATCATTTTGTCAACAGCTTTTTTAAAGATGTCATTCCCTCTGGTGGAGCTTGCCCCAGCTTGCCACATGTTGGCCAGCTCAAACAAGGTTATTGTTTCCTTGAGGTAGGCCATTGCTGATGAGCATGACCTTTTCATGATGTCCTCCCATATATAATAATTTAATGTGTGTTCCACTGCGAGTTTAAGCATGTGGCAGAAGAGAGTGAATGCTGCAAACCTCGTGTGGGACTTTTTTGCTAGCCCAAACTCTAGCCTAATCTGGGCTGATGATTTATAACATGGGAGCTGAAAGATTACATATTTTTCACTATATATGTGTCACTATTGTGTCCAGAGTTGTTGCATTTTTCCCCTCAGGGTCTCAGAGTCATATGCCACAGTTGGTGCTACTTGAGCTCAAGCAATTTCCAAAATAGGAGTAAAATAGTACCCCTTCAAATTCTTGAACATGGCAGAGAAATCAGCTGCAAAGAGTGACCCCCTTTCTTTTAATTTCCTCATTATGAGTGTAGGAAGCTGGCCTGGTGTGTGCTGGGTACCTAAGGTACTTACACCTTATACCAGGTCCAAGTATCCCCTATAAGTGTAGTGTAGGCAGTGTCTACAAGCCAGGATCTCTAGAGGTAGCTCTTGATGAGCAGCCAAGGCTTATCTAGGAGACATGCAAAGCTCATGCAATACCACTGAAGTCACACAGCACTTACATACGTGAAAGAATACACTCAGTGTTACAGAAATAAAAGTACTTTATTATGGTGACACAACACCAAAAATACTATAGAGGCAATACTCCCTTAGGAGGTAAGTAATACACAAGTTATATACATAGTTGGCATAAGAAGAGCTAGAAAACAGTGCAAACAGTGTAAAACACATTAGAGAATAGTGGCCCCAGGTGCAGCACAAACCATTTACTAAAAAAATGCAATGCAAGAATGTCACCCCCAACTAGGTAAGTGGAGTGTGTGAGGGTCGCTGGGGGTACCAGGAAAACACAAAGGTAAGTACCACAACACCCCCCAGCAACCAGGAAAGCAGGAGTAAACAACTAGAATTTCCCCAGAACACCTACTTAGAAGAAAAGAAGAGAATTGCAAAACCAAGAGATGACTGCAAGAAACCAACAGTGGATTCCTGAAAAGGAAGACCTGTGGAAAGAGGGGACCAAGTCCAGAAGACACAGCAGAGTACCGTGGGCCAGGAGCCCCTACCCACCAAGCTGAGGATAGCAGGAGTTGGTCGATGGTGAGGAAGAAAAGTCAGCACTGCAGCCCTGGATTCGGAGTTGAGTTCCTGGAGGATGCAGGTGATGTCCCACACTGGAAAGAAGATTGCAGTTGGTCTGTGTGTCTGGATTCCACTAACAAGCCTTGGCGCAGGCAAAACTTGAGGTTGCCGGAAAGTGGTGCTGCCGGGGACCAGCAAGGCCCAGGAGGACTCAACTTCGGAGGAGGAGTCAGAGGAGTCCCTCAGCATCACAGAGAGCCCACAAAAAAACAGGCAGCATGCTCAGGATGGGGACACAGCAGTTGCAAAAGGAGCGCATGCAGCACTATGAAAAGGAGTCCCACACCACAGGAGAGCCGCTCAGGGAGCTGTGCGTCGTAGGACAGAGTGCTGGGGGCTGGAGCTACAGGATGCCTGAGGTCCCCTTGGGAGAAGTGCCAATAAGGCTTGGCAGCTGCAAAGGATGCGGTGCATGGGGGTACTGTCTTGCCTGGAAAGGCAAGGTCTTACCACCACCCAAGTTGGACAGGTGGTAGAGAGTTCTATCTGGACCACTTCTGACCACCACCCATTTTGCAGGATCCACGCAGCCGGTCGTCATTGCTGTTGGTGCCTGCAGATGCAGGGGAGTGACTCCTTCACTCGAAGGGAGATTCCTTCTTCTTTCCTGTGCAGGCTGACAAAAGGCTGTCCTCAGAGGATGCACAACCAGAGAAATGTGACAGAAGCTGAAAGGAGCCATGAAAACAATGTTGCAGGCGAAGTCTTCATCTTTGTTGCAGATTGTCTGGTCCTTGAGAGTCTAGATGCAGTTTCTTTGGTCAGAAGTAAAGTAAAGGATGCAGAGGAATTCTGCTGGAATCTTGCAAGTCCAATCTGAGGAGCCACCCAAAAGAAAGACCCTAAATAGCCCTGACAGGGGGATTGGTCACCAAGCTGGGTAACCACCTATCAGGAGAGGGCTCTGACGTCACCTGCCAGGCCTGGCCACTCAGATGCTCCGAGAGTTCCCTTCTAACCTTGGATTCAAGATGGCAAAACCCAGGGACCCTCTGGTGGAGCTCTGGGTATCACCCCTGGGTGGAGATGAGCAGGGGAGTAGTCACTCCCCTTTCCGTTGTCCAGTTGCGCCCCAGAGCAGGGACTGGAGGTCCCTGAACCGGTGTAGACTTGTTTATGCACAGATGGCACCAAATGTGACCTTCAAAGCATACCAGTGGTTTGGGGAGGCTACACCTCCCAAACCATGTAAGGCAGAAAACTTTCAGTGAGGTGGAAGCAGCTTGGGCTGCCTGGAAAACCTCATAAGGCTGTAGGAGTATTACTGGGGGTCCTCTAAGGAGCCCCCAGAATGCACGGATCCATACAACTAATACTTGCTAAAATATTGTGGTATGATTCCAACATGTTTGATACCAAACATGCCTAGGTTCGGAGTTACGATTATGTAGCTGCACATAGGCAGTGACCTATGTCCGCTCACACACAAAATGGTGTCCCTGCACAGTAAAATAGATCTGGAGTTTGTGGGGGCACCTCTGCTAGTACTCGGGTGCCCTCACACATAGGTACCTGCACCCTGCCCTCTGGGATGAGAGGGCCTACCATAGGGGTGACTTATAGTGACATGGTGCAGTGACCTATAATGAAAATGGGTGCATGCACCCAGTTCATGCAGACTGCAATGGCAGGCCTGCAGAACCCTTTGTATGGGCTCCCTACGGGTGGCAGAATAACTGCTGCAGCCCATAGGGATCCAATCCCCTGGGTACTATATAGTAGGGGCTAACATTGGGGTACCAGTATGCCAATTGTGGGATGAAATGAGTTTTGGGAGAGGGAGCATAATCACTGGGGTCCTGGTTAGCAGAATCCCAGTGAACACAGTCAAACACACTGACATCAGGCAGAAAAGGAGGTAACCATGTCAAGAAAGAGGGTACCTTCCTACAATGAGGTTTAAAAGAGCCTTTATTGTTAAATAGAAGGTCAAGATATTTGTAAACCTTTGTCGCCACAAGATTGTTCCTTTTGAGGTGCCAGCTAGCTATCCTTTTTGGCCATGTCTAGCTAACATCATGATCTTGGTTTTTTAACTATTTATATTCTAGCATTAGCCAGAGAATATTCTTGATTGGCTCCTAGAAGGAGCTGCATGCCGAGACCGGTTCGGCTTAGTAGCACCAGATCGTCAGCGTATATAAGATTTGACAAATGTATTGAACCTAATTTAGGAGGATGAGAATTGACCCGGGAAAGGGCTCAGCCAAGAATAGATTGAATAGTGTAGGTGCTAAGACACACCCCTGCTTGAGGCAGCTTGCCGTCAGAATGGCCCTAAATAGATTGGCTTTGCTGCCCAGCTTGATCATAACCCATTTGTTGGTGTATAAGTTTTAAATCGCTCTCAGAAGAAGTGGGATCTCCAGATGTTTAACTTGTCCCATAGCCCTTTGCGATTAACACAATCAAAGGCTGCTTTGTAGTTGTAGTGCTTTCCTCTTATTTTAGTTTCTAAGCACTAACATAACACAACAGAAATGCACTTCTGAGGTCAAAGAAGACTTTTATTGTTATTTTATTCTTCCCCAACCACAATGTTTATGAATGAATGACGAATTAGTAGCTTTCAAGTCCGCGTTAATCAAACAAAATATATCAGTTTGCAATATACACAGCAGGTTATATTTATAAGATATTGAATGCAAAGCAAAACAAATACTTCACCGTGTAGGAACTATTTACAGCTACATCTTTCTAAGGTCTGCAAGCTGAGACCCCTGTCAGCCGCGAGAAAGAGTGTCATCTACCCACACGGGATGCTGGCAACTGGCGCCAAGCTCCAGCACGAGGTCCGGCAGATTCGAATCTGACTCTCTGCAGCCTGTTACATTCGTTACAAAGGTGTGCCCCCTCCTCTCAGACCTGGGAAACTGAGCAAGCCTTTTGGAGACTGGCCAGGTCTCCAAGACTACTCCTGTTCCCAAGCTCAAGGGAAGAGAAACGACGCCCATGTACTCTCTCTTATCAGGTCTAGTCTACTGTGAGAGCAAAACATCTTGGTTCTCTGGTGCAAAAACACAGCTTGGAAAAATACAGAACTCCACGTTAAAGGCAATGGGCAGCTAACCTAAATATCAAATGCAATGTCATGTTAAAGGCAATAGGCAGCTAACCTAAATATCAAATGCAATGTCTAGTGTCATGTCAAAGCCAATAGGCATCTAAGCTGAATACAAAATGCAATATATAATATCATGTCAAAGTCAATAGGCAGCGGAGCTGAATACAAAATGTAATATATGATATCATGTCAAAGTCAATAGGCAGCGGAGCTGGATGTAATATATGATATCATGTCAAAGCCAATAGGCAGCTGAGCTGAATATAAAATGCAATGTATAATATCATGTCAAAGCCCATAGGCAGCTGAGCTGAATACAAAATGCAATGTATAATATCATGTCAAAGCCAATAGGCAGCGGAGCTGAATATCATGTCAAAGCCAATAGGCGGCTAGACTGGATACAGCAAGCAATGGCTAATGCCATGTCAAAGCCAATAGGCACAATACAGAATGTAATGACTAATGCAATGTCAAAGCCCATAGGCGGCTAAACTGAATACAGAAAGTAATGGCTAATGCCATGTCAAAGCCAATAGGCGGCTAAACTGAACAAAACATACCATGTGCTACTGGTGAACATTGAGCAACTAATATGCGCAGTGGTGAAACACAAAGTCATTGGTCAAAACAAAACTCCATCAAATAGCAGGACATTCCGCCCTTTGACCAATGAATTTTTGTTTCACATATCTCATATTTCAAACAAACAAAAAAAACATTATCAGCAAATCAAATTTCAATGATCAAAGCAATCCCTGTAAAGCAATAGAAGTGAATTAACACATTGATCTCATAACCTTTCACATCAGATACATCTACATAGAAAAGACTGGGCAATTTTTTTTTTTTCTGAATGAGTCTCTAATTCAACAGTGTTAGCAATTTGATGTGGCATGAGTTCTGCTCATGTAAAGGTGCACGGTCCACCTGAAAGGTTTTCTGGAAGGTAAGCAAAAGTCAGAGTTCCATACGAGAGGGAAAAAAAAAAAAACACAGCAAACAAGTTGAACTTGAACTGAAGGCGCAGTTTGCGCAAAATGGATCCATGGTGCTGGCACTTTACTCAGCCAGGTTCAGGTTGGGGATTCGGTCCCTTCCCCGACCCCACACGCACACACCGGAAGGGGGACCACGCAGCGCACTCAGGGACAGTGGCGAAACGTGGTAGGATCTGCAAAAGAAACAAGTATGACTGTTCTTGCAAATAACATTTTTCATTTAAACTGCACCCTTTCTCTTTCTTTCCCTGTTTTATAATCAGCAGGACGTTTTTGAGGCCCTTTGTTATATTTTCTGCAGGTTCTGGAGGGTCACTTGGGACTTCAGCCCACACATCAGCACTGAGGTTTTTATCTGCTGCGCCACAGCTCCCCTTTTCTTGCACTGTCAGAAGGGCTGGGGCAGACTCCTTCTTTACCAAACCTCCATTCACTGCATTTTTGTCAAGTTGGGCCATTCTGTCTCCAATTTGTATGAATGAATCAGATTCTTTTCTAGGTATCAGCATAATTTCGATTTTTCCTTGGTAATTTGCAGCAATCACTCTCCCTAAAACCTGATCAATTTGCCATTTCTGTTCTGGCAACTTTCCTCTCCCCAACTGCTCTGTGACTGCTTGCATGACAGATTGCTTTTGTGCATGCTGCACAGTTTTTATCAAATCTAGGGGAATGGGCATCTCTCTCATCTCTGCCCACCTGTAAGTGGCTTTTTCACATTTCTGGTGCACCCACATAGCCATCCCCACTAAGGCAGAATTCTGGGTGAACACTTCTCTCTCTGCATTTTTCTCATTAACATCTGCAAGGTAATTGAACCAGTTAGGTGCTAAAACATTATCAAAGAACCAAAAATCAGCATAAAAATGACACATCTCACGTAGCTCTTGCTTTAAAATCTGACACACATTATACAACTCCATTCCTTCTCCTGTGCCAGAAAACAACATTTCAGTCAATGAATCATTAGTAAAACAAACATGCTTTTTATCTTCAGTAGACACGAATTCAAATGGTGCACACAGTTTCATCGGTAATTCTTTTATCTGTGGTACTCTAGCCCTGTCTTGCAAGTACCAGATCCATTGTATGATTCTAGCTAGGGGCACTATTTTCCTTCCCTGTTCTTGATTTAAATGTACATAAGTATTTCCTTCTTGCACTGCGCAGAAACCTAAAGTCTGCATTATTTCATTTGCCAAATCACAAGCGCGCAACTGCATATAATTTTTCACAGTGACCATGTACAAAAGTGTTAGGATTTCTCTCAAATGAGGGCTATTCTTTTTCCAAAAATCAAACAAGCTAATGAAACTCGGGGTGTCTTGCTCTAAAATCCTTCGTTTTACTTGTGCATTTTGCAACGGTAACTCGTCGTCCGTGTTATCAGTTAAGGAATGCACTTTGGCTGCCAAAAACCCTGGCTCACACGGAAACTCAGTGCAGCTCGGAGCTGTCTTAACCCCCTCATTACTGGAATGGGACAAGAAAGATTCTTCAAAAACAGCCTTTTTATAACTTTCAGTCGGGCTAATTTGCTCACGTAAATTCCTATTTTCATGTTCCAACTTCCTACATTTCTCCTGCATTTCTCTGTAAGCAGATAAAGGTATCCAGACCTTTCTGTCATCATTACTTCCAAAACACACGTTTTCTACATATATACAACGGGAATTATTTCTCAAAACAACATCAGGCATTTTATCTACACATGTATTTTCTTCTGTAATTCCCCAAACAGAAAACAATTCACAGTTTTTCTTAGCACCATCAGGCAGTTCATCAACACATGTATTCTCAGACATGGTCTGCCGTGCTACTGTGATTCTCCAAACAGAAAACAATTTCTGTAATTCTCCAAACAACAAAAAACAATTACACTTTTAAAGTGTGCACTTAGAAATCTACTAACTCGTCAAACCCCTTCTTAATCACCTCTTAATGACCGACCCCACGACTCCAGGTACCAATTGTAGTGCTTTCCTCTTATTTTAGTTTCTAAGCACTAACATAACACAACAGAAATGCACTTCTGAGGTCAAAGAAGACTTTTATTGTTATTTTATTCTTCCCCAACCACAATGTTTATGAATGAATGACGAATTAGTAGCTTTCAAGTCCGCGTTAATCAAACAAAATATATCAGTTTGCAATATACACAGCAGGTTATATTTATAAGATATTGAATGCAAAGCAAAACAAATACTTCACCGTGTAGGAACTATTTACAGCTACATCTTTCTAAGGTCTGCAAGCTGAGACCCCTGTCAGCCGCGAGAAAGAGTGTCATCTACCCACACGGGATGCTGGCAACTGGCGCCAAGCTCCAGCACGAGGTCCGGCAGATTCGAATCTGACTCTCTGCAGCCTGTTACATTCGTTACAAAGGTGTGCCCCCTCCTCTCAGACCTGGGAAACTGAGCAAGCCTTTTGGAGACTGGCCAGGTCTCCAAGACTACTCCTGTTCCCAAGCTCAAGGGAAGAGAAACGACGCCCATGTACTCTCTCTTATCAGGTCTAGTCTACTGTGAGAGCAAAACATCTTGGTTCTCTGGTGCAAAAACACAGCTTGGAAAAATACAGAACTCCACGTTAAAGGCAATGGGCAGCTAACCTAAATATCAAATGCAATGTCATGTTAAAGGCAATAGGCAGCTAACCTAAATATCAAATGCAATGTCTAGTGTCATGTCAAAGCCAATAGGCATCTAAGCTGAATACAAAATGCAATATATAATATCATGTCAAAGTCAATAGGCAGCGGAGCTGAATACAAAATGTAATATATGATATCATGTCAAAGTCAATAGGCAGCGGAGCTGGATGTAATATATGATATCATGTCAAAGCCAATAGGCAGCTGAGCTGAATATAAAATGCAATGTATAATATCATGTCAAAGCCCATAGGCAGCTGAGCTGAATACAAAATGCAATGTATAATATCATGTCAAAGCCAATAGGCAGCGGAGCTGAATATCATGTCAAAGCCAATAGGCGGCTAGACTGGATACAGCAAGCAATGGCTAATGCCATGTCAAAGCCAATAGGCACAATACAGAATGTAATGACTAATGCAATGTCAAAGCCCATAGGCGGCTAAACTGAATACAGAAAGTAATGGCTAATGCCATGTCAAAGCCAATAGGCGGCTAAACTGAACAAAACATACCATGTGCTACTGGTGAACATTGAGCAACTAATATGCGCAGTGGTGAAACACAAAGTCATTGGTCAAAACAAAACTCCATCAAATAGCAGGACAGTAGTCAATATAACACAGTTAGAGCAGCAGCTTCTTTGCTATTGAGGAGTCAAAGATTAATGCCAGAGCCATCAGATTCATGGTAGTTCCAATTTTTTTTTTGAAGCCTTTTTTGGTATTGAGGGTTCATGTTGTTAGAGGGCGCCCATTCACAGAGGTACTGTCGCTGTCAACAAGGGCAATTAACCTATAATTCTCAGGGTCAAGTTTGTTTTCACCTTTAAAAATGGTTGCAATTATTAATCCTCTCTAAGAGGCAGGGATCATGGCCCCTATTAAAACATGGTTAAAAAGTGGGGTCATAGCCTCAAACCAGGTTGGGGTAGACAGGTCTATTTTATTAGTAGGCCCATCTGCCCCATGGCAGAATCCACTTAGGCACCAATTTCTAAATGTTTGATGGTGGGGTGTTTGTCAACTGAAGAAGTCTTTGCATTTGTGATAAAAAATGTTTTCCTCCTTTTTGTTCTAGTTCAAAGCTTTTGCTTTATTTGCTGTGGCTCCTTGCGGTTTTGGCGGTGGTTGACCTGCAGTTTGCACAGTTGCATGTTTTAGGTAAGTAAAAACAATTTACTCCAAAGGAGTATTGTTGCCATGCATGAATGACATGTTTGTAGGGGGTGTACTAAATGCAGGATTGTGTGTGAAATTGTCCTTAGGTTTGTGCACAATGATATTTGTTTTGTCTTATTTCTAATTTGCCTTTCTTTCTTTATTTTTAGTGGGATATCATTGGTGATTGCTGTGTAGTTGCTGGTGAATCAAGCTGTTTCAGGCAAGTGAGCGGTATAGTTTTTGAGTTTATAACTCTTACTAACAAAGCTACACTTTGTCACTTGTCTTACACAGTGCTGGTTGTTGGTGGTGAATTTGTCCAGTTAATTTTAGCAGGAGATATCATGGCTAGCCGCAGGATGACTGCTCAGCAGGTGGTTGGTATGCTTTTTGAGTCACAGTCTGATCATGACTATGAGACAGACTCTGCATCTGAGGCAGAGGAGGAAGTCAGAGATTCTGGCAGTGATGTTTCTCTTGGAGGGGAATCTTCTGATGATGAAGCCACACTCAGTGCAGATGAAGGGCCTGTTGTAGAGGAGGACATTGATGTGCCAATAGTGCAGCAACCTGGGGCTGAAAGGTTTCCCGTTATAAGACCTGATGTCTGGGTTGCCCCAAACATGCAGCAGCCAGAGTTGCCTGCCTTTACTGGTCTCCCGGGGTGTAACGCCAATACAGAGAACTTTATGCCTATCAATTTCTTTGAGTTATTCATGGATGATGTGTTTTTGGAAGAAATTGTTGAGCAGACTAATTTGTATGCGGAGCAGCATTTGAGGGACAACGCTGCTAGACTTAGGCCACACTCTAGAGCTGCCCAGTGGATTCCCACTAATTTGGAGGAGTTAAAAAAGTTTTTGGGTTTGACTTTTTTGATGGGGTTGATAAGGAAGCCGTCACTGGCTTCTTATTGGTCTACTAGTCCCTTGATGGCAACAGCTATATTTCCAGCGACCATGAGTCGTAATCGGTATTTGCTTCTTCTTAGGATGCTGCATTTTGTTGACAATGCATTAGCCTTGCCACAAGATCACCCAGATTCTGACCGTCTTTTTAAGATTAGGCCTGTCCTTGATCATTTTGTAGATCGGTTTTCGGAGGTCTATGTTCCAGGCAAAGAGTTAAGTGTGGACGAGTCTTTGGTCCTCTTCAAGGGTCGTTTGGTTTTTAGGCAGTACATTCCTAGCAAAAGGGCACGATATGGAATTAAATTGTATATGCTGTCTGAAAGTAGGACAGGATATGTGTATAGTTTCCGTGTGTACACTGGTAGGGATTCCAATATTGACCCCCCTGGTTGTCCTCCCACTTTTGGAGTTACTGAGAAAATTGTGTGGGATCTTGGTAGACGACTGTTCAACAAAGGTCACCATTTGTATGTAGATAACTTCGACACTGGTGTGCAATTGTTCAAGGAATTGTTTAGAGTGGACACAGTTGCTTGTGGCACAATCCGTTCTAACCGGAAAGGCTATCCAAGGGAGCTTGTCTGTAAAAAACTTGAGAGAGGACAGTGCTGTGCCTTGCGGAACGAGGAGCTTCTAGCTTTGAAATTTTCAGATAAGAGGGATGTCTACATGCTAAGTACCATCCATGATGAGAGTACTTCCCCTGTGACTGTTTGGGGCCAGGTTGCTGAAGTGCGCAAACCTGTGTGCATTTTAGATTATAATAAGCACATGGGAGGTGTAGATAGAGTTGACCAGAGGTTGGAACCTTATACTGCTATTCGTAAGTCTTACGTTTGGTATAAGAAGTTAGCACTTCACCTCTTCCACTTAGCAACCTTCAATGCTTTTATTGTGTTTAGGGATAGGTCTCCAGAGTCAAAGATGACATTTGTGAAATTTCAGGAGTCAGTGATAGAGAGCCTTATTGTGGTGGAACAGGCCAGAGTTCCTAGAGAAGCAGTGGTGGAGGATGTGGCTAGATTGAAAGATCGCCACTTTGCTGAGCACATTCCTCCCACACCCAAAAAAGACTTTCCAGCTAAGAAATGTAGAGTGTGTTTTCGAAGAGGTATCCGGAGGGAGTCTCGAATGTACTGCCCGGATTGTCCTTCAAAGCCTGGGCTGTGTGTCAGTGCTTGTTTTAAGAATTACCACACCCAGAAGAATTTCTGGGAACAACCATGAGTGTAAACTCATGTCTGTTTTGTATTTTCATGTGTTTAGTTTCATGGTTAGCATTTCTGTCATGTTCTTAGTTAGAGCTTTTGTGTTTGTAGTTTTGTAATTCTTTCTACTTAGTTAGGGGTTCCTCTGTTAAAAAAAAAAAAAAAAAAAATGATGCCATTGTGGGTGGAGTGGGGCTTGGCTGAGAGTGTACATATTGACTTGCTGTTGGCTACTGCAACACACTGCCAGCCAAACACCAGTCCACACACTCCCATCAGCTGGTGTGATTGTTGTATCAGGCACGTGGGCGTATGTAAGTGATGGGCCCTTGAGTGGCGCTGTCTGTCGATGTGAGTGTTGTAATGTGCTGGGCCCGTGGCTGGCGGTGTGAATGGCCTTGTGTGTGTCATGTATGAAAGTTGTGTGAATGGACTGTAAAGCGGTTGGTGCCTTGTCGCGGCTTTACAGCTCACGAGCTGTGAGTCATTGGTTCAGTTTTTTGCCTTTCAGTTACTAACAGTGCATTTCATTTTTGTGAAAGCTCTTGTTAGTAAAATTTGATCCACTGAACCATCACTCACCCTTGTGCCAAATCCAACCAGTATGTGTGGTAAAATGACAAAACCTGCTCCGCTGTAATCAGGCGTCGCAGCACACCTGTGACACGCTAGGTGCCTCAGGTGGGACCCCGATGATGAAGCATGCCACCAACTTGGTTGGTGGGTGAGGGGTCTTTTTCACATAACCTAACTGTGTTTCTTTTCAAAATGTTAGTGTTTGGCACATCACGGACGTATGTGGGCACATCAAAACGATATATTACAAAACTACCTGTGTTTGGGGGGGAGAGGGCACCTATGTTTTTGGTCCTGTGTGCGGCCTTCATCTAGGGAAACCTACCAAACCCAGACATTTTATAAAACTAGACACCCCAAGGAGTCCAGGGAGGTGTGGCTTGCGTGGATCCCCCAACATTTTCTTACCCAGACTCCTCTGTAAACCTCAATGTGCTTAAAAAAAGCATATTTTCCTGACTTTTCTTCGTAGGATCACCACTCCAGCACAAAATTCCTACTCCCCAGTGTTCCCCTCAGCCTCCCAAGTAAAATGACACCTCACTTATGTGGGTCCCCAAAGCAGAGTCAGTCTAAAGATGTATAAAAGAATATGTCCTTATAAACTTGCTGTGCTATCCCCTCTATCTCTACAAGTTTTGGGCCTTATTCTGTTGCAGGCACCTGGCCCACCCACACAAGTGAGGTATCATTTTTATCGGGAGACTTGGGGGAACGCTGGGTGGAAGGAAATTTGTGGCTCCACTCAGATTCCAGAACTTTCTGTCACCGAAATGTGTGGAGAATGTGTTTTTTTAGACAGAATTTGAGGTTTGCAAAGGATTCTGGGTAACATAACCTGGTCCGAGCCACACAAGTCACCCCATCTTGGATTCCCCTAGGTCTCTAGTTTTCAGAAATGCACAGGTTTGGTAGGTTACCCTAGGTGCCGGCTGAGCTAGAGGCCAAAATCTACAGGTAGGCACTGTTTTCAATGAAAAAATGTGATGTGTCCACGTTGCGCTTTGGGGCGTTTCCTGTCGCGGGCGCTAGGCCTACCCACACAAGTGAGGTATCATTTTTATCGGGAGACGTGGGGGAACGCTGGGTGGAAGGAAATTCGTGGCTGCTCTCAGATTCCAGAACTTTCTGCCACAGAAATGTGAGGAACATGTGTTTTTTTAGCCAAATTTTGAGGTTTGCAAAGGATTCTGGGTAACAGAACCTGGTCCGAGCCACACAAGTCACCCCATCTTGGATTCCCCTAGGTCTCTAGTTTTCAGAAATGCACAGGTTTGGTAGGTTTCCCTAGGTGGCGGCTGAGCTACAGGCCAACATCTACAGGTAGGCACTTTGCAAAAAACACCTCTGTTTTCCTTCACCAATTTGGCTGTGTCCACGTTGCGCTTTGGGGCGTTTCCTGTCGCGGGCGCTAGGCCTACCCACACAAGTGAGGTATCATTTTTATCGGGAGACGTGGGGGAACGCTGGGTGGAAGGAAATTCGTGGCTCCTCTCAGATTCCAGAACTTTCTGCCACAGAAATGTGAGGAACATGTGTTTTTTTAGCCACATTTTGAGGTTTGCAAAGGATTCTGGGTAACAGAACCTAGTCCGAGCCACACAAGTCACCCCATCTTGGATTCCCCTAGGTCTCTAGTTTTCAGAAATGCACAGGTTTGGTAGGTTTCCCTAGGTGTCGGCTGAGCTACAGGCCAAAATCTACAGGTAGGCACTTTGCAAAAAACACCTCTGTTTTCCTTCACCAATTTGGCTGTGTCCACGTTGCGCTTTGGGGCGTTTCCTGTCGCGGGCGCTAGGCCTACCCACACAAGTGAGGTATCATTTTTATCGGGAGACGTGGGGGAACGCTGGGTGGAAAGAAATTCGTGGCTCCTCTCAGATTCCAGAACTTTCTGCCACAGAAATGTGAGGAACATGTGTTTTTTTAGCCAAATTTTGAGGTTTGCAAAGGATTCTGGGTAACAGAACCTGGTCCGAGCCACACAAGTCACCCCATCTTGGATTCCCCTAGGTCTCTAGTTTTCAGAAATGCACAGGTTTGGTAGGTTTCCCTAGGTGGCTGCTGAGCTACAGGCCAAAATCTACAGGTAGGCACTTTGCAAAAAACACCTCTGTTTTCCTTCACCAATTTGGCTGTGTCCATGTTGCGCTTTGGGGCGTTTCCTGTTGCGGGCGCTAGGCCTACCCACACAAGTGAGGTATCATTTTTATCGGGAGACGTGGGGGAACGCTGGGTGGAAGGAAATTCGTGGCTCCTCTCAGATTCCAGAACTTTCTGCCACAGAAATGTGAGGAACATGTGTTTTTTTAGCCACATTTTGAGGTTTGCAAATGTTCTGGGTAACAGAACCTGGTCCGAGCCACACAAGTCACCCCATCTTGGATTCCCCTAGGTCTCTAGTTTTCAGAAATGCACAGGTTTGGTAGGTTTCCCTAGGTGGCGGCTGAGCTACAGGCCAAAATCTACAGGTAGGCACTTTGCAAAAAACACCTCTGTTTTCCTTCACCAATTTGGCTGTGTCCACGTTGCGCTTTGGGGCGTTTCCTGTCGCGGGCGCTAGGCCTACCCACACAAGTGAGGTATAATTTTTATCGGGAGACGTGGGGGAACGCTGGGTGGAAGGAAATTCGTGGCTCCTCTCAGATTCCAGAACTTTCTGCCACAGAAATGTGAGGAACATGTGGTTTTTTAGCCACATTTTGAGGTTTGCAAAGGATTCTGGGTAACAGAACCTGGTCCGAGCCACACAAGTCACCCCATCTTGGATTCCCCTAGGTCTCTAGTTTTCAGAAATGCACAGGTTTGGTAGGTTTCCCTAGGTGGCGGCTGAGCTACAGGCCAAAATCTACAGGTAGGCACTTTGCAAAAAACACCTCTGTTTTCCTTCACCAATTTGGCTGTGTCCACGTTGCGCTTTGGGGCGTTTCCTGTCGCGGGCGCTAGGCCTACCCACACAAGTGAGGTATCATTTTTATCGGGAGACGTGGGGGAACGCTGGGTGGAAGGAAATTCGTGGCTCCTCTCAGATTCCAGAACTTTCTGCCACAGAAATGTGAGGAACATGTGTTTTTTTAGCCAAATTTTGAGGTTTGCAAAGGATTCTGGGTAACAGAACCTGGTCCGAGCCACACAAGTCACCCCATCTTGGATTCCCCTAGGTCTCTAGTTTTCAGAAATGCACAGGTTTGGTAGGTTTCCCTAGGTGGCCGCTGAGCTACAGGCCAAAATCTACAGGTAGGCACTTTGCAAAAAACACCTCGGTTTTCCTTCACCAATTTGGCTGTGTCCACGTTGCGCTATGGGGCGTTTCCTGTCGCGGGCGCTAGGCCTACCCACTCAAGTGAGGTATCATTTTTATCGGGAGACGTGGGGGAACGCTGGGTGGAAGGAAATTCGTGGCTCCTCTCAGATTCCAGAACTTTCTGCCACAGAAATTTGAGGAACATGTGTTTTTTTAGCCAAAATTTGAGGTTTGCAAAGGATTCTGGGTAACAGAACCTGGTCCGAGCCACACAAGTCACCCCATCTTGGATTCCCCTAGGTCTCTAGTTTTCAGAAATGCACAGGTTTGGTAGGTTTCCCTAGGTGGCTGCTGAGCTACAGGCCAAAATCTACAGGTAGGCACTTTGCAAAAAACACCTCTGTTTTCCTTCACCAATTTGGCTGTGTCCACGTTGCGCTTTGGGGCGTTTCCTGTTGCGGGCGCTAGGCCTACCCACACAAGTGAGGTATCATTTTTATCGGGAGACGTGGGGGAACGCTGGGTGGAAGGAAATTCGTGGCTCCTCTCAGATTCCAGAACTTTCTGCCACAGAAATGTGAGGAACATGTGTTTTTTTAGCCAAATTTTGAGGTTTGCAAAGGATTCTGGGTAACAGAACCTGGTCCGAGCCACACAAGTCACCCCATCTTGGATTCCCCTAGGTCTCTAGTTTTCAGAAATGCACAGGTTTGGTAGGTTTCCCTAGGTGGCGGCTGAGCTACAGGCCAAAATCTACAGGTAGGCACTTTGCAAAAAAAAACTCTGTTTTCCTTCACCAATTTGGCTGTGTCCACGTTGCGCTTTGGGGCGTTTCCTGTCGCGGGCGCTAGGCTTACCCACACAAGTGAGGTATCATTTTTATCGGGAGACGTGGGGGAACGCTAGGTGGAAGGAAATTCGTGGCTCCTCTCAGATTCCAGAACTTTCTGCCACAGAAATGTGAGGAACATGTGTTTTTTTAGCCACATTTTGAGGTTTGCAAATGTTCTGGGTAACAGAACCTGGTCCGAGCCACACAAGTCACCCCATCTTGGATTCCCCTAGGTCTCTAGTTTTCAGAAATGCACAGGTTTGGTAGGTTTCCCTAGGTGGCGGCTGAGCTACAGGCCAAAATCTACAGGTAGGCACTTTGCAAAAAACACCTCTGTTTTCCTTCACCAAGTTGGCTGTGTCCACGTTGCGCTTTGGGGCGTTTCCTGTTGCGGGCGCTAGGCCTACCCACACAAGTGAGGTATCATTTTTATCGGGAGACGTGGGGGAACGCTGGGTGGAAGGAAATTCGTGGCTCCTCTCAGATTCCAGAACTTTCTGCCACAGAAATGTGAGGAACATGTGTTTTTTTAGCCACATTTTGAGGTTTGCAAATGTTCTGGGTAACAGAACCTGGTCCGAGCCACACAAGTCACCCCATCTTGGATTCCCCTAGGTCTCTAGTTTTTCAGAAATGCACAGGTTTGGTAGGTTTCCCTAGGTGGCGGCTGAGCTACAGGCCAAAATCTACAGGTAGGCACTTTGCAAAAAACACCTCTGTTTTCCTTCACCAATTTGGCTGTGTCCACGTTGCGCTTTGGGGCGTTTCCTGTCGCGGGCGCTAGGCCTACCCACACAAGTGAGGTATAATTTTTATCGGGAGACGTGGGGGAACGCTGGGTGGAAGGAAATTCGTGGCTCCTCTCAGATTCCAGAACTTTCTGCCACAGAAATGTGAGGAACATGTGGTTTTTTAGCTACATTTTATGGTTTGCAAAGGATTCTGGGTAACAGAACCTGGTCCGAGCCACACAAGTCACCCCATCTTGGATTCCCCTAGGTCTCTAGTTTTCAGAAATGCACAGGTTTGGTAGGTTTCCCTAGGTGGCGGCTGAGCTACAGGCCAAAATCTACAGGTAGGCACTTTGCAAAAAACACCTCTGTTTTCCTTCACCAATTTGGCTGTGTCCACGTTGCGCTTTGGGGCGTTTCCTGTCGCGGGCGCTAGGCCTACCCACACAAGTGAGGTATCATTTTTATCGGGAGACGTGGGGGAACGCTGGGTGGAAGGAAATTCGTGGCTCCTCTCAGATTCCAGAACTTTCTGCCACAGAAATGTGAGGAACATGTGTTTTTTTAGCCAAATTTTGAGGATTGCAAAGGATTCTGGGTAACAGAACCTGGTCCGAGCCACACAAGTCACCCCATCTTGGATTCCCCTAGGTCTCTAGTTTTCAGAAATGCACAGGTTTGGTAGGTTTCCCTAGGTGGCGGCTGAGCTACAGGCCAAAATCTACAGGTAGGCACTTTGCAAAAAACACCTCTGTTTTCCTTCACCAAGTTGGCTGTGTCCACGTTGCGCTTTGGGGCGTTTCCTGTCGCGGGCGCTAGGCCTACCCACACAAGTGAGGTATCATTTTTATCGGGAGACGTGGGGGAACGCTGGGTGGAAGGAAATTCGTGGCTCCTCTCAGATTCCAGAACTTTCTGCCACAGAAATGTGAGGAACATGTGTTTTTTTAGCCACATTTTGAGGTTTGCAAATGTTCTGGGTAACAGAACCTGGTCCGAGCCACACAAGTCACCCCATCTTGGATTCCCCTAGGTCTCTAGTTTTCAGAAATGCACAGGTTTGGTAGGTTTCCCTAGGTGGCGGCTGAGCTACAGGCCAAAATCTACAGGTAGGCACTTTGCAAAAAACACCTCTGTTTTCCTTCACCAATTTGGCTGTGTCCACGTTGCGCTTTGGGGCGTTTCCTGTCGCGGGCGCTAGGCCTACCCACACAAGTGAGGTATAATTTTTATCGGGAGACGTGGGGGAACGCTGGGTGGAAGGAAATTCGTGGCTCCTCTCAGATTCCAGAACTTTCTGCCACAGAAATGTGAGGAACATGTGTTTTTTTAGCCACATTTTGAGGTTTGCAAATGTTCTGGGTAACAGAACCTGGTCCGAGCCACACAAGTCACCCCATCTTGGATTCCCCTAGGTCTCTAGTTTTCAGAAATGCACAGGTTTGGTAGGTTTCCCTAGGTGGCGGCTGAGCTACAGGCCAAAATCTACAGGTAGGCACTTTGCAAAAAACACCTCTGTTTTCCTTCACCAATTTGGCTGTGTCCACGTTGCGCTTTGGGGCGTTTCCTGTCGCGGGCGCTAGGCCTACCCACACAAGTGAGGTATCATTTTTATCGGGAGACGTGGGGGAACGCTGGGTGGAAGGAAATTCGTGGCTCCTCTCAGATTCCAGAACTTTCTGCCACAGAAATGTGAGGAACATGTGTTTTTTTAGCCAAATTTTGAGGTTTGCAAAGGATTCTGGGTAACAGAACCTGGTCCGAGCCACACAAGTCACCCCATCTTGGATTCCCCTAGGTCTCTAGTTTTCAGAAATGCACAGGTTTGGTAGGTTTCCCTAGGTGGCGGCTGAGCTACAGGCCAAAATCTACAGGTAGGCACTTTGCAAAAAACACCTCTGTTTTCCTTCACCAAGTTGGCTGTGTCCACGTTGCGCTTTGGGGCGTTTCCTGTCGCGGGCGCTAGGCCTACCCACACAAGTGAGGTATCATTTTTATCGGGAGACGTGGGGGAACGCTGGGTGGAAGGAAATTCGTGGCTCCTCTCAGATTCCAGAACTTTCTGCCACAGAAATGTGAGGAACATGTGTTTTTTTAGCCACATTTTGAGGTTTGCAAATGTTCTGGGTAACAGAACCTGGTCCGAGCCACACAAGTCACCCCATCTTGGATTCCCCTAGGTCTCTAGTTTTCAGAAATGCACAGGTTTGGTAGGTTTCCCTAGGTGGCGGCTGAGCTACAGGCCAAAATCTACAGGTAGGCACTTTGCAAAAAACACCTCTGTTTTCCTTCACCAATTTGGCTGTGTCCACGTTGCGCTTTGGGGCGTTTCCTGTCGCGGGCGCTAGGCCTACCCACACAAGTGAGGTATAATTTTTATCGGGAGACGTGGGGGAACGCTGGGTGGAAGGAAATTCGTGGCTCCTCTCAGATTGCAGAACTTTCTGCCACAGAAATGTGAGGAACATGTGGTTTTTTAGCCACATTTTGAGGTTTGCAAAGGATTCTGGGTAACAGAACCTGGTCCGAGCCACACAAGTCACCCCATCTTGGATTCCCCTAGGTCTCTAGTTTTCAGAAATGCACAGGTTTGGTAGGTTTCCCTAGGTGGCGGCTGAGCTACAGGCCAAAATCTACAGGTAGGCACTTTGCAAAAAACACCTCTGTTTTCCTTCACCAATTTGGCTGTGTCCACGCTGCGCTTTGGGGCGTTTCCTGTCGCGGGCGCTAGGCCTACCCACACAAGTGAGGTATCATTTTTATCGGGAGACGTGGGGGAACGCTGGGTGGAAGGAAATTCGTGGCTCCTCTCAGATTCCAGAACTTTCTGCCACAGAAATGTGAGGAACATGTGTTTTTTTAGCCAAATTTTGAGGTTTGCAAAGGATTCTGGGTAACAGAACCTGGTCCGAGCCACACAAGTCACCCCATCTTGGATTCCCCTAGGTCTCTAGTTTTCAGAAATGCACAGGTTTGGTAGGTTTCCCTAGGTGGCGGCTGAGCTACAGGCCAAAATCTACAGGTAGGCACTTTGCAAAAAACACCTCTGTTTTCCTTCACCAAGTTGGCTGTGTCCACGTTGCGCTTTGGGGCGTTTCCTGTCGCGGGCGCTAGGCCTACCCACACAAGTGAGGTATCATTTTTATCGGGAGACGTGGGGGAACGCTGGGTGGAAGGAAATTCGTGGCTCCTCTCAGATTCCAGAACTTTCTGCCACAGAAATGTGAGGAACATGTGTTTTTTTAGCCAAATTTTGAGGTTTGCAAAGGAGTCTGGGTAACAGAACCTGGTCCGAGCCACACAAGTCACCCCATCTTGGATTCCCCTAGGTCTCTAGTTTTCAGAAATGCACAGGTTTGGTAGGTTTCCCTAGGTGGCGGCTGAGCTACAGGCCAAAATCTACAGGTAGGCACTTTGCAAAAAACACCTCGGTTTTCCTTCACCAATTTGGCTGTGTCCACGTTGCGCTATGGGGCGTTTCCTGTCGCGGGCGCTAGGCCTACCCACTCAAGTGAGGTATCATTTTTATCGGGAGACGTGGGGGAACGCTGGGTGGAAGGAAATTCGTGGCTCCTCTCAGATTCCAGAACTTTCTGCCACAGAAATGTGAGGAACATGTGTTTTTTTAGCCAAATTTTGAGGTTTGCAAAGGATTCTGGGTAACAGAACCTGGTCCGAGCCACACAAGTCACCCCATCTTGGATTCCCCTAGGTCTCTAGTTTTCAGAAATGCACAGGTTTGGTAGGTTTCCCTAGGTGGCGGCTGAGCTACAGGCCAAAATCTACAGGTAGGCACTTTGCAAAAAAAAACTCTGTTTTCCTTCACCAATTTGGCTGTGTCCACGTTGCGCTTTGGGGCGTTTCCTGTCGCGGGCGCTAGGCCTACCCACACAAGTGAGGTATCATTTTTATCGGGAGACGTGGGGGAACGCTGGGTGGAAGGAAATTCGTGGCTCCTCTCAGATTCCAGAACTTTCTGCCACAGAAATGTGAGGAACATGTGTTTTTTTAGCCAAATTTTGAGGTTTGCAAATGTTCTGGGTAACAGAACCTGGTCCGAGCCACACAAGTCACCCCATCTTGGATTCCCCTAGGTCTCTAGTTTTCAGAAATGCACAGGTTTGGTAGGTTTCCCTAGGTGGCGGCTGAGCTACAGGCCAAAATCTACAGGTAGGCACTTTGCAAAAAAAAACTCTGTTTTCCTTCACCAATTTGGCTGTGTCCACGTTGCGCTTTGGGGCGTTTCCTGTCGCGGGCGCTAGGCCTACCCACACAAGTGAGGTATAATTTTTATCGGGAGACGTGGGGGAACGCTAGGTGGAAGGAAATTCGTGGCTCCTCTCAGATTCCAGAACTTTCTGCCACAGAAATGTGAGGAACATGTGTTTTTTTAGCCACATTTTATGGTTTGCAAAGGATTCTGGGTAACAGAACCTGGTCCGAGCCACACAAGTCACCCCATCTTGGATTCCCCTAGGTCTCTAGTTTTCAGAAATGCACAGGTTTGGTAGGTTTCCCTAGGTGGCGGCTGAGCTACAGGCCAAAATCTACAGGTAGGCACTTTGCAAAAAACACCTCTGTTTTCCTTCACCAATTTGGCTGTGTCCACGTTGCGCTTTGGGGCGTTTCCTGTCGCGGGCGCTAGGCCTACCCACACAAGTGAGGTATCATTTTTATCGGGAGACGTGGGGGAACGCTGGGTGGAAGGAAATTCGTGGCTCCTCTCAGATTCCAGAACTTTCTGCCACAGAAATGTGAGGAACATGTGTTTTTTTAGCCAAATTTTGAGGATTGCAAAGGATTCTGGGTAACAGAACCTGGTCCGAGCCACACAAGTCACCCCATCTTGGATTCCCCTAGGTCTCTAGTTTTCAGAAATGCACAGGTTTGGTAGGTTTCCCTAGGTGGCGGCTGAGCTACAGGCCAAAATCTACAGGTAGGCACTTTGCAAAAAACACCTCTGTTTTCCTTCACCAAGTTGGCTGTGTCCACGTTGCGCTTTGGGGCGTTTCCTGTCGCGGGCGCTAGGCCTACCCACACAAGTGAGGTATCATTTTTATCGGGAGACGTGGGGGAACGCTGGGTGGAAGGAAATTCGTGGCTCCTCTCAGATTCCAGAACTTTCTGCCACAGAAATGTGAGGAACATGTGTTTTTTTAGCCAAATTTTGAGGTTTGCAAAGGATTCTGGGTAACAGAACCTGGTCCGAGCCACACAAGTCACCCCATCTTGGATTCCCCTAGGTCTCTAGTTTTCAGAAATGCACAGGTTTGGTAGGTTTCCCTAGGTGGCCGCTGAGCTACAGGCCAAAATCTACAGGTAGGCATTTTGCAAAAAACACCTCTGTTTTCCTTCACCAATTTGGCTGTGTCCACGTTGCGCTATGGGGCGTTTCCTGTCGCGGGCGCTAGGCCTACCCACACAAGTGAGGTATCATTTTTATCGGGAGACGTGGGGGAACGCTGGGTGGAAGGAAATTCGTGGCTCCTCTCAGATTCCAGAACTTTCTGCCACAGAAATGTGAGGAACATGTGTTTTTTTAGCCACATTTTGAGGTTTGCAAAGTATTCTGGGTAACAGAACCTGGTCCGAGCCACACAAGTCACCACATCTTGGATTCCCCTAGGTCTCTAGTTTTCAGAAATGCACAGGTTTGGTAGGTTTCCCTAGGTGGCGGCTGAGCTACAGGCCAAAATCTACAGGTAGGCACTTTGCAAAAAACACCTCTGTTTTCCTTCACCAATTTGGCTGTGTCCACGTTGCGCTTTGGGGCGTTTCCTGTCGCGGGCGCTAGGCCTACCCACACAAGTGTGGTATAATTTTTATCGGGAGACGTGGGGGAACGCTGGGTGGAAGGAAATTCGTGGCTCCTCTCAGATTCCAGAACTTTCTGCCACAGAAATGTGAGGAACATGTGTTTTTTTAACCACATTTTGAGGTTTGCAAAGGATTCTGGGTAACAGAACCTGGTCCGAGCCACACAAGTCACCCCATCTTGGATTCCCCTAGGTCTCTAGTTTTCAGAAATGCACAGGTTTGGTAGGTTTCCCTAGGTGGCGGCTGAGCTACAGGCCAAAATCTACAGGTAGGCACTTTGCAAAAAACACCTCTGTTTTCCTTCACCAATTTGGCTGTGTCCACGTTGCGCTTTGGGGCGTTTCCTGTCGCGGGCGCTAGGCCTACCCACACAAGTGAGGTATCATTTTTATCGGGAGACGTGGGGGAACGCTGGGTGGAAGGAAATTCGTGGCTCCTCTCAGATTCCAGAACTTTCTGCCACAGAAATGTGAGGAACATGTGTTTCTTTAGCCAAATTTTGAGGTTTGCAAAGGATTCTGGGTAACAGAACCTGGTCCGAGCCACACAAGTCACCCCATCTTGGATTCCCCTAGGTCTCTAGTTTTCAGAAATGCACAGGTTTGGTAGGTTTCCCTAGGTGGCGGCTGAGCTACAGGCCAAAATCTACAGGTAGGCACTTTGCAAAAAACACCTCTGTTTTCCTTCACCAATTTGGCTGTGTCCACGTTGCGCTTTGGGGCGTTTCCTGTCGCGGGCGCTAGGCCTACCCACACAAGTGAGGTATCATTTTTATCGGGAGACGTGGGGGAACGCTGGGTGGAAGGAAATTCGTGGCTCCTCTCAGATTCCAGAACTTTCTGCCACAGAAATGTGAGGAACATGTGTTTTTTTAGCCAAATTTTGAGGATTGCAAAGGATTCTGGGTAACAGAACCTGGTCCGAGCCACACAAGTCACCCCATCTTGGATTCCCCTAGGTCTCTAGTTTTCAGAAATGCACAGGTTTGGTAGGTTTCCCTAGGTGGCGGCTGAGCTACAGGCCAAAATCTACAGGTAGGCACTTTGCAAAAAACACCTCTGTTTTCCTTCACCAAGTTGGCTGTGTCCACGTTGCGCTTTGGGGCGTTTCCTGTCGCGGGCGCTAGGCCTACCCACACAAGTGAGGTATCATTTTTATCGGGAGACGTGGGGGAACGCTGGGTGGAAGGAAATTCGTGGCTCCTCTCAGATTCCAGAACTTTCTGCCACAGAAATGTGAGGAACATGTGTTTTTTTAGCCACATTTTGAGGTTTGCAAATGTTCTGGGTAACAGAACCTGGTCCGAGCCACACAAGTCACCCCATCTTGGATTCCCCTAGGTCTCTAGTTTTCAGAAATGCACAGGTTTGGTAGGTTTCCCTAGGTGGCGGCTGAGCTACAGGCCAAAATCTACAGGTAGGCACTTTGCAAAAAACACCTCTGTTTTCCTTCACCAATTTGGCTGTGTCCACGTTGCGCTTTGGGGCGTTTCCTGTCGCGGGCGCTAGGCCTACCCACACAAGTGAGGTATAATTTTTATCGGGAGACGTGGGGGAACGCTGGGTGGAAGGAAATTCGTGGCTCCTCTCAGATTCCAGAACTTTCTGCCACAGAAATGTGAGGAACATGTGTTTTTTTAGCCACATTTTGAGGTTTGCAAATGTTCTGGGTAACAGAACCTGGTCCGAGCCACACAAGTCACCCCATCTTGGATTCCCCTAGGTCTCTAGTTTTCAGAAATGCACAGGTTTGGTAGGTTTCCCTAGGTGGCGGCTGAGCTACAGGCCAAAATCTACAGGTAGGCACTTTGCAAAAAACACCTCTGTTTTCCTTCACCAATTTGGCTGTGTCCACGTTGCGCTTTGGGGCGTTTCCTGTCGCGGGCGCTAGGCCTACCCACACAAGTGAGGTATCATTTTTATCGGGAGACGTGGGGGAACGCTGGGTGGAAGGAAATTCGTGGCTCCTCTCAGATTCCAGAACTTTCTGCCACAGAAATGTGAGGAACATGTGTTTTTTTAGCCAAATTTTGAGGTTTGCAAAGGATTCTGGGTAACAGAACCTGGTCCGAGCCACACAAGTCACCCCATCTTGGATTCCCCTAGGTCTCTAGTTTTCAGAAATGCACAGGTTTGGTAGGTTTCCCTAGGTGGCGGCTGAGCTACAGGCCAAAATCTACAGGTAGGCACTTTGCAAAAAACACCTCTGTTTTCCTTCACCAAGTTGGCTGTGTCCACGTTGCGCTTTGGGGCGTTTCCTGTCGCGGGCGCTAGGCCTACCCACACAAGTGAGGTATCATTTTTATCGGGAGACGTGGGGGAACGCTGGGTGGAAGGAAATTCGTGGCTCCTCTCAGATTCCAGAACTTTCTGCCACAGAAATGTGAGGAACATGTGTTTTTTTAGCCACATTTTGAGGTTTGCAAATGTTCTGGGTAACAGAACCTGGTCCGAGCCACACAAGTCACCCCATCTTGGATTCCCCTAGGTCTCTAGTTTTCAGAAATGCACAGGTTTGGTAGGTTTCCCTAGGTGGCGGCTGAGCTACAGGCCAAAATCTACAGGTAGGCACTTTGCAAAAAACACCTCTGTTTTCCTTCACCAATTTGGCTGTGTCCACGTTGCGCTTTGGGGCGTTTCCTGTCGCGGGGCGCTAGGCCTACCCACACAAGTGAGGTATAATTTTTATCGGGAGACGTGGGGGAACGCTGGGTGGAAGGAAATTCGTGGCTCCTCTCAGATTCCAGAACTTTCTGCCACAGAAATGTGAGGAACATGTGGTTTTTTAGCCACATTTTGAGGTTTGCAAAGGATTCTGGGTAACAGAACCTGGTCCGAGCCACACAAGTCACCCCATCTTGGATTCCCCTAGGTCTCTAGTTTTCAGAAATGCACAGGTTTGGTAGGTTTCCCTAGGTGGCGGCTGAGCTACAGGCCAAAATCTACAGGTAGGCACTTTGCAAAAAACACCTCTGTTTTCCTTCACCAATTTGGCTGTGTCCACGCTGCGCTTTGGGGCGTTTCCTGTCGCGGGCGCTAGGCCTACCCACACAAGTGAGGTATCATTTTTATCGGGAGACGTGGGGGAACGCTGGGTGGAAGGAAATTCGTGGCTCCTCTCAGATTCCAGAACTTTCTGCCACAGAAATGTGAGGAACATGTGTTTTTTTAGCCAAATTTTGAGGTTTGCAAAGGATTCTGGGTAACAGAACCTGGTCCGAGCCACACAAGTCACCCCATCTTGGATTCCCCTAGGTCTCTAGTTTTCAGAAATGCACAGGTTTGGTAGGTTTCCCTAGGTGGCGGCTGAGCTACAGGCCAAAATCTACAGGTAGGCACTTTGCAAAAAACACCTCTGTTTTCCTTCACCAAGTTGGCTGTGTCCACGTTGCGCTTTGGGGCGTTTCCTGTCGCGGGCGCTAGGCCTACCCACACAAGTGAGGTATCATTTTTATCGGGAGACGTGGGGGAACGCTGGGTGGAAGGAAATTCGTGGCTCCTCTCAGATTCCAGAACTTTCTGCCACAGAAATGTGAGGAACATGTGTTTTTTTAGCCAAATTTTGAGGTTTGCAAAGGAGTCTGGGTAACAGAACCTGGTCCGAGCCACACAAGTCACCCCATCTTGGATTCCCCTAGGTCTCTAGTTTTCAGAAATGCACAGGTTTGGTAGGTTTCCCTAGGTGGCGGCTGAGCTACAGGCCAAAATCTACAGGTAGGCACTTTGCAAAAAACACCTCGGTTTTCCTTCACCAATTTGGCTGTGTCCACGTTGCGCTATGGGGCGTTTCCTGTCGCGGGCGCTAGGCCTACCCACTCAAGTGAGGTATCATTTTTATCGGGAGACGTGGGGGAACGCTGGGTGGAAGGAAATTCGTGGCTCCTCTCAGATTCCAGAACTTTCTGCCACAGAAATGTGAGGAACATGTGTTTTTTTAGCCAAATTTTGAGGTTTGCAAAGGATTCTGGGTAACAGAACCTGGTCCGAGCCACACAAGTCACCCCATCTTGGATTCCCCTAGGTCTCTAGTTTTCAGAAATGCACAGGTTTGGTAGGTTTCCCTAGGTGGCGGCTGAGCTACAGGCCAAAATCTACAGGTAGGCACTTTGCAAAAAAAAACTCTGTTTTCCTTCACCAATTTGGCTGTGTCCACGTTGCGCTTTGGGGCGTTTCCTGTCGCGGGCGCTAGGCCTACCCACACAAGTGAGGTATCATTTTTATCGGGAGACGTGGGGGAACGCTGGGTGGAAGGAAATTCGTGGCTCCTCTCAGATTCCAGAACTTTCTGCCACAGAAATGTGAGGAACATGTGTTTTTTTAGCCAAATTTTGAGGTTTGCAAATGTTCTGGGTAACAGAACCTGGTCCGAGCCACACAAGTCACCCCATCTTGGATTCCCCTAGGTCTCTAGTTTTCAGAAATGCACAGGTTTGGTAGGTTTCCCTAGGTGGCGGCTGAGCTACAGGCCAAAATCTACAGGTAGGCACTTTGCAAAAAAAAACTCTGTTTTCCTTCACCAATTTGGCTGTGTCCACGTTGCGCTTTGGGGCGTTTCCTGTCGCGGGCGCTAGGCCTACCCACACAAGTGAGGTATAATTTTTATCGGGAGACGTGGGGGAACGCTAGGTGGAAGGAAATTCGTGGCTCCTCTCAGATTCCAGAACTTTCTGCCACAGAAATGTGAGGAACATGTGTTTTTTTAGCCACATTTTATGGTTTGCAAAGGATTCTGGGTAACAGAACCTGGTCCGAGCCACACAAGTCACCCCATCTTGGATTCCCCTAGGTCTCTAGTTTTCAGAAATGCACAGGTTTGGTAGGTTTCCCTAGGTGGCGGCTGAGCTACAGGCCAAAATCTACAGGTAGGCACTTTGCAAAAAACACCTCTGTTTTCCTTCACCAATTTGGCTGTGTCCACGTTGCGCTTTGGGGCGTTTCCTGTCGCGGGCGCTAGGCCTACCCACACAAGTGAGGTATCATTTTTATCGGGAGACGTGGGGGAACGCTGGGTGGAAGGAAATTCGTGGCTCCTCTCAGATTCCAGAACTTTCTGCCACAGAAATGTGAGGAACATGTGTTTTTTTAGCCAAATTTTGAGGATTGCAAAGGATTCTGGGTAACAGAACCTGGTCCGAGCCACACAAGTCACCCCATCTTGGATTCCCCTAGGTCTCTAGTTTTCAGAAATGCACAGGTTTGGTAGGTTTCCCTAGGTGGCGGCTGAGCTACAGGCCAAAATCTACAGGTAGGCACTTTGCAAAAAACACCTCTGTTTTCCTTCACCAAGTTGGCTGTGTCCACGTTGCGCTTTGGGGCGTTTCCTGTCGCGGGCGCTAGGCCTACCCACACAAGTGAGGTATCATTTTTATCGGGAGACGTGGGGGAACGCTGGGTGGAAGGAAATTCGTGGCTCCTCTCAGATTCCAGAACTTTCTGCCACAGAAATGTGAGGAACATGTGTTTTTTTAGCCAAATTTTGAGGTTTGCAAAGGATTCTGGGTAACAGAACCTGGTCCGAGCCACACAAGTCACCCCATCTTGGATTCCCCTAGGTCTCTAGTTTTCAGAAATGCACAGGTTTGGTAGGTTTCCCTAGGTGGCCGCTGAGCTACAGGCCAAAATCTACAGGTAGGCATTTTGCAAAAAACACCTCTGTTTTCCTTCACCAATTTGGCTGTGTCCACGTTGCGCTATGGGGCGTTTCCTGTCGCGGGCGCTAGGCCTACCCACACAAGTGAGGTATCATTTTTATCGGGAGACGTGGGGGAACGCTGGGTGGAAGGAAATTCGTGGCTCCTCTCAGATTCCAGAACTTTCTGCCACAGAAATGTGAGGAACATGTGTTTTTTTAGCCACATTTTGAGGTTTGCAAAGTATTCTGGGTAACAGAACCTGGTCCGAGCCACACAAGTCACCACATCTTGGATTCCCCTAGGTCTCTAGTTTTCAGAAATGCACAGGTTTGGTAGGTTTCCCTAGGTGGCGGCTGAGCTACAGGCCAAAATCTACAGGTAGGCACTTTGCAAAAAACACCTCTGTTTTCCTTCACCAATTTGGCTGTGTCCACGTTGCGCTTTGGGGCGTTTCCTGTCGCGGGCGCTAGGCCTACCCACACAAGTGTGGTATAATTTTTATCGGGAGACGTGGGGGAACGCTGGGTGGAAGGAAATTCGTGGCTCCTCTCAGATTCCAGAACTTTCTGCCACAGAAATGTGAGGAACATGTGTTTTTTTAACCACATTTTGAGGTTTGCAAAGGATTCTGGGTAACAGAACCTGGTCCGAGCCACACAAGTCACCCCATCTTGGATTCCCCTAGGTCTCTAGTTTTCAGAAATGCACAGGTTTGGTAGGTTTCCCTAGGTGGCGGCTGAGCTACAGGCCAAAATCTACAGGTAGGCACTTTGCAAAAAACACCTCTGTTTTCCTTCACCAATTTGGCTGTGTCCACGTTGCGCTTTGGGGCGTTTCCTGTCGCGGGCGCTAGGCCTACCCACACAAGTGAGGTATCATTTTTATCGGGAGACGTGGGGGAACGCTGGGTGGAAGGAAATTCGTGGCTCCTCTCAGATTCCAGAACTTTCTGCCACAGAAATGTGAGGAACATGTGTTTCTTTAGCCAAATTTTGAGGTTTGCAAAGGATTCTGGGTAACAGAACCTGGTCCGAGCCACACAAGTCACCCCATCTTGGATTCCCCTAGGTCTCTAGTTTTCAGAAATGCACAGGTTTGGTAGGTTTCCCTAGGTGGCGGCTGAGCTACAGGCCAAAATCTACAGGTAGGCACTTTGCAAAAAACACCTCTGTTTTCCTTCACCAAGTTGGCTGTGTCCACGTTGCGCTTTGGGGCGTTTCCTGTCGCGGGCGCTAGGCCTACCCACACAAGTGAGGTATCATTTTTATCGGGAGACGTGGGGACACGCTGGGTGGAAGGAAATTCGTGGCTCCTCTCAGATTCCAGAACTTTCTGCCACAGAAATGTGAGGAACATGTGTTTTTTTAGCCAAATTTTGAGGTTTGCAAAGGATTCTGGGTAACAGAACCTGGTCCGAGCCACACAAGTCACCCCATCTTGGATTCCCCTAGGTCTCTAGTTTTCAGAAATGCACAGGTTTGGTAGGTTTCCCTAGGTGGCGGCTGAGCTACAGGCCAAAATCTACAGGTAGGCACTTTGCAAAAAACACCTCTGTTTTCCTTCACCAATTTGGCTGTGTCCACGTTGCGCTTTGGGGCGTTTCCTGTCGCGGGCGCTAGGCCTACCCACACAAGTGAGGTATCAATTTTATCGGGAGACGTGGGGGAACGCTGGGTGGAAGGAAATTCGTGGTTCCTCTCAGATTCCAGAACTTTCTGCCACAGAAATGTGAGGAACATGTGTTTTTTTAGCCACATTTTGAGGTTTGCAAAGGATTCTGGGAAACAGAACCTGGTCCGAGCCACACAAGTCACCCCATCTTGGATTCCCCTAGGTCTCTAGTTTTCAGAAATGCACAGGTTTGGTAGGTTTCCCTAGGTGGCGGCTGAGCTACAGGCCAAAATCTACAGGTAGGCACTTTGCAAAAAACACCTCTGTTTTCCTTCACCAATTTGGCTGTATCCACGTTGCGCTTTGGGGCGTTTCCTGTCGCGGGCGCTCGGCCTACCCACACAAGTGAGGTATCATTTTTATCGGGAGACGTGGGGGAACGCTGGGTGGAAGGAAATTCGTGGCTCCTCTCAGATTCCAGAACTTTCTGCCACAGAAATGTGAGGAACATGTGTTTCTTTAGCCAAATTTTGAGGTTTGCAAAGGATTCTGGGTAACAGAACCTGGTCCGAGCCACACAAGTCACCCCATCTTGGATTCCCCTAGGTCTCTAGTTTTCAGAAATGCACAGGTTTGGTAGGTTTCCCTAGGTGGCGGCTGAGCTACAGGCCAAAATCTACAGGTAGGCACTTTGCAAAAAACACCTCTGTTTTCCTTCACCAAGTTGGCGGTGTCCACGTTGCGCTTTGGGGCGTTTCCTGTCGCGGGCGCTAGGCCTACCCACACAAGTGAGGTATCATTTTTATCGGGAGACGTGGGGACACGCTGGGTGGAAGGAAATTCGTGGCTCCTCTCAGATTCCAGAACTTTCTGCCACAGAAATGTGAGGAACATGTGTTTTTTTAGCCAAATTTTGAGGTTTGCAAAGGATTCTGGGTAACAGAACCTGGTCCGAGCCACACAAGTCACCCCATCTTGGATTCCCCTAGGTCTCTAGTTTTCAGAAATGCACAGGTTTGGTAGGTTTCCCTAGGTGGCGGCTGAGCTACAGGCCAAAATCTACAGGTAGGCACTTTGCAAAAAACACCTCTGTTTTCCTTCACCAATTTGGCTGTGTCCACGTTGCGCTTTGGGGCGTTTCCTGTCGCGGGCGCTAGGCCTACCCACACAAGTGAGGTATCAATTTTATCGGGAGACGTGGGGGAACGCTGGGTGGAAGGAAATTCGTGGTTCCTCTCAGATTCCAGAACTTTCTGCCACAGAAATGTGAGGAACATGTGTTTTTTTAGCCACATTTTGAGGTTTGCAAAGGATTCTGGGAAACAGAACCTGGTCCGAGCCACACAAGTCACCCCATCTTGGATTCCCCTAGGTCTCTAGTTTTCAGAAATGCACAGGTTTGGTAGGTTTCCCTAGGTGGCGGCTGAGCTACAGGCCAAAATCTACAGGTAGGCACTTTGCAAAAAACACCTCTGTTTTCCTTCACCAATTTGGCTGTATCCACGTTGCGCTTTGGGGCGTTTCCTGTCGCGGGCGCTAGGCCTACCCACACAAGTGAGGTATCATTTTTATCGGGAGACGTGGGGGAACGCTGGGTGGAAGGAAATTCGTGGCTCCTCTCAGATTCCAGAACTTTCTGCCACAGAAATGTGAGGAACATGTGTTTTTTTAGCCAAATTTTGAGGTTTGCAAAGGATTCTGGGTAACAGAACCTGGTCCGAGCCACACAAGTCACCCCATCTTGGATTCCCCTAGGTCTCTAGTTTTCAGAAATTCACAGGTTTGGTAGGTTTCCCTAGGTGGCGGCTGAGCTACAGGCCAAAATCTACAGGTAGGCACTTTGCAAAAAACACCTCTGTTTTCCTTCACCAATTTGGCTGTGTCCACGTTGCGCTTTGGGGCGTTTCCTGTCGCGGGCGCTAGGCCTACCCACACAAGTGAGGTATCATTTTTATCGGGAGACGTGGGGGAACGCTGGGTGGAAGGAAATTCGTGGCTCCTCTCAGATTCCAGAACTTTCTGCCACAGAAATGTGAGGAACATGTGTTTTTTTAGCCACATTTTGAGGTTTGCAAAGGATTCTGGGTAACAGAACCTAGTCCGAGCCACACAAGTCACCCCATCTTGGATTCCCCTAGGTCTCTAGTTTTCAGAAATGCACAGGTTTGGTAGGTTTCCCTAGGTGTCGGCTGAGCTACAGGCCAAAATCTACAGGTAGGCACTTTGCAAAAAACACCTCTGTTTTCCTTCACCAATTTGGCTGTGTCCACGTTGCGCTTTGGGGCGTTTCCTGTCGCGGGCGCTAGGCCTACCCACACAAGTGAGGTATCATTTTTATCGGGAGACGTGGGGGAATGCTGGGTGGAAGGAAATTCGTGGCTCCTCTCAGATTCCAGAACTTTCTGCCACAGAAATGTGAGGAACATGTGTTTTTTTAGCCAAATTTTGAGGTTTGCAAAGGATTCTGGGTAACAGAACCTGGTCCGAGCCACACAATTCACCCCATCTTGGATTCCCCTAGGTCTCTAGTTTTCAGAAATGCACAGGTTTGGTAGGTTTCCCTAGGTGTCGGCTGAGCTACAGGCCAAAATCTACAGGTAGGCACTTTGCAAAAAACACCTCTGTTTTCCTTCACCAATTTGGCTGTGTCCACGTTGCGCTTTGGGGCGTTTCCTGTCGCGGGCGCTAGGCCTACCCACACAAGTGAGGTATCATTTTTATCGGGAGACGTGGGGGAACGCTGGGTGGAAGGAAATTCGTGGCTCCTCTCAGATTCCAGAACTTTCTGCCACAGAAATGTGAGGAACATGTGTTTTTTTAGCCAAATTTTGAGGTTTGCAAAGGATTCTGGGTAACAGAACCTGGTCCGAGCCACACAAGTCACCCCATCTTGGATTCCCCTAGGTCTCTAGTTTTCAGAAATGCACAGGTTTGGTAGGTTTCCCTAGGTGGCTGCTGAGCTACAGGCCAAAATCTACAGGTAGGCACTTTGCAAAAAACACCTCTGTTTTCCTTCACCAATTTGGCTGTGTCCACGTTGCGCTTTGGGGCGTTTCCTGTTGCGGGCGCTAGGCCTACCCACACAAGTGAGGTATCATTTTTATCGGGAGACGTGGGGGAACGCTGGGTGGAAGGAAATTCATGGCTCCTCTCAGATTCCAGAACTTTCTGCCACAGAAATGTGAGGAACATGTGTTTTTTAGCCAAATTTTGAGGTTTGCAAAGGATTCTGGGTAACAGAACCTGGTCCGAGCCACACAAGTCACCCCATCTTGGATTCCCCTAGGTCTCTAGTTTTCAGAAATGCACAGGTTTGGTAGGTTTCCCTAGGTGGCGGCTGAGCTACAGGCCAAAATCTACAGGTAGGCACTTTGCAAAAAAAAACTCTGTTTTCCTTCACCAATTTGGCTGTGTCCACGTTGCGCTTTGGGGCGTTTCCTGTCGCGGGCGCTAGGCCTACCCACACAAGTGAGGTATCATTTTTATCGGGAGACGTGGGGGAACGCTGGGTGGAAGGAAATTCGTGGCTCCTCTCAGATTCCAGAACTTTCTGCCACAGAAATGTGAGGAACATGTGTTTTTTTAGCCACATTTTGAGGTTTGCAAATGTTCTGGGTAACAGAACCTGGTCCGAGCCACACAAGTCACCCCATCTTGGATTCCCCTAGGTCTCTAGTTTTCAGAAATGCACAGGTTTGGTAGGTTTCCCTAGGTGGCGGCTGAGCTACAGGCCAAAATCTACAGGTAGGCACTTTGCAAAAAACACCTCTGTTTTCCTTCACCAATTTGGTTGTGTCCACGTTGCGCTTTGGGGCGTTTCCTGTCGCGGGCGCTAGGCCTACCCACACAAGTGAGGTATAATTTTTATCGGGAGACGTGGGGGAATGCTGGGTGGAAGGAAATTCGTGGCTCCTCTCAGATTCCAGAACTTTCTGCCACAGAAATGTGAGGAACATGTGGTTTTTTAGCCACATTTTGAGGTTTGCAAAGGATTCTGGGTATCAGAACCTGGTCCGAGCCACACAAGTCACCCCATCTTGGATTCCCCTAGGTTTCTAGTTTTCAGAAATGCACAGGTTTGGTAGGTTTCCCTAGGTGGCGGCTGAGCTACAGGCCAAAATCTACAGGTAGGCACTTTGCAAAAAACACCTCTGTTTTCCTTCACCAATTTGGCTGTGTCCACGTTGCGCTTTGGGGCGTTTCCTGTCGCGGGCGCTAGGCCTACCCACACAAGTGAGGTATCATTTTTATCGGGAGACGTGGGGGAACGCTGGGTGGAAGGAAATTCGTGGCTCCTCTCAGATTCCAGAACTTTCTGCCACAGAAATGTGAGGAACATGTGTTTTTTTAGCCAAATTTTGAGGTTTGCAAAGGATTCTGGGTAACAGAACCTGGTCCGAGCCACACAAGTCACCCCATCTTGGATTCCCCTAGGTCTCTAGTTTTCAGAAATGCACAGGTTTGGTAGGTTTCCCTAGGTGGCGGCTGAGCTACAGGCCAAAATCTACAGGTAGGCACTTTGCAAAAAACACCTCTGTTTTCCTTCACCAAGTTGGCTGTGTCCACGTTGCGCTTTGGGGCGTTTCCTGTCGCGGGCGCTAGGCCTACCCACACAAGTGAGGTATCATTTTTATCGGGAGACGTGGGGGAACGCTGGGTGGAAGGAAATTCGTGGCTCCTCTCAGATTCCAGAACTTTCTGCCACAGAAATGTGAGGAACATGTGTTTCTTTAGCCAAATTTTGAGGTTTGCAAAGGATTCTGGGTAACAGAACCTGGTCCGAGCCACACAAGTCACCCCATCTTGGATTCCCCTAGGTCTCTAGTTTTCAGAAATGCACAGGTTTGGTAGGTTTCCCTAGGTGGCGGCTGAGCTACAGGCCAAAATCTACAGGTAGGCACTTTGCAAAAAACACCTCTGTTTTCCTTCACCAAGTTGGCGGTGTCCACGTTGCGCTTTGGGGCGTTTCCTGTCGCGGGCGCTAGGCCTACCCACACAAGTGAGGTATCATTTTTATCGGGAGACGTGGGGACACGCTGGGTGGAAGGAAATTCGTGGCTCCTCTCAGATTCCAGAACTTTCTGCCACAGAAATGTGAGGAACATGTGTTTTTTTAGCCAAATTTTGAGGTTTGCAAAGGATTCTGGGTAACAGAACCTGGTCCGAGCCACACAAGTCACCCCATCTTGGATTCCCCTAGGTCTCTAGTTTTCAGAAATGCACAGGTTTGGTAGGTTTCCCTAGGTGGCGGCTGAGCTACAGGCCAAAATCTACAGGTAGGCACTTTGCAAAAAACACCTCTGTTTTCCTTCACCAATTTGGCTGTGTCCACGTTGCGCTTTGGGGCGTTTCCTGTCGCGGGCGCTAGGCCTACCCACACAAGTGAGGTATCAATTTTATCGGGAGACGTGGGGGAACGCTGGGTGGAAGGAAATTCGTGGTTCCTCTCAGATTCCAGAACTTTCTGCCACAGAAATGTGAGGAACATGTGTTTTTTTAGCCACATTTTGAGGTTTGCAAAGGATTCTGGGAAACAGAACCTGGTCCGAGCCACACAAGTCACCCCATCTTGGATTCCCCTAGGTCTCTAGTTTTCAGAAATGCACAGGTTTGGTAGGTTTCCCTAGGTGGCGGCTGAGCTACAGGCCAAAATCTACAGGTAGGCACTTTGCAAAAAACACCTCTGTTTTCCTTCACCAATTTGGCTGTATCCACGTTGCGCTTTGGGGCGTTTCCTGTCGCGGGCGCTAGGCCTACCCACACAAGTGAGGTATCATTTTTATCGGGAGACGTGGGGGAACGCTGGGTGGAAGGAAATTCGTGGCTCCTCTCAGATTCCAGAACTTTCTGCCACAGAAATGTGAGGAACATGTGTTTTTTTAGCCAAATTTTGAGGTTTGCAAAGGATTCTGGGTAACAGAACCTGGTCCGAGCCACACAAGTCACCCCATCTTGGATTCCCCTAGGTCTCTAGTTTTCAGAAATTCACAGGTTTGGTAGGTTTCCCTAGGTGGCGGCTGAGCTACAGGCCAAAATCTACAGGTAGGCACTTTGCAAAAAACACCTCTGTTTTCCTTCACCAATTTGGCTGTGTCCACGTTGCGCTTTGGGGCGTTTCCTGTCGCGGGCGCTAGGCCTACCCACACAAGTGAGGTATCATTTTTATCGGGAGACGTGGGGGAACGCTGGGTGGAAGGAAATTCGTGGCTCCTCTCAGATTCCAGAACTTTCTGCCACAGAAATGTGAGGAACATGTGTTTTTTTAGCCACATTTTGAGGTTTGCAAAGGATTCTGGGTAACAGAACCTAGTCCGAGCCACACAAGTCACCCCATCTTGGATTCCCCTAGGTCTCTAGTTTTCAGAAATGCACAGGTTTGGTAGGTTTCCCTAGGTGTCGGCTGAGCTACAGGCCAAAATCTACAGGTAGGCACTTTGCAAAAAACACCTCTGTTTTCCTTCACCAATTTGGCTGTGTCCACGTTGCGCTTTGGGGCGTTTCCTGTCGCGGGCGCTAGGCCTACCCACACAAGTGAGGTATCATTTTTATCGGGAGACGTGGGGGAATGCTGGGTGGAAGGAAATTCGTGGCTCCTCTCAGATTCCAGAACTTTCTGCCACAGAAATGTGAGGAACATGTGTTTTTTTAGCCAAATTTTGAGGTTTGCAAAGGATTCTGGGTAACAGAACCTGGTCCGAGCCACACAATTCACCCCATCTTGGATTCCCCTAGGTCTCTAGTTTTCAGAAATGCACAGGTTTGGTAGGTTTCCCTAGGTGTCGGCTGAGCTACAGGCCAAAATCTACAGGTAGGCACTTTGCAAAAAACACCTCTGTTTTCCTTCACCAATTTGGCTGTGTCCACGTTGCGCTTTGGGGCGTTTCCTGTCGCGGGCGCTAGGCCTACCCACACAAGTGAGGTATCATTTTTATCGGGAGACGTGGGGGAACGCTGGGTGGAAGGAAATTCGTGGCTCCTCTCAGATTCCAGAACTTTCTGCCACAGAAATGTGAGGAACATGTGTTTTTTTAGCCAAATTTTGAGGTTTGCAAAGGATTCTGGGTAACAGAACCTGGTCCGAGCCACACAAGTCACCCCATCTTGGATTCCCCTAGGTCTCTAGTTTTCAGAAATGCACAGGTTTGGTAGGTTTCCCTAGGTGGCTGCTGAGCTACAGGCCAAAATCTACAGGTAGGCACTTTGCAAAAAACACCTCTGTTTTCCTTCACCAATTTGGCTGTGTCCACGTTGCGCTTTGGGGCGTTTCCTGTTGCGGGCGCTAGGCCTACCCACACAAGTGAGGTATCATTTTTATCGGGAGACGTGGGGGAACGCTGGGTGGAAGGAAATTCATGGCTCCTCTCAGATTCCAGAACTTTCTGCCACAGAAATGTGAGGAACATGTGTTTTTTAGCCAAATTTTGAGGTTTGCAAAGGATTCTGGGTAACAGAACCTGGTCCGAGCCACACAAGTCACCCCATCTTGGATTCCCCTAGGTCTCTAGTTTTCAGAAATGCACAGGTTTGGTAGGTTTCCCTAGGTGGCGGCTGAGCTACAGGCCAAAATCTACAGGTAGGCACTTTGCAAAAAAAAACTCTGTTTTCCTTCACCAATTTGGCTGTGTCCACGTTGCGCTTTGGGGCGTTTCCTGTCGCGGGCGCTAGGCCTACCCACACAAGTGAGGTATCATTTTTATCGGGAGACGTGGGGGAACGCTGGGTGGAAGGAAATTCGTGGCTCCTCTCAGATTCCAGAACTTTCTGCCACAGAAATGTGAGGAACATGTGTTTTTTTAGCCACATTTTGAGGTTTGCAAATGTTCTGGGTAACAGAACCTGGTCCGAGCCACACAAGTCACCCCATCTTGGATTCCCCTAGGTCTCTAGTTTTCAGAAATGCACAGGTTTGGTAGGTTTCCCTAGGTGGCGGCTGAGCTACAGGCCAAAATCTACAGGTAGGCACTTTGCAAAAAACACCTCTGTTTTCCTTCACCAATTTGGTTGTGTCCACGTTGCGCTTTGGGGCGTTTCCTGTCGCGGGCGCTAGGCCTACCCACACAAGTGAGGTATAATTTTTATCGGGAGACGTGGGGGAATGCTGGGTGGAAGGAAATTCGTGGCTCCTCTCAGATTCCAGAACTTTCTGCCACAGAAATGTGAGGAACATGTGGTTTTTTAGCCACATTTTGAGGTTTGCAAAGGATTCTGGGTATCAGAACCTGGTCCGAGCCACACAAGTCACCCCATCTTGGATTCCCCTAGGTTTCTAGTTTTCAGAAATGCACAGGTTTGGTAGGTTTCCCTAGGTGGCGGCTGAGCTACAGGCCAAAATCTACAGGTAGGCACTTTGCAAAAAACACCTCTGTTTTCCTTCACCAATTTGGCTGTGTCCACGTTGCGCTTTGGGGCGTTTCCTGTCGCGGGCGCTAGGCCTACCCACACAAGTGAGGTATCATTTTTATCGGGAGACGTGGGGGAACGCTGGGTGGAAGGAAATTCGTGGCTCCTCTCAGATTCCAGAACTTTCTGCCACAGAAATGTGAGGAACATGTGTTTTTTTAGCCAAATTTTGAGGTTTGCAAAGGATTCTGGGTAACAGAACCTGGTCCGAGCCACACAAGTCACCCCATCTTGGATTCCCCTAGGTCTCTAGTTTTCAGAAATGCACAGGTTTGGTAGGTTTCCCTAGGTGGCGGCTGAGCTACAGGCCAAAATCTACAGGTAGGCACTTTGCAAAAAACACCTCTGTTTTCCTTCACCAAGTTGGCTGTGTCCACGTTGCGCTTTGGGGCGTTTCCTGTCGCGGGCGCTAGGCCTACCCACACAAGTGAGGTATCATTTTTATCGGGAGACGTGGGGGAACGCTGGGTGGAAGGAAATTCGTGGCTCCTCTCAGATTCCAGAACTTTCTGCCACAGAAATGTGAGGAACATGTGTTTTTTTAGCCAAATTTTGAGGTTTGCAAAGGATTCTGGGTAACAGAACCTAGTCCGAGCCACACAAGTCACCCCATCTTGGATTCCCCTAGGTCTCTAGTTTTCAGAAATGCACAGGTTTGGTAGGTTTCCCTAGGTGGCCGCTGAGCTACAGGCCAAAATCTACAGGTAGGCATTTTGCAAAAAACACCTCTGTTTTCCTTCACCAATTTGGCTGTGTCCACGTTGCGCTATGGGGCATTTCCTGTCGCGGGCGCTAGGCCTACCCACACAAGTGAGGTATCATTTTTATCGGGAGACGTGGGGGAACGCTGGGTGGAAGGAAATTCGTGGCTCCTCTCAGATTCCAGAACTTTCTGCCACAGAAATGTGAGGAACATGTGTTTTTTTAGCCACATTTTGAGGTTTGCAAAGTATTCTGGGTAACAGAACCTGGTCCGAGCCACACAAGTCACCACATCTTGGATTCCCCTAGGTCTCTAGTTTTCAGAAATGCACAGGTTTGGTAGGTTTCCCTAGGTGGCGGCTGAGCTACAGGCCAAAATCTACAGGTAGGCACTTTGCAAAAAACACCTCTGTTTTCCTTCACCAATTTGGCTGTGTCCACGTTGCGCTTTGGGGCGTTTCCTGTCGCGGGCGCTAGGCCTACCCACACAAGTGAGGTATCATTTTTATCGGGAGACGTGGGGGAACGCTGGGTGGAAGGAAATTCGTGGCTCCTCTCAGATTCCAGAACTTTCTGCCACAGAAATGTGAGGAACATGTGTTTTTTTAGCCAAATTTTGAGGTTTGCAAAGGATTCTGGGTAACAGAACCTGGTCCGAGCCACACAAGTCACCCCATCTTGGATTCCCCTAGGTCTCTAGTTTTCAGAAATGCACAGGTTTGGTAGGTTTCCCTAGGTGGCGGCTGAGCTACAGGCCAAAATCTACAGGTAGGCACTTTGCAAAAAACACCTCTGTTTTCCTTCACCAAGTTGGCTGTGTCCACGTTGCGCTTTGGGGCGTTTCCTGTCGCGGGCGCTAGGCCTACCCACACAAGTGAGGTATCATTTTTATCGGGAGACGTGGGGGAACGCTGGGTGGAAGGAAATTCGTGGCTCCTCTCAGATTCCAGAACTTTCTGCCACAGAAATGTGAGGAACATGTGTTTTTTTAGCCAAATTTTGAGGTTTGCAAAGGATTCTGGGTAACAGAACCTGGTCCGAGCCACACAAGTCACCCCATCTTGGATTCCCCTAGGTCTCTAGTTTTCAGAAATGCACAGGTTTGGTAGGTTTCCCTAGGTGGCCGCTGAGCTACAGGCCAAAATCTACAGGTAGGCATTTTGCAAAAAACACCTCTGTTTTCCTTCACCAATTTGGCTGTGTCCACGTTGCGCTATGGGGCGTTTCCTGTCGCGGGCGCTAGGCCTACCCACACAAGTGAGGTATCATTTTTATCGGGAGACGTGGGGGAACGCTGGGTGGAAGGAAATTCGTGGCTCCTCTCAGATTCCAGAACTTTCTGCCACAGAAATGTGAGGAACATGTGTTTTTTTAGCCACATTTTGAGGTTTGCAAAGTATTCTGGGTAACAGAACCTGGTCCGAGCCACACAAGTCACCACATCTTGGATTCCCCTAGGTCTCTAGTTTTCAGAAATGCACAGGTTTGGTAGGTTTCCCTAGGTGGCGGCTGAGCTACAGGCCAAAATCTACAGGTAGGCACTTTGCAAAAAACACCTCTGTTTTCCTTCACCAATTTGGCTGTGTCCACGTTGCGCTTTGGGGCGTTTCCTGTCGCGGGCGCTAGGCCTACCCACACAAGTGTGGTATAATTTTTATCGGGAGACGTGGGGGAACGCTGGGTGGAAGGAAATTCATGGCTCCTCTCAGATTCCAGAACTTTCTGCCACAGAAATGTGAGGAACATGTGTTTTTTTAACCACATTTTGAGGTTTGCAAAGGATTCTGGGTAACAGAACCTGGTCCGAGCCACACAAGTCACCCCATCTTGGATTCCCCTAGGTCTCTAGTTTTCAGAAATGCACAGGTTTGGTAGGTTTCCCTAGGTGGCGGCTGAGCTACAGGCCAAAATCTACAGGTAGGCACTTTGCAAAAAACACCTCTGTTTTCCTTCACCAATTTGGCTGTGTCCACGTTGCGCTTTGGGGCGTTTCCTGTCGCGGGCGCTCGGCCTACCCACACAAGTGAGGTATCATTTTTATCGGGAGACGTGGGGGAACGCTGGGTGGAAGGAAATTCGTGGCTCCTCTCAGATTCCAGAACTTTCTGCCACAGAAATGTGAGGAACATGTGTTTCTTTAGCCAAATTTGGAGGTTTGCAAAGGATTCTGGGTAACAGAACCTGGTCCGAGCCACACAAGTCACCCCATCTTGGATTCCCCTAGGTCTCTAGTTTTCAGAAATGCACAGGTTTGGTAGGTTTCCCTAGGTGGCGGCTGAGCTACAGGCCAAAATCTACAGGTAGGCACTTTGCAAAAAACACCTCTGTTTTCCTTCACCAAGTTGGCTGTGTCCACGTTGCGCTTTGGGGCGTTTCCTGTCGCGGGCGCTAGGCCTACCCACACAAGTGAGGTATCATTTTTATCGGGAGACGTGGGGACACGCTGGGTGGAAGGAAATTCGTGGCTCCTCTCAGATTCCAGAACTTTCTGCCACAGAAATGTGAGGAACATGTGTTTTTTTAGCCAAATTTTGAGGTTTGCAAAGGATTCTGGGTAACAGAACCTGGTCCGAGCCACACAAGTCACCCCATCTTGGATTCCCCTAGGTCTCTAGTTTTCAGAAATGCACAGGTTTGGTAGGTTTCCCTAGGTGGCGGCTGAGCTACAGGCCAAAATCTACAGGTAGGCACTTTGCAAAAAACACCTCTGTTTTCCTTCACCAATTTGGCTGTGTCCACGTTGCGCTTTGGGGCGTTTCCTGTCGCGGGCGCTAGGCCTACCCACACAAGTGAGGTATCAATTTTATCGGGAGACGTGGGGGAACGCTGGGTGGAAGGAAATTCGTGGTTCCTCTCAGATTCCAGAACTTTCTGCCACAGAAATGTGAGGAACATGTGTTTTTTTAGCCACATTTTGAGGTTTGCAAAGGATTCTGGGAAACAGAACCTGGTCCGAGCCACACAAGTCACCCCATCTTGGATTCCCCTAGGTCTCTAGTTTTCAGAAATGCACAGGTTTGGTAGGTTTCCCTAGGTGGCGGCTGAGCTACAGGCCAAAATCTACAGGTAGGCACTTTGCAAAAAACACCTCTGTTTTCCTTCACCAATTTGGCTGTGTCCACGTTGCGCTTTGGGGCGTTTCCCTTCGCGGGCGCTAGGCCTACCCACACAAGTGAGGTATCATTTTTATCGGGAGACGTGGGGGAACGCTGGGTGGAAGGAAATTCGTGGCTCCTCTCAGATTCCAGAACTTTCTGCCACAGAAATGTGAGGAACATGTGTTTTTTTAGCCAAATTTTGAGGTTTGCAAAGGATTCTGGGTAACAGAACCTGGTCCGAGCCACACAAGTCACCCCATCTTGGATTCCCCTAGGTCTCTAGTTTTCAGAAATGCACAGGTTTGGTAGGTTTCCCTAGGTGGCGGCTGAGCTACAGGCCAAAATCTACAGGTAGGCACTTTGCAAAAAACACCTCTGTTTTCCTTCACCAAGTTGGCTGTGTCCACGTTGCGCTTTGGGGCGTTTCCTGTCGCGGGCGCTAGGCCTACCCACACAAGTGAGGTATCATTTTTATCGGGAGACGTGGGGGAACGCTGGGTGGAAGGAAATTCGTGGCTCCTCTCAGATTCCAGAACTTTCTGCCACAGAAATGTGAGGAACATGTGTTTTTTTAGCCAAATTTTGAGGTTTGCAAAGGATTCTGGGTAACAGAACCTGGTCCGAGCCACACAAGTCACCCCATCTTGGATTCCCCTAGGTCTCTAGTTTTCAGAAATGCACAGGTTTGGTAGGTTTCCCTAGGTGGCCGCTGAGCTACAGGCCAAAATCTACAGGTAGGCATTTTGCAAAAAACACCTCTGTTTTCCTTCACCAATTTGGCTGTGTCCACGTTGCGCTATGGGGCGTTTCCTGTCGCGGGCGCTAGGCCTACCCACACAAGTGAGGTATCATTTTTATCGGGAGACGTGGGGGAACGCTGGGTGGAAGGAAATTCGTGGCTCCTCTCAGATTCCAGAACTTTCTGCCACAGAAATGTGAGGAACATGTGTTTTTTTAGCCACATTTTGAGGTTTGCAAAGTATTCTGGGTAACAGAACCTGGTCCGAGCCACACAAGTCACCACATCTTGGATTCCCCTAGGTCTCTAGTTTTCAGAAATGCACAGGTTTGGTAGGTTTCCCTAGGTGGCGGCTGAGCTACAGGCCAAAATCTACAGGTAGGCACTTTGCAAAAAACACCTCTGTTTTCCTTCACCAATTTGGCTGTGTCCACGTTGCGCTTTGGGGCGTTTCCTGTCGCGGGCGCTAGGCCTACCCACACAAGTGTGGTATAATTTTTATCGGGAGACGTGGGGGAACGCTGGGTGGAAGGAAATTCATGGCTCCTCTCAGATTCCAGAACTTTCTGCCACAGAAATGTGAGGAACATGTGTTTTTTTAACCACATTTTGAGGTTTGCAAAGGATTCTGGGTAACAGAACCTGGTCCGAGCCACACAAGTCACCCCATCTTGGATTCCCCTAGGTCTCTAGTTTTCAGAAATGCACAGGTTTGGTAGGTTTCCCTAGGTGGCGGCTGAGCTACAGGCCAAAATCTACAGGTAGGCACTTTGCAAAAAACACCTCTGTTTTCCTTCACCAATTTGGCTGTGTCCACGTTGCGCTTTGGGGCGTTTCCTGTCGCGGGCGCTCGGCCTACCCACACAAGTGAGGTATCATTTTTATCGGGAGACGTGGGGGAACGCTGGGTGGAAGGAAATTCGTGGCTCCTCTCAGATTCCAGAACTTTCTGCCACAGAAATGTGAGGAACATGTGTTTCTTTAGCCAAATTTGGAGGTTTGCAAAGGATTCTGGGTAACAGAACCTGGTCCGAGCCACACAAGTCACCCCATCTTGGATTCCCCTAGGTCTCTAGTTTTCAGAAATGCACAGGTTTGGTAGGTTTCCCTAGGTGGCGGCTGAGCTACAGGCCAAAATCTACAGGTAGGCACTTTGCAAAAAACACCTCTGTTTTCCTTCACCAAGTTGGCTGTGTCCACGTTGCGCTTTGGGGCGTTTCCTGTCGCGGGCGCTAGGCCTACCCACACAAGTGAGGTATCATTTTTATCGGGAGACGTGGGGACACGCTGGGTGGAAGGAAATTCGTGGCTCCTCTCAGATTCCAGAACTTTCTGCCACAGAAATGTGAGGAACATGTGTTTTTTTAGCCAAATTTTGAGGTTTGCAAAGGATTCTGGGTAACAGAACCTGGTCCGAGCCACACAAGTCACCCCATCTTGGATTCCCCTAGGTCTCTAGTTTTCAGAAATGCACAGGTTTGGTAGGTTTCCCTAGGTGGCGGCTGAGCTACAGGCCAAAATCTACAGGTAGGCACTTTGCAAAAAACACCTCTGTTTTCCTTCACCAATTTGGCTGTGTCCACGTTGCGCTTTGGGGCGTTTCCTGTCGCGGGCGCTAGGCCTACCCACACAAGTGAGGTATCAATTTTATCGGGAGACGTGGGGGAACGCTGGGTGGAAGGAAATTCGTGGTTCCTCTCAGATTCCAGAACTTTCTGCCACAGAAATGTGAGGAACATGTGTTTTTTTAGCCACATTTTGAGGTTTGCAAAGGATTCTGGGAAACAGAACCTGGTCCGAGCCACACAAGTCACCCCATCTTGGATTCCCCTAGGTCTCTAGTTTTCAGAAATGCACAGGTTTGGTAGGTTTCCCTAGGTGGCGGCTGAGCTACAGGCCAAAATCTACAGGTAGGCACTTTGCAAAAAACACCTCTGTTTTCCTTCACCAATTTGGCTGTGTCCACGTTGCGCTTTGGGGCGTTTCCTGTCGCGGGCGCTAGGCCTACCCACACAAGTGAGGTATCATTTTTATCGGGAGACGTGGGGGAACGCTGGGTGGAAGGAAATTCGTGGCTCCTCTCAGATTCCAGAACTTTCTGCCACAGAAATGTGAGGAACATGTGTTTTTTTAGCCAAATTTTGAGGTTTGCAAAGGATTCTGGGTAACAGAACCTGGTCCGAGCCACACAAGTCACCCCATCTTGGATTCCCCTAGGTCTCTAGTTTTCAGAAATTCACAGGTTTGGTAGGTTTCCCTAGGTGGCGGCTGAGCTACAGGCCAAAATCTACAGGTAGGCACTTTGCAAAAAACACCTCTGTTTTCCTTCACCAATTTGGCTGTGTCCACGTTGCGCTTTGGGGCGTTTCCTGTCGCGGGCGCTAGGCCTACCCACACAAGTGAGGTATCATTTTTATCGGGAGACGTGGGGGAACGCTGGGTGGAAGGAAATTCGTGGCTCCTCTCAGATTCCAGAACTTTCTGCCACAGAAATGTGAGGAACATGTGTTTTTTTAGCCACATTTTGAGGTTTGCAAAGGATTCTGGGTAACAGAACCTAGTCCGAGCCACACAAGTCACCCCATCTTGGATTCCCCTAGGTCTCTAGTTTTCAGAAATGCACAGGTTTGGTAGGTTTCCCAAGGTGTCGGCTGAGCTACAGGCCAAAATCTACAGGTAGGCACTTTGCAAAAAACACCTCTGTTTTCCTTCACCAATTTGGCTGTGTCCACGTTGCGCTTTGGGGCGTTTCCTGTCGCGGGCGCTAGGCCTACCCACACAAGTGAGGTATCATTTTTATCGGGAGACGTGGGGGAATGATGGGTGGAAGGAAATTCGTGGCTCCTCTCAGATTCCAGAACTTTCTGCCACAGAAATGTGAGGAACATGTGTTTTTTTAGCCAAATTTTGAGGTTTGCAAAGGATTCTGGGTAACAGAACCTGGTCCGAGCCACACAATTCACCCCATCTTGGATTCCCCTAGGTCTCTAGTTTTCAGAAATACACAGGTTTGGTAGGTTTCCCTAGGTGGCTGCTGAGCTACAGGCCAAAATCTACAGGTAGGCACTTTGCAAAAAACACCTCTGTTTTCCTTCACCAATTTGGCTGTGTCCACGTTGCGCTTTGGGGCGTTTCCTGTTGCGGGCGCTAGGCCTACCCACACAAGTGAGGTATCATTTTTATCGGGAGACGTGGGGGAACGCTGGGTGGAAGGAAATTCATGGCTCCTCTCAGATTCCAGAACTTTCTGCCACAGAAATGTGAGGAACATGTGTTTTTTAGCCAAATTTTGAGGTTTGCAAAGGATTCTGGGTAACAGAACCTGGTCCGAGCCACACAAGTCACCCCATCTTGGATTCCCCTAGGTCTCTAGTTTTCAGAAATGCACAGGTTTGGTAGGTTTCCCTAGGTGGCGGCTGAGCTACAGGCCAAAATCTACAGGTAGGCACTTTGCAAAAAAAAACTCTGTTTTCCTTCACCAATTTGGCTGTGTCCACGTTGCGCTTTGGGGCGTTTCCTGTCGCGGGCGCTAGGCCTACCCACACAAGTGAGGTATCATTTTTATCGGGAGACGTGGGGGAACGCTGGGTGGAAGGAAATTCGTGGCTCCTCTCAGATTCCAGAACTTTCTGCCACAGAAATGTGAGGAACATGTGTTTTTTTAGCCACATTTTGAGGTTTGCAAATGTTCTGGGTAACAGAACCTGGTCCGAGCCACACAAGTCACCCCATCTTGGATTCCCCTAGGTCTCTAGTTTTCAGAAATGCACAGGTTTGGTAGGTTTCCCTAGGTGGCGGCTGAGCTACAGGCCAAAATCTACAGGTAGGCACTTTGCAAAAAACACCTCTGTTTTCCTTCACCAATTTGGTTGTGTCCACGTTGCGCTTTGGGGCGTTTCCTGTCGCGGGCGCTAGGCCTACCCACACAAGTGAGGTATAATTTTTATCGGGAGACGTGGGGGAATGCTGGGTGGAAGGAAATTCGTGGCTCCTCTCAGATTCCAGAACTTTCTGCCACAGAAATGTGAGGAACATGTGGTTTTTTAGCCAAATTTTGAGGTTTGCAAAGGATTCTGGGTAACAGAACCTGGTCCGAGCCACACAAGTCACCCCATCTTGGATTCCCCTAGGTCTCTACTTTTCAGAAATGCACAGGTTTGGTAGGTTTCCCTAGGTGGCGGCTGAGCTACAGGCCAAAATCTACAGGTAGGCACTTTGCAAAAAACACCTCTGTTTTCCTTCACCAAGTTGGCTGTGTCCACGTTGCGCTTTGGGGCGTTTCCTGTCGCGGGCGCTAGGCCTACCCACACAAGTGAGGTATCATTTTTATCGGGAGACGTGGGGGAACGCTGCGTGGAAGGAAATTCGTGGCTCCTCTCAGATTCCAGAACTTTCTGCCACAGAAATGTGAGGAACATGTGTTTTTTTAGCCAAATTTTGAGGTTTGCAAAGGATTCTGGGTAACAGAACCTGGTCCGAGCCACACAAGTCACCCCATCTTGGATTCCCCTAGGTCTCTAGTTTTCAGAAATGCACAGGTTTGGTAGGTTTCCCTAGGTAGCTGCTGAGCTACAGGCCAAAATCTACAGGTAGGCACTTTGCAAAAAACACCTCTGTTTTCCTTCACCAATTTGGCTGTGTCCACGTTGCGCTATGGGGCGTTTCCTGTCGCGGGCGCTAGGCCTACCCACACAAGTGAGGTATCATTTTTATCGGGAGACGTGGGGGAACGCTGGGTGGAAGGAAATTCGTGGCTCCTCTCAGATTCCAGAACTTTCTGCCACAGAAATGTGAGGAACATGTGTTTTTTTAGCCAAATTTTGAGGTTTGCAAAGGATTCTGGGTAACAGAACCTGGTCCGAGCCACACAAGTCACCCCATCTTGGATTCCCCTAGGTCTCTAGTTTTCAGAAATGCACAGGTTTGGTAGGTTTCCCTAGGTGGCTGCTGAGCTACAGGCCAAAATCTACAGGTAGGCACTTTGCAAAAAACACCTCTGTTTTCCTTCACCAATTTGGCTGTGTCCACGTTGCGCTTTGGGGCGTTTCCTGTTGCGGGCGCTAGGCCTACCCACACAAGTGAGGTATCTATTTTATCGGGAGACGTGGGGGAACGCTGGGTGGAAGAAAATTCGTGGCTCCTCTCAGATTCCAGAACTTTCTGCCACAGAAATGTGAGGAACATGTGTTTTTTTAGCCAAATTTTGAGGTTTGCAAAGGATTCTGGGTAACAGAACCTGGTCCGAGCCACACAAGTCACCCCATCTTGGATTCCCCTAGGTCTCTAGTTTTCAGAAATGCACAGGTTTGGTAGGTTTCCCTAGGTGGCGGCTGAGCTACAGGCCAAAATCTACAGGTAGGCACTTTGCAAAAAACACCTCTGTTTTCCTTCACCAAGTTGGCTGTGTCCACGTTGCGCTTTGGGGCGTTTCCTGTCGCGGGCGCTAGGCCTACCCACACAAGTGAGGTATCATTTTTATCGGGAGACGTGGGGGAACGCTGGGTGGAAGGAAATTCGTGGCTCCTCTCAGATTCCAGAACTTTCTGCCACAGAAATGTGAGGAACATGTGTTTTTTTAGCCAAATTTTGAGGTTTGCAAAGGATTCTGGGTAACAGAACCTAGTCCGAGCCACACAAGTCACCCCATCTTGGATTCCCCTAGGTCTCTAGTTTTCAGAAATGCACAGGTTTGGTAGGTTTCCCTAGGTGGCCGCTGAGCTACAGGCCAAAATCTACAGGTAGGCATTTTGCAAAAAACACCTCTGTTTTCCTTCACCAATTTGGCTGTGTCCACGTTGCGCTATGGGGCGTTTCCTGTCGCGGGCGCTAGGCCTACCCACACAAGTGAGGTATCATTTTTATCGGGAGACGTGGGGGAACGCTGGGTGGAAGGAAATTCGTGGCTCCTCTCAGATTCCAGAACTTTCTGCCACAGAAATGTGAGGAACATGTGTTTTTTTAGCCACATTTTGAGGTTTGCAAAGTATTCTGGGTAACAGAACCTGGTCCGAGCCACACAAGTCACCACATCTTGGATTCCCCTAGGTCTCTAGTTTTCAGAAATGCACAGGTTTGGTAGGTTTCCCTATGTGGCGGCTGAGCTACAGGCCAAAATCTACAGGTAGGCACTTTGCAAAAAACACCTCTGTTTTCCTTCACCAATTTGGCTGTGTCCACGTTGCGCTTTGGGGCGTTTCCTGTCGCGGGCGCTAGGCCTACCCACACAAGTGAGGTATCATTTTTATCGGGAGACGTGGGGGAACGCTGGGTGGAAGGAAATTCGTGGCTCCTCTCAGATTCCAGAACTTTCTGCCACAGAAATGTGAGGAACATGTGTTTTTTTAGCCAAATTTTGAGGTTTGCAAAGGATTCTGGGTAACAGAACCTGGTCCGAGCCACACAAGTCACCCCATCTTGGATTCCCCTAGGTCTCTAGTTTTCAGAAATGCACAGGTTTGGTAGGTTTCCCTAGGTGGCGGCTGAGCTACAGGCCAAAATCTACAGGTAGGCACTTTGCAAAAAACACCTCTGTTTTCCTTCACCAATTTGGCTGTGTCCACGTTGCGCTTTGGGGCGTTTCCTGTCGCGGGCGCTCGGCCTACCCACACAAGTGAGGTATCATTTTTATCGGGAGACGTGGGGGAACGCTGGGTGGAAGGAAATTCGTGGCTCCTCTCAGATTCCAGAACTTTCTGCCACAGAAATGTGAGGAACATGTGTTTCTTTAGCCAAATTTTGAGGTTTGCAAAGGATTCTGGGTAACAGAACCTGGTCCGAGCCACACAAGTCACCCCATCTTGGATTCCCCTAGGTCTCTAGTTTTCAGAAATGCACAGGTTTGGTAGGTTTCCCTAGGTGGCGGCTGACCTACAGGCCAAAATCTACAGGTAGGCACTTTGCAAAAAACACCTCTGTTTTCCTTCACCAAGTTGGCTGTGTCCACGTTGCGCTTTGGGGCGTTTCCTGTCGCGGGCGCTAGGCCTACCCACACAAGTGAGGTATCATTTTTATCGGGAGACGTGGGGACACGCTGGGTGGAAGGAAATTCGTGGCTCCTCTCAGATTCCAGAACTTTCTGCCACAGAAATGTGAGGAACATGTGTTTTTTTAGCCAAATTTTGAGGTTTGCAAAGGATTCTGGGTAACAGAACCTGGTCCGAGCCACACAAGTCACCCCATCTTGGATTCCCCTAGGTCTCTAGTTTTCAGAAATGCACAGGTTTGGTAGGTTTCCCTAGGTGGTGGCTGAGCTACAGGCCAAAATCTACAGGTAGGCACTTTGCAAAAAACACCTCTGTTTTCCTTCACCAATTTGGCTGTGTCCACGTTGCGCTTTGGGGCGTTTCCTGTCGCGGGCGCTAGGCCTACCCACACAAGTGAGGTATCAATTTTATCGGGAGACGTGGGGGAACGCTGGGTGGAAGGAAATTCGTGGTTCCTCTCAGATTCCAGAACTTTCTGCCACAGAAATGTGAGGAACATGTGTTTTTTTAGCCACATTTTGAGGTTTGCAAAGGATTCTGGGAAACAGAACCTGGTCCGAGCCACACAAGTCACCCCATCTTGGATTCCCCTAGGTCTCTAGTTTTCAGAAATGCACAGGTTTGGTAGGTTTCCCTAGGTGGCGGCTGAGCTACAGGCCAAAATCTACAGGTAGGCACTTTGCAAAAAACACCTCTGTTTTCCTTCACCAATTTGGCTGTGTCCACGTTGCGCTTTGGGGCGTTTCCTGTCGCGGGCGCTAGGCCTACCCACACAAGTGAGGTATCATTTTTATCGGGAGACGTGGGGGAACGCTGGGTGGAAGGAAATTCGTGGCTCCTCTCAGATTCCAGAACTTTCTGCCACAGAAATGTGAGGAACATGTGTTTTTTTAGCCACATTTTGAGGTTTGCAAAGGATTCTGGGTAACAGAACCTAGTCCGAGCCACACAAGTCACCCCATCTTGGATTCCCCTAGGTCTCTAGTTTTCAGAAATGCACAGGTTTGGTAGGTTTCCCAAGGTGTCGGCTGAGCTACAGGCCAAAATCTACAGGTAGGCACTTTGCAAAAAACACCTCTGTTTTCCTTCACCAATTTGGCTGTGTCCACGTTGCGCTTTGGGGCGTTTCCTGTCGCGGGCGCTAGGCCTACCCACACAAGTGAGGTATCATTTTTATCGGGAGACGTGGGGGAATGCTGGGTGGAAGGAAATTCGTGGCTCCTCTCAGATTCCAGAACTTTCTGCCACAGAAATGTGAGGAACATGTGTTTTTTTAGCCAAATTTTGAGGTTTGCAAAGGATTCTGGGTAACAGAACCTGGTCCGAGCCACACAATTCACCCCATCTTGGATTCCCCTAGGTCTCTAGTTTTCAGAAATACACAGGTTTGGTAGGTTTCCCTAGGTGGCGGCTGAGCTACAGGCCAAAACCTACAGGTAGGCACTTTGCAAAAAACACCTCTGTTTTCCTTCACCAAGTTGGCTGTGTCCACGTTGCGCTTTGGGGCGTTTCCTGTCGCGGGCGCTAGGCCTACCCACACAAGTGAGGTATCATTTTTATCGGGAGACGTGGGGGAACGCTGGGTGGAAGGAAATTCGTGGCTCCTCTCAGATTCCAGAACTTTCTGCCACAGAAATGTGAGGAACATGTGTTTTTTTAGCCACATTTTGAGGTTTGCAAAGGATTCTGGGTAACAGAACCTAGTCCGAGCCACACAAGTCACCCCATCTTGGATTCCCCTAGGTCTCTAGTTTTCAGAAATGCACAGGTTTGGTAGGTTTCCCTAGGTGTCGGCTGAGCTACAGGCCAAAATCTACAGGTAGGCACTTTGCAAAAAACACCTCTGTTTTCCTTCACCAATTTGGCTGTGTCCACGTTGCGCTTTGGGGCGTTTCCTGTTGCGGGCGCTAGGCCTACCCACACAAGTGAGGTATCATTTTTATCGGGAGACGTGGGGGAACGCTGGGTGGAAGGAAATTCGTGGCTCCTCTCAGATTCCAGAACTTTCTGCCACAGAAATGTGAGGAACATGTGTTTTTTTAGCCAAATTTTGAGGTTTGCAAAGGATTCTGGGTAACAGAACCTGGTCCGAGCCACACAAGTCACCCCATCTTGGATTCCCCTAGGTCTCTAGTTTTCAGAAATGCACAGGTTTGGTAGGTTTCCCTAGGTGGCTGCTGAGCTACAGGCCAAAATCTACAGGTAGGTACTTTGCAAAAAACACCTCTGTTTTCCTTCACCAATTTGGCTGTGTCCACGTTGCGCTTTGGGGCGTTTCCTGTTGCGGGCGCTAGGCCTACCCACACAAGTGAGGTATCATTTTTATCGGGAGACGTGGGGGAACGCTGGGTGGAAGGAAATTCATGGCTCCTCTCAGATTCCAGAACTTTCTGCCACAGAAATGTGAGGAACATGTGTTTTTTAGCCAAATTTTGAGGTTTGCAAAGGATTCTGGGTAACAGAACCTGGTCCGAGCCACACAAGTCACCCCATCTTGGATTCCCCTAGGTCTCTAGTTTTCAGAAATGCACAGGTTTGGTAGGTTTCCCTAGGTGGCGGCTAAGCTACAGGCCAAAATCTACAGGTAGGCACTTTGAAAAAAAAAACTCTGTTTTCCTTCACCAATTTGGCTGTGTCCACGTTGCGCTTTGGGGCGTTTCCTGTCGCGGGCGCTAGGCCTACCCACACAAGTGAGGTATCATTTTTATCGGGAGACGTGGGGGAACGCTGCGTGGAAGGAAATTCGTGGCTCCTCTCAGATTCCAGAACTTTCTGCCACAGAAATGTGAGGAACATGTGTTTTTTTAGCCAAATTTTGAGGTTTGCAAAGGATTCTGGGTAACAGAACCTGGTCCGAGCCACACAATTCACCCCATCTTGGATTCCCCTAGGTCTCTAGTTTTCAGAAATACACAGGTTTGGTAGGTTTCCCTAGGTGGCTGCTGAGCTACAGGCCAAAATCTACAGGTAGGCACTTTGCAAAAAACACCTCTGTTTTCCTTCACCAATTTGGCTGTGTCCACGTTGCGCTTTGGGGCGTTTCCTGTTGCGGGCGCTAGGCCTACCCACACAAGTGAGGTATCATTTTTATCGGGAGACGTGGGGGAACGCTGGGTGGAAGGAAATTCATGGCTCCTCTCAGATTCCAGAACTTTCTGCCACAGAAATGTGAGGAACATGTGTTTTTTAGCCAAATTTTGAGGTTTGCAAAGGATTCTGGGTAACAGAACCTGGTCCGAGCCACACAAGTCACCCCATCTTGGATTCCCCTAGGTCTCTAGTTTTCAGAAATGCACAGGTTTGGTAGGTTTCCCTAGGTGGCGGCTGAGCTACAGGCCAAAATCTACAGGTAGGCACTTTGCAAAAAAAAACTCTGTTTTCCTTCACCAATTTGGCTGTGTCCACGTTGCGCTTTGGGGCGTTTCCTGTCGCGGGCGCTAGGCCTACCCACACAAGTGAGGTATCATTTTTATCGGGAGACGTGGGGGAACGCTGGGTGGAAGGAAATTCGTGGCTCCTCTCAGATTCCAGAACTTTCTGCCACAGAAATGTGAGGAACATGTGTTTTTTTAGCCACATTTTGAGGTTTGCAAATGTTCTGGGTAACAGAACCTGGTCCGAGCCACACAAGTCACCCCATCTTGGATTCCCCTAGGTCTCTAGTTTTCAGAAATGCACAGGTTTGGTAGGTTTCCCTAGGTGGCGGCTGAGCTACAGGCCAAAATCTACAGGTAGGCACTTTGCAAAAAACACCTCTGTTTTCCTTCACCAATTTGGTTGTGTCCACGTTGCGCTTTGGGGCGTTTCCTGTCGCGGGCGCTAGGCCTACCCACACAAGTGAGGTATAATTTTTATCGGGAGACGTGGGGGAATGCTGGGTGGAAGGAAATTCGTGGCTCCTCTCAGATTCCAGAACTTTCTGCCACAGAAATGTGAGGAACATGTGGTTTTTTAGCCAAATTTTGAGGTTTGCAAAGGATTCTGGGTAACAGAACCTGGTCCGAGCCACACAAGTCACCCCATCTTGGATTCCCCTAGGTCTCTACTTTTCAGAAATGCACAGGTTTGGTAGGTTTCCCTAGGTGGCGGCTGAGCTACAGGCCAAAATCTACAGGTAGGCACTTTGCAAAAAACACCTCTGTTTTCCTTCACCAAGTTGGCTGTGTCCACGTTGCGCTTTGGGGCGTTTCCTGTCGCGGGCGCTAGGCCTACCCACACAAGTGAGGTATCATTTTTATCGGGAGACGTGGGGGAACGCTGCGTGGAAGGAAATTCGTGGCTCCTCTCAGATTCCAGAACTTTCTGCCACAGAAATGTGAGGAACATGTGTTTTTTTAGCCAAATTTTGAGGTTTGCGAAGGATTCTGGGTAACAGAACCTGGTCCGAGCCACACAAGTCACCCCATCTTGGATTCCCCTAGGTCTCTAGTTTTCAGAAATGCACAGGTTTGGTAGGTTTCCCTAGGTAGCTGCTGAGCTACAGGCCAAAATCTACAGGTAGGCACTTTGCAAAAAACACCTCTGTTTTCCTTCACCAATTTGGCTGTGTCCACGTTGCGCTATGGGGCGTTTCCTGTCGCGGGCGCTAGGCCTACCCACACAAGTGAGGTATCATTTTTATCGGGAGACGTGGGGGAACGCTGGGTGGAAGGAAATTCGTGGCTCCTCTCAGATTCCAGAACTTTCTGCCACAGAAATGTGAGGAACATGTGTTTTTTTAGCCAAATTTTGAGGTTTGCAAAGGATTCTGGGTAACAGAACCTGGTCCGAGCCACACAAGTCACCCCATCTTGGATTCCCCTAGGTCTCTAGTTTTCAGAAATGCACAGGTTTGGTAGGTTTCCCTAGGTGGCTGCTGAGCTACAGGCCAAAATCTACAGGTAGGCACTTTGCAAAAAACACCTCTGTTTTCCTTCACCAATTTGGCTGTGTCCACGTTGCGCTTTGGGGCGTTTCCTGTTGCGGGCGCTAGGCCTACCCACACAAGTGAGGTATCTATTTTATCGGGAGACGTGGGGGAACGCTGGGTGGAAGAAAATTCGTGGCTCCTCTCAGATTCCAGAACTTTCTGCCACAGAAATGTGAGGAACATGTGTTTTTTTAGCCAAATTTTGAGGTTTGCAAAGGATTCTGGGTAACAGAACCTGGTCCGAGCCACACAAGTCACCCCATCTTGGATTCCCCTAGGTCTCTAGTTTTCAGAAATGCACAGGTTTGGTAGGTTTCCCTAGGTGGCGGCTGAGCTACAGGCCAAAATCTACAGGTAGGCACTTTGCAAAAAACACCTCTGTTTTCCTTCACCAAGTTGGCTGTGTCCACGTTGCGCTTTGGGGCGTTTCCTGTCGCGGGCGCTAGGCCTACCCACACAAGTGAGGTATCATTTTTATCGGGAGACGTGGGGGAACGCTGGGTGGAAGGAAATTCGTGGCTCCTCTCAGATTCCAGAACTTTCTGCCACAGAAATGTGAGGAACATGTGTTTTTTTTAGCCAAATTTTGAGGTTTGCAAAGGATTCTGGGTAACAGAACCTAGTCCGAGCCACACAAGTCACCCCATCTTGGATTCCCCTAGGTCTCTAGTTTTCAGAAATGCACAGGTTTGGTAGGTTTCCCTAGGTGGCCGCTGAGCTACAGGCCAAAATCTACAGGTAGGCATTTTGCAAAAAACACCTCTGTTTTCCTTCACCAATTTGGCTGTGTCCACGTTGCGCTATGGGGCGTTTCCTGTCGCGGGCGCTAGGCCTACCCACACAAGTGAGGTATCATTTTTATCGGGAGACGTGGGGGAACGCTGGGTGGAAGGAAATTCGTGGCTCCTCTCAGATTCCAGAACTTTCTGCCACAGAAATGTGAGGAACATGTGTTTTTTTAGCCACATTTTGAGGTTTGCAAAGTATTCTGGGTAACAGAACCTGGTCCGAGCCACACAAGTCACCACATCTTGGATTCCCCTAGGTCTCTAGTTTTCAGAAATGCACAGGTTTGGTAGGTTTCCCTATGTGGCGGCTGAGCTACAGGCCAAAATCTACAGGTAGGCACTTTGCAAAAAACACCTCTGTTTTCCTTCACCAATTTGGCTGTGTCCACGTTGCGCTTTGGGGCGTTTCCTGTCGCGGGCGCTAGGCCTACCCACACAAGTGAGGTATCATTTTTATCGGGAGACGTGGGGGAACGCTGGGTGGAAGGAAATTCGTGGCTCCTCTCAGATTCCAGAACTTTCTGCCACAGAAATGTGAGGAACATGTGTTTTTTTAGCCAAATTTTGAGGTTTGCAAAGGATTCTGGGTAACAGAACCTGGTCCGAGCCACACAAGTCACCCCATCTTGGATTCCCCTAGGTCTCTAGTTTTCAGAAATGCACAGGTTTGGTAGGTTTCCCTAGGTGGCGGCTGAGCTACAGGCCAAAATCTACAGGTAGGCACTTTGCAAAAAACACCTCTGTTTTCCTTCACCAATTTGGCTGTGTCCACGTTGCGCTTTGGGGCGTTTCCTGTCGCGGGCGCTCGGCCTACCCACACAAGTGAGGTATCATTTTTATCGGGAGACGTGGGGGAACGCTGGGTGGAAGGAAATTCGTGGCTCCTCTCAGATTCCAGAACTTTCTGCCACAGAAATGTGAGGAACATGTGTTTCTTTAGCCAAATTTTGAGGTTTGCAAAGGATTCTGGGTAACAGAACCTGGTCCGAGCCACACAAGTCACCCCATCTTGGATTCCCCTAGGTCTCTAGTTTTCAGAAATGCACAGGTTTGGTAGGTTTCCCTAGGTGGCGGCTGAGCTACAGGCCAAAATCTACAGGTAGGCACTTTGCAAAAAACACCTCTGTTTTCCTTCACCAAGTTGGCTGTGTCCACGTTGCGCTTTGGGGCGTTTCCTGTCGCGGGCGCTAGGCCTACCCACACAAGTGAGGTATCATTTTTATCGGGAGACGTGGGGACACGCTGGGTGGAAGGAAATTCGTGGCTCCTCTCAGATTCCAGAACTTTCTGCCACAGAAATGTGAGGAACATGTGTTTTTTTAGCCAAATTTTGAGGTTTGCAAAGGATTCTGGGTAACAGAACCTGGTCCGAGCCACACAAGTCACCCCATCTTGGATTCCCCTAGGTCTCTAGTTTTCAGAAATGCACAGGTTTGGTAGGTTTCCCTAGGTGGCGGCTGAGCTACAGGCCAAAATCTACAGGTAGGCACTTTGCAAAAAACACCTCTGTTTTCCTTCACCAATTTGGCTGTGTCCACGTTGCGCTTTGGGGCGTTTCCTGTCGCGGGCGCTAGGCCTACCCACACAAGTGAGGTATCAATTTTATCGGGAGACGTGGGGGAACGCTGGGTGGAAGGAAATTCGTGGTTCCTCTCAGATTCCAGAACTTTCTGCCACAGAAATGTGAGGAACATGTGTTTTTTTAGCCACATTTTGAGGTTTGCAAAGGATTCTGGGAAACAGAACCTGGTCCGAGCCACACAAGTCACCCCATCTTGGATTCCCCTAGGTCTCTAGTTTTCAGAAATGCACAGGTTTGGTAGGTTTCCCTAGGTGGCGGCTGAGCTACAGGCCAAAATCTACAGGTAGGCACTTTGCAAAAAACACCTCTGTTTTCCTTCACCAATTTGGCTGTGTCCACGTTGCGCTTTGGGGCGATTCCTGTCGCGGGCGCTAGGCCTACCCACACAAGTGAGGTATCATTTTTATCGGGAGACGTGGGGGAACGCTGGGTGGAAGGAAATTCGTGGCTCCTCTCAGATTCCAGAACTTTCTGCCACAGAAATGTGAGGAACATGTGTTTTTTTAGCCACATTTTGAGGTTTGCAAAGGATTCTGGGTAACAGAACCTAGTCCGAGCCACACAAGTCACCCCATCTTGGATTCCCCTAGGTCTCTAGTTTTCAGAAATGCACAGGTTTGGTAGGTTTCCCAAGGTGTCGGCTGAGCTACAGGCCAAAATCTACAGGTAGGCACTTTGCAAAAAACACCTCTGTTTTCCTTCACCAATTTGGCTGTGTCCACGTTGCGCTTTGGGGCGTTTCCTGTCGCGGGCGCTAGGCCTACCCACACAAGTGAGGTATCATTTTTATCGGGAGACGTGGGGGAATGCTGGGTGGAAGGAAATTCGTGGCTCCTCTCAGATTCCAGAACTTTCTGCCACAGAAATGTGAGGAACATGTGTTTTTTTAGCCAAATTTTGAGGTTTGCAAAGGATTCTGGGTAACAGAACCTGGTCCGAGCCACACAATTCACCCCATCTTGGATTCCCCTAGGTCTCTAGTTTTCAGAAATACACAGGTTTGGTAGGTTTCCCTAGGTGGCGGCTGAGCTACAGGCCAAAACCTACAGGTAGGCACTTTGCAAAAAACACCTCTGTTTTCCTTCACCAAGTTGGCTGTGTCCACGTTGCGCTTTGGGGCGTTTCCTGTCGCGGGCGCTAGGCCTACCCACACAAGTGAGGTATCATTTTTATCGGGAGACGTGGGGGAACGCTGGGTGGAAGGAAATTCGTGGCTCCTCTCAGATTCCAGAACTTTCTGCCACAGAAATGTGAGGAACATGTGTTTTTTTAGCCACATTTTGAGGTTTGCAAAGGATTCTGGGTAACAGAACCTAGTCCGAGCCACACAAGTCACCCCATCTTGGATTCCCCTAGGTCTCTAGTTTTCAGAAATGCACAGGTTTGGTAGGTTTCCCTAGGTGTCGGCTGAGCTACAGGCCAAAATCTACAGGTAGGCACTTTGCAAAAAACACCTCTGTTTTCCTTCACCAATTTGGCTGTGTCCACGTTGCGCTTTGGGGCGTTTCCTGTCGCGGGCGCTAGGCCTACCCACACAAGTGAGGTATCATTTTTATCGGGAGACGTGGGGGACCGCTTGGTGGAAGGAAATTCGTGGCTCCTCTCAGATTCCAGAACTTTCTGCCACAGAAATGTGAGGAACATGTGTTTTTTTAGCCAAATTTTGAGGTTTGCAAAGGATTCTGGGTAACAGAACCTGGTCCGAGCCACACAAGTCACCCCATCTTGGATTCCCCTACGTCTCTAGTTTTCAGAAATGCACAGGTTTGGTAGGTTTCCCTAGGTGGCTGCTGAGCTACAGGCCAAAATCTACAGGTAGGTACTTTGCAAAAAACACCTCTGTTTTCCTTCACCAATTTGGCTGTGTCCACGTTGCGCTTTGGGGCGTTTCCTGTTGCGGGCGCTAGGCCTACCCACACAAGTGAGGTATCATTTTTATCGGGAGACGTGGGGGAACGCTGGGTGGAAGGAAATTCATGGCTCCTCTCAGATTCCAGAACTTTCTGCCACAGAAATGTGAGGAACATGTGTTTTTTAGCCAAATTTTGAGGTTTGCAAAGGATTCTGGGTAACAGAACCTGGTCCGAGCCACACAAGTCACCCCATCTTGGATTCCCCTAGGTCTCTAGTTTTCAGAAATGCACAGGTTTGGTAGGTTTCCCTAGGTGGCGGCTAAGCTACAGGCCAAAATCTACAGGTAGGCACTTTGAAAAAAAAAACTCTGTTTTCCTTCACCAATTTGGCTGTGTCCACGTTGCGCTTTGGGGCGTTTCCTGTCGCGGGCGCTAGGCCTACCCACACAAGTGAGGTATCATTTTTATCGGGAGACGTGGGGGAACGCTGGGTGGAAGGAAATTCGTGGCTCCTCTCAGATTCCAGAACTTTCTGCCACAGAAATGTGAGGAACATGTGTTTTTTTAGCCACATTTTGAGGTTTGCAAATGTTCTGGGTAACAGAACCTGGTCCGAGCCACACAAGTCACCCCATCTTGGATTCCCCTAGGTCTCTAGTTTTCAGAAATGCACAGGTTTGGTAGGTTTCCCTAGGTGGCGGCTGAGCTACAGGCCAAAATCTACAGGTAGGCACTTTGCAAAAAACACCTCTATTTTCCTTCACCAATTTGGTTGTGTCCACGTTGCGCTTTGGGGCGTTTCCTGTCGCGGGCGCTAGGCCTACCCACACAAGTGAGGTATAATTTTTATCGGGAGACGTGGGGGAATGCTGGGTGGAAGGAAATTCGTGGCTCCTCTCAGATTCCAGAACTTTCTGCCACAGAAATGTGAGGAACATGTGGTTTTTTAGCCAAATTTTGAGGTTTGCAAAGGATTCTGGGTAACAGAACCTGGTCCGAGCCACACAAGTCACCCCATCTTGGATTCCCCTAGGTCTCTAGTTTTCAGAAATGCACAGGTTTGGTAGGTTTCCCTAGGTGGCGGCTGAGCTACAGGCCAAAATCTACAGGTAGGCACTTTGCAAAAAACACCTCTGTTTTCCTTCACCAAGTTGGCTGTGTCCACGTTGCGCTTTGGGGCGTTTCCTGTCGCGGGCGCTAGGCCTACCCACACAAGTGAGGTATCATTTTTATCGGGAGACGTGGGGGAACGCTGCGTGGAAGGAAATTCGTGGCTCCTCTCAGATTCCAGAACTTTCTGCCACAGAAATGTGAGGAACATGTGTTTTTTTAGCCAAATTTTGAGGTTTGCGAAGGATTCTGGGTAACAGAACCTGGTCCGAGCCACACAAGTCACCCCATCTTGGATTCCCCTAGGTCTCTAGTTTTCAGAAATGCACAGGTTTGGTAGGTTTCCCTAGGTAGCTGCTGAGCTACAGGCCAAAATCTACAGGTAGGCACTTTGCAAAAAACACCTCTGTTTTCCTTCACCAATTTGGCTATGTCCACGTTGCGCTATGGGGCGTTTCCTGTCGCAGGCGCTAGGCCTACCCACACAAGTGAGGTATCATTTTTATCGGGAGACGTGGGGGAACGCTGGGTGGAAGGAAATTCGTGGCTCCTCTCAGATTCCAGAACTTTCTGCCACAGAAATGTGAGGAACATGTGTTTTTTTAGCCAAATTTTGAGGTTTGCAAAGGATTCTGGGTAACAGAACCTGGTCCGAGCCACACAAGTCACCCCATCTTGGATTCCCCTAGGTCTCTAGTTTTCAGAAATGCACAGGTTTGGTAGGTTTCCCTAGGTGGCTGCTGAGCTACAGGCCAAAATCTACAGGTAGGCACTTTGCAAAAAACACCTCTGTTTTCCTTCACCAATTTGGCTGTGTCCACGTTGCGCTTTGGGGCGTTTCCTGTTGCGGGCGCTAGGCCTACCCACACAAGTGAGGTATCTATTTTATCGGGAGACGTGGGGGAACGCTGGGTGGAAGAAAATTCGTGGCTCCTCTCAGATTCCAGAACTTTCTGCCACAGAAATGTGAGGAACATGTGTTTTTTTAGCCAAATTTTGAGGTTTGCAAAGGATTCTGGGTAACAGAACCTGGTCCGAGCCACACAAGTCACCCCATCTTGGATTCCCCTAGGTCTTTAGTTTTCAGAAATGCACAGGTTTGGTAGGTTTCCCTAGGTGGCGGCTGAGCTACAGGCCAAAATCTACAGGTAGGCACTTTGCAAAAAAAACCTCTGTTTTCCTTCACCAAAATGGCTGTGTCCACGTTGCGCTTTGGGGCGTTTCCTGTCGCGGGCGCTAGGCCTACCCACACAAGTGAGGTATCATTTTTATCGGGAGACGTGGGGGAACGCTAGGTGGAAGGAAATTCGTGGCTCCTCTCAGATTCCAGAACTTTCTGCCACAGAAATGTGAGGAACATGTGTTTTTTTAGCCACATTTTGAGGTTTGCAAATGTTCTGGGTAACAGAACCTGGTCCGAGCCACACAAGTCACCCCATCTTGGATTCCCCTAGGTCTCTAGTTTTCAGAAATGCACAGGTTTGGTAGGTTTCCCTAGGTGGCGGCTGAGCTACAGGCCAAAATCTACAGGTAGGCACTTTGCAAAAAACACCTCTGTTTTCCTTCACCAATTTGGCTGTGTCCACGTTGCGCTTTGGGGCGTTTCCTGTCGCGGGCGCTAGGCCTACCCACACAAGTGAGGTATAATTTTTATCGGGAGACGTGGGGGAACGCTGGGTGGAAGGAAATTCGTGGCTCCTCTCAGATTCCAGAACTTTCTGCCACAGAAATGTGAGGAACATGTGTTTTTTTAGCCACATTTTGAGGTTTGCAAAGGATTCTGGGTAACAGAACCTGGTCCGAGCCACACAAGTCACCCCATCTTGGATTCCCCTAGGTCTCTAGTTTTCAGAAATGCACAGGTTTGGTAGGTTTCCCTAGGTGGCGGCTGAGCTACAGGCCAAAATCTACAGGTAGGCACTTTGCAAAAAACACCTCTGTTTTCCTTCACCAATTTGGCTGTGTCCACGTTGCGCTTTGGGGCGTTTCCTGTCGCGGGCGCTAGGCCTACCCACACAAGTGAGGTATCATTTTTATCGGGAGACGTGGGCGAACGCTGGGTGGAAGGAAATTCGTGGCTCCTCTCAGATTCCAGAACTTTCTGCCACAGAAATGTGAGGAACATGTGTTTTTTTAGCCAAATTTTGAGGTTTGCAAAGGATTCTGGGTAACAGAACCTGGTCCGAGCCACACAAGTCACCCCATCTTGGATTCCCCTAGGTCTCTAGTTTTCAGAAATGCACAGGTTTGGTAGGTTTCCCTAGGTGGCGGCTGAGCTACAGGCCAAAATCTACAGGTAGGCACTTTGCAAAAAACACCTCTGTTTTCCTTCACCAAGTTGGCTGTGTCCACGTTGCGCTTTGGGGCGTTTCCTGTCGCGGGCGCTAGGCCTACCCACACAAGTGAGGTATCATTTTTATCGGGAGACGTGGGGGAACGCTGGGTGGAAGGAAATTCGTGGCTCCTCTCAGATTCCAGAACTTTCTGCCACAGAAATGTGAGGAACATGTGTTTTTTTAGCCAAATTTTGAGGTTTGCAAAGGATTCTGGGTAACAGAACCTGGTCCGAGCCACACAAGTCACCCCATCTTGGATTCCCCTAGGTCTCTAGTTTTCAGAAATGCACAGGTTTGGTAGGTTTCCCTAGGTGGCGGCTGAGCTACAGGCCAAAATCTACAGGTAGGCACTTTGCAAAAAACACCTCTGTTTTCCTTCACCAATTTGGCTGTGTCCACGTTGCGCTTTGGGGCGTTTCCTGTCGCGGGCGCTAGGCCTACCCACACAAGTGAGGTATAATTTTTATCGGGAGACGTGGGGGAACGCTGGGTGGAAGGAAATTCGTGGCTCCTCTCAGATTCCAGAACTTTCTGCCACAGAAATGTGAGGAACATGTGTTTTTTTAGCCACATTTTGAGGTTTGCAAAGGATTCTGGGTAACAGAACCTGGTCCGAGCCACACAAGTCACCCCATCTTGGATTCCCCTAGGTCTCTAGTTTTCAGAAATGCACAGGTTTGGTAGGTTTCCCTAGGTGGCGGCTGAGCTACAGGCCAAAATCTACAGGTAGGCACTTTGCAAAAAACACCTCTGTTTTCCTTCACCAATTTGGCTGTGTCCACGTTGCGCTTTGGGGCGTTTCCTGTCGCGGGCGCTAGGCCTACCCACACAAGTGAGGTATCATTTTTATCGGGAGACGTGGGGGAACGCTGGGTGGAAGGAAATTCGTGGCTCCTCTCAGATTCCAGAACTTTCTGCCACAGAAATGTGAGGAACATGTGTTTTTTTAGCCAAATTTTGAGGTTTGCAAAGGATTCTGGGTAACAGAACCTGGTCCGAGCCACACAAGTCACCCCATCTTGGATTCCCCTAGGTCTCTAGTTTTCAGAAATGCACAGGTTTGGTAGGTTTCCCTAGGTGGCGGCTGAGCTACAGGCCAAAATCTACAGGTAGGCACTTTGCAAAAAACACCTCTGTTTTCCTTCACCAAGTTGGCTGTGTCCACGTTGCGCTTTGGGGCGTTTCCTGTCGCGGGCGCTAGGCCTACCCACACAAGTGAGGTATCATTTTTATCGGGAGACGTGGGGGAACGCTGGGTGGAAGGAAATTCGTGGCTCCTCTCAGATTCCAGAACTTTCTGCCACAGAAATGTGAGGAACATGTGTTTTTTTAGCCAAATTTTGAGGTTTGCAAAGGATTCTGGGTAACAGAACCTGGTCCGAGCCACACAAGTCACCCCATCTTGGATTCCCCTAGGTCTCTAGTTTTCAGAAATGCACAGGTTTGGTAGGTTTCCCTAGGTGGCCGCTGAGCTACAGGCCAAAATCTACAGGTAGGCACTTTGCAAAAAACACCTCTGTTTTCCTTCACCAATTTGGCTGTGTCCACGTTGCGCTATGGGGCGTTTCCTGTCGCGGGCGCTAGGCCTACCCACACAAGTGAGGTATCATTTTTATCGGGAGACGTGGGGGAACGCTTGGTGGAAGGAAATTCGTGGCTCCTCTCAGATTCCAGAACTTTCTGCCACAGAAATGTGAGGAACATGTGTTTTTTTAGCCACATTTTGAGGTTTGCAAAGTATTCTGGGTAACAGAACCTGGTCCGAGCCACACAAGTCACCACATCTTGGATTCCCCTAGGTCTCTAGTTTTCAGAAATGCACAGGTTTGGTAGGTTTCCCTAGGTGGCGGCTGAGCTACAGGCCAAAATCTACAGGTAGGCACTTTGCAAAAAACACCTCTGTTTTCCTTCACCAATTTGGCTGTGTCCACGTTGCGCTTTGGGGCGTTTCCTGTCGCGGGCGCTAGGCCTACCCACACAAGTGTGGAATAATTTTTATCGGGAGACGTGGGGGAACGCTGGGTGGAAGGAAATTCGTGGCTCCTCTCAGATTCCAGAACTTTCTGCCACAGAAATGTGAGGAACATGTGTTTTTTTAGCCACATTTTGAGGTTTGCAAAGGATTCTGGGTAACAGAACCTGGTCCGAGCCACACAAGTCACCCCATCTTGGATTCCCCTAGGTCTCTAGTTTTCAGAAATGCACAGGTTTGGTAGGTTTCCCTAGGTGGCGGCTGAGCTACAGGCCAAAATCTACAGGTAGGCACTTTGCAAAAAACACCTCTGTTTTCCTTCACCAATTTGGCTGTGTCCACGTTGCGCTTTGGGGCGTTTCCTGTCGCGGGCGCTAGGCCTACCCACACAAGTGAGGTATCATTTTTATCGGGAGACGTGGGGGAACGCTCGGTGGAAGGAAATTCGTGGCTCCTCTCAGATTCCAGAACTTTCTGCCACAGAAATGTGAGGAACATGTGTATTTTTAGCCAAATTTTGAGGTTTGCAAAGGATTCTGGGTAACAGAACCTGGTCCGAGCCACACAATTCACCCCATCTTGGATTCCCCTAGGTCTCTAGTTTTCAGAAATGCACAGGTTTGGTAGGTTTCCCTAGGTGGCGGCTGAGCTACAGGCCAAAACCTACAGGTAGGCACTTTGCAAAAAACACCTCTGTTTTCCTTCACCAAGTTGGCTGTGTCCACGTTGCGCTTTGGGGCGTTTCATGTCGCGGGCGCTAGGCCTACCCACACAAGTGAGGTATCATTTTTATCGGGAGACGTGGGGGAACGCTGGGTGGAAGGAAATTCGTGGCTCCTCTCAGATTCCAGAACTTTCTGCCACAGAAATGTGAGGAACATGTGTTTTTTTAGCCAAATTTTGAGGTTTGCAAAGGATTGTGGGTAACAGAACCTGGTCCGAGCCACACAAGTCACCCCATCTTGGATTCCCCTAGGTCTCTAGTTTTCAGAAATGCACAGGTTTGGTAGGTTTCCCTAGGTGGCGGCTGAGCTACAGGCCAAAATCTACAGGTAGGCACTTTGCAAAAAACACCTCTGTTTTCCTTCACCAATTTGGCTGTGTCCACGTTGCGCTTTGGGGCGTTTCCTGTCGCGGGCGCTAGGCCTACCCACACAAGTGAGGTATCAATTTTATCGGGAGACGTGGGGGAAAGCTGGGTGGAAGGAAATTCGTGGCTCCTCTCAGATTCCAGAACTTTCTGCCACAGAAATGTGAGGAACATGTGTTTTTTTAGCCACATTTTGAGGTTTGCAAAGGATTCTGGGAAACAGAACCTGGTCCGAGCCACACAAGTCACCCCATCTTGGATTCCCCTAGGTCTCTAGTTTTCAGAAATGCACAGGTTTGGTAGGTTTCCCTAGGTGGCCGCTGAGCTACAGGCCAAAATCTACAGGTAGGCACTTTGCAAAAAACACCTCTGTTTTCCTTCACCAATTTGGCTGTGTCCACGTTGCGCTATGGGGCGTTTCCTGTCGCGGGCGCTAGGCCTACCCACACAAGTGAGGTATCATTTTTATCGGGAGACGTGGGGGAACGCTGGGTGGAAGTAAATTCGTGGCTCCTCTCAGATTCCAGAACTTTCTGCCACAGAAATGTGAGGAACATGTGTTTTTTTAGCCACATTTTGAAGTTTGCAAAGTATTCTGGGTAACAGAACCTGGTCCGAGCCACACAAGTCACCACATCTTGGATTCCCCTAGGTCTCTAGTTTTCAGAAATGCACAGGTTTGGTAGGTTTCCCTAGGTGGCGACTGAGCTACAGGCCAAAATCTACAGGTAGGCACTTTGCAAAAAACACCTCTGTTTTCCTTCACCAATTTGGCTGTGTCCACGTTGCTCTTTGGGGCGTTTCCTGTCGCGGGCGCTAGGCCTACCCACACAAGTGTGGAATAATTTTTATCGGGAGACGTGGGGGAACGCTGGGTGGAAGGAAATTCGTGGCTCCTCTCAGATTCCAGAACTTTCTGCCACAGAAATGTGAGGAACATGTGTTTTTTTAGCCACATTTTGAGGTTTGCAAAGGATTCTGGGTAACAGAACCTGGTCCGAGCCACACAAGTCACCCCATCTTGGATTCCCCTAGGTCTCTAGTTTTCAGAAATGCACAGGTTTGGTAGGTTTCCCTAGGTGGCGGCTGAGCTACAGGCCAAAATCTACAGGTAGGCACTTTGCAAAAAACACCTCTGTTTTCCTTCACCAATTTGGCTGTGTCCACGTTGCGCTTTGGGGCGTTTCCTGTCGCGGGCGCTAGGCCTACCCACACAAGTGAGGTATCATTTTTATCGGGAGACGTGGGGGAACGCTGGGTGGAAGGAAATTCGTGGCTCCTCTCAGATTCCAGAACTTTCTGCCACAGAAATGTGAGGAACATGTGTATTTTTAGCCAAATTTTGAGGTTTGCAAAGGATTCTGGGTAACAGAACCTGGTCCGAGCCACACAATTCACCTCATCTTGGATTCCCCTAGGTCTCTAGTTTTCAGAAATGCACAGGTTTGGTAGGTTTCCCTAGGTGGCGGCTGAGCTACAGGCCAAAACCTACAGGTAGGCACTTTGCAAAAAACACCTCTGTTTTCCTTCACCAAGTTGGCTGTGTCCACGTTGCGCTTTGGGGCGTTTCATGTCGCGGGCGCTAGGCCTACCCACACAAGTGAGGTATCATTTTTATCGGGAGACGTGGGGGAACGCTGGGTGGAAGGAAATTCGTGGCTCCTCTCAGATTCCAGAACTTTCTGCCACAGAAATGTGAGGAACATGTGTTTTTTTAGCCAAATTTTGAGGTTTGCAAAGGATTCTGGGTAACAGAACCTGGTCCGAGCCACACAAGTCACCCCATCTTGGATTCCCCTAGGTCTCTAGTTTTCAGAAATGCACAGGTTTGGTAGGTTTCCCTAGGTGGCGGCTGAGCTACAGGCCAAAATCTACAGGTAGGCACTTTGCAAAAAACACCTCTGTTTTCCTTCACCAATTTGGCTGTGTCCACGTTGCGCTTTGGGGCGTTTCCTGTCGCGGGCGCTAGGCCTACCCACACAAGTGAGGTATCAATTTTATCGGGAGACGTGGGGGAAAGCTGGGTGGAAGGAAATTCGTGGCTCCTCTCAGATTCCAGAACTTTCTGCCACAGAAATGTGAGGAACATGTGTTTTTTTAGCCACATTTTGAGGTTTGCAAAGGATTCTGGGAAACAGAACCTGGTCCGAGCCACACAAGTCACCCCATCTTGGATTCCCCTAGGTCTCTAGTTTTCAGAAATGCACAGGTTTGGTAGGTTTCCCTAGGTGGCGGCTGAGCTACAGGCCAAAATCTACAGGTAGGCACTTTGCAAAAAACACCTCTGTTTTCCTTCACCAATTTGGCTGTGTCCACGTTGCGCTTTGGGGCGTTTCCTGTCGCGGGCGCTAGGCCTACCCACACAAGTGAGGTATCATTTTTATCGGGAGACGTGGGGGAACGCTGGGTGGAAGGAAATTCGTGGCTCCTCTCAGATTCCAGAACTTTCTGCCACAGAAATGTGAGGAACATGTGTTTTTTTAGCCAAATTTTGAGGTTTGCAAAGGATTCTGGGTAACAGAACCTGGTCCGAGCCACACAAGTCACCCCATCTTGGATTCCCCTAGGTCTCTAGTTTTCAGAAATTCACAGGTTTGGTAGGTTTCCCTAGGTGGCGGCTGAGCTACAGGCCAAAATCTACAGGTAGGCACTTTGCAAAAAACACCTCTGTTTTCCTTCACCAATTTGGCTGTGTCCACGTTGCGCTTTGGGGCGTTTCCTGTCGCGGGCGCTAGGCCTACCCACACAAGTGTGGAATAATTTTTATCGGGAGACGTGGGGGAACGCTGGGTGGAAGGAAATTCGTGGCTCCTCTCAGATTCCAGAACTTTCTGCCACAGAAATGTGAGGAACATGTGTTTTTTTAGCCACATTTTGAGGTTTGCAAAGGATTCTGGGTAACAGAACCTGGTCCGAGCCACACAAGTCACCCCATCTTGGATTCCCCTAGGTCTCTAGTTTTCAGAAATGCACAGGTTTGGTAGGTTTCCCTAGGTGGCGGCTGAGCTACAGGCCAAAATCTACAGGTAGGCACTTTGCAAAAAACACCTCTGTTTTCCTTCACCAATTTGGCTGTGTCCACGTTGCGCTTTGGGGCGTTTCCTGTCGCGGGCGCTAGGCCTACCCACACAAGTGAGGTATCATTTTTATCGGGAGACGTGGGGGAACGCTCGGTGGAAGGAAATTCGTGGCTCCTCTCAGATTCCAGAACTTTCTGCCACAGAAATGTGAGGAACATGTGTATTTTTAGCCAAATTTTGAGGTTTGCAAAGGATTCTGGGTAACAGAACCTGGTCCGAGCCACACAATTCACCCCATCTTGGATTCCCCTAGGTCTCTAGTTTTCAGAAATGCACAGGTTTGGTAGGTTTCCCTAGGTGGCGGCTGAGCTACAGGCCAAAACCTACAGGTAGGCACTTTGCAAAAAACACCTCTGTTTTCCTTCACCAAGTTGGCTGTGTCCACGTTGCGCTTTGGGGCGTTTCATGTCGCGGGCGCTAGGCCTACCCACACAAGTGAGGTATCATTTTTATCGGGAGACGTGGGGGAACGCTGGGTGGAAGGAAATTCGTGGCTCCTCTCAGATTCCAGAACTTTCTGCCACAGAAATGTGAGGAACATGTGTTTTTTTAGCCAAATTTTGAGGTTTGCAAAGGATTGTGGGTAACAGAACCTGGTCCGAGCCACACAAGTCACCCCATCTTGGATTCCCCTAGGTCTCTAGTTTTCAGAAATGCACAGGTTTGGTAGGTTTCCCTAGGTGGCGGCTGAGCTACAGGCCAAAATCTACAGGTAGGCACTTTGCAAAAAACACCTCTGTTTTCCTTCACCAATTTGGCTGTGTCCACGTTGCGCTTTGGGGCGTTTCCTGTCGCGGGCGCTAGGCCTACCCACACAAGTGAGGTATCAATTTTATCGGGAGACGTGGGGGAAAGCTGGGTGGAAGGAAATTCGTGGCTCCTCTCAGATTCCAGAACTTTCTGCCACAGAAATGTGAGGAACATGTGTTTTTTTAGCCACATTTTGAGGTTTGCAAAGGATTCTGGGAAACAGAACCTGGTCCGAGCCACACAAGTCACCCCATCTTGGATTCCCCTAGGTCTCTAGTTTTCAGAAATGCACAGGTTTGGTAGGTTTCCCTAGGTGGCCGCTGAGCTACAGGCCAAAATCTACAGGTAGGCACTTTGCAAAAAACACCTCTGTTTTCCTTCACCAATTTGGCTGTGTCCACGTTGCGCTATGGGGCGTTTCCTGTCGCGGGCGCTAGGCCTACCCACACAAGTGAGGTATCATTTTTATCGGGAGACGTGGGGGAACGCTGGGTGGAAGTAAATTCGTGGCTCCTCTCAGATTCCAGAACTTTCTGCCACAGAAATGTGAGGAACATGTGTTTTTTTAGCCACATTTTGAAGTTTGCAAAGTATTCTGGGTAACAGAACCTGGTCCGAGCCACACAAGTCACCACATCTTGGATTCCCATTGGTCTCTAGTTTTCAGAAATGCACAGGTTTGGTAGGTTTCCCTAGGTGGCGACTGAGCTACAGGCCAAAATCTACAGGTAGGCACTTTGCAAAAAACACCTCTGTTTTCCTTCACCAATTTGGCTGTGTCCACGTTGCTCTTTGGGGCGTTTCCTGTCGCGGGCGCTAGGCCTACCCACACAAGTGTGGAATAATTTTTATCGGGAGACGTGGGGGAACGCTGGGTGGAAGGAAATTCGTGGCTCCTCTCAGATTCCAGAACTTTCTGCCACAGAAATGTGAGGAACATGTGTTTTTTTAGACACATTTTGAGGTTTGCAAAGGATTCTGGGTAACAGAACCTGGTCCGAGCCACACAAGTCACCCCATCTTGGATTCCCCTAGGTCTCTAGTTTTCAGAAATGCACAGGTTTGGTAGGTTTCCCTAGGTGGCGGCTGAGCTACAGGCCAAAATCTACAGGTAGGCACTTTGCAAAAAACACCTCTGTTTTCCTTCACCAATTTGGCTGTGTCCACGTTGCGCTTTGGGGCGTTTCCTGTCGCGGGCGCTAGGCCTACCCACACAAGTGAGGTATCATTTTTATCGGGAGACGTGGGGGAACGCTGGGTGGAAGGAAATTCGTGGCTCCTCTCAGATTCCAGAACTTTCTGCCACAGAAATGTGAGGAACATGTGTATTTTTAGCCAAATTTTGAGGTTTGCAAAGGATTCTGGGTAACAGAACCTGGTCCGAGCCACACAATTCACCTCATCTTGGATTCCCCTAGGTCTCTAGTTTTCAGAAATGCACAGGTTTGGTAGGTTTCCCTAGGTGGCGGCTGAGCTACAGGCCAAAACCTACAGGTAGGCACTTTGCAAAAAACACCTCTGTTTTCCTTCACCAAGTTGGCTGTGTCCACGTTGCGCTTTGGGGCGTTTCATGTCGCGGGCGCTAGGCCTACCCACACAAGTGAGGTATCATTTTTATCGGGAGACGTGGGGGAACGCTGGGTGGAAGGAAATTCGTGGCTCCTCTCAGATTCCAGAACTTTCTGCCACAGAAATGTGAGGAACATGTGTTTTTTTAGCCAAATTTTGAGGTTTGCAAAGGATTCTGGGTAACAGAACCTGGTCCGAGCCACACAAGTCACCCCATCTTGGATTCCCCGAGGTCTCTAGTTTTCAGAAATGCACAGGTTTGGTAGGTTTCCCTAGGTGGCGGCTGAGCTACAGGCCAAAATCTACAGGTAGGCACTTTGCAAAAAACACCTCTGTTTTCCTTCACCAATTTGGCTGTGTCCACGTTGCGCTTTGGGGCGTTTCCTGTCGCGGGCGCTAGGCCTACCCACACAAGTGAGGTATCAATTTTATCGGGAGACGTGGGGGAAAGCTGGGTGGAAGGAAATTCGTGGCTCCTCTCAGATTCCAGAACTTTCTGCCACAGAAATGTGAGGAACATGTGTTTTTTTAGCCACATTTTGAGGTTTGCAAAGGATTCTGGGAAACAGAACCTGGTCCGAGCCACACAAGTCACCCCATCTTGGATTCCCCTAGGTCTCTAGTTTTCAGAAATGCACAGGTTTGGTAGGTTTCCCTAGGTGGCGGCTGAGCTACAGGCCAAAATCTACAGGTAGGCACTTTGCAAAAAACACCTCTGTTTTCCTTCACCAATTTGGCTGTGTCCACGTTGCGCTTTGGGGCGTTTCCTGTCGCGGGCGCTAGGCCTACCCACACAAGTGAGGTATCATTTTTATCGGGAGACGTGGGGGAACGCTGGGTGGAAGGAAATTCGTGGCTCCTCTCAGATTCCAGAACTTTCTGCCACAGAAATGTGAGGAACATGTGTTTTTTTAGCCAAATTTTGAGGTTTGCAAAGGATTCTGGGTAACAGAACCTGGTCCGAGCCACACAAGTCACCCCATCTTGGATTCCCCTAGGTCTCTAGTTTTCAGAAATTCACAGGTTTGGTAGGTTTCCCTAGGTGGCGGCTGAGCTACAGGCCAAAATCTACAGGTAGGCACTTTGCAAAAAACACCTCTGTTTTCCTTCACCAATTTGGCTGTGTCCACGTTGCGCTTTGGGGCGTTTCCTGTCGCGGGCGCTAGGCCTACCCACACAAGTGAGGTATCATTTTTATCGGGAGACGTGGGGGAACGCTGGGTGGAAGGAAATTCGTGGCTCCTCTCAGATTCCAGAACTTTCTGCCACAGAAATGTGAGGAACATGTGTTTTTTTAGCCAAATTTTGAGGTTTGCAAAGGATTCTGGGTAACATAACCTGGTCCGAGCCACACAATTCACCCCATCTTGGATTCCCCTCGGTCTCTAGTTTTCAGAAATGCACAGGTTTGGTAGGTTTCCCTAGGTGGCGGCTGAGCTACAGGCCAAAACCTACAGGTAGGCACTTTGCAAAAAACACCTCTGTTTTCCTTCACCAATTTGGCTGTGTCCACGTTGCGCTTTGGGGCGTTTCCTGTCGCGGGCGCTAGGCCTACCCACACAAGTGAGGTATCATTTTTATCGGGAGACGTGGGGGAACGCTGGGTAGAAGGAAATTCGTGGCTCCTCTCAGATTCCAGAACTTTCTGCCACAGAAATGTGAGGAACATGTGTTTTTTTAGCCAAATTTTGAGGTTTGCAAAGGATTCTGGGTAACAGAACCTGGTCCGAGCCACACAAGTCACCCCATCTTGGATTCCCCTAGGTCTCTAGTTTTCAGAAATGCACAGGTTTGGTAGGTTTCACTAGGTGGCTGCTGAGCTACAGGCCAAAATCTACAGGTAGGCACTTTGCAAAAAAAACCTCTGTTTTCCTTCACCAACTTGGCTGTGTCCACGTTGCGCTTTGGGGCGTTTCCTGTCGCGGGCGCTAGGCCTACCCACACAAGTGAGGTATCATTTTTATCGGGAGACGTGGGGGAACGCTGGGTGGAAGGAAATTCGTGGCTCCTCTCAGATTCCAGAACTTTCTGCCACAGAAATGTGAGGAACATGTGGTTTTTTAGCCACATTTTGAGGTTTGCAAATGTTCTGGGTAACAGAACCTGGTCCGAGCCACACAAGTCACCCCATCTTGGATTCCCCTTGGTCTCTAGTTTTCAGAAATGCACAGTTTTGATAGGTTTCCCTAGGTGGCGGCTGAGCTACAGGCCAAAATCTACAGGTAGGCACTTTGCAAAAAACACCTCTGTTTTCCTTCACCAATTTGGCTGTGTCCACGTTGCGCTTTGGGGCGTTTCCTGTCGCGGGCGCTAGGCCTACCCACACAAGTGAGGTATCATTTTTATCGGGAGACGTGGGGGAACGCTGGGTGGAAGGAAATTCGTGGCTCCTCTCAGATTCCAGAACTTTCTGCCACAGAAATGTGAGGAACATGTGTTTTTTTAGCCACATTTTGAGGTTTGCAAAGGATTCTGGGTAACAGAACCTGGTCCGAGCCACACAAGTCACCCCATCTTGGATTCCCCTAGGTCTCTAGTTTTCAGAAATGCACAGGTTTGGTAGGTTTCCCTAGGTGGCGGCTGAGCTACAGGCCAAAATCTACAGGTAGGCACTTTGCAAAAAACACCTCTGTTTTCCTTCACCAATTTGGCTGTGTCCACGTTGCGCTTTGGGGCGTTTCCTGTCGCGGGCGCTAGGCCTACCCACACAAGTGAGGTATCATTTTTATCGGGAGACGTGGGGGAACGCTGGGTGGAAGGAAATTCGTGGCTCCTCTCAGATTCCAGAACTTTCTGCCACAGAAATGTGAGGAACATGTGTTTTTTTAGCCAAATTTTTAGGTTTGCAAAGGATTCTGGGTAACAGAACCTGGTCCGAGCCACACAAGTCACCCCATCTTGGATTCCCCTAGGTCTCTAGTTTTCAGAAATGCACAGGTTTGGTAGGTTTCCCTAGGTGGCGGCTGAGCTACAGGCCAAAATCTACAGGTAGGCACTTTGCAAAAAACACCTCTGTTTTCCTTCACCAAGTTGGCTGTGTCCACGTTGCGCTTTGGGGCGTTTCCTGTCGCGGGCGCTAGGCCTACCCACACAAGTGAGGTATCATTTTTATCAGGAGACGTGGGGGAACGCTGGGTGGAAGGAAATTCGTGGCTCCTCTCAGATTCCACAACTTTCTGCCACAGAAATGTGAGGAACATGTGTTTTTTTAGCCAAATTTTGAGGTTTGCAAAGGATTCTGGGTAACAGAACCTGGTCCGAGCCACACAAGTCACCCCATCTTGGATTCCCCTAGGTCTCTAGTTTTCAGAAATGCACAGGTTTGGTAGGTTTCCCTAGGTGGCGGCTGAGCTACAGGCCAAAATCTACAGGTAGGCACTTTGCAAAAAACACCTCTGTTTTCCTTCACCAAGTTGGCTGTGTCCACGTTGCGCTTTGGGGCATTTCCTGTCGCGGGCGCTAGGCCTACCCACACAAGTGAGGTATCATTTTTATCAGGAGACGTGGGGGAACGCTGGGTGGAAGGAAATTCGTGGCTCCTCTCAGATTCCAGAACTTTCTGCCACAGAAATGTGAGGAACATGTGTTTTTTTAGCCAAATTTTGAGGTTTGCAAAGGATTCTGGGTAACAGAACCTGGTCCGAGCCACACAAGTCACCCCATCTTGGATTCCCCTAGGTCTCTAGTTTTAAGAAATGCACAGGTTTGGTAGGTTTCCCTAGGTGGCCGCTGAGCTACAGGCCAAAATCTACAGGTAGGCACTTTGCAAAAAACACCTCTGTTTTCCTTCACCAATTTGGCTGTGTCCACGTTGCGCTATGGGGCGTTTCCTGTCACGGGCGCTAGGCCTACCCACACAAGTGAGGTATCATTTTTATCGGGAGACGTGGGGGAACGCTGGGTGGAAGGAAATTCGTGGCTCCTCTCAGATTCCAGAACTTTGTGCCACAGAAATGTGAGGAACATGTGTTTTTTTAGCCACATTTTGAGGTTTGCAAAGTATTCTGGGTAACAGAACCTGGTCCGAGCCACACAAGTCACCACATCTTGGATTCCCCTAGGTCTCTAGTTTTCAGAAATGCACAGGTTTGGTAGGTTTCCCTAGGTGGCGGCTGAGCTACAGGCCAAAATCTACAGGTAGGCACTTTGCAAAAAACACCTCTGTTTTCCTTCACCAATTTGGCTGTGTCCACGTTGCGCTTTGGGGCGTTTCCTGTCGCGGGCGCTAGGCCTACCCACACAAGTGTGGTATAATTTTTATCGGGAGACGTGGGGGAACGCTGGGTGGAAGGAAATTCGTGGCTCCTCTCAGATTCCAGAACTTTCTGCCACAGAAATGTGAGGAACATGTGTTTTTTTAGCCACATTTTGAGGTTTGCAAAGGATTCTGGGTAACAGAACCTGGTCCGAGCCACACAAGTCACCCCATCTTGGATTCCCCTAGGTCTCTAGTTTTCAGAAATGCACAGGTTTGGTAGGTTTCCCTAGGTGGCGGCTGAGCTACAGGCCAAAATCTACAGGTAGGCACTTTGCAAAAAACACCTCTGTTTTCCTTCACCAATTTGGCTGTGTCCACGTTGCGCTTTGGGGCGTTTCCTGTCGCGGGCGCTAGGCCTACCCACACAAGTGTGGTATAATTTTTATCGGGAGACGTGGGGGAACGCTGGGTGGAAGGAAATTCGTGGCTCCTCTCAGATTCCAGAACTTTCTGCCACAGAAATGTGAGGAACATGTGTTTTTTTAGCCAAATTTTGAGGTTTGCAAAGGATTCTGGGTAACAGAACCTGGTCCGAGCCACACAAGTCACCCCATCTTGGATTCCCCTAGGTCTCTAGTTTTCAGAAATGCACAGGTTTGGTAGGTTTCCCTAGGTGGCGGCTGAGCTACAGGCCAAAATCTACAGGTAGGCACTTTGCAAAAAACACCTCTGTTTTCCTTCACCAAGTTGGCTGTGTCCACGTTGCGCTTTGGGGCGTTTCCTGTCGCGGGCGCTAGGCCTACCCACACAAGTGAGGTATCATTTTTATCAGGAGACGTGGGGGAACGCTGGGTGGAAGGAAATTCGTGGCTCCTCTCAGATTCCAGAACTTTCTGCCACAGAAATGTGAGGAACATGTGTTTTTTTAGCCAAATTTTGAGGTTTGCAAAGGATTCTGGGTAACAGAACCTGGTCCGAGCCACACAAGTCACCCCATCTTGGATTCCCCTAGGTCTCTAGTTTTCAGAAATGCACAGGTTTGGTAGGTTTCACTAGGTGGCTGCTGAGCTACAGGCCAAAATCTACAGGTAGGCACTTTGCAAAAAAAACCTCTGTTTTCCTTCACCAACTTGGCTGTGTCCACGTTGCGCTTTGGGGCGTTTCCTGTCGCGGGCGCTAGGCCTACCCACACAAGTGAGGTATCATTTTTATCGGGAGACGTGGGGGAACGCTGGGTGGAAGGAAATTCGTGGCTCCTCTCAGATTCCAGAACTTTCTGCCACAGAAATGTGAGGAACATGTAGTTTTTTAGCCACATTTTGAGGTTTGCAAATGTTCTGGGTAACAGAACCTGGTCCGAGCCACACAAGTCACCCCATCTTGGATTCCCCTAGGTCTCTAGTTTTCAGAAATGCACAGTTTTGATAGGTTTCCCTAGGTGGCGGCTGAGCTACAGGCCAAAATCTACAGGTAGGCACTTTGCAAAAAACACCTCTGTTTTCCTTCACCAATTTGGCTGTGTCCACGTTGCGCTTTGGGGCGTTTCCTGTCGCGGGCGCTAGGCCTACCCACACAAGTGAGGTATCATTTTTATCGGGAGACGTGGGGGAACGCTGGGTGGAAGGAAATTCGTGGCTCCTCTCAGATTCCAGAACTTTCTGCCACAGAAATGTGAGGAACATGTGTTTTTTTAGCCACATTTTGAGGTTTGCAAAGGATTCTGGGTAACAGAACCTGGTCCGAGCCACACAAGTCACCCCATCTTGGATTCCCCTAGGTCTCTAGTTTTCAGAAATGCACAGGTTTGGTAGGTTTCCCTAGGTGGCGGCTGAGCTACAGGCCAAAATCTACAGGTAGGCACTTTGCAAAAAACACCTCTGTTTTCCTTCACCAATTTGGCTGTGTCCACGTTGCGCTTTGGGGCGTTTCCTGTCGCGGGCGCTAGGCCTACCCACACAAGTGAGGTATCATTTTTATCGGGAGACGTGGGGGAACGCTGGGTGGAAGGAAATTCGTGGCTCCTCTCAGATTCCAGAACTTTCTGCCACAGAAATGTGAGGAACATGTGTTTTTTTAGCCAAATTTTGAGGTTTGCAAAGGATTCTGGGTAACAGAACCTGGTCCGAGCCACACAAGTCACTCCATCTTGGATTCCCCTAGGTCTCTAGTTTTCAGAAATGCACAGGTTTGGTAGGTTTCCCTAGGTGGCGGCTGAGCTACAGGCCAAAATCTACAGGTAGGCACTTTGCAAAAAACACCTCTGTTTTCCTTCACCAAGTTGGCTGTGTCCACGTTGCGCTTTGGGGCGTTTCCTGTCGCGGGCGCTAGGCCTACCCACACAAGTGAGGTATCATTTTTATCAGGAGACGTGGGGGAACGCTGGGTGGAAGGAAATTCGTGGCTCCTCTCAGATTCCAGAACTTTCTGCCACAGAAATGTGAGGAACATGTGTTTTTTTAGCCAAATTTTGAGGTTTGCAAAGGATTCTGGGTAACAGAACCTGGTCCGAGCCACACAAGTCACCCCATCTTGGATTCCCCTAGGTCTCTAGTTTTCAGAAATGCACAGGTTTGGTAGGTTTCCCTAGGTGGCGGCTGAGCTACAGGCCAAAATCTACAGGTAGGCACTTTGCAAAAAACACCTCTGTTTTCCTTCACCAAGTTGGCTGTGTCCACGTTGCGCTTTGGGGCGTTTCCTGTCGCGGGCGCTAGGCCTACCCACACAAGTGAGGTATCATTTTTATCAGGAGACGTGGGGGAACGCTGGGTGGAAGGAAATTCGTGGCTCCTCTCAGATTCCAGAACTTTCTGCCACAGAAATGTGAGGAACATGTGTTTTTTTAGCCAAATTTTGAGGTTTGCAAAGGATTCTGGGTAACAGAACCTGGTCCGAGCCACACAAGTCACCCCATCTTGGATTCCCCTAGGTCTCTAGTTTTAAGAAATGCACAGGTTTGGTAGGTTTCCCTAGGTGGCCGCTGAGCTACAGGCCAAAATCTACAGGTAGGCACTTTGCAAAAAACACCTCTGTTTTCCTTCACCAATTTGGCTGTGTCCACGTTGCGCTATGGGGCGTTTCCTGTCACGGGCGCTAGGCCTACCCACACAAGTGAGGTATCATTTTTATCGGGAGACGTGGGGGAACGCTGGGTGGAAGGAAATTCGTGGCTCCTCTCAGATTCCAGAACTTTCTGCCACAGAAATGTGAGGAACATGTGTTTTTTTAGCCACATTTTGAGGTTTGCAAAGTATTCTGGGTAACAGAACCTGGTCCGAGCCACACAAGTCACCACATCTTGGATTCCCCTAGGTCTCTAGTTTTCAGAAATGCACAGGTTTGGTAGGTTTCCCTAGGTGGCGGCTGAGCTACAGGCCAAAATCTACAGGTAGGCACTTTGCAAAAAACACCTCTGTTTTCCTTCACCAATTTGGCTGTGTCCACGTTGCGCTTTGGGGCGTTTCCTTTCGCGGGCGCTAGGCCTACCCACACAAGTGTGGTATAATTTTTATCGGGAGACGTGGGGGAACGCTGGGTGGAAGGAAATTCGTGGCTCCTCTCAGATTCCAGAACTTTCTGCCACAGAAATGTGAGGAACATGTGTTTTTTTAGCCAAATTTTGAGGTTTGCAAAGGATTCTGGGTAACAGAACCTGGTCCGAGCCACACAAGTCACCCCATCTTGGATTCCCCTAGGTCTCTAGTTTTCAGAAATGCACAGGTTTGGTAGGTTTCCCTAGGTGGCGGCTGAGCTACAGGCCAAAATCTACAGGTAGGCACTTTGCAAAAAACACCTCTGTTTTCCTTCACCAAGTTGGCTGTGTCCACGTTGCGCTTTGGGGCGTTTCCTGTCGCGGGCGCTAGGCCTACCCACACAAGTGAGGTATCATTTTTATCAGGAGACGTGGGGGAACGCTGGGTGGAAGGAAATTCGTGGCTCCTCTCAGATTCCAGAACTTTCTGCCACAGAAATATGAGGAACATGTGTTTTTTTAGCCAAATTTTGAGGTTTGCAAAGGATTCTTTGTAACAGAACCTGGTCCGAGCCACACAAGTCACCCCATCTTGGATTCCCCTAGGTCTCTAGTTTTCAGAAATGCACAGGTTTGGTAGGTTTCCCTAGGTGGCGGCTGAGCTACAGGCCAAAATCTACAGGTAGGCACTTTGCAAAAAACACCTCTGTTTTCCTTCACCAAGTTGGCTGTGTCCACGTTGCGCTTTGGGGCGTTTCCTGTCGCGGGCGCTAGGCCTACCCACACAAGTGAGGTATCATTTTTATCAGGAGACGTGGGGGAACGCTGGGTGGAAGGAAATTCGTGGCTCCTCTCAGATTCCAGAACTTTCTGCCACAGAAATGTGAGGAACATGTGTTTTTTTAGCCAAATTTTGAGGTTTGCAAAGGATTCTGGGTAACAGAACCTGGTCCGAGCCACACAAGTCACCCCATCTTGGATTCCCCTAGGTCTCTAGTTTTAAGAAATGCACAGGTTTGGTAGGTTTCCCTAGGTGGCCGCTGAGCTACAGGCCAAAATCTACAGGTAGGCACTTTGCAAAAAACACCTCTGTTTTCCTTCACCAATTTGGCTGTGTCCACGTTGCGCTATGGGGCGTTTCCTGTCACGGGCGCTAGGCCTACCCACACAAGTGAGGTATCATTTTTATCGGGAGACGTGGGGGAACGCTGGGTGGAAGGAAATTCGTGGCTCCTCTCAGATTCCAGAACTTTCTGCCACAGAAATGTGAGGAACATGTGTTTTTTTAGCCACATTTTGAGGTTTGCAAAGTATTCTGGGTAACAGAACCTGGTCCGAGCCACACAAGTCACCACATCTTGGACTCCCCTAGGTCTCTAGTTTTCAGAAATGCACAGGTTTGGTAGGTTTCCCTAGGTGGCGGCTGAGCTACAGGCCAAAATCTACAGGTAGGCACTTTGCAAAAAACACCTCTGTTTTCCTTCACCAATTTGGCTGTGTCCACGTTGCGCTTTGGGGCGTTTCCTGTCGCGGGCGCTAGGCCTACCCACACAAGTGTGGTATCATTTTTATCGGGAGACGTGGGGGAACGCTGGGTGGAAGGAAATTCGTGGCTCCTCTCTGATTCCAGAACTTTCTGCCACAGAAATGTGAGGAACATGTGTTTTTTTAGCCACATTTTGAGGTTTGCAAAGGATTCTGGGTAACAGAACCTGGTCCGAGCCACACAAGTCACCCCATCTTGGATTCCCCTAGGTCTCTAGTTTTCAGAAATGCACAGGTTTGGTAGGTTTCCCTAGGTGGCGGCTGAGCTACAGGCCAAAATCTACAGGTAGGCACTTTGCAAAAAACACCTCTGTTTTCCTTCACCAATTTGGCTGTGTCCACGTTGCGCTTTGGGGCGTTTCCTGTCGCGGGCGCTAGGCCTACCCACACAAGTGAGGTATCATTTTTATCGGGAGACGTGGGGGAACGCTGGGTGGAAGGAAATTCGTGGCTCCTCTCAGATTCCAGAACTTTCTGCCACAGAAATGTGAGGAACATGTGTTTTTTTAGCCAAATTTTGAGGTTTGCAAAGGATTCTGGGTAACATAACCTGGTCCGAGCCACACAATTCACCCCATCTTGGATTCCCCTCGGTCTCTAGTTTTCAGAAATGCACAGGTTTGGTAGGTTTCCCTAGGTGGCGGCTGAGCTACAGGCCAAAACCTACAGGTAGGCACTTTGCAAAAAACACCTCTGTTTTCCTTCACCAATTTGGCTGTGTCCACGTTGCGCTTTGGGGCGTTTCCTGTCGCGGGCGCTAGGCCTACCCACACAAGTGAGGTATCATTTTTATCGGGAGACGTGGGGGAACGCTGGGTAGAAGGAAATTCGTGGCTCCTCTCAGATTCCAGAACTTTCTGCCACAGAAATGTGAGGAACATGTGTTTTTTTAGCCAAATTTTGAGGTTTGCAAAGGATTCTGGGTAACAGAACCTGGTCCGAGCCACACAAGTCACCCCATCTTGGATTCCCCTAGGTCTCTAGTTTTCAGAAATGCACAGGTTTGGTAGGTTTCACTAGGTGGCTGCTGAGCTACAGGCCAAAATCTACAGGTAGGCACTTTGCAAAAAAAACCTCTGTTTTCCTTCACCAACTTGGCTGTGTCCACGTTGCGCTTTGGGGCGTTTCCTGTCGCGGGCGCTAGGCCTACCCACACAAGTGAGGTATCATTTTTATCGGGAGACGTGGGGGAACGCTGGGTGGAAGGAAATTCGTGGCTCCTCTCAGATTCCAGAACTTTCTGCCACAGAAATGTGAGGAACATGTGGTTTTTTAGCCACATTTTGAGGTTTGCAAATGTTCTGGGTAACAGAACCTGGTCCGAGCCACACAAGTCACCCCATCTTGGATTCCCCTTGGTCTCTAGTTTTCAGAAATGCACAGTTTTGATAGGTTTCCCTAGGTGGCGGCTGAGCTACAGGCCAAAATCTACAGGTAGGCACTTTGCAAAAAACACCTCTGTTTTCCTTCACCAATTTGGCTGTGTCCACGTTGCGCTTTGGGGCGTTTCCTGTCGCGGGCGCTAGGCCTACCCACACAAGTGAGGTATCATTTTTATCGGGAGACGTGGGGGAACGCTGGGTGGAAGGAAATTCGTGGCTCCTCTCAGATTCCAGAACTTTCTGCCACAGAAATGTGAGGAACATGTGTTTTTTTAGCCACATTTTGAGGTTTGCAAAGGATTCTGGGTAACAGAACCTGGTCCGAGCCACACAAGTCACCCCATCTTGGATTCCCCTAGGTCTCTAGTTTTCAGAAATGCACAGGTTTGGTAGGTTTCCCTAGGTGGCGGCTGAGCTACAGGCCAAAATCTACAGGTAGGCACTTTGCAAAAAACACCTCTGTTTTCCTTCACCAATTTGGCTGTGTCCACGTTGCGCTTTGGGGCGTTTCCTGTCGCGGGCGCTAGGCCTACCCACACAAGTGAGGTATCATTTTTATCGGGAGACGTGGGGGAACGCTGGGTGGAAGGAAATTCGTGGCTCCTCTCAGATTCCAGAACTTTCTGCCACAGAAATGTGAGGAACATGTGTTTTTTTAGCCAAATTTTTAGGTTTGCAAAGGATTCTGGGTAACAGAACCTGGTCCGAGCCACACAAGTCACCCCATCTTGGATTCCCCTAGGTCTCTAGTTTTCAGAAATGCACAGGTTTGGTAGGTTTCCCTAGGTGGCGGCTGAGCTACAGGCCAAAATCTACAGGTAGGCACTTTGCAAAAAACACCTCTGTTTTCCTTCACCAAGTTGGCTGTGTCCACGTTGCGCTTTGGGGCGTTTCCTGTCGCGGGCGCTAGGCCTACCCACACAAGTGAGGTATCATTTTTATCAGGAGACGTGGGGGAACGCTGGGTGGAAGGAAATTCGTGGCTCCTCTCAGATTCCACAACTTTCTGCCACAGAAATGTGAGGAACATGTGTTTTTTTAGCCAAATTTTGAGGTTTGCAAAGGATTCTGGGTAACAGAACCTGGTCCGAGCCACACAAGTCACCCCATCTTGGATTCCCCTAGGTCTCTAGTTTTCAGAAATGCACAGGTTTGGTAGGTTTCCCTAGGTGGCGGCTGAGCTACAGGCCAAAATCTACAGGTAGGCACTTTGCAAAAAACACCTCTGTTTTCCTTCACCAAGTTGGCTGTGTCCACGTTGCGCTTTGGGGCATTTCCTGTCGCGGGCGCTAGGCCTACCCACACAAGTGAGGTATCATTTTTATCAGGAGACGTGGGGGAACGCTGGGTGGAAGGAAATTCGTGGCTCCTCTCAGATTCCAGAACTTTCTGCCACAGAAATGTGAGGAACATGTGTTTTTTTAGCCAAATTTTGAGGTTTGCAAAGGATTCTGGGTAACAGAACCTGGTCCGAGCCACACAAGTCACCCCATCTTGGATTCCCCTAGGTCTCTAGTTTTAAGAAATGCACAGGTTTGGTAGGTTTCCCTAGGTGGCCGCTGAGCTACAGGCCAAAATCTACAGGTAGGCACTTTGCAAAAAACACCTCTGTTTTCCTTCACCAATTTGGCTGTGTCCACGTTGCGCTATGGGGCGTTTCCTGTCACGGGCGCTAGGCCTACCCACACAAGTGAGGTATCATTTTTATCGGGAGACGTGGGGGAACGCTGGGTGGAAGGAAATTCGTGGCTCCTCTCAGATTCCAGAACTTTGTGCCACAGAAATGTGAGGAACATGTGTTTTTTTAGCCACATTTTGAGGTTTGCAAAGTATTCTGGGTAACAGAACCTGGTCCGAGCCACACAAGTCACCACATCTTGGATTCCCCTAGGTCTCTAGTTTTCAGAAATGCACAGGTTTGGTAGGTTTCCCTAGGTGGCGGCTGAGCTACAGGCCAAAATCTACAGGTAGGCACTTTGCAAAAAACACCTCTGTTTTCCTTCACCAATTTGGCTGTGTCCACGTTGCGCTTTGGGGCGTTTCCTGTCGCGGGCGCTAGGCCTACCCACACAAGTGTGGTATAATTTTTATCGGGAGACGTGGGGGAACGCTGGGTGGAAGGAAATTCGTGGCTCCTCTCAGATTCCAGAACTTTCTGCCACAGAAATGTGAGGAACATGTGTTTTTTTAGCCACATTTTGAGGTTTGCAAAGGATTCTGGGTAACAGAACCTGGTCCGAGCCACACAAGTCACCCCATCTTGGATTCCCCTAGGTCTCTAGTTTTCAGAAATGCACAGGTTTGGTAGGTTTCCCTAGGTGGCGGCTGAGCTACAGGCCAAAATCTACAGGTAGGCACTTTGCAAAAAACACCTCTGTTTTCCTTCACCAATTTGGCTGTGTCCACGTTGCGCTTTGGGGCGTTTCCTGTCGCGGGCGCTAGGCCTACCCACACAAGTGTGGTATAATTTTTATCGGGAGACGTGGGGGAACGCTGGGTGGAAGGAAATTCGTGGCTCCTCTCAGATTCCAGAACTTTCTGCCACAGAAATGTGAGGAACATGTGTTTTTTTAGCCAAATTTTGAGGTTTGCAAAGGATTCTGGGTAACAGAACCTGGTCCGAGCCACACAAGTCACCCCATCTTGGATTCCCCTAGGTCTCTAGTTTTCAGAAATGCACAGGTTTGGTAGGTTTCCATAGGTGGCGGCTGAGCTACAGGCCAAAATCTACAGGTAGGCACTTTGCAAAAAACACCTCTGTTTTCCTTCACCAAGTTGGCTGTGTCCACGTTGCGCTTTGGGGCGTTTCCTGTCGCGGGCGCTAGGCCTACCCACACAAGTGAGGTATCATTTTTATCAGGAGACGTGGGGGAACGCTGGGTGGAAGGAAATTCGTGGCTCCTCTCAGATTCCAGAACTTTCTGCCACAGAAATGTGAGGAACATGTGTTTTTTTAGCCAAATTTTGAGGTTTGCAAAGGATTCTGGGTAACAGAACCTGGTCCGAGCCACACAAGTCACCCCATCTTGGATTCCCCTAGGTCTCTAGTTTTCAGAAATGCACAGGTTTGGTAGGTTTCACTAGGTGGCTGCTGAGCTACAGGCCAAAATCTACAGGTAGGCACTTTGCAAAAAAAACCTCTGTTTTCCTTCACCAACTTGGCTGTGTCCACGTTGCGCTTTGGGGCGTTTCCTGTCGCGGGCGCTAGGCCTACCCACACAAGTGAGGTATCATTTTTATCGGGAGACGTGGGGGAACGCTGGGTGGAAGGAAATTCGTGGCTCCTCTCAGATTCCAGAACTTTCTGCCACAGAAATGTGAGGAACATGTAGTTTTTTAGCCACATTTTGAGGTTTGCAAATGTTCTGGGTAACAGAACCTGGTCCGAGCCACACAAGTCACCCCATCTTGGATTCCCCTAGGTCTCTAGTTTTCAGAAATGCACAGTTTTGATAGGTTTCCCTAGGTGGCGGCTGAGCTACAGGCCAAAATCTACAGGTAGGCACTTTGCAAAAAACACCTCTGTTTTCCTTCACCAATTTGGCTGTGTCCACGTTGCGCTTTGGGGCGTTTCCTGTCGCGGGCGCTAGGCCTACCCACACAAGTGAGGTATCATTTTTATCGGGAGACGTGGGGGAACGCTGGGTGGAAGGAAATTCGTGGCTCCTCTCAGATTCCAGAACTTTCTGCCACAGAAATGTGAGGAACATGTGTTTTTTTAGCCACATTTTGAGGTTTGCAAAGGATTCTGGGTAACAGAACCTGGTCCGAGCCACACAAGTCACCCCATCTTGGATTCCCCTAGGTCTCTAGTTTTCAGAAATGCACAGGTTTGGTAGGTTTCCCTAGGTGGCGGCTGAGCTACAGGCCAAAATCTACAGGTAGGCACTTTGCAAAAAACACCTCTGTTTTCCTTCACCAATTTGGCTGTGTCCACGTTGCGCTTTGGGGCGTTTCCTGTCGCGGGCGCTAGGCCTACCCACACAAGTGAGGTATCATTTTTATCGGGAGACGTGGGGGAACGCTGGGTGGAAGGAAATTCGTGGCTCCTCTCAGATTCCAGAACTTTCTGCCACAGAAATGTGAGGAACATGTGTTTTTTTAGCCAAATTTTGAGGTTTGCAAAGGATTCTGGGTAACAGAACCTGGTCCGAGCCACACAAGTCACTCCATCTTGGATTCCCCTAGGTCTCTAGTTTTCAGAAATGCACAGGTTTGGTAGGTTTCCCTAGGTGGCGGCTGAGCTACAGGCCAAAATCTACAGGTAGGCACTTTGCAAAAAACACCTCTGTTTTCCTTCACCAAGTTGGCTGTGTCCACGTTGCGCTTTGGGGCGTTTCCTGTCGCGGGCGCTAGGCCTACCCACACAAGTGAGGTATCATTTTTATCAGGAGACGTGGGGGAACGCTGGGTGGAAGGAAATTCGTGGCTCCTCTCAGATTCCAGAACTTTCTGCCACAGAAATGTGAGGAACATGTGTTTTTTTAGCCAAATTTTGAGGTTTGCAAAGGATTCTGGGTAACAGAACCTGGTCCGAGCCACACAAGTCACCCCATCTTGGATTCCCCTAGGTCTCTAGTTTTCAGAAATGCACAGGTTTGGTAGGTTTCCCTAGGTGGCGGCTGAGCTACAGGCCAAAATCTACAGGTAGGCACTTTGCAAAAAACACCTCTGTTTTCCTTCACCAAGTTGGCTGTGTCCACGTTGCGCTTTGGGGCGTTTCCTGTCGCGGGCGCTAGGCCTACCCACACAAGTGAGGTATCATTTTTATCAGGAGACGTGGGGGAACGCTGGGTGGAAGGAAATTCGTGGCTCCTCTCAGATTCCAGAACTTTCTGCCACAGAAATGTGAGGAACATGTGTTTTTTTAGCCAAATTTTGAGGTTTGCAAAGGATTCTGGGTAACAGAACCTGGTCCGAGCCACACAAGTCACCCCATCTTGGATTCCCCTAGGTCTCTAGTTTTAAGAAATGCACAGGTTTGGTAGGTTTCCCTAGGTGGCCGCTGAGCTACAGGCCAAAATCTACAGGTAGGCACTTTGCAAAAAACACCTCTGTTTTCCTTCACCAATTTGGCTGTGTCCACGTTGCGCTATGGGGCGTTTCCTGTCACGGGCGCTAGGCCTACCCACACAAGTGAGGTATCATTTTTATCGGGAGACGTGGGGGAACGCTGGGTGGAAGGAAATTCGTGGCTCCTCTCAGATTCCAGAACTTTCTGCCACAGAAATGTGAGGAACATGTGTTTTTTTAGCCACATTTTGAGGTTTGCAAAGTATTCTGGGTAACAGAACCTGGTCCGAGCCACACAAGTCACCACATCTTGGATTCCCCTAGGTCTCTAGTTTTCAGAAATGCACAGGTTTGGTAGGTTTCCCTAGGTGGCGGCTGAGCTACAGGCCAAAATCTACAGGTAGGCACTTTGCAAAAAACACCTCTGTTTTCCTTCACCAATTTGGCTGTGTCCACGTTGCGCTTTGGGGCGTTTCCTTTCGCGGGCGCTAGGCCTACCCACACAAGTGTGGTATAATTTTTATCGGGAGACGTGGGGGAACGCTGGGTGGAAGGAAATTCGTGGCTCCTCTCAGATTCCAGAACTTTCTGCCACAGAAATGTGAGGAACATGTGTTTTTTTAGCCAAATTTTGAGGTTTGCAAAGGATTCTGGGTAACAGAACCTGGTCCGAGCCACACAAGTCACCCCATCTTGGATTCCCCTAGGTCTCTAGTTTTCAGAAATGCACAGGTTTGGTAGGTTTCCCTAGGTGGCGGCTGAGCTACAGGCCAAAATCTACAGGTAGGCACTTTGCAAAAAACACCTCTGTTTTCCTTCACCAAGTTGGCTGTGTCCACGTTGCGCTTTGGGGCGTTTCCTGTCGCGGGCGCTAGGCCTACCCACACAAGTGAGGTATCATTTTTATCAGGAGACGTGGGGGAACGCTGGGTGGAAGGAAATTCGTGGCTCCTCTCAGATTCCAGAACTTTCTGCCACAGAAATATGAGGAACATGTGTTTTTTTAGCCAAATTTTGAGGTTTGCAAAGGATTCTTTGTAACAGAACCTGGTCCGAGCCACACAAGTCACCCCATCTTGGATTCCCCTAGGTCTCTAGTTTTCAGAAATGCACAGGTTTGGTAGGTTTCCCTAGGTGGCGGCTGAGCTACAGGCCAAAATCTACAGGTAGGCACTTTGCAAAAAACACCTCTGTTTTCCTTCACCAAGTTGGCTGTGTCCACGTTGCGCTTTGGGGCGTTTCCTGTCGCGGGCGCTAGGCCTACCCACACAAGTGAGGTATCATTTTTATCAGGAGACGTGGGGGAACGCTGGGTGGAAGGAAATTCGTGGCTCCTCTCAGATTCCAGAACTTTCTGCCACAGAAATGTGAGGAACATGTGTTTTTTTAGCCAAATTTTGAGGTTTGCAAAGGATTCTGGGTAACAGAACCTGGTCCGAGCCACACAAGTCACCCCATCTTGGATTCCCCTAGGTCTCTAGTTTTAAGAAATGCACAGGTTTGGTAGGTTTCCCTAGGTGGCCGCTGAGCTACAGGCCAAAATCTACAGGTAGGCACTTTGCAAAAAACACCTCTGTTTTCCTTCACCAATTTGGCTGTGTCCACGTTGCGCTATGGGGCGTTTCCTGTCACGGGCGCTAGGCCTACCCACACAAGTGAGGTATCATTTTTATCGGGAGACGTGGGGGAACGCTGGGTGGAAGGAAATTCGTGGCTCCTCTCAGATTCCAGAACTTTCTGCCACAGAAATGTGAGGAACATGTGTTTTTTTAGCCACATTTTGAGGTTTGCAAAGTATTCTGGGTAACAGAACCTGGTCCGAGCCACACAAGTCACCACATCTTGGACTCCCCTAGGTCTCTAGTTTTCAGAAATGCACAGGTTTGGTAGGTTTCCCTAGGTGGCGGCTGAGCTACAGGCCAAAATCTACAGGTAGGCACTTTGCAAAAAACACCTCTGTTTTCCTTCACCAATTTGGCTGTGTCCACGTTGCGCTTTGGGGCGTTTCCTGTCGCGGGCGCTAGGCCTACCCACACAAGTGTGGTATCATTTTTATCGGGAGACGTGGGGGAACGCTGGGTGGAAGGAAATTCGTGGCTCCTCTCTGATTCCAGAACTTTCTGCCACAGAAATGTGAGGAACATGTGTTTTTTTAGCCACATTTTGAGGTTTGCAAAGGATTCTGGGTAACAGAACCTGGTCCGAGCCACACAAGTCACCCCATCTTGGATTCCCCTAGGTCTCTAGTTTTCAGAAATGCACAGGTTTGGTAGGTTTCCCTAGGTGGCGGCTGAGCTACAGGCCAAAATCTACAGGTAGGCACTTTGCAAAAAACACCTCTGTTTTCCTTCACCAATTTGGCTGTGTCCACGTTGCGCTTTGGGGCGTTTCCTGTCGCGGGCGCTAGGCCTACCCACACAAGTGACGTATCATTTTTATCGGGAGACGTGGGGGAACGCTGGGTGGAAGGAAATTCGTGGCTCCTCTCAGATTCCAGAACTTTCTGCCACAGAAATGTGAGGAACATGTGTTTTTTTAGCCAAATTTTGAGGTTTGCAAAGGATTCTGGGTAACAGAACCTGGTCCGAGCCACACAAGTCACCCCATCTTGGATTCCCCTAGGTCTCTAGATTTCAGAAATGCACAGGTTTGGTAGGTTTCCCTAGGTGGCGGCTGAGCTACAGGCCAAAATCTACAGGTAGGCACTTTGCAAAAAACACCTCTGTTTTCCTTCACCAAGTTGGCTGTGTCCACGTTGCGCTTTGGGGCGTTTCCTGTCGCGGGCGCTAGGCCTACCCACACAAGTGAGGTATCATTTTTATCAGGAGACGTGGGGGAACGCTGGGTGGAAGGAAATTCGTGGCTCCTCTCAGATTCCAGAACTTTCTGCCACAGAAATGTGAGGAACATGTGTTTTTTTAGCCAAATTTTGAGGTTTGCAAAGGATTCTGGGTAACAGAACCTGGTCCGAGCCACACAAGTCACCCCATCTTGGATTCCCCTAGGTCTCTAGTTTTAAGAAATGCACAGGTTTGGTAGGTTTCCCTAGGTGGCCGCTGAGCTACAGGCCAAAATCTACAGGTAGGCACTTTGCAAAAAACACCTCTGTTTTCCTTCACCAATTTGGCTGTGTCCACGTTGCGCTATGGGGCGTTTCCTGTCACGGGCGCTAGGCCTACCCACACAAGTGAGGTATCATTTTTATCGGGAGACGTGGGGGAACGCTGGGTGGAAGGAAATTCGTGGCTCCTCTCAGATTCCAGAACTTTCTGCCACAGAAATGTGAGGAACATGTGTTTTTTTAGCCACATTTTGAGGTTTGCAAAGTATTCTGGGTAACAGAACCTGGTCCGAGCCACACAAGTCACCACATCTTGGATTCCCCTAGGTCTCTAGTTTTCAGAAATGCACAGGTTTGGTAGGTTTCCCTAGGTGGCGGCTGAGCTACATGCCAAAATCTACAGGTAGGCACTTTGCAAAAAACACCTCTGTTTTCCTTCACCAATTTGGCTGTGTCCACGTTGCGCTTTGGGGCGTTTCCTGTCGCGGGCGCTAGGCCTACCCACACAAGTGTGGTATAATTTTTATCGGGAGACGTGGGGGAACGCTGGGTAGAAGGAAATTCGTGGCTCCTCTCAGATTCCAGAACTTTCTGCCACAGAAATGTGAGGAACATGTGTTTTTTTAGCCACATTTTGAGGTTTGCAAAGGATTCTGGGTAACAGAACCTGGTCCGAGCCACACAAGTCACCCCATCTTGGATTTCCCTAGGTCTCTAGTTTTCAGAAATGCACAGGTTTGGTAGGTTTCCCTAGGTGGCGGCTGAGCTACAGGCCAAAATCTACAGGTAGGCACTTTGCAAAAAACACCTCTGTTTTCCTTCACCAATTTGGCTGTGTCCACGTTGCGCTTTGGGGCGTTTCCTGTCGCGGGCGCTAGGCCTACCCACACAAGTGTGGTATAATTTTTATCGGGAGACGTGGGGGAACGCTGGGTGGAAGGAAATTCGTGGCTCCTCTCAGATTCCAGAACTTTCTGCCACAGAAATGTGAGGAACATGTGTTTTTTTAGCCAAATTTTGAGGTTTGCAAAGGATTCTGGGTAACAGAACCTGGTCCGAGCCACACAAGTCACCCCATCTTGGATTCCCCTAGGTCTCTAGTTTTCAGAAATGCACAGGTTTGGTAGGTTTCCCTAGGTGGCGGCTGAGCTACAGGCCAAAATCTACAGGTAGGCACTTTGCAAAAAACACCTCTGTTTTCCTTCACCAAGTTGGCTGTGTCCACGTTGCGCTTTGGGGCGTTTCCTGTCGCGGGCGCTAGGCCTACCCACACAAGTGAGGTATCATTTTTATCAGGAGACGTGGGGGAACGCTGGGTGGAAGGAAATTCGTGGCTCCTCTCAGATTCCAGAACTTTCTGCCACAGAAATATGAGGAACATGTGTTTTTTTAGCCAAATTCTGAGGTTTGCAAAGGATTCTGGGTAACAGAACCTGGTCCGAGCCACACAAGTCACCCCATCTTGGATTCCCCTAGGTCTCTAGTTTTCAGAAATGCACAGGTTTGGTAGGTTTCCCTAGGTGGCGGCTGAGCTACAGGCCAAAATCTACAGGTAGGCACTTTGCAAAAAACACCTCTGTTTTCCTTCACCAAGTTGGCTGTGTCCACGTTGCGCTTTGGGGCGTTTCCTGTCGCGGGCGCTAGGCCTACCCACACAAGTGAGGTATCATTTTTATCAGGAGACGTGGGGGAACGCTGGGTGGAAGGAAATTCGTGGCTCCTCTCAGATTCCAGAACTTTCTGCCACAGAAATGTGAGGAACATGTGTTTTTTTAGCCAAATTTTGAGGTTTGCAAAGGATTCTGGGTAACAGAACCTGGTCCGAGCCACACAAGTCACCCCATCTTGGATTCCCCTAGGTCTCTAGTTTTAAGAAATGCACAGGTTTGGTAGGTTTCCCTAGGTGGCCGCTGAGCTACAGGCCAAAATCTACAGGTAGGCACTTTGCAAAAAACACCTCTGTTTTCCTTCACCAATTTGGCTGTGTCCACGTTGCGCTATGGGGCGTTTCCTGTCACGGGCGCTAGGCCTACCCACACAAGTGAGGTATCATTTTTATCGGGAGACGTGGGGGAACGCTGGGTGGAAGGAAATTCGTGGCTCCTCTCAGATTCCAGAACTTTCTGCCACAGAAATGTGAGGAACATGTGTTTTTTTAGCCACATTTTGAGGTTTGCAAAGTATTCTGGGTAACAGAACCTGGTCCGAGCCACACAAGTCACCACATCTTGGATTCCCCTAGGTCTCTAGTTTTCAGAAATGCACAGGTTTGGTAGGTTTCCCTAGGTGGCGGCTGAGCTACAGGCCAAAATCTACAGGTAGGCACTTTGCAAAAAACACCTCTGTTTTCCTTCACCAATTTGGCTGTGTCCACGTTGCGCTTTGGGGCGTTTCCTGTCGCGGGCGCTAGGCCTACCCACACAAGTGTGGTATAATTTTTATCGGGAGACGTGGGGGAACGCTGGGTGGAAGGAAATTCGTGGCTCCTCTCAGATTCCAGAACTTTCTGCCACAGAAATGTGAGGAACATGTGTTTTTTTAGCCACATTTTGAGGTTTGCAAAGGATTCTGGGTAACAGAACCTGGTCCGAGCCACACAAGTCACCCCATCTTGGATTCCCCTAGGTCTCTAGTTTTCAGAAATGCACAGGTTTGGTAGGTTTCCCTAGGTGGCGGCTGAGCTACAGGCCAAAATCTACAGGTAGGCACTTTGCAAAAAACACCTCTGTTTTCCTTCACCAATTTGGCTGTGTCCACGTTGCGCTTTGGGGCGTTTCCTGTCGCGGGCGCTAGGCCTACCCACACAAGTGAGGTATCATTTTTATCGGGAGACGTGGGGGAACGCTGGGTGGAAGGAAATTCGTGGCTCCCCTCAGATTCCAGAACTTTCTGCCACAGAAATGTGAGGAACATGTGTTTTTTTAGCCAAATTTGGAGGTTTGCAAAGGATTCTGGGTAACAGAACCTGGTCCGAGCCACACAAGTCACCCCATCTTGGATTCCCCTAGGTCTCTAGTTTTCAGAAATGCACAGGTTTGGTAGGTTTCCCTAGGTGGCGGCTGAGCTACAGGCCAAAATCTACAGGTAGGCACTTTGCAAAAAACACCTCTGTTTTCCTTCACCAAGTTGGCTGTGTCCACGTTGCGCTTTGGGGCGTTTCCTGTCGCGGGCGCTAGGCCTACCCACACAAGTGAGGTATCATTTTTATCGGGAGACGTGGGGGAACGCTGGGTGGAAGGAAATTCGTGTCTCCTCTCAGATTCCAGAACTTTCTGCCACAGAAATGTGAGGAACATGTGTTTTTTTAGCCAAATTTTGAGGTTTGCAAAGGATTCTGGGTAACAGAACCTGGTCCGAGCCACACAAGTCACCCCATCTTGGATTCCCCTAGGTCTCTAGTTTTCAGAAATGCACAGGTTTGGTAGGTTTCCCTAGGTGGCGGCTGAGCTACAGGCCAAAATCTACAGGTAGGCACTTTGCAAAAAACACCTCTGTTTTCCTTCACCAATTTGGCTGTGTCCACGTTGCGCTTTGGGGCGTTTCCTGTCGCGGGCGCTAGGCCTACCCACACAAGTGTGGTATAATTTTTATCGGGAGACGTGGGGGAACGCTGGGTGGAAGGAAATTCGTGGCTCCTCTCAGATTCCAGAACTTTCTGCCACAGAAATGTGAGGAACATGTGTTTTTTTAGCCACATTTTGAGGTTTGCAAAGGATTCTGGGTAACAGAACCTGGTCCGAGCCACACAAGTCACCCCATCTTGGATTCCCCTAGGTCTCTAGTTTTCAGAAATGCACAGGTTTGGTAGGTTTCCCTAGGTGGCGGCTGAGCTACAGGCCAAAATCTACAGGTAGGCACTTTGCAAAAAACACCTCTGTTTTCCTTCACCAATTTGGCTGTGTCCACGTTGCGCTTTGGGGCGTTTCCTGTCGCGGGCGCTAGGCCTACCCACACAAGTGAGGTATCATTTTTATCGGGAGACGTGGGGGAACGCTGGGTGGAAGGAAATTCGTGGCTCCCCTCAGATTCCAGAACTTTCTGCCACAGAAATGTGAGGAACATGTGTTTTTTTAGCCAAATTTTGAGGTTTGCAATGGATTCTGGGTAACAGAACCTGGTCCGAGCCACACAAGTCACCCCATCTTGGATTCCCCTACGTCTCTAGTTTTCAGAAATGCACAGGTTTGGTAGGTTTCCCTAGGTGGCGGCTGAGCTACAGGCCAAAATCTACAGGTAGGCACTTTGCAAAAAACACCTCTGTTTTCCTTCACCAAGTTGGCTGTGTCCACGTTGCGCTTTGGGGCGTTTCCTGTCGCGGGCGCTAGGCCTACCCACACAAGTGAGGTATCATTTTTATCGGGAGACGTGGGGACACGCTGGGTGGAAGGAAATTCGTGGCTGCTCTCAGATTCCAGGACTTTCTGCCACAGAAATGTGAGGAACATGTGTTTTTTTAGCCAAATTTTGAGGTTTGCAAAGGATTCTGGGTAACAGAACCTGGTCCGAGCCACACAAGTCACCCCATCTTGGATTCCCCTAGGTCTCTAGTTTTCAGAAATGCACAGGTTTGGTAGGTTTCCCTAGGTGTCGGCTGAGCTACAGGCCAAAATCTACAGGTAGGCACTTTGCAAAAAACACCTCTGTTTTCCTTCACCAATTTGGCTGTGTCCACGTTGCGCTTTGGGGCGTTTCCTGTCGCGGGCGCTAGGCCTACCCACACAAGTGAGGTATCATTTTTATCGGGAGACGTGGGGGAACGCTGGGTGGAAGGAAATTCGTGGCTCCTCTCAGATTCCAGAACTTTCTGCCACAGAAATGTGAGGAACATGTGTTTTTTTAGCCAAATTTTGAGGTTTGCAAAGGATTCTGGGAAACAGAACCTGGTCCGAGCCACACAAGTCACCCCATCTTGGATTCCCCTAGGTCTCTAGTTTTCAGAAATGCACAGGTTTGGTAGGTTTCCCTAGGTGGCGGCTGAGCTACAGGCCAAAATCTACAGGTAGGCACTTTGCAAAAAACACCTCTGTTTTCCTTCACCAATTTGGCTGTGTCCACGTTGCGCTTTGGGGCGTTTCCTGTCGCGGGCGCTAGGCCTACTCACACAAGTGAGGTATCATTTTTATCGGGAGACGTGGGGGAACGCTGGGTGGAAGGAAATTCGTGGCTCCTCTCAGATTCCAGAACTTTCTGCCACAGAAATGTGAGGAACATGTGTTTTTTTAGCCAAATTTTGAGGTTTGCAAAGGATTCTGGGTAACAGAACCTGGTCCGAGCCACACAATTCACCCCATCTTGGATTCCCCTAGGTCTCTAGTTTTCAGAAATGCACAGGTTTGGTAGGTTTCCCTAGGTGGCGGCTGAGCTACAGGCCAAAACCTACAGGTAGGCACTTTGCAAAAAACACCTCTGTTTTCCTTCACCAAGTTGGCTGTGTCCACGCTGCACTTTGGGGCGTTTCCTGTCGCGGGCGCTAGGCCTACCCACACAAGTGAGGTATCATTTTTATCGGGAGACGAGGGGGAACGCTGGGTGGAAGGAAATTCGTGGCTCCTCTCAGATTCCAGAACTTTCTGCCACAGAAATGTGAGGAACATGTGTTTTTTTAGCCAAATTTAGAGGTTTGCAAAGGATTCTGGGAAACAGAACCTGGTCCGAGCCACACAAGTCACCCCATCTTGGATTCCCCTAGGTCTCTAGTTTTCAGAAATGCACAGGTTTGGTAGGTTTCCCTAGGTGGCGGCTGAGCTACAGGCCAAAATCTACAGGTAGGCACTTTGCAAAAAACACCTCTGTTTTCCTTCACCAATTTGGCTGTGTCCACGTTGCGCTGTGGGGCGTTTCCTGTCGCGGGCGCTAGGCCTACCCACACAAGTGAGGTATCATTTTTATCGGGAGACGTGGGGGAACGCTGGGTGGAAGGAAATTCGTGGCTCCTCTCAGATTCCAGAACTTTCTGCCACAGAAATGTGAGGAACATGTGTTTTTTTAGCCAAATTTTGAGGTTTGCAAAGGATTCTGGGTAACAGAACCTGGTCCGAGCCACACAAGTCACCCCATCTTGGATTCCCCTAGGTCTCTAGTTTTCAGAAATTCACAGGTTTGGTAGGTTTCCCTAGGTGGCGGCTGAGCTACAGGCCAAAATCTACAGGTAGGCACTTTGCAAAAAACACCTCTGTTTTCCTTCACCAATTTGGCTGTGTCCACGTTGCGCTTTGGGGCGTTTCCTGTCGCGGGCGCTAGGCCTACCCACACAAGTGAGGTATCATTTTTATCGGGAGACGTGGGGGAACGCTGGGTGGAAGGAAATTCGTGGCTCCTCTCAGATTCCAGAACTTTCTGCCACAGAAATGTGAGGAACATGTGTTTTTTTAGCCAAATTTTGAGGTTTGCAAAGGATTCTGGGAAACAGAACCTGGTCCGAGCCACACAAGTCACCCCATCTTGGATTCCCCAAGTCTCTAGTTTTCAGAAATGCACAGGTTTGGTAGGTTTCACTAGGTGGCTGCTGAGCTACAGGCCAAAATCTACAGGTAGGCACTTTGCAAAAAAAACCTCTGTTTTCCTTCACCAACTTGGCTGTGTCCACGTTGCGCTTTGGGGCGTTTCCTGTCGCGGGCGCTAGGCCTACCCACACAAGTGAGGTATCATTTTTATCGGGAGACGTGGGGGAACGCTGGGTGGAAGGAAATTCGTGGCTCCTCTCAGATTCCAGAACTTTCTGCCACAGAAATGTGAGGAACATGTAGTTTTTTAGCCACATTTTGAGGTTTGCAAATGTTCTGGGTAACAGAACCTGGTCCGAGCCACACAAGTCACCCCATCTTGGATTCCCCTAGGTCTCTAGTTTTCAGAAATGCACAGTTTTGATAGGTTTCCCTAGGTGGCGGCTGAGCTACAGGCCAAAATCTACAGGTAGGCACTTTGCAAAAAACACCTCTGTTTTCCTTCACCAATTTGGCTGTGTCCACGTTGCGCTTTGGGGCGTTTCCTGTCGCGGGCGCTAGGCCTACCCACACAAGTGAGGTATCATTTTTATCGGGAGACGTGGGGGAACGCTGGGTGGAAGGAAATTCGTGGCTCCTCTCAGATTCCAGAACTTTCTGCCACAGAAATGTGAGGAACATGTGTTTTTTTAGCCACATTTTGAGGTTTGCAAAGGATTCTGGGTAACAGAACCTGGTCCGAGCCACACAAGTCACCCCATCTTGGATTCCCCTAGGTCTCTAGTTTTCAGAAATGCACAGGTTTGGTAGGTTTCCCTAGGTGGCGGCTGAGCTACAGGCCAAAATCTACAGGTAGGCACTTTGCAAAAAACACCTCTGTTTTCCTTCACCAATTTGGCTGTGTCCACGTTGCGCTTTGGGGCGTTTCCTGTCGCGGGCGCTAGGCCTACCCACACAAGTGAGGTATCATTTTTATCGGGAGACGTGGGGGAACGCTGGGTGGAAGGAAATTCGTGGCTCCTCTCAGATTCCAGAACTTTCTGCCACAGAAATGTGAGGAACATGTGTTTTTTTAGCCAAATTTTGAGGTTTGCAAAGGATTCTGGGTAACAGAACCTGGTCCGAGCCACACAAGTCACTCCATCTTGGATTCCCCTAGGTCTCTAGTTTTCAGAAATGCACAGGTTTGGTAGGTTTCCCTAGGTGGCGGCTGAGCTACAGGCCAAAATCTACAGGTAGGCACTTTGCAAAAAACACCTCTGTTTTCCTTCACCAAGTTGGCTGTGTCCACGTTGCGCTTTGGGGCGTTTCCTGTCGCGGGCGCTAGGCCTACCCACACAAGTGAGGTATCATTTTTATCAGGAGACGTGGGGGAACGCTGGGTGGAAGGAAATTCGTGGCTCCTCTCAGATTCCAGAACTTTCTGCCACAGAAATGTGAGGAACATGTGTTTTTTTAGCCAAATTTTGAGGTTTGCAAAGGATTCTGGGTAACAGAACCTGGTCCGAGCCACACAAGTCACCCCATCTTGGATTCCCCTAGGTCTCTAGTTTTCAGAAATGCACAGGTTTGGTAGGTTTCCCTAGGTGGCGGCTGAGCTACAGGCCAAAATCTACAGGTAGGCACTTTGCAAAAAACACCTCTGTTTTCCTTCACCAAGTTGGCTGTGTCCACGTTGCGCTTTGGGGCGTTTCCTGTCGCGGGCGCTAGGCCTACCCACACAAGTGAGGTATCATTTTTATCAGGAGACGTGGGGGAACGCTGGGTGGAAGGAAATTCGTGGCTCCTCTCAGATTCCAGAACTTTCTGCCACAGAAATGTGAGGAACATGTGTTTTTTTAGCCAAATTTTGAGGTTTGCAAAGGATTCTGGGTAACAGAACCTGGTCCGAGCCACACAAGTCACCCCATCTTGGATTCCCCTAGGTCTCTAGTTTTAAGAAATGCACAGGTTTGGTAGGTTTCCCTAGGTGGCCGCTGAGCTACAGGCCAAAATCTACAGGTAGGCACTTTGCAAAAAACACCTCTGTTTTCCTTCACCAATTTGGCTGTGTCCACGTTGCGCTATGGGGCGTTTCCTGTCACGGGCGCTAGGCCTACCCACACAAGTGAGGTATCATTTTTATCGGGAGACGTGGGGGAACGCTGGGTGGAAGGAAATTCGTGGCTCCTCTCAGATTCCAGAACTTTCTGCCACAGAAATGTGAGGAACATGTGTTTTTTTAGCCACATTTTGAGGTTTGCAAAGTATTCTGGGTAACAGAACCTGGTCCGAGCCACACAAGTCACCACATCTTGGATTCCCCTAGGTCTCTAGTTTTCAGAAATGCACAGGTTTGGTAGGTTTCCCTAGGTGGCGGCTGAGCTACAGGCCAAAATCTACAGGTAGGCACTTTGCAAAAAACACCTCTGTTTTCCTTCACCAATTTGGCTGTGTCCACGTTGCGCTTTGGGGCGTTTCCTTTCGCGGGCGCTAGGCCTACCCACACAAGTGTGGTATAATTTTTATCGGGAGACGTGGGGGAACGCTGGGTGGAAGGAAATTCGTGGCTCCTCTCAGATTCCAGAACTTTCTGCCACAGAAATGTGAGGAACATGTGTTTTTTTAGCCAAATTTTGAGGTTTGCAAAGGATTCTGGGTAACAGAACCTGGTCCGAGCCACACAAGTCACCCCATCTTGGATTCCCCTAGGTCTCTAGTTTTCAGAAATGCACAGGTTTGGTAGGTTTCCCTAGGTGGCGGCTGAGCTACAGGCCAAAATCTACAGGTAGGCACTTTGCAAAAAACACCTCTGTTTTCCTTCACCAAGTTGGCTGTGTCCACGTTGCGCTTTGGGGCGTTTCCTGTCGCGGGCGCTAGGCCTACCCACACAAGTGAGGTATCATTTTTATCAGGAGACGTGGGGGAACGCTGGGTGGAAGGAAATTCGTGGCTCCTCTCAGATTCCAGAACTTTCTGCCACAGAAATATGAGGAACATGTGTTTTTTTAGCCAAATTTTGAGGTTTGCAAAGGATTCTTTGTAACAGAACCTGGTCCGAGCCACACAAGTCACCCCATCTTGGATTCCCCTAGGTCTCTAGTTTTCAGAAATGCACAGGTTTGGTAGGTTTCCCTAGGTGGCGGCTGAGCTACAGGCCAAAATCTACAGGTAGGCACTTTGCAAAAAACACCTCTGTTTTCCTTCACCAAGTTGGCTGTGTCCACGTTGCGCTTTGGGGCGTTTCCTGTCGCGGGCGCTAGGCCTACCCACACAAGTGAGGTATCATTTTTATCAGGAGACGTGGGGGAACGCTGGGTGGAAGGAAATTCGTGGCTCCTCTCAGATTCCAGAACTTTCTGCCACAGAAATGTGAGGAACATGTGTTTTTTTAGCCAAATTTTGAGGTTTGCAAAGGATTCTGGGTAACAGAACCTGGTCCGAGCCACACAAGTCACCCCATCTTGGATTCCCCTAGGTCTCTAGTTTTAAGAAATGCACAGGTTTGGTAGGTTTCCCTAGGTGGCCGCTGAGCTACAGGCCAAAATCTACAGGTAGGCACTTTGCAAAAAACACCTCTGTTTTCCTTCACCAATTTGGCTGTGTCCACGTTGCGCTATGGGGCGTTTCCTGTCACGGGCGCTAGGCCTACCCACACAAGTGAGGTATCATTTTTATCGGGAGACGTGGGGGAACGCTGGGTGGAAGGAAATTCGTGGCTCCTCTCAGATTCCAGAACTTTCTGCCACAGAAATGTGAGGAACATGTGTTTTTTTAGCCACATTTTGAGGTTTGCAAAGTATTCTGGGTAACAGAACCTGGTCCGAGCCACACAAGTCACCACATCTTGGACTCCCCTAGGTCTCTAGTTTTCAGAAATGCACAGGTTTGGTAGGTTTCCCTAGGTGGCGGCTGAGCTACAGGCCAAAATCTACAGGTAGGCACTTTGCAAAAAACACCTCTGTTTTCCTTCACCAATTTGGCTGTGTCCACGTTGCGCTTTGGGGCGTTTCCTGTCGCGGGCGCTAGGCCTACCCACACAAGTGTGGTATCATTTTTATCGGGAGACGTGGGGGAACGCTGGGTGGAAGGAAATTCGTGGCTCCTCTCTGATTCCAGAACTTTCTGCCACAGAAATGTGAGGAACATGTGTTTTTTTAGCCACATTTTGAGGTTTGCAAAGGATTCTGGGTAACAGAACCTGGTCCGAGCCACACAAGTCACCCCATCTTGGATTCCCCTAGGTCTCTAGTTTTCAGAAATGCACAGGTTTGGTAGGTTTCCCTAGGTGGCGGCTGAGCTACAGGCCAAAATCTACAGGTAGGCACTTTGCAAAAAACACCTCTGTTTTCCTTCACCAATTTGGCTGTGTCCACGTTGCGCTTTGGGGCGTTTCCTGTCGCGGGCGCTAGGCCTACCCACACAAGTGACGTATCATTTTTATCGGGAGACGTGGGGGAACGCTGGGTGGAAGGAAATTCGTGGCTCCTCTCAGATTCCAGAACTTTCTGCCACAGAAATGTGAGGAACATGTGTTTTTTTAGCCAAATTTTGAGGTTTGCAAAGGATTCTGGGTAACAGAACCTGGTCCGAGCCACACAAGTCACCCCATCTTGGATTCCCCTAGGTCTCTAGATTTCAGAAATGCACAGGTTTGGTAGGTTTCCCTAGGTGGCGGCTGAGCTACAGGCCAAAATCTACAGGTAGGCACTTTGCAAAAAACACCTCTGTTTTCCTTCACCAAGTTGGCTGTGTCCACGTTGCGCTTTGGGGCGTTTCCTGTCGCGGGCGCTAGGCCTACCCACACAAGTGAGGTATCATTTTTATCAGGAGACGTGGGGGAACGCTGGGTGGAAGGAAATTCGTGGCTCCTCTCAGATTCCAGAACTTTCTGCCACAGAAATGTGAGGAACATGTGTTTTTTTAGCCAAATTTTGAGGTTTGCAAAGGATTCTGGGTAACAGAACCTGGTCCGAGCCACACAAGTCACCCCATCTTGGATTCCCCTAGGTCTCTAGTTTTAAGAAATGCACAGGTTTGGTAGGTTTCCCTAGGTGGCCGCTGAGCTACAGGCCAAAATCTACAGGTAGGCACTTTGCAAAAAACACCTCTGTTTTCCTTCACCAATTTGGCTGTGTCCACGTTGCGCTATGGGGCGTTTCCTGTCACGGGCGCTAGGCCTACCCACACAAGTGAGGTATCATTTTTATCGGGAGACGTGGGGGAACGCTGGGTGGAAGGAAATTCGTGGCTCCTCTCAGATTCCAGAACTTTCTGCCACAGAAATGTGAGGAACATGTGTTTTTTTAGCCACATTTTGAGGTTTGCAAAGTATTCTGGGTAACAGAACCTGGTCCGAGCCACACAAGTCACCACATCTTGGATTCCCCTAGGTCTCTAGTTTTCAGAAATGCACAGGTTTGGTAGGTTTCCCTAGGTGGCGGCTGAGCTACAGGCCAAAATCTACAGGTAGGCACTTTGCAAAAAACACCTCTGTTTTCCTTCACCAATTTGGCTGTGTCCACGTTGCGCTTTGGGGCGTTTCCTGTCGCGGGCGCTAGGCCTACCCACACAAGTGTGGTATAATTTTTATCGGGAGACGTGGGGGAACGCTGGGTAGAAGGAAATTCGTGGCTCCTCTCAGATTCCAGAACTTTCTGCCACAGAAATGTGAGGAACATGTGTTTTTTTAGCCACATTTTGAGGTTTGCAAAGGATTCTGGGTAACAGAACCTGGTCCGAGCCACACAAGTCACCCCATCTTGGATTTCCCTAGGTCTCTAGTTTTCAGAAATGCACAGGTTTGGTAGGTTTCCCTAGGTGGCGGCTGAGCTACAGGCCAAAATCTACAGGTAGGCACTTTGCAAAAAACACCTCTGTTTTCCTTCACCAATTTGGCTGTGTCCACGTTGCGCTTTGGGGCGTTTCCTGTCGCGGGCGCTAGGCCTACCCACACAAGTGTGGTATAATTTTTATCGGGAGACGTGGGGGAACGCTGGGTGGAAGGAAATTCGTGGCTCCTCTCAGATTCCAGAACTTTCTGCCACAGAAATGTGAGGAACATGTGTTTTTTTAGCCAAATTTTGAGGTTTGCAAAGGATTCTGGGTAACAGAACCTGGTCCGAGCCACACAAGTCACCCCATCTTGGATTCCCCTAGGTCTCTAGTTTTCAGAAATGCACAGGTTTGGTAGGTTTCCCTAGGTGGCGGCTGAGCTACAGGCCAAAATCTACAGGTAGGCACTTTGCAAAAAACACCTCTGTTTTCCTTCACCAAGTTGGCTGTGTCCACGTTGCGCTTTGGGGCGTTTCCTGTCGCGGGCGCTAGGCCTACCCACACAAGTGAGGTATCATTTTTATCAGGAGACGTGGGGGAACGCTGGGTGGAAGGAAATTCGTGGCTCCTCTCAGATTCCAGAACTTTCTGCCACAGAAATATGAGGAACATGTGTTTTTTTAGCCAAATTCTGAGGTTTGCAAAGGATTCTGGGTAACAGAACCTGGTCCGAGCCACACAATTCACCCCATCTTGGATTCCCCTAGGTCTCTAGTTTTCAGAAATGCACAGGTTTGGTAGGTTTCCCTAGGTGGCGGCTGAGCTACAGGCCAAAACCTACAGGTAGGCACTTTGCAAAAAACACCTCTGTTTTCCTTCACCAAGTTGGCTGTGTCCACGCTGCACTTTGGGGCGTTTCCTGTCGCGGGCGCTAGGCCTACCCACACAAGTGAGGTATCATTTTTATCGGGAGACGAGGGGGAACGCTGGGTGGAAGGAAATTCGTGGCTCCTCTCAGATTCCAGAACTTTCTGCCACAGAAATGTGAGGAACATGTGTTTTTTTAGCCAAATTTAGAGGTTTGCAAAGGATTCTGGGAAACAGAACCTGGTCCGAGCCACACAAGTCACCCCATCTTGGATTCCCCTAGGTCTCTAGTTTTCAGAAATGCACAGGTTTGGTAGGTTTCCCTAGGTGGCGGCTGAGCTACAGGCCAAAATCTACAGGTAGGCACTTTGCAAAAAACACCTCTGTTTTCCTTCACCAATTTGGCTGTGTCCACGTTGCGCTGTGGGGCGTTTCCTGTCGCGGGCGCTAGGCCTACCCACACAAGTGAGGTATCATTTTTATCGGGAGACGTGGGGGAACGCTGGGTGGAAGGAAATTCGTGGCTCCTCTCAGATTCCAGAACTTTCTGCCACAGAAATGTGAGGAACATGTGTTTTTTTAGCCAAATTTTGAGGTTTGCAAAGGATTCTGGGTAACAGAACCTGGTCCGAGCCACACAAGTCACCCCATCTTGGATTCCCCTAGGTCTCTAGTTTTCAGAAATTCACAGGTTTGGTAGGTTTCCCTAGGTGGCGGCTGAGCTACAGGCCAAAATCTACAGGTAGGCACTTTGCAAAAAACACCTCTGTTTTCCTTCACCAATTTGGCTGTGTCCACGTTGCGCTTTGGGGCGTTTCCTGTCGCGGGCGCTAGGCCTACCCACACAAGTGAGGTATCATTTTTATCGGGAGACGTGGGGGAACGCTGGGTGGAAGGAAATTCGTGGCTCCTCTCAGATTCCAGAACTTTCTGCCACAGAAATGTGAGGAACATGTGTTTTTTTAGCCAAATTTTGAGGTTTGCAAAGGATTCTGGGAAACAGAACCTGGTCCGAGCCACACAAGTCACCCCATCTTGGATTCCCCTAGGTCTCTAGTTTTCAGAAATGCACAGGTTTGGTAGGTTTCACTAGGTGGCTGCTGAGCTACAGGCCAAAATCTACAGGTAGGCACTTTGCAAAAAAAACCTCTGTTTTCCTTCACCAACTTGGCTGTGTCCACGTTGCGCTTTGGGGCGTTTCCTGTCGCGGGCGCTAGGCCTACCCACACAAGTGAGGTATCATTTTTATCGGGAGACGTGGGGGAACGCTGGGTGGAAGGAAATTCGTGGCTCCTCTCAGATTCCAGAACTTTCTGCCACAGAAATGTGAGGAACATGTAGTTTTTTAGCCACATTTTGAGGTTTGCAAATGTTCTGGGTAACAGAACCTGGTCCGAGCCACACAAGTCACCCCATCTTGGATTCCCCTAGGTCTCTAGTTTTCAGAAATGCACAGTTTTGATAGGTTTCCCTAGGTGGCGGCTGAGCTACAGGCCAAAATCTACAGGTAGGCACTTTGCAAAAAACACCTCTGTTTTCCTTCACCAATTTTGCTGTGTCCACGTTGCGCTTTGGGGCGTTTCCTGTCGCGGGCGCTAGGCCTACCCACACAAGTGAGGTATCATTTTTATCGGGAGACGTGGGGGAACGCTGGGTGGAAGGAAATTCGTGGCTCCTCTCAGATTCCAGAACTTTCTGCCACAGAAATGTGAGGAACATGTGTTTTTTTAGCCACATTTTGAGGTTTGCAAAGGATTCTGGGTAACAGAACCTGGTCCGAGCCACACAAGTCACCCCATCTTGGATTCCCCTAGGTCTCTAGTTTTCAGAAATGCACAGGTTTGGTAGGTTTCCCTAGGTGGCGGCTGAGCTACAGGCCAAAATCTACAGGTAGGCACTTTGCAAAAAACACCTCTGTTTTCCTTCACCAATTTGGCTGTGTCCACGTTGCGCTTTGGGGCGTTTCCTGTCGCGGGCGCTAGGCCTACCCACACAAGTGAGGTATCATTTTTATCGGGAGACGTGGGGGAACGCTGGGTGGAAGGAAATTCGTGGCTCCTCTCAGATTCCAGAACTTTCTGCCACAGAAATGTGAGGAACATGTGTTTTTTTAGCCAAATTTTGAGGTTTGCAAAGGATTCTGGGTAACAGAACCTGGTCCGAGCCACACAAGTCACTCCATCTTGGATTCCCCTAGGTCTCTAGTTTTCAGAAATGCACAGGTTTGGTAGGTTTCCCTAGGTGGCGGCTGAGCTACAGGCCAAAATCTACAGGTAGGCACTTTGCAAAAAACACCTCTGTTTTCCTTCACCAAGTTGGCTGTGTCCACGTTGCGCTTTGGGGCGTTTCCTGTCGCGGGCGCTAGGCCTACCCACACAAGTGAGGTATCATTTTTATCGGGAGACGTGGGGGAACGCTGGGTGGAAGGAAATTCGTGGCTCCTCTCAGATTCCAGAACTTTCTGCCACAGAAATGTGAGGAACATGTGTTTTTTTAGCCAAATTTTGAGGTTTGCAAAGGATTCTGGGTAACAGAACCTGGTCCGAGCCACACAAGTCACCCCATCTTGGATTCCCCTAGGTCTCTAGTTTTCAGAAATTCACAGGTTTGGTAGGTTTCCCTAGGTGGCGGCTGAGCTACAGGCCAAAATCTACAGGTAGGCACTTTGCAAAAAACACCTCTGTTTTCCTTCACCAATTTGGCTGTGTCCACGTTGCGCTTTGGGGCGTTTCCTGTCGCGGGCGCTAGGCCTACCCACACAAGTGAGGTATCATTTTTATCGGGAGACGTGGGGGAACGCTGGGTGGAAGGAAATTCGTGGCTCCTCTCAGATTCCAGAACTTTCTGCCACAGAAATGTGAGGAACATGTGTTTTTTTAGCCAAATTTTGAGGTTTGCAAAGGATTCTGGGAAACAGAACCTGGTCCGAGCCACACAAGTCACCCCATCTTGGATTCCCCTAGGTCTCTAGTTTTCAGAAATGCACAGGTTTGGTAGGTTTCACTAGGTGGCTGCTGAGCTACAGGCCAAAATCTACAGGTAGGCACTTTGCAAAAAAAACCTCTGTTTTCCTTCACCAACTTGGCTGTGTCCACGTTGCGCTTTGGGGCGTTTCCTGTCGCGGGCGCTAGGCCTACCCACACAAGTGAGGTATCATTTTTATCGGGAGACGTGGGGGAACGCTGGGTGGAAGGAAATTCGTGGCTCCTCTCAGATTCCAGAACTTTCTGCCACAGAAATGTGAGGAACATGTAGTTTTTTAGCCACATTTTGAGGTTTGCAAATGTTCTGGGTAACAGAACCTGGTCCGAGCCACACAAGTCACCCCATCTTGGATTCCCCTAGGTCTCTAGTTTTCAGAAATGCACAGTTTTGATAGGTTTCCCTAGGTGGCGGCTGAGCTACAGGCCAAAATCTACAGGTAGGCACTTTGCAAAAAACACCTCTGTTTTCCTTCACCAATTTGGCTGTGTCCACGTTGCGCTTTGGGGCGTTTCCTGTCGCGGGCGCTAGGCCTACCCACACAAGTGAGGTATCATTTTTATCGGGAGACGTGGGGGAACGCTGGGTGGAAGGAAATTCGTGGCTCCTCTCAGATTCCAGAACTTTCTGCCACAGAAATGTGAGGAACATGTGTTTTTTTAGCCACATTTTGAGGTTTGCAAAGGATTCTGGGTAACAGAACCTGGTCCGAGCCACACAAGTCACCCCATCTTGGATTCCCCTAGGTCTCTAGTTTTCAGAAATGCACAGGTTTGGTAGGTTTCCCTAGGTGGCGGCTGAGCTACAGGCCAAAATCTACAGGTAGGCACTTTGCAAAAAACACCTCTGTTTTCCTTCACCAATTTGGCTGTGTCCACGTTGCGCTTTGGGGCGTTTCCTGTCGCGGGCGCTAGGCCTACCCACACAAGTGAGGTATCATTTTTATCGGGAGACGTGGGGGAACGCTGGGTGGAAGGAAATTCGTGGCTCCTCTCAGATTCCAGAACTTTCTGCCACAGAAATGTGAGGAACATGTGTTTTTTTAGCCAAATTTTGAGGTTTGCAAAGGATTCTGGGTAACAGAACCTGGTCCGAGCCACACAAGTCACTCCATCTTGGATTCCCCTAGGTCTCTAGTTTTCAGAAATGCACAGGTTTGGTAGGTTTCCCTAGGTGGCGGCTGAGCTACAGGCCAAAATCTACAGGTAGGCACTTTGCAAAAAACACCTCTGTTTTCCTTCACCAAGTTGGCTGTGTCCACGTTGCGCTTTGGGGCGTTTCCTGTCGCGGGCGCTAGGCCTACCCACACAAGTGAGGTATCATTTTTATCAGGAGACGTGGGGGAACGCTGGGTGGAAGGAAATTCGTGGCTCCTCTCAGATTCCAGAACTTTCTGCCACAGAAATGTGAGGAACATGTGTTTTTTTAGCCAAATTTTGAGGTTTGCAAAGGATTCTGGGTAACAGAACCTGGTCCGAGCCACACAAGTCACCCCATCTTGGATTCCCCTAGGTCTCTAGTTTTCAGAAATGCACAGGTTTGGTAGGTTTCCCTAGGTGGCGGCTGAGCTACAGGCCAAAATCTACAGGTAGGCACTTTGCAAAAAACACCTCTGTTTTCCTTCACCAAGTTGGCTGTGTCCACGTTGCGCTTTGGGGCGTTTCCTGTCGCGGGCGCTAGGCCTACCCACACAAGTGAGGTATCATTTTTATCAGGAGACGTGGGGGAACGCTGGGTGGAAGGAAATTCGTGGCTCCTCTCAGATTCCAGAACTTTCTGCCACAGAAATGTGAGGAACATGTGTTTTTTTAGCCAAATTTTGAGGTTTGCAAAGGATTCTGGGTAACAGAACCTGGTCCGAGCCACACAAGTCACCCCATCTTGGATTCCCCTAGGTCTCTAGTTTTAAGAAATGCACAGGTTTGGTAGGTTTCCCTAGGTGGCCGCTGAGCTACAGGCCAAAATCTACAGGTAGGCACTTTGCAAAAAACACCTCTGTTTTCCTTCACCAATTTGGCTGTGTCCACGTTGCGCTATGGGGCGTTTCCTGTCACGGGCGCTAGGCCTACCCACACAAGTGAGGTATCATTTTTATCGGGAGACGTGGGGGAACGCTGGGTGGAAGGAAATTCGTGGCTCCTCTCAGATTCCAGAACTTTCTGCCACAGAAATGTGAGGAACATGTGTTTTTTTAGCCACATTTTGAGGTTTGCAAAGTATTCTGGGTAACAGAACCTGGTCCGAGCCACACAAGTCACCACATCTTGGACTCCCCTAGGTCTCTAGTTTTCAGAAATGCACAGGTTTGGTAGGTTTCCCTAGGTGGCGGCTGAGCTACAGGCCAAAATCTACAGGTAGGCACTTTGCAAAAAACACCTCTGTTTTCCTTCACCAATTTGGCTGTGTCCACGTTGCGCTTTGGGGCGTTTCCTGTCGCGGGCGCTAGGCCTACCCACACAAGTGTGGTATCATTTTTATCGGGAGACGTGGGGGAACGCTGGGTGGAAGGAAATTCGTGGCTCCTCTCTGATTCCAGAACTTTCTGCCACAGAAATGTGAGGAACATGTGTTTTTTTAGCCACATTTTGAGGTTTGCAAAGGATTCTGGGTAACAGAACCTGGTCCGAGCCACACAAGTCACCCCATCTTGGATTCCCCTAGGTCTCTAGTTTTCAGAAATGCACAGGTTTGGTAGGTTTCCCTAGGTGGCGGCTGAGCTACAGGCCAAAATCTACAGGTAGGCACTTTGCAAAAAACACCTCTGTTTTCCTTCACCAATTTGGCTGTGTCCACGTTGCGCTTTGGGGCGTTTCCTGTCGCGGGCGCTAGGCCTACCCACACAAGTGACGTATCATTTTTATCGGGAGACGTGGGGGAACGCTGGGTGGAAGGAAATTCGTGGCTCCTCTCAGATTCCAGAACTTTCTGCCACAGAAATGTGAGGAACATGTGTTTTTTTAGCCAAATTTTGAGGTTTGCAAAGGATTCTGGGTAACAGAACCTGGTCCGAGCCACACAAGTCACCCCATCTTGGATTCCCCTAGGTCTCTAGATTTCAGAAATGCACAGGTTTGGTAGGTTTCCCTAGGTGGCGGCTGAGCTACAGGCCAAAATCTACAGGTAGGCACTTTGCAAAAAACACCTCTGTTTTCCTTCACCAAGTTGGCTGTGTCCACGTTGCGCTTTGGGGCGTTTCCTGTCGCGGGCGCTAGGCCTACCCACACAAGTGAGGTATCATTTTTATCAGGAGACGTGGGGGAACGCTGGGTGGAAGGAAATTCGTGGCTCCTCTCAGATTCCAGAACTTTCTGCCACAGAAATGTGAGGAACATGTGTTTTTTTAGCCAAATTTTGAGGTTTGCAAAGGATTCTGGGTAACAGAACCTGGTCCGAGCCACACAAGTCACCCCATCTTGGATTCCCCTAGGTCTCTAGTTTTAAGAAATGCACAGGTTTGGTAGGTTTCCCTAGGTGGCCGCTGAGCTACAGGCCAAAATCTACAGGTAGGCACTTTGCAAAAAACACCTCTGTTTTCCTTCACCAATTTGGCTGTGTCCACGTTGCGCTATGGGGCGTTTCCTGTCACGGGCGCTAGGCCTACCCACACAAGTGAGGTATCATTTTTATCGGGAGACGTGGGGGAACGCTGGGTGGAAGGAAATTCGTGGCTCCTCTCAGATTCCAGAACTTTCTGCCACAGAAATGTGAGGAACATGTGTTTTTTTAGCCACATTTTGAGGTTTGCAAAGTATTCTGGGTAACAGAACCTGGTCCGAGCCACACAAGTCACCACATCTTGGATTCCCCTAGGTCTCTAGTTTTCAGAAATGCACAGGTTTGGTAGGTTTCCCTAGGTGGCGGCTGAGCTACAGGCCAAAATCTACAGGTAGGCACTTTGCAAAAAACACCTCTGTTTTCCTTCACCAATTTGGCTGTGTCCACGTTGCGCTTTGGGGCGTTTCCTGTCGCGGGCGCTAGGCCTACCCACACAAGTGTGGTATAATTTTTATCGGGAGACGTGGGGGAACGCTGGGTAGAAGGAAATTCGTGGCTCCTCTCAGATTCCAGAACTTTCTGCCACAGAAATGTGAGGAACATGTGTTTTTTTAGCCACATTTTGAGGTTTGCAAAGGATTCTGGGTAACAGAACCTGGTCCGAGCCACACAAGTCACCCCATCTTGGATTTCCCTAGGTCTCTAGTTTTCAGAAATGCACAGGTTTGGTAGGTTTCCCTAGGTGGCGGCTGAGCTACAGGCCAAAATCTACAGGTAGGCACTTTGCAAAAAACACCTCTGTTTTCCTTCACCAATTTGGCTGTGTCCACGTTGCGCTTTGGGGCGTTTCCTGTCGCGGGCGCTAGGCCTACCCACACAAGTGTGGTATAATTTTTATCGGGAGACGTGGGGGAACGCTGGGTGGAAGGAAATTCGTGGCTCCTCTCAGATTCCAGAACTTTCTGCCACAGAAATGTGAGGAACATGTGTTTTTTTAGCCAAATTTTGAGGTTTGCAAAGGATTCTGGGTAACAGAACCTGGTCCGAGCCACACAAGTCACCCCATCTTGGATTCCCCTAGGTCTCTAGTTTTCAGAAATGCACAGGTTTGGTAGGTTTCCCTAGGTGGCGGCTGAGCTACAGGCCAAAATCTACAGGTAGGCACTTTGCAAAAAACACCTCTGTTTTCCTTCACCAAGTTGGCTGTGTCCACGTTGCGCTTTGGGGCGTTTCCTGTCGCGGGCGCTAGGCCTACCCACACAAGTGAGGTATCATTTTTATCAGGAGACGTGGGGGAACGCTGGGTGGAAGGAAATTCGTGGCTCCTCTCAGATTCCAGAACTTTCTGCCACAGAAATATGAGGAACATGTGTTTTTTTAGCCAAATTCTGAGGTTTGCAAAGGATTCTGGGTAACAGAACCTGGTCCGAGCCACACAAGTCACCCCATCTTGGATTCCCCTAGGTCTCTAGTTTTCAGAAATGCACAGGTTTGGTAGGTTTCCCTAGGTGGCGGCTGAGCTACAGGCCAAAATCTACAGGTAGGCACTTTGCAAAAAACACCTCTGTTTTCCTTCACCAAGTTGGCTGTGTCCACGTTGCGCTTTGGGGCGTTTCCTGTCGCGGGCGCTAGGCCTACCCACACAAGTGAGGTATCATTTTTATCAGGAGACGTGGGGGAACGCTGGGTGGAAGGAAATTCGTGGCTCCTCTCAGATTCCAGAACTTTCTGCCACAGAAATGTGAGGAACATGTGTTTTTTTAGCCAAATTTTGAGGTTTGCAAAGGATTCTGGGTAACAGAACCTGGTCCGAGCCACACAAGTCACCCCATCTTGGATTCCCCTAGGTCTCTAGTTTTAAGAAATGCACAGGTTTGGTAGGTTTCCCTAGGTGGCCGCTGAGCTACAGGCCAAAATCTACAGGTAGGCACTTTGCAAAAAACACCTCTGTTTTCCTTCACCAATTTGGCTGTGTCCACGTTGCGCTATGGGGCGTTTCCTGTCACGGGCGCTAGGCCTACCCACACAAGTGAGGTATCATTTTTATCGGGAGACGTGGGGGAACGCTGGGTGGAAGGAAATTCGTGGCTCCTCTCAGATTCCAGAACTTTCTGCCACAGAAATGTGAGGAACATGTGTTTTTTTAGCCACATTTTGAGGTTTGCAAAGTATTCTGGGTAACAGAACCTGGTCCGAGCCACACAAGTCACCACATCTTGGATTCCCCTAGGTCTCTAGTTTTCAGAAATGCACAGGTTTGGTAGGTTTCCCTAGGTGGCGGCTGAGCTACAGGCCAAAATCTACAGGTAGGCACTTTGCAAAAAACACCTCTGTTTTCCTTCACCAATTTGGCTGTGTCCACGTTGCGCTTTGGGGCGTTTCCTGTCGCGGGCGCTAGGCCTACCCACACAAGTGTGGTATAATTTTTATCGGGAGACGTGGGGGAACGCTGGGTGGAAGGAAATTCGTGGCTCCTCTCAGATTCCAGAACTTTCTGCCACAGAAATGTGAGGAACATGTGTTTTTTTAGCCACATTTTGAGGTTTGCAAAGGATTCTGGGTAACAGAACCTGGTCCGAGCCACACAAGTCACCCCATCTTGGATTCCCCTAGGTCTCTAGTTTTCAGAAATGCACAGGTTTGGTAGGTTTCCCTAGGTGGCGGCTGAGCTACAGGCCAAAATCTACAGGTAGGCACTTTGCAAAAAACACCTCTGTTTTCCTTCACCAATTTGGCTGTGTCCACGTTGCGCTTTGGGGCGTTTCCTGTCGCGGGCGCTAGGCCTACCCACACAAGTGAGGTATCATTTTTATCGGGAGACGTGGGGGAACGCTGGGTGGAAGGAAATTCGTGGCTCCCCTCAGATTCCAGAACTTTCTGCCACAGAAATGTGAGGAACATGTGTTTTTTTAGCCAAATTTTGAGGTTTGCAAAGGATTCTGGGTAACAGAACCTGGTCCGAGCCACACAAGTCACCCCATCTTGGATTCCCCTAGGTCTCTAGTTTTCAGAAATGCACAGGTTTGGTAGGTTTCCCTAGGTGGCGGCTGAGCTACAGGCCAAAATCTACAGGTAGGCACTTTGCAAAAAACACCTCTGTTTTCCTTCACCAAGTTGGCTGTGTCCACGTTGCGCTTTGGGGCGTTTCCTGTCGCGGGCGCTAGGCCTACCCACACAAGTGAGGTATCATTTTTATCGGGAGACGTGGGGGAACGCTGGGTGGAAGGAAATTCGTGTCTCCTCTCAGATTCCAGAACTTTCTGCCACAGAAATGTGAGGAACATGTGTTTTTTTAGCCAAATTTTGAGGTTTGCAAAGGATTCTGGGTAACAGAACCTGGTCCGAGCCACACAAGTCACCCCATCTTGGATTCCCCTAGGTCTCTAGTTTTCAGAAATGCACAGGTTTGGTAGGTTTCCCTAGGTGGCGGCTGAGCTACAGGCCAAAATCTACAGGTAGGCACTTTGCAAAAAACACCTCTGTTTTCCTTCACCAATTTGGCTGTGTCCACGTTGCGCTTTGGGGCGTTTCCTGTCGCGGGCGCTAGGCCTACCCACACAAGTGTGGTATAATTTTTATCGGGAGACGTGGGGGAACGCTGGGTGGAAGGAAATTCGTGGCTCCTCTCAGATTCCAGAACTTTCTGCCACAGAAATGTGAGGAACATGTGTTTTTTTAGCCACATTTTGAGGTTTGCAAAGGATTCTGGGTAACAGAACCTGGTCCGAGCCACACAAGTCACCCCATCTTGGATTCCCCTAGGTCTCTAGTTTTCAGAAATGCACAGGTTTGGTAGGTTTCCCTAGGTGGCGGCTGAGCTACAGGCCAAAATCTACAGGTAGGCACTTTGCAAAAAACACCTCTGTTTTCCTTCACCAATTTGGCTGTGTCCACGTTGCGCTTTGGGGCGTTTCCTGTCGCGGGCGCTAGGCCTACCCACACAAGTGAGGTATCATTTTTATCGGGAGACGTGGGGGAACGCTGGGTGGAAGGAAATTCGTGGCTCCCCTCAGATTCCAGAACTTTCTGCCACAGAAATGTGAGGAACATGTGTTTTTTTAGCCAAATTTTGAGGTTTGCAATGGATTCTGGGTAACAGAACCTGGTCCGAGCCACACAAGTCACCCCATCTTGGATTCCCCTACGTCTCTAGTTTTCAGAAATGCACAGGTTTGGTAGGTTTCCCTAGGTGGCGGCTGAGCTACAGGCCAAAATCTACAGGTAGGCACTTTGCAAAAAACACCTCTGTTTTCCTTCACCAAGTTGGCTGTGTCCACGTTGCGCTTTGGGGCGTTTCCTGTCGCGGGCGCTAGGCCTACCCACACAAGTGAGGTATCATTTTTATCGGGAGACGTGGGGACACGCTGGGTGGAAGGAAATTCGTGGCTGCTCTCAGATTCCAGGACTTTCTGCCACAGAAATGTGAGGAACATGTGTTTTTTTAGCCAAATTTTGAGGTTTGCAAAGGATTCTGGGTAACAGAACCTGGTCCGAGCCACACAAGTCACCCCATCTTGGATTCCCCTAGGTCTCTAGTTTTCAGAAATGCACAGGTTTGGTAGGTTTCCCTAGGTGTCGGCTGAGCTACAGGCCAAAATCTACAGGTAGGCACTTTGCAAAAAACACCTCTGTTTTCCTTCACCAATTTGGCTGTGTCCACGTTGCGCTTTGGGGCGTTTCCTGTCGCGGGCGCTAGGCCTACCCACACAAGTGAGGTATCATTTTTATCGGGAGACGTGGGGGAACGCTGGGTGGAAGGAAATTCGTGGCTCCTCTCAGATTCCAGAACTTTCTGCCACAGAAATGTGAGGAACATGTGTTTTTTTAGCCAAATTTTGAGGTTTGCAAAGGATTCTGGGAAACAGAACCTGGTCCGAGCCACACAAGTCACCCCATCTTGGATTCCCCTAGGTCTCTAGTTTTCAGAAATGCACAGGTTTGGTAGGTTTCCCTAGGTGGCGGCTGAGCTACAGGCCAAAATCTACAGGTAGGCACTTTGCAAAAAACACCTCTGTTTTCCTTCACCAATTTGGCTGTGTCCACGTTGCGCTTTGGGGCGTTTCCTGTCGCGGGCGCTAGGCCTACTCACACAAGTGAGGTATCATTTTTATCGGGAGACGTGGGGGAACGCTGGGTGGAAGGAAATTCGTGGCTCCTCTCAGATTCCAGAACTTTCTGCCACAGAAATGTGAGGAACATGTGTTTTTTTAGCCAAATTTTGAGGTTTGCAAAGGATTCTGGGTAACAGAACCTGGTCCGAGCCACACAATTCACCCCATCTTGGATTCCCCTAGGTCTCTAGTTTTCAGAAATGCACAGGTTTGGTAGGTTTCCCTAGGTGGCGGCTGAGCTACAGGCCAAAACCTACAGGTAGGCACTTTGCAAAAAACACCTCTGTTTTCCTTCACCAAGTTGGCTGTGTCCACGTTGCACTTTGGGGCGTTTCCTGTCGCGGGCGCTAGGCCTACCCACACAAGTGAGGTATCATTTTTATCGGGAGACGAGGGGGAACGCTGGGTGGAAGGAAATTCGTGGCTCCTCTCAGATTCCAGAACTTTCTGCCACAGAAATGTGAGGAACATGTGTTTTTTTAGCCAAATTTAGAGGTTTGCAAAGGATTCTGGGAAACAGAACCTGGTCCGAGCCACACAAGTCACCCCATCTTGGATTCCCCTAGGTCTCTAGTTTTCAGAAATGCACAGGTTTGGTAGGTTTCCCTAGGTGGCGGCTGAGCTACAGGCCAAAATCTACAGGTAGGCACTTTGCAAAAAACACCTCTGTTTTCCTTCACCAATTTGGCTGTGTCCACGTTGCGCTGTGGGGCGTTTCCTGTCGCGGGCGCTAGGCCTACCCACACAAGTGAGGTATCATTTTTATCGGGAGACGTGGGGGAACGCTGGGTGGAAGGAAATATGTGGCTCCTCTCAGATTCCAGAACTTTCTGCCACAGAAATGTGAGGAACATGTGTTTTTTTAGCCAAATTTTGAGGTTTGCAAAGGATTCTGGGTAACAGAACCTGGTCCGAGCCACACAAGTCACCCCATCTTGGATTCCCCTAGGTCTCTAGTTTTCAGAAATTCACAGGTTTGGTAGGTTTCCCTAGGTGGCGGCTGAGCTACAGGCCAAAATCTACAGGTAGGCACTTTGCAAAAAACACCTCTGTTTTCCTTCACCAATTTGGCTGTGTCCACGTTGCGCTTTGGGGCGTTTCCTGTCGCGGGCGCTAGGCCTACCCACACAAGTGAGGTATCATTTTTATCGGGAGACGTGGGGGAACGCTGGGTGGAAGGAAATTCGTGGCTCCTCTCAGATTCCAGAACTTTCTGCCACAGAAATGTGAGGAACATGTGTTTTTTTAGCCAAATTTTGAGGTTTGCAAAGGATTCTGGGTAACAGAACCTGGTCCGAGCCACACAATTCACCCCATCTTGGATTCCCCTCGGTCTCTAGTTTTCAGAAATGCACAGGTTTGGTAGGTTTCCCTAGGTGGCGGCTGAGCTACAGGCCAAAACCTACAGGTAGGCACTTTGCAAAAAACACCTCTGTTTTCCTTCACCAAGTTGGCTGTGTCCACGTTGCGCTTTGGGGCGTTTCCTGTCGCGGGCGCTAGGCCTACCCACACAAGTGAGGTATCATTTTTATCGGGAGACGAGGGGGAACGCTGGGTGGAAGGAAATTCGTGGCTCCTCTCAGATTCCAGAACTTTCTGCCACAGAAATGTGAGGAACATGTGTTTTTTTAGCCAAATTTTGAGGTTTGCAAAGGATTCTGGGAAACAGAACCTGGTCCGAGCCACACAAGTCACCCCATCTTGGATTCCCCTAGGTCTCTAGTTTTCAGAAATGCACAGGTTTGGTAGGTTTCCCTAGGTGGCGGCTGAGCTACAGGCCAAAATCTACAGGTAGGCACTTTGCAAAAAACACCTCTGTTTTCCTTCACCAATTTGGCTGTGTCCACGTTGCGCTTTGGGGTGTTTCCTGTCGCGGGCGCTAGGCCTACCCACACAAGTGAGGTATCATTTTTATCGGGAGACGTGGGGGAATGCTGGGTAGAAGGAAATTCGTGGCTCCTCTCAGATTCCAGAACTTTCTGCCACAGAAATGTGAGGAACATGTGTTTTTTTAGCCAAATTTTGAGGTTTGCAAAGGATTCTGGGTAACAGAACCTGGTCCGAGCCACACAAGTCACCCCATCTTGGATTCCCCTAGGTCTCTAGTTTTCAGAAATGCACAGGTTTGGTAGGTTTCCCTAGGTGGCTGCTGAGCTACAGGCCAAAATCTACAGGTAGGCACTTTGCAAAAAAAACCTCTGTTTTCCTTCACCAATTTGGCTGTGTCCACGTTGCGCTTTGGGGCGTTTCCTGTCGCGGGCGCTAGGCCTACCCACACAAGTGAGGTATCATTTTTATCGGGAGACGTGGGGGAACGCTGGGTGGAAGGAAATTCGTGGCTCCTCTCAGATTCCAGAACTTTCTGCCACAGAAATGTGAGGAACATGTGGTTTTTTAGCCACATTTTGAGGTTTGCAAATGTTCTGGGTAACAGAACCTGGTCCGAGCCACACAAGTCACCCCATCTTGGATTCCCCTAGGTCTCTAGTTTTCAGAAATGCACAGGTTTGGTAGGTTTCCCTAGGTGGCGGCTGAGCTACAGGCCAAAATCTACAGGTAGGCACTTTGCAAAAAACACCTCTGTTTTCCTTCACCAATTTGGCTGTGTCCACGTTGCGCTTTGGGGCGTTTCCTGTCGCGGGCGCTAGGCCTACCCACACAAGTGAGGTATCATTTTTATCGGGAGACGTGGGGGAACGCTGGGTGGAAGGAAATTCGTGGCTCCTCTCAGATTCCAGAACTTTCTGCCACAGAAATGTGAGGAACATGTGTTTTTTTAGCCACATTTTGAGGTTTGCAAAGGATTCTGGGTAACAGAACCTGGTCCGAGCCACACAAGTCACCCCATCTTGGATTCCCCTAGGTCTCTAGTTTTCAGAAATGCACAGGTTTGGTAGGTTTCCCTAGGTGGCGGCTGAGCTACAGGCCAAAATCTACAGGTAGGCACTTTGCAAAAAACACCTCTGTTTTCCTTCACCAATTTGGCTGTGTCCACGTTGCGCTTTGGGGCGTTTCCTGTCGCGGGCGCTAGGCCTACCCACACAAGTGAGGTATCATTTTTATCGGGAGACGTGGGGGAACGCTGGGTGGAAGGAAATTCGTGGCTCCTCTCAGATTCCAGAACTTTCTGCCACAGAAATGTGAGGAACATGTGTTTTTTTAGCCACATTTTGAGGTTTGCAAAGGATTCTGGGTAACAGAACCTGGTCCGAGCCACACAAGTCACCCCATCTTGGATTCCCCTAGGTCTCTAGTTTTCAGAAATGCACAGGTTTGGTAGGTTTCCCTAGGTGGCGGCTGAGCTACAGGCCAAAATCTACAGGTAGGCACTTTGCAAAAAACACCTCTGTTTTCCTTCACCAATTTGGCTGTGTCCACGTTGCGCTTTGGGGCGTTTCCTGTCGCGGGCGCTAGGCCTACCCACACAAGTGAGGTATCATTTTTATCGGGAGACGTGGGGGAACGCTGGGTGGAAGGAAATTCGTGGCTCCCCTCAGATTCCAGAACTTTCTGCCACAGAAATGTGAGGAACATGTGTTTTTTTAGCCAAATTTTGAGGTTTGCAAAGGATTCTGGGTAACAGAACCTGGTCCGAGCCACACAAGTCACCCCATCTTGGATTCCCCTAGGTCTCTAGTTTTCAGAAATGCACAGGTTTGGTAGGTTTCCCTAGGTGGCGGCTGAGCTACAGGCCAAAATCTACAGGTAGGCACTTTGCAAAAAACACCTCTGTTTTCCTTCACCAAGTTGGCTGTGTCCACGTTGCGCTTTGGGGCGTTTCCTGTCGCGGGCGCTAGGCCTACCCACACAAGTGAGGTATCATTTTTATCGGGAGACGTGGGGACACGCTGGGTGGAAGGAAATTCGTGGCTGCTCTCAGATTCCAGGACTTTCTGCCACAGAAATGTGAGGAACATGTGTTTTTTTAGCCAAATTTTGAGGTTTGCAAAGGATTCTGGGTAACAGAACCTGGTCCGAGCCACACAATTCACCCCATCTTGGATTCCCCTAGGTCTCTAGTTTTCAGAAATGCACAGGTTTGGTAGGTTTCCCTAGGTGGCGGCTGAGCTACAGGCCAAAACCTACAGGTAGGCACTTTGCAAAAAACACCTCTGTTTTCCTTCACCAAGTTGGCTGTGTCCACGTTGCGCTTTGGGGCGTTTCCTGTCGCGGGCGCTAGGCCTACCCACACAAGTGAGGTATCATTTTTATCGGGAGACGAGGGGGAACGCTGGGTGGAAGGAAATTCGTGGCTCCTCTCAGATTCCAGAACTTTCTGCCACAGAAATGTGAGGAACATGTGTTTTTTTAGCCAAATTTTGAGGTTTGCAAAGGATTCTGGGAAACAGAACCTGGTCCGAGCCACACAAGTCACCCCATCTTGGATTCCCCTAGGTCTCTAGTTTTCAGAAATGCACAGGTTTGGTAGGTTTCCCTAGGTGGCGGCTGAGCTACAGGCCAAAATCTACAGGTAGGCACTTTGCAAAAAACACCTCTGTTTTCCTTCACCAATTTGGCTATGTCCACGTTGCGCTTTGGGGCGTTTCCTGTCGCGGGCGCTAGGCCTACCCACACAAGTGAGGTATCATTTTTATCGGGAGACGTGGGGGAACGCTGGGTGGAAGGAAATTCGTGGCTACTCTCAGATTCCAGAACTTTCTGCCACAGAAATGTGAGGAACATGTGTTTTTTTAGCCAAATTTTGAGGTTTGCAAAGGATTCTGGGTAACAGAACCTGGTCCGAGCCACACAAGTCACCCCATCTTGGATTCCCCTAGGTCTCTAGTTTTCAGAAATTCACAGGTTTGGTAGGTTTCCCTAGGTGGCGGCTGAGCTACAGGCCAAAATCTACAGGTAGGCACTTTGCAAAAAACACCTCTGTTTTCCTTCACCAATTTGGCTGTGTCCACGTTGCGCTTTGGGGCGTTTCCTGTCGCGGGCGCTAGGCCTACCCACACAAGTGAGGTATCATTTTTATCGGGAGACGTGGGGGAACGCTGGGTGGAAGGAAATTCGTGGCTCCTCTCAGATTCCAGAACTTTCTGCCACAGAAATGTGAGGAACATGTGTTTTTTTAGCCAAATTTTGAGGTTTGCAAAGGATTCTGGGTAACAGAACCTGGTCCGAGCCACACAAGTCACCCCATCTTGGATTCTCCTAGGTCTCTAGTTTTCAGAAATGCACAGGTTTGGTAGGTTTCCCTAGGTGGCTGCTGAGCTACAGGCCAAAATCTACAGGTAGGCACTTTGCAAAAAAAACCTCTGTTTTCCTTCACCAATTTGGCTGTGTCCACGTTGCGCTTTGGGGCGTTTCCTGTCGCGGGCGCTAGGCCTACCCACACAAGTGAGGTATCATTTTTATCGGGAGACGTGGGGGAACGCTGGGTGGAAGGAAATTCGTGGCTCCTCTCAGATTCCAGAACTTTCTGCCACAGAAATGTGAGGAACATGTGGTTTTTTAGCCACATTTTGAGGTTTGCAAATGTTCTGGGTAACAGAACCTGGTCCGAGCCACACAAGTCACCCCATCTTGGATTCCCCTAGGTCTCTAGTTTTCAGAAATGCACAGGTTTGGTAGGTTTCCCTAGGTGGCGGCTGAGCTACAGGCCAAAATCTACAGGTAGGCACTTTGCAAAAAACACCTCTGTTTTCCTTCACCAATTTGGCTGTGTCCACGTTGCGCTTTGGGGCGTTTCCTGTCGCGGGCGCTAGGCCTACCCACACAAGTGAGGTATCATTTTTATCGGGAGACGTGGGGGAACGCTGGGTGGAAGGAAATTCGTGGCTCCTCTCAGATTCCAGAACTTTCTGCCACAGAAATGTGAGGAACATGTGTTTTTTTAGCCACATTTTGAGGTTTGCAAAGGATTCTGGGTAACAGAACCTGGTCCGAGCCACACAAGTCACCCCATCTTGGATTCCCCTAGGTCTCTAGTTTTCAGAAATGCACAGGTTTGGTAGGTTTCCCTAGGTGGCGGCTGAGCTACAGGCCAAAATCTACAGGTAGGCACTTTGCAAAAAACACCTCTGTTTTCCTTCACCAATTTGGCTGTGTCCACGTTGCGCTTTGGGGCGTTTCCTGTCGCGGGCGCTAGGCCTACCCACACAAGTGAGGTATCATTTTTATCGGGAGACGTGGGGGAACGCTGGGTGGAAGGAAATTCGTGGCTCCTCTCAGATTCCAGAACTTTCTGCCACAGAAATGTGAGGAACATGTGTTTTTTTAGCCAAATTTTGAGGTTTGCAAAGGATTCTGGGTAACAGAACCTGGTCCGAGCCACACAAGTCACCCCATCTTGGATTCCCCTAGGTCTCTAGTTTTCAGAAATGCACAGGTTTGGTAGGTTTCCCTAGGTGGCGGCTGAGCTACAGGCCAAAATCTACAGGTAGGCACTTTGCAAAAAACACCTCTGTTTTCCTTCACCAAGTTGGCTGTGTCCACGTTGCGCTTTGGGGCGTTTCCTGTCGCGGGCGCTAGGCCTACCCACACAAGTGAGGTATCATTTTTATCAGGAGACGTGGGGGAACGCTGGGTGGAAGGAAATTCGTGGCTCCTCTCAGATTCCAGAACTTTCTGCCACAGAAATGTGAGGAACATGTGTTTTTTTAGCCAAATTTTGAGGTTTGCAAAGGATTCTGGGTAACAGAACCTGGTCCGAGCCACACAAGTCACCCCATCTTGGATTCCCCTAGGTCTCTAGTTTTCAGAAATGCACAGGTTTGGTAGGTTTCCCTAGGTGGCGGCTGAGCTACAGGCCAAAATCTACAGGTAGGCACTTTGCAAAAAACACCTCTGTTTTCCTTCACCAATTTGGCTGTGTCCACGTTGCGCTATGGGGCGTTTCCTGTCGCGGGCGCTAGGCCTACCCACACAAGTGAGGTATCATTTTTATCGGGAGACGTGGGGGAACGATGGGTGGAAGGAAATTCGTGGCTCCTCTCAGATTCCAGAACTTTCTGCCACAGAAATGTGAGGAACATGTGTTTTTTTAGCCACATTTTGAGGTTTGCAAAGTATTCTGGGTAACAGAACCTGGTCCGAGCCACACAAGTCACCACATCTTGGATTCCCCTAGGTCTCTAGTTTTCAGAAATGCACAGGTTTGGTAGGTTTCCCTAGGTGGCGGCTGAGCTACAGGCCAAAATCTACAGGTAGGCACTTTGCAAAAAACACCTCTGTTTTCCTTCACCAATTTGGCTGTGTCCACGTTGCGCTTTGGGGCGTTTCCTGTCGCGGGCGCTAGGCCTACCCACACAAGTGTGGTATAATTTTTATCGGGAGACGTGGGGGAACGCTGGGTGGAAGGAAATTCGTGGCTCCTCTCAGATTCCAGAACTTTCTGCCACAGAAATGTGAGGAACATGTGTTTTTTTAGCCACATTTTGAGGTTTGCAAAGGATTCTGGGTAACAGAACCTGGTCCGAGCCACACAAGTCACCCCATCTTGGATTCCCCTAGGTCTCTAGTTTTCAGAAATGCACAGGTTTGGTAGGTTTCCCTAGGTGGCGGCTGAGCTACAGGCCAAAATCTACAGGTAGGCACTTTGCAAAAAACACCTCTGTTTTCCTTCACCAATTTGGCTGTGTCCACGTTGCGCTTTGGGGCGTTTCCTGTCGCGGGCGCTAGGCCTACCCACACAAGTGAGGTATCATTTTTATCGGGAGACGTGGGGGAACGCTGGGTGGAAGGAAATTCGTGGCTCCCCTCAGATTCCAGAACTTTCTGCCACAGAAATGTGAGGAACATGTGTTTTTTTAGCCAAATTTTGAGGTTTGCAAAGGATTCTGGGTAACAGAACCTGGTCCGAGCCACACAAGTCACCCCATCTTGGATTCCCCTAGGTCTCTAGTTTTCAGAAATGCACAGGTTTGGTAGGTTTCCCTAGGTGGCGGCTGAGCTACAGGCCAAAATCTACAGGTAGGCACTTTGCAAAAAACACCTCTGTTTTCCTTCACCAAGTTGGCTGTGTCCACGTTGCGCTTTGGGGCGTTTCCTGTCGCGGGCGCTAGGCCTACCCACACAAGTGAGGTATCATTTTTATCGGGAGACGTGGGGACACGCTGGGTGGAAGGAAATTCGTGGCTGCTCTCAGATTCCAGGACTTTCTGCCACAGAAATGTGAGGAACATGTGTTTTTTTAGCCAAATTTTGAGGTTTGCAAAGGATTCTGGGTAACAGAACCTGGTCCGAGCCACACAATTCACCCCATCTTGGATTCCCCTAGGTCTCTAGTTTTCAGAAATGCACAGGTTTGGTAGGTTTCCCTAGGTGGCGGCTGAGCTACAGGCCAAAACCTACAGGTAGGCACTTTGCAAAAAACACCTCTGTTTTCCTTCACCAAGTTGGCTGTGTCCACGTTGCGCTTTGGGGCGTTTCCTGTCGCGGGCGCTAGGCCTACCCACACAAGTGAGGTATCATTTTTATCGGGAGACGAGGGGGAACGCTGGGTGGAAGGAAATTCGTGGCTCCTCTCAGATTCCAGAACTTTCTGCCACAGAAATGTGAGGAACATGTGTTTTTTTAGCCAAATTTTGAGGTTTGCAAAGGATTCTGGGAAACAGAACCTGGTCCGAGCCACACAAGTCACCCCATCTTGGATTCCCCTAGGTCTCTAGTTTTCAGAAATGCACAGGTTTGGTAGGTTTCCCTAGGTGGCGGCTGAGCTACAGGCCAAAATCTACAGGTAGGCACTTTGCAAAAAACACCTCTGTTTTCCTTCACCAATTTGGCTATGTCCACGTTGCGCTTTGGGGCGTTTCCTGTCGCGGGCGCTAGGCCTACCCACACAAGTGAGGTATCATTTTTATCGGGAGACGTGGGGGAACGCTGGGTGGAAGGAAATTCGTGGCTACTCTCAGATTCCAGAACTTTCTGCCACAGAAATGTGAGGAACATGTGTTTTTTTAGCCAAATTTTGAGGTTTGCAAAGGATTCTGGGTAACAGAACCTGGTCCGAGCCACACAAGTCACCCCATCTTGGATTCCCCTAGGTCTCTAGTTTTCAGAAATTCACAGGTTTGGTAGGTTTCCCTAGGTGGCGGCTGAGCTACAGGCCAAAATCTACAGGTAGGCACTTTGCAAAAAACACCTCTGTTTTCCTTCACCAATTTGGCTGTGTCCACGTTGCGCTTTGGGGCGTTTCCTGTCGCGGGCGCTAGGCCTACCCACACAAGTGAGGTATCATTTTTATCGGGAGACGTGGGGGAACGCTGGGTGGAAGGAAATTCGTGGCTCCTCTCAGATTCCAGAACTTTCTGCCACAGAAATGTGAGGAACATGTGTTTTTTTAGCCAAATTTTGAGGTTTGCAAAGGATTCTGGGTAACAGAACCTGGTCCGAGCCACACAAGTCACCCCATCTTGGATTCCCCTAGGTCTCTAGTTTTCAGAAATGCACAGGTTTGGTAGGTTTCCCTAGGTGGCTGCTGAGCTACAGGCCAAAATCTACAGGTAGGCACTTTGCAAAAAAAACCTCTGTTTTCCTTCACCAATTTGGCTGTGTCCACGTTGCGCTTTGGGGCGTTTCCTGTCGCGGGCGCTAGGCCTACCCACACAAGTGAGGTATCATTTTTATCGGGAGACGTGGGGGAACGCTGGGTGGAAGGAAATTCGTGGCTCCTCTCAGATTCCAGAACTTTCTGCCACAGAAATGTGAGGAACATGTGGTTTTTTAGCCACATTTTGAGGTTTGCAAATGTTCTGGGTAACAGAACCTGGTCCGAGCCACACAAGTCACCCCATCTTGGATTCCCCTAGGTCTCTAGTTTTCAGAAATGCACAGGTTTGGTAGGTTTCCCTAGGTGGCGGCTGAGCTACAGGCCAAAATCTACAGGTAGGCACTTTGCAAAAAACACCTCTGTTTTCCTTCACCAATTTGGCTGTGTCCACGTTGCGCTTTGGGGCGTTTCCTGTTGCGGGCGCTAGGCCTACCCACACAAGTGAGGTATCATTTTTATCGGGAGACGTGGGGGAACGCTGGGTGGAAGGAAATTCGTGGCTCCTCTCAGATTCCAGAACTTTCTGCCACAGAAATGTGAGGAACATGTGTTTTTTTAGCCACATTTTGAGGTTTGCAAAGGATTCTGGGTAACAGAACCTGGTCCGAGCCACACAAGTCACCCCATCTTGGATTCCCCTAGGTCTCTAGTTTTCAGAAATGCACAGGTTTGGTAGGTTTCCCTAGGTGGCGGCTGAGCTACAGGCCAAAATCTACAGGTAGGCACTTTGCAAAAAACACCTCTGTTTTCCTTCACCAATTTGGCTGTGTCCACGTTGCGCTTTGGGGCGTTTCCTGTCGCGGGCGCTAGGCCTACCCACACAAGTGAGGTATCATTTTTATCGGGAGACGTGGGGGAACGCTGGGTGGAAGGAAATTCGTGGCTCCTCTCAGATTCCAGAACTTTCTGCCACAGAAATGTGAGGAACATGTGTTTTTTTAGCCAAATTTTGAGGTTTGCAAAGGATTCTGGGTAACAGAACCTGGTCCGAGCCACACAAGTCACCCCATCTTGGATTCCCCTAGGTCTCTAGTTTTCAGAAATGCACAGGTTTGGTAGGTTTCCCTAGGTGGCGGCTGAGCTACAGGCCAAAATCTACAGGTAGGCACTTTGCAAAAAACACCTCTGTTTTCCTTCACCAAGTTGGCTGTGTCCACGTTGCGCTTTGGGGCGTTTCCTGTCGCGGGCGCTAGGCCTACCCACACAAGTGAGGTATCATTTTTATCAGGAGACGTGGGGGAACGCTGGGTGGAAGGAAATTCGTGGCTCCTCTCAGATTCCAGAACTTTCTGCCACAGAAATGTGAGGAACATGTGTTTTTTTAGCCAAATTTTGAGGTTTGCAAAGGATTCTGGGTAACAGAACCTGGTCCGAGCCACACAAGTCACCCCATCTTGGATTCCCCTAGGTCTCTAGTTTTCCGAAATGCACAGGTTTGGTAGGTTTCCCTAGGTGGCGGCTGAGCTACAGGCCAAAATCTACAGGTAGGCACTTTGCAAAAAACACCTCTGTTTTCCTTCACCAATTTGGCTGTGTCCACGTTGCACTATGGGGCGTTTCCTGTCGCGGGCGCTAGGCCTACCCACACAAGTGAGGTATCATTTTTATTGGGAGACGTGGGGGAACGCTGGGTGGAAGGAAATTCGTGGCTCCTCTCAGATTCCAGAACTTTCTGCCACAGAAATGTGAGGAACATGTGTTTTTTTAGCCACATTTTGAGGTTTGCAAAGTATTCTGGGTAACAGAACCTGGTCCGAGCCACACAAGTCACCACATCTTGGATTCCCCTAGGTCTCTAGTTTTCAGAAATGCACAGGTTTGGTAGGTTTCCCTAGGTGGCGGCTGAGCTACAGGCCAAAATCTACAGGTAGGCACTTTGCAAAAAACACCTCTGTTTTCCTTCACCAATTTGGCTGTGTCCACGTTGCGCTTTGGGGCGTTTCCTGTCGCGGGCGCTAGGCCTACCCACACAAGTGTGGTATAATTTTTATCGGGAGACGTGGGGGAACGCTGGGTGGAAGGAAATTCGTGGCTCCTCTCAGATTCCAGAACTTTCTGCCACAGAAATGTGAGGAACATGTGTTTTTTTAGCCACATTTTGAGGTTTGCAAAGGATTCTGGGTAACAGAACCTGGTCCGAGCCACACAAGTCACCCCATCTTGGATTCCCCTAGGTCTCTAGTTTTCAGAAATGCACAGGTTTGGTAGGTTTCCCTAGGTGGCGGCTGAGCTACAGGCCAAAATCTACAGGTAGGCACTTTGCAAAAAACACCTCTGTTTTCCTTCACCAATTTGGCTGTGTCCACGTTGCGCTTTGGGGCGTTTCCTGTCGCGGGCGCTAGGCCTACCCACACAAGTGAGGTATCATTTTTATCGGGAGACGTGGGGGAACGCTGGGTGGAAGGAAATTCGTGGCTCCCCTCAGATTCCAGAACTTTCTGCCACAGAAATGTGAGGAACATGTGTTTTTTTAGCCAAATTTTGAGGTTTGCAAAGGATTCTGGGTAACAGAACCTGGTCCGAGCCACACAAGTCACCCCATCTTGGATTCCCCTAGGTCTCTAGTTTTCAGAAATGCACAGGTTTGGTAGGTTTCCCTAGGTGGCGGCTGAGCTACAGGCCAAAATCTACAGATAGGCACTTTGCAAAAAACACCTCTGTTTTCCTTCACCAAGTTGGCTGTGTCCACGTTGCGCTTTGGGGCGTTTCCTGTCGCGGGCGCTAGGCCTACCCACACAAGTGAGGTATCATTTTTATCGGGAGACGTGGGGACACGCTGGGTGGAAGGAAATTCGTGGCTGCTCTCAGATTCCAGGACTTTCTGCCACAGAAATGTGAGAAACATGTGTTTTTTTAGCCAAATTTTGAGGTTTGCAAAGGATTCTGGGTAACAGAACCTGGTCCGAGCCACACAATTCACCCCATCTTGGATTCCCCTAGGTCTCTAGTTTTCAGAAATGCACAGGTTTGGTAGGTTTCCCTAGGTGGCGGCTGAGCTACAGGCCAAAACCTACAGGTAGGCACTTTGCAAAAAACACCTCTGTTTTCCTTCACCAAGTTGGCTGTGTCCACTTTGCGCTTTGGGGCGTTTCCTGTCGCGGGCGCTAGGCCTACCCACACAAGTGAGGTATCATTTTTATCGGGAGACGAGGGGGAACGCTGGGTGGAAGGAAATTCGTGGCTCCTCTCAGATTCCAGAACTTTCTGCCACAGAAATGTGAGGAACATGTGTTTTTTTAGCCAAATTTTGAGGTTTGCAAAGGATTCTGGGAAACAGAACCTGGTCCGAGCCACACAAGTCACCCCATCTTGGATTCCCCTAGGTCTCTAGTTTTCAGAAATGCACAGGTTTGGTAGGTTTCCCTAGGTGGCGGCTGAGCTACAGGCCAAAATCTACAGGTAGGCACTTTGCAAAAAACACCTCTGTTTTCCTTCACCAATTTGGCTGTGTCCACGTTGCGCTTTGGGGCGTTTCCTGTCGCGGGCGCTAGGCCTACCCACACAAGTGAGGTATCATTTTTATCGGGAGACGTGGGGGAACGCTGGGTGGAAGGAAATTCGTGGCTACTCTCAGATTCCAGAACTTTCTGCCACAGAAATGTGAGGAACATGTGTTTTTTTAGCCAAATTTTGAGGTTTGCAAAGGATTCTGGGTAACAGAACCTGGTCCGAGCCACACAAGTCACCCCATCTTGGATTCCCCTAGGTCTCTAGTTTTCAGAAATTCACAGGTTTGGTAGGTTTCCCTAGGTGGCGGCTGAGCTACAGGCCAAAACCTACAGGTAGGCACTTTGCAAAAAACACCTCTGTTTTCCTTCACCAATTTGGCTGTGTCCACGTTGCGCTTTGGGGCGTTTCCTGTCGCGGGCGCTAGGCCTACCCACACAAGTGAGGTATCATTTTTATCGGGAGACGTGGGGGAACGCTGGGTGGAAGGAAATTCGTGGCTCCTCTCAGATTCCAGAACTTTCTGCCACAGAAATGTGAGGAACATGTGTTTTTTTAGCCAAATTTTGAGGTTTGCAAAGGATTCTGGGTAACAGAACCTGGTCCGAGCCACACAATTCACCCCATCTTGGATTCCCCTCGGTCTCTAGTTTTCAGAAATGCACAGGTTTGGTAGGTTTCCCTAGGTGGCGGCTGAGCTACAGGCCAAAACCTACAGGTAGGCACTTTGCAAAAAACACCTCTGTTTTCCTTCACCAAGTTGGCTGTGTCCACGTTGCGCTTTGGGGCGTTTCCTGTCGCGGGCGCTAGGCCTACCCACACAAGTGAGGTATCATTTTTATCGGGAGACGAGGGGGAACGCTGGGTGGAAGGAAATTCGTGGCTCCTCTCAGATTCCAGAACTTTCTGCCACAGAAATGTGAGGAACATGTGTTTTTTTAGCCAAATTTTGAGGTTTGCAAAGGATTCTGGGAAACAAAACCTGGTCCGAGCCACACAAGTCACCCCATCTTGGATTCCCCTAGGTCTCTAGTTTTCAGAAATGCACAGGTTTGGTAGGTTTCCCTAGGTGGCGGCTGAGCTACAGGCCAAAATCTACAGGTAGGCACTTTGCAAAAAACACCTCTGTTTTCCTTCACCAATTTGGCTGTGTCCACGTTGCGCTTTGGGGTGTTTCCTGTCGCGGGCGCTAGGCCTACCCACACAAGTGAGGTATCATTTTTATCGGGAGACGTGGGGGAATGCTGGGTAGAAGGAAATTCGTGGCTCCTCTCAGATTCCAGAACTTTCTGCCACAGAAATGTGAGGAACATGTGTTTTTTTAGCCAAATTTTGAGGTTTGCAAAGGATTCTGGGTAACAGAACCTGGTCCGAGCCACACAAGTCACCCCATCTTGGATTCCCCTAGGTCTCTAGTTTTCAGAAATGCACAGGTTTGGTAGGTTTCCCTAGGTGGCTGCTGAGCTACAGGCCAAAATCTACAGGTAGGCACTTTGCAAAAAAAACCTCTGTTTTCCTTCACCAATTTGGCTGTGTCCACGTTGCGCTTTGGGGCGTTTCCTGTCGCGGGCGCTAGGCCTACCCACACAAGTGAGGTATCATTTTTATCGGGAGACGTGGGGGAACGCTGGGTGGAAGGAAATTCGTGGCTCCTCTCAGATTCCAGAACTTTCTGCCACAGAAATGTGAGGAACATGTGGTTTTTTAGCCACATTTTGAGGTTTGCAAATGTTCTGGGTAACAGAACCTGGTCCGAGCCACACAAGTCACCCCATCTTGGATTCCCCTAGGTCTCTAGTTTTCAGAAATGCACAGGTTTGGTAGGTTTCCCTAGGTGGCGGCTGAGCTACAGGCCAAAATCTACAGGTAGGCACTTTGCAAAAAACACCTCTGTTTTCCTTCACCAATTTGGCTGTGTCCACGTTGCGCTTTGGGGCGTTTCCTGTCGCGGGCGCTAGGCCTACCCACACAAGTGAGGTATCATTTTTATCGGGAGACGTGGGGGAACGCTGGGTGGAAGGAAATTCGTGGCTCCTCTCAGATTCCAGAACTTTCTGCCACAGAAATGTGAGGAACATGTGTTTTTTTAGCCACATTTTGAGGTTTGCAAAGGATTCTGGGTAACAGAACCTGGTCCGAGCCACACAAGTCACCCCATCTTGGATTCCCCTAGGTCTCTAGTTTTCAGAAATGCACAGGTTTGGTAGGTTTCCCTAGGTGGCGGCTGAGCTACAGGCCAAAATCTACAGGTAGGCACTTTGCAAAAAACACCTCTGTTTTCCTTCACCAATTTGGCTGTGTCCACGTTGCGCTTTGGGGCGTTTCCTGTCGCGGGCGCTAGGCCTACCCACACAAGTGAGGTATCATTTTTATCGGGAGACGTGGGGGAACGCTGGGTGGAAGGAAATTCGTGGCTCCTCTCAGATTCCAGAACTTTCTGCCACAGAAATGTGAGGAACATGTGTTTTTTTAGCCAAATTTTGAGGTTTGCAAAGGATTCTGGGTAACAGAACCTGGTCCGAGCCACACAAGTCACCCCATCTTGGATTCCCCTAGGTCTCTAGTTTTCAGAAATGCACAGGTTTGGTAGGTTTCCCTAGGTGGCGGCTGAGCTACAGGCCAAAATCTACAGGTAGGCACTTTGCAAAAAACACCTCTGTTTTCCTTCACCAAGTTGGCTGTGTCCACGTTGCGCTTTGGGGCGTTTCCTGTCGCGGGCGCTAGGCCTACCCACACAAGTGAGGTATCATTTTTATCAGGAGACGTGGGGGAACGCTGGGTGGAAGGAAATTCGTGGCTCCTCTCAGATTCCAGAACTTTCTGCCACAGAAATGTGAGGAACATGTGTTTTTTTAGCCAAATTTTGAGGTTTGCAAAGGATTCTGGGTAACAGAACCTGGTCCGAGCCACACAAGTCACCCCATCTTGGATTCCCCTAGGTCTCTAGTTTTCAGAAATGCACAGGTTTGGTAGGTTTCCCTAGGTGGCGGCTGAGCTACAGGCCAAAATCTACAGGTAGGCACTTTGCAAAAAACACCTCTGTTTTCCTTCACCAAGTTGGCTGTGTCCACGTTGCGCTTTGGGGCGTTTCCTGTCGCGGGCGCTAGGCCTACCCACACAAGTGAGGTATCATTTTTATCAGGAGACGTGGGGGAACGCTGGGTGGAAGGAAATTCGTGGCTCCTCTCAGATTCCAGAACTTTCTGCCACAGAAATGTGAGGAACATGTGTTTTTTTAGCCAAATTTTGAGGTTTGCAAAGGATTCTGGGTAACAGAACCTGGTCCGAGCCACACAAGTCACCCCATCTTGGATTCCCCTAGGTCTCTAGTTTTAAGAAATGCACAGGTTTGGTAGGTTTCCCTAGGTGGCCACTGAGCTACAGGCCAAAATCTACAGGTAGGCACTTTGCAAAAAACACCTCTGTTTTCCTTCACCAATTTGGCTGTGTCCTCGTTGCGCTATGGGGCGTTTCCTGTCGCGGGCGCTAGGCCTACCCACACAAGTGAGGTATCATTTTTATCGGGAGACGTGGGGGAACGCTGGGTGGAAGGAAATTCGTGGCTCCTCTCAGATTCCAGAACTTTCTGCCACAGAAATGTGAGGAACATGTGTTTTTTTAGCCACATTTTGAGGTTTGCAAAGTATTCTGGGTAACAGAACCTGGTCCGAGCCACACAAGTCACCACATCTTGGATTCCCCTAGGTCTCTAGTTTTCAGAAATGCACAGGTTTGGTAGGTTTCCCTAGGTGGCGGCTGAGCTACAGGCCAAAATCTACAGGTAGGCACTTTGCAAAAAACACCTCTGTTTTCCTTCACCAATTTGGCTGTGTCCACGTTGCGCTTTGGGGCGTTTCCTGTCGCGGGCGCTAGGCCTACCCAAACAAGTGTGGTATAATTTTTATCGGGAGACGTGGGGGAACGCTGGGTGGAAGGAAATTCGTGGCTCCTCTCAGATTCCAGAACTTTCTGCCACAGAAATGTGAGGAACATGTGTTTTTTTAGCCACATTTTGAGGTTTGCAAAGGATTCTGGGTAACAGAACCTGGTCCGAGCCACACAAGTCACCCCATCTTGGATTCCCCTAGGTCTCTAGTTTTCAGAAATGCACAGGTTTGGTAGGTTTCCCTAGGTGGCGGCTGAGCTACAGGCCAAAATCTACAGGTAGGCACTTTGCAAAAAACACCTCTGTTTTCCTTCACCAATTTGGCTGTGTCCACGTTGCGCTTTGGGGCGTTTCCTGTCGCGGGCGCTAGGCCTACCCACACAAGTGAGGTATCATTTTTATCGGGAGACGTGGGGGAACGCTGGGTGGAAGGAAATTCGTGGCTCCCCTCAGATTCCAGAACTTTCTGCCACAGAAATGTGAGGAACATGTGTTTTTTTAGCCAAATTTTGAGGTTTGCAAAGGATTCTGGGTAACAGAACCTGGTCCGAGCCACACAAGTCACCCCATCTTGGATTCTCCTAGGTCTCTAGTTTTCAGAAATGCACAGGTTTGGTAGGTTTCCCTAGGTGGCGGCTGAGCTACAGGCCAAAATCTACAGGTAGGCACTTTGCAAAAAACACCTCTGTTTTCCTTCACCAAGTTGGCTGTGTCCACGTTGCGCTTTGGGGCGTTTCCTGTCGCGGGCGCTAGGCCTACCCACACAAGTGAGGTATCATTTTTATCGGGAGACGTGGGGACACGCTGGGTGGAAGGAAATTCGTGGCTGCTCTCAGATTCCAGGACTTTCTGCCACAGAAATGTGAGGAACATGTGTTGTTTTAGCCAAATTTTGAGGTTTGCAAAGGATTCTGGGTAACAGAACCTGGTCCGAGCCACACAAGTCACCCCATCTTGGATTCCCCTAGGTCTCTAGTTTTCAGAAATGCACAGGTTTGGTAGGTTTCCCTAGGTGTCGGCTGAGCTACAGGCCAAAATCTACAGGTAGGCACTTTGCAAAAAACACCTCTGTTTTCCTTCACCAATTTGGCTGTGTCCACGTTGCGCTTTGGGGCGTTTCCTGTCGCGGGCGCTAGGCCTACCCACACAAGTGAGGTATCATTTTTATCGGGAGACGTGGGGGAACGCTGGGTGGAAGGAAATTCGTGGCTCCTCTCAGATTCCAGAACTTTCTGCCACAGAAATGTGAGGAACATGTGTTTTTTTAGCCAAATTTTGAGGTTTGCAAAGGATTCTGGGAAACAGAACCTGGTCCGAGCCACACAAGTCACCCCATCTTGGATTCCCCTAGGTCTCTAGTTTTCAGAAATGCACAGGTTTGGTAGGTTTCCCTAGGTGGCGGCTGAGCTACAGGCCAAAATCTACAGGTAGGCACTTTGCAAAAAACACCTCTGTTTTCCTTCACCAATTTGGCTGTGTCCACGTTGCGCTTTGGGGCGTTTCCTGTCGCGGGCGCTAGGCCTACCCACACAAGTGAGGTATCATTTTTATCGGGAGACGTGGGGGAACGCTGGGTGGAAGGAAATTCGTGGCTCCTCTCAGATTCCAGAACTTTCTGCCACAGAAATGTGAGGAACATGTGTTTTTTTAGCCAAATTTTGAGGTTTTCAAAGGATTTTGGGTAACAGAACCTGGTCCGAGCCACACAAGTCACCCCATCTTGGATTCCCCTAGGTCTCTAGTTTTCAGAAATGCACAGGTTTGGTAGGTTTCCCTAGGTGGCGGCTGAGCTACAGGCCAAAATCTACAGGTAGGCACTTTGCAAAAAACACCTCTGTTTTCCTTCACCAATTTGGCTGTGTCCACGTTGCGCTTTGGGGCGTTTCCTGTCGCGGGCGCTAGGCCTACCCACACAAGTGAGGTATCATTTTTATCGGGAGACGTGGGGGAACGCTGGGTGGAAGGAAATTCGTGGCTCCTCTCAGATTCCAGAACTTTCTGCCACAGAAATGTGAGGAACATGTGTTTTTTTAGCCACATTTTGAGGTTTGCAAAGGATTCTGGGTAACAGAACCTGGTCCGAGCCACACAAGTCACCCCATCTTGGATTCCCCTAGGTCTCTAGTTTTCAGAAATGCACAGGTTTGGTAGGTTTCCCTAGGTGGCGGCTGAGCTACAGGCCAAAATCTACAGGTAGGCACTTTGCAAAAAACACCTCTGTTTTCCTTCACCAATTTGGCTGTGTCCACGTTGCGCTTTGGGGCGTTTCCTGTCGCGGGCGCTAGGCCTACCCACACAAGTGAGGTATCATTTTTATCGGGAGACGTGGGGGAACGCTGGGTGGAAGGAAATTCGTGGCTCCCCTCAGATTCCAGAACTTTCTGCCACAGAAATGTGAGGAACATGTGTTTTTTTAGCCAAATTTTGAGGTTTGCAAAGGATTCTGGGTAACAGAACCTGGTCCGAGCCACACAAGTCACCCCATCTTGGATTCCCCTAGGTCTCTAGTTTTCAGAAATGCACAGGTTTGGTAGGTTTCCCTAGGTGGCGGCTGAGCTACAGGCCAAAATCTACAGGTAGGCACTTTGCAAAAAACACCTCTGTTTTCCTTCACCAAGTTGGCTGTGTCCACGTTGCGCTTTGGGGCGTTTCCTGTCGCGGGCGCTAGGCCTACCCACACAAGTGAGGTATCATTTTTATCGGGAGACGTGGGGACACGCTGGGTGGAAGGAAATTCGTGGCTGCTCTCAGATTCCAGGACTTTCTGCCACAGAAATGTGAGGAACATGTGTTGTTTTAGCCAAATTTTGAGGTTTGCAAAGGATTCTGGGTAACAGAACCTGGTCCGAGCCACACAAGTCACCCCATCTTGGATTCCCCTAGGTCTCTAGTTTTCAGAAATGCACAGGTTTGGTAGGTTTCCCTAGGTGTCGGCTGAGCTACAGGCCAAAATCTACAGGTAGGCACTTTGCAAAAAACACCTCTGTTTTCCTTCACCAATTTGGCTGTGTCCACGTTGCGCTTTGGGGCGTTTCCTGTCGCGGGCGCTAGGCCTACCCACACAAGTGAGGTATCATTTTTATCGGGAGACGTGGGGGAACGCTGGGTGGAAGGAAATTCGTGGCTCCTCTCAGATTCCAGAACTTTCTGCCACAGAAATGTGAGGAACATGTGTTTTTTTAGCCAAATTTTGAGGTTTGCAAAGGATTCTGGGAAACAGAACCTGGTCCGAGCCACACAAGTCACCCCATCTTGGATTCCCCTAGGTCTCTAGTTTTCAGAAATGCACAGGTTTGGTAGGTTTCCCTAGGTGGCGGCTGAGCTACAGGCCAAAATCTACAGGTAGGCACTTTGCAAAAAACACCTCTGTTTTCCTTCACCAATTTGGCTGTGTCCACGTTGCGCTTTGGGGCGTTTCCTGTCGCGGGCGCTAGGCCTACCCACACAAGTGAGGTATCATTTTTATCGGGAGACGTGGGGGAACGCTGGGTGGAAGGAAATTCGTGGCTCCTCTCAGATTCCAGAACTTTCTGCCACAGAAATGTGAGGAACATGTGTTTTTTTAGCCAAATTTTGAGGTTTTCAAAGGATTTTGGGTAACAGAACCTGGTCCGAGCCACACAAGTCATCCCATCTTGGATTGACCTAGGTCTCTAGTTTTCAGAAATTCACAGGTTTGGTAGGTTTCCCTAGGTGGCGGCTGAGCTACAGGCCAAAATCTACAGGTAGGCACTTTGCAAAAAACACCTCTGTTTTCCTTCACCAATTTGGCTGTGTCCACGTTGCGCTTTGGGGCGTTTCCTGTCGCAGGCGCTAGGCCTACCCACACAAGTGAGGTATCATTTTTATCGGGAGACGTGGGGGAACGCTGGGTGGAAGGAAATTCGTGGCTCCTCTCAGATTCCAGAACTTTCTGCCACAGAAATGTGAGGAACATGTGTTTTTTTAGCCAAATTTTGAGGTTTGCAAAGGATTCTGGGTAACAGAACCTGGTCCGAGCCACACAATTCACCCCATCTTGGATTCCCCTACGTCTCTAGTTTTCAGAAATGCACAGGTTTGGTAGGTTTCCCTAGGTGGCGGCTGAGCTACAGGCCAAAACCTACAGGTAGGCACTTTGCAAAAAACACCTCTGTTTTCCTTCACCAAGTTGGCTGTGTCCACGTTGCGCTTTGGGGCGTTTCCTGTCGCGGGCGCTAGGCCTACCCACACAAGTGAGGTATCATTTTTATCGGGAGAAGAGGGGGAACGCTGGGTGGAAGGAAATTCGTGGCTCCTCTCAGATTCCAGAACTTTCTGCCACAGAAATGTGAGGAACATGTGTTTTTTTAGCCAAATTTTGAGGTTTGCAAAGGATTCTGGGAAACAGAACCTGGTCCGAGCCACACAAGTCACCCCATCTTGGATTCTCCTAGGTCTCTAGTTTTCAGAAATGCACAGGTTTGGTAGGTTTCCCTAGGTGGCGGCTGAGCTACAGGCCAAAATCTACAGGTAGGCACTTTGCAAAAAAAACCTCTGTTTTCCTTCACCAATTTGGCTGTGTCCACGTTGCGCTTTGGGGCGTTTCCTGTCGCGGGCGCTAGGCCTACCCACACAAGTGAGGTATCATTTTTATCGGGAGACGTGGGGGAACGCTGGGTGGAAGGAAATTCGTGGCTCCTCTCAGATTCCAGAACTTTCTGCCACAGAAATGTGAGGAACATGTGGTTTTTTAGCCACATTTTGAGGTTTGCAAATGTTCTGGGTAACAGAACCTGGTCCGAGCCACACAAGTCACCCCATCTTGGATTCCCCTAGGTCTCTAGTTTTCAGAAATGCACAGGTTTGGTAGGTTTCCCTAGGTGGCGGCTGAGCTACAGGCCAAAATCTACAGGTAGGCACTTTGCAAAAAACACCTCTGTTTTCCTTCACCAATTTGGCTGTGTCCACGTTGCGCTTTGGGGCGTTTCCTGTCGCGGGCGCTAGGCCTACCCACACAAGTGAGGTATCATTTTTATCGGGAGACGTGGGGGAACGCTGGGTGGAAGGAAATTTGTGGCTCCTCTCAGATTCCAGAACTTTCTGCCACAGAAATGTGAGGAACATGTGTTTTTTTTAGCCACATTTTGAGGTTTGCAAATGTTCTGGGTAACAGAACCTGGTCCGAGCCACACAAGTCACCCCATCTTGGATTCCCCTAGGTCTCTAGTTTTCAGAAATGCACAGGTTTGGTAGGTTTCCTAGGTGGCGGCTGAGCTACAGGCCAAAATCTACAGGTAGGCACTTTGCAAAAAACACCTCTGTTTTCCTTCACCAATTTGGCTGTGTCCACGTTGCGCTTTGGGGCGTTTCCTGTCGCGGGCGCTAGGCCTACCCACACAAGTGAGGTATCATTTTTATCGGGAGACGTGGGGAACGCTGGGTGGAAGGAAATTCGTGGCTCCTCTCAGATTCCAGAACTTTCTGCCACAGAAATGTGAGGAACATGTGTTTTTTTAGCCACATTTTGAGGTTTGCAAAGGATTCTGGGTAACAAGAACCTGGTCCGAGCCACACAAGTCACCCCATCTTGGATTCCCCTAGGTCTCTAGTTTTCAGAAATGCACAGGTTTGGTAGGATTCCCTAGGTGGCGGCTGAGCTACAGGCCAAAATCTACAGGTAGGCACTTTGCAAAAAAAACCTCTGTTTTCCTTCACCAATTTGGCTGTGTCCACGTTGCGCTTTGGGGCGTTTCCTGTCGCGGGCGCTAGGCCTACCACACAAGTGAGGTATAATTTTTATCGGGAGACGTGGGGGAACGCTGGGTGGAAGGAAATTCGTGGCTCCTCTCAGATTCCAGAACTTTCTGCTACAGAAATGTGAGGAACATGTGTTTTTTTAGCCAAATTTTGAGGTTTGCAAAGGATTCTGGGTAACAGAACCTGGTCCGAGCCACACAATTCACCCCATCTTGGATTCCCCTAGGTCTCTAGTTTTCAGAAATGCACAGGTTTGGTAGGTTTCCCTAGGTGGCGGCTGAGCTACAGGCCAAAACCTACAGGTAGGCACTTTGCAAAAAACACCTCTGTTTTCCTTCACCAAGTTGGCTGTGTCCACGTTGCGCTTTGGGGCGTTTCCTGTCGCGGGCGCTAGGCCTACCCACACAAGTGAGGTATCATTTTTATCGGGAGACGAGGGGGAACGCTGGGTGGAAGGAAATTCGTGGCTCCTCTCAGATTCCAGAACTTTCTGCCACAGAAATGTGAGGAACATGTGTTTTTTTAGCCAAATTTTGAGGTTTGCAAAGGATTCTGGAAACAGAACCTGGTCCGAGCCACACAAGTCACCCCATCTTGGATTCCCCTAGGTCTCTAGTTTTTCAGAAATGCACAGGTTTGGTAGGTTTCCCTAGGTGGCGGCTGAGCTACAGGCCAAAATCTACAGGTAGGCACTTTGCAAAAAAAAAACTCTGTTTTCCTTCACCAATTTGGCTGTGTCCACGTTGCGCTTTGGGGCGTTTCCTGTCGCGGGCGCTAGGCCTACCCACACAAGTGAGGTATCATTTTTATCGGGAGACGTGGGGGAACGCTGGGTGGAAGGAAATTCGTGGCTCCTCTCAGATTCCAGAACTTTCTGCCACAGAAATGTGAGGAACATGTGGTTTTTTTAGCCACATTTTGAGGTTTGCAAATGTTCTGGGTAACAGAACCTGGTCCGAGCCACACAAGTCACCCCATCTTGGATTCCCCTAGGTCTCTAGTTTTCAGAAATGCACAGGTTTGGTAGGTTTCCCTAGGTGGCGGCTGAGCTACAGGCCAAAATCTACAGGTAGGCACTTTGCAAAAAAACACCTCTGTTTTCCTTCACCAATTTGGCTGTGTCCACGTTGCGCTTTGGGGCGTTTCCTGTCGCGGGCGCTAGGCCTACCCACACAAGTGAGGTATCATTTTTATCGGGAGACGTGGGGGAACGCTGGGTGGAAGGAAATTCGTGGCTCCTCTCAGATTCCAGAACTTTCTGCCACAGAAATGTGAGGAACATGTGTTTTTTTAGCCACATTTTGAGGTTTGCAAAGGATTCTGGGTAACAGAACCTGGTCCGAGCCACACAAGTCACCCCATCTTGGATTCCCCTAGGTCTCTAGTTTTCAGAAATGCACAGGTTTGGTAGGTTTCCCTAGGTGGCGGCTGAGCTACAGGCCAAAATCTACAGGTAGGCACTTTGCAAAAAACACCTCTGTTTTCCTTCACCAATTTGGCTGTGTCCACGTTGCGCTTTGGGGCGTTTCCTGTCGCGGGCGCTAGGCCTACCCACACAAGTGAGGTATCATTTTTATCGGGAGACGTGGGGGAACGCTGGGTGGAAGGAAATTCGTGGCTCCTCTCAGATTCCAGAACTTTCTGCCACAGAAATGTGAGGAACATGTGTTTTTTTAGCCAAATTTTGAGGTTTGCAAAGGATTCTGGGTAACAGAACCTGGTCCGAGCCACACAAGTCACCCCATCTTGGATTCCCCTAGGTCTCTAGTTTTCAGAAATGCACAGGTTTGGTAGGTTTCCCTAGGTGGCGGCTGAGCTACAGGCCAAAATCTACAGGTAGGCACTTTGCAAAAAACACCTCTGTTTTCCTTCACCAAGTTGGCTGTGTCCACGTTGCGCTTTGGGGCGTTTCCTGTCGCGGGCGCTAGGCCTACCCACACAAGTGAGGTATCATTTTTATCAGGAGACGTGGGGGAACGCTGGGTGGAAGGAAATTCGTGGCTCCTCTCAGATTCCAGAACTTTCTGCCACAGAAATGTGAGGAACATGTGTTTTTTTAGCCAAATTTTGAGGTTTGCAAAGGATTCTGGGTAACAGAACCTGGTCCGAGCCACACAAGTCACCCCATCTTGGATTCCCCTAGGTCTCTAGTTTTCAGAAAGGCACAGGTTTGGTAGGTTTCCCTAGGTGGCGGCTGAGCTACAGGCCAAAATCTACAGGTAGGCACTTTGCAAAAAACACCTCTGTTTTCCTTCACCAAGTTGGCTGTGTCCACGTTGCGCTTTGGGGCGTTTCCTGTCGCGGGCGCTAGGCCTACCCACACAAGTGAGGTATCATTTTTATCAGGAGACGTGGGGGAACGCTGGGTGGAAGGAAATTCGTGGCTCCTCTCAGATTCCAGAACTTTCTGCCACAGAAATGTGAGGAACATGTGTTTTTTTAGCCAAATTTTGAGGTTTGCAAAGGTTTCTGGGTAACAGAACCTGGTCCGAGCCACACAAGTCACCCCATCTTGGATTCCCCTAGGTCTCTAGTTTTCAGAAATGCACAGGTTTGGTAGGTTTCCCTAGGTGGCCGCTGAGCTACAGGCCAAAATCTACAGGTAGGCACTTTGCAAAAAACACCTCTGTTTTCCTTCACCAATTTGGCTGTGTCCACGTTGCGCTATGGGGCGTTTCCTGTCGCGGGCGCTAGGCCTACCCACACAAGTGAGGTATCATTTTTATCGGGAGACGTGGGGGAACGCTGGGTGGAAGGAAATTCGTGGCTCCTCTCAGATTCCAGAACTTTCTGCCACAGAAATGTGAGGAACATGTGTTTTTTTAGCCACATTTTGAGGTTTGCAAAGTATTCTGGGTAACAGAACCTGGTCCGAGCCACACAAGTCACCACATCTTGGATTCCCCTAGGTCTCTAGTTTTCAGAAATGCACAGGTTTGGTAGGTTTCCCTAGGTGGCGGCTGAGCTACAGGCCAAAATCTACAGGTAGGCACTTTGCAAAAAACACCTCTGTTTTCCTTCACCAATTTGGCTGTGTCCACGTTGCGCTTTGGGGCGTTTCCTGTCGCGGGCGCTAGGCCTACCCACACAAGTGTGGTATAATTTTTATCGGGAGACGTGGGGGAACGCTGGGTGGAAGGAAATTCGTGGCTCCTCTCAGATTCCAGAACTTTCTGCCACAGAAATGTGAGGAACATGTGTTTTTTTAGCCACATTTTGAGGTTTGCAAAGGATTCTGGGTAACAGAACCTGGTCCGAGCCACACAAGTCACCCCATCTTGGATTCCCCTAGGTCTCTAGTTTTCAGAAATGCACAGGTTTGGTAGGTTTCCCTAGGTGGCGGCTGAGCTACAGGCCAAAATCTACAGGTAGGCACTTTGCAAAAAACACCTCTGTTTTCCTTCACCAATTTGGCTGTGTCCACGTTGCGCTTTGGGGCGTTTCCTGTCGCGGGCGCTAGGCCTACCCACACAAGTGAGGTATCATTTTTATCGGGAGACGTGGGGGAACGCTGGGTGGAAGGAAATTCGTGGCTCCCCTCAGATTCCAGAACTTTCTGCCACAGAAATGTGAGGAACATGTGTTTTTTTAGCCAAATTTTGAGGTTTGCAAAGGATTCTGGGTAACAGAACCTGGTCCGAGCCACACAAGTCACCCCATCTTGGATTCCCCTAGGTCTCTAGTTTTCAGAAATGCACAGGTTTGGTAGGTTTCCCTAGGTGGCGGCTGAGCTACAGGCCAAAATCTACAGGTAGGCACTTTGCAAAAAACACCTCTGTTTTCCTTCACCAAGTTGGCTGTGTCCACGTTGCGCTTTGGGGCGTTTCCTGTCGCGGGCGCTAGGCCTACCCACACAAGTGAGGTATCATTTTTATCGGGAGACGTGGGGACACGCTGGGTGGAAGGAAATTCGTGGCTGCTCTCAGATTCCAGAACTTTCTGCCACAGAAATGTGAGGAACATGTGTTTTTTTAGCCAAATTTTGAGGTTTGCAAAGGATTCTGGGTAACAGAACCTGGTCCGAGCCACACAAGTCACACCATCTTGGATTCCCCTAGGTCTCTAGTTTTCAGAAATGCACAGGTTTGGTAGGTTTCCCTAGGTGGCGGCTGAGCTACAGGCCAAAATCTACAGGTAGGCACTTTGCAAAAAACACCTCTGTTTTCCTTCACCAATTTGGCTGTGTCCACGTAGCGCTTTGGGGCGTTTCCTGTCGCGGGCGCTAGGCCTACCCACACAAGTGAGGTATCATTTTTATCGGGAGACGTGGGGGAACGCTGGGTGGAAGGAAATTCGTGGCTCCTCTCAGATTCCAGAACTTTCTGCCACAGAAATGTGAGGAACATGTGTTTTTTTAGCCACATTTTGAGGTTTGCAAAGGATTCTGGGTAACAGAACCTAGTCCGAGCCACACAAGTCACCCCATCTTGGATTCCCCTAGGTCTCTAGTTTTCAGAAATGCACAGGTTTGGTAGGTTTCCCTAGGTGTCGGCTGAGCTACAGGCCAAAATCTACAGGTAGGCACTTTGCAAAAAACACCTCTGTTTTCCTTCACCAATTTGGCTGTGTCCACGTTGCGCTTTGGGGCGTTTCCTGTCGCGGGCGCTAGGCCTACCCACACAAGTGAGGTATCATTTTTATCGGGAGACGTGGGGGAACGCTGGGTGGAAGGAAATTCGTGGCTCCTCTCAGATTCCAGAACTTTCTGCCACAGAAATGTGAGGAACATGTGTTTTTTTAGCCAAATTTTGAGGTTTGCAAAGGATTCTGGGTAACAGAACCTGGTCCGAGCCACACAAGTCACCCCATCTTGGATTCCCCTAGGTCTCTAGTTTTCAGAAATGCACAGGTTTGGTAGGTTTCCCTAGGTGGCTGCTGAGCTACAGGCCAAAATCTACAGGTAGGCACTTTGCAAAAAACACCTCTGTTTTCCTTCACCAATTTGGCTGTGTCCACGTTGCGCTTTGGGGCGTTTCCTGTCGCGGGCGCTAGGCCTACCCACACAAGTGAGGTATAATTTTTATCGGGAGACGTGGGGGAACGCTGGGTGGAAGGAAATTCGTGGCTCCTCTCAGATTCCAGAACTTTCTGCCACAGAAATGTGAGGAACATGTGTTTTTTTAGCCACATTTTGAGGTTTGCAAAGGATTCTGGGTAACAGAACCTGATCCGAGCCACACAAGTCACCCCATCTTGGATTCCCCTAGGTCTCTAGTTTTCAGAAATGCACAGGTTTGGTAGGTTTCCCTAGGTGGCGGCTGAGCTACAGGCCAAAATCTACAGATAGGCACGTTGCAAAAAACACCTCTGTTTTCCTTCACCAATTTGGCTGTGTCCACGTTGCGCTTTGGGGCGTTTCCTGTCGCGGGCGCTAGGCCTACCCACACAAGTGAGGTATCATTTTTATCGGGAGACGTGGGGGAACGCTGGGTGGAAGGAAATTCGTGGCTCCTCTCAGATTCCAGAACTTTCTGCCACAGAAATGTGAGGAACATGTGTTTTTTTAGCCAAATTTTGAGGTTTGCAAAGGATTCTGGGTAACAGAACCTGGTCCGAGCCACACAAGTCACCCCATCTTGGATTCCCCTAGGTCTCTAGTTTTCAGAAATGCACAGGTTTGGTAGGTTTCCCTAGGTGGCGGCTGAGCTACAGGCCAAAATCTACAGGTAGGCACTTTGCAAAAAACACCTCTGTTTTCCTTCACCAAGTTGGCTGTGTCCACGTTGCGCTTTGGGGCGTTTCCTGTCGCGGGCGCTAGGCCTACCCACACAAGTGAGGCATCATTTTTATCGGGAGACGTGGGGGAACGCTGGGTGGAAGGAAATTCGTGGCTCCTCTCAGATTCCAGAACTTTCTGCCACAAAAATGTGAGGAACATGTGTTTTTTTAGCCAAATTTTGAGGTTTGCAAAGGATTCTGGGTAACAGAACCTGGTCCGAGCCACACAAGTCACCCCATCTTGGATTCCCCTAGGTCTCTAGTTTTCAGAAATGCACAGGTTTGGTAGGTTTCCCTAGGTGACCGCTGAGCTACAGGCCAAAATCTACAGGTAGGCACTTTGCAAAAAACACCTCTGTTTTCCTTCACCAATTTGGCTGTGTCCACGTTGCGCTATGGGGCGTTTCCTGTCGCGGGCGCTAGGCCTACCCACACAAGTGAGGTATCATTTTTATCGGGAGACGTGGGGGAACGCTGGGTGGAAGGAAATTCGTGGCTCCTCTCAGATTCCAGAACTTTCTGCCACAGAAATGTGAGGAACATGTGTTTTTTTAGCCACATTTTGAGGTTTGCAAAGTATTCTGGGTAACAGAACCTGGTCCGAGCCACACAAGTCACCACATCTTGGATTCCCCTAGGTCTCTAGTTTTCAGAAATGCACAGGTTTGGTAGGTTTCCCTAGGTGGCGGCTGAGCTACAGGCCAAAATCTACAGGTAGGCACTTTGCAAAAAACACCTCTGTTTTCCTTCACCAATTTGGCTGTGTCCACGTTGCGCTTTGGGGCGTTTCCTGTCGCGGGCGCTAGGCCTACCCACACAAGTGTGGTATAATTTTTATCGGGAGACGTGGGGGAACGCTGGGTGGAAGGAAATTCGTGGCTCCTCTCAGATTCCAGAACTTTCTGCCACAGAAATGTGAGGAACATGTGTTTTTTTATCCACATTTTGAGGTTTGCAAAGGATTCTGGGTAACAGAACCTGGTCCGAGCCACACAAGTCACCCCATCTTGGATTCCCCTAGGTCTCTAGTTTTCAGAAATGCACAGGTTTGGTAGGTTTCCCTAGGTGGCGGCTGAGATACAGGCCAAAATCTACAGGTAGGCACTTTGCAAAAAACACCTCTGTTTTCCTTCACCAATTTGGCTGTGTCCACGTTGCGCTTTGGGGCGTTTCCTGTCGCGGGCGCTCGGCCTACCCACACAAGTGAGGTATCATTTTTATCGGGAGACGTGGGGGAACGCTGGGTGGAAGGAAATTCGTGGCTCCTCTCAGATTCCAGAACTTTCTGCCACAGAAATGTGAGGAACATGTGTTTCTTTAGCCAAATTTTGAGGTTTGCAAAGGATTCTGGGTAACAGAACCTGGTCCGAGCCACACAAGTCACCCCATCTTGGATTCCCCTAGGTCTCTAGTTTTCAGAAATGCACAGGTTTGGTAGGTTTCCCTAGGTGGCGGCTGAGCTACAGGCCAAAATCTACAGGTAGGCACTTTGGAAAAAACACCTCTGTTTTCCTTCACCAAGTTGGCTGTGTCCACGTTGCGCTTTGGGGCGTTTCCTGTCGCGGGCGCTAGGCCTACCCACACAAGTGAGGTATCATTTTTATCGGGAGACGTGGGGACACGCTGGGTAGAAGGAAATTCGTGGCTCCTCTCAGATTCCAGAACTTTCTGCCACAGAAATGTGAGGAACATGTGTTTTTTTAGCCAAATTTTGAGGTTTGCAAAGGATTCTGGGTAACAGAACCTGGTCCGAGCCACACAAGTCACCCCATCTTTGATTCCCCTAGGTCTCTAGTTTTCAGAAATGCACAGGTTTGGTAGGTTTCCCTAGGTGGCGGCTGAGCTACAGGCCAAAATCTACAGGTAGGCACTTTGCAAAAAACACCTCTGTTTTCCTTCACCAATTTGGCTGTGTCCACGTTGCGCTTTGGGCGTTTCCTGTCGCGGGCGCTAGGCCTACCCACACAAGTGAGGTATCAATTTTATCGGGAGACGTGGGGGAACGCTGGGTGGAAGGAAATTCGTGGCTCCTCTCAGATTCCAGAACTTTCTGCCACAGAAATGTGAGGAACATGTGTTTTTTTAGCCACATTTTGAGGTTTGCAAAGGATTCTGGGTAACAGAACCTGGTCCGAGCCACACAAGTCACCCCATCTTGGATTCCCCTAGGTCTCTAGTTTTCAGAAATGCACAGGTTTGGTAGGTTTCCCTAGGTGGCGGCTGAGCTACAGGCCAAAATCTACAGGTAGGCACTTTGCAAAAAACACCTCTGTTTTCCTTCACCAATTTGGCTGTGTCCACGTTGCGCTTTGGGGCGTTTCCTGTCGCGGGCGCTAGGCCTACCCACACAAGTGAGGTATCATTTTTATCGGGAGACGTGGGGGAACGCTGGGTGGAAGGAAATTCGTGGCTCCTCTCAGATTCCAGAACTTTCTGCCACAGAAATGTGAGGAACATGTGTTTTTTTAGCCACATTTTGAGGTTTGCAAAGGATTCTGGGAAACAGAACCTGGTCTGAGCCACACAAGTCACCCCATCTTGGATTCCCCTGGGTCTCTAGTTTTCAGAAATGCACAGGTTTGGTAGGTTTCCCTAGGTGGCGGCTGAGCTACAGGCCAAAATCTACAGGTAGGCACTTTGCAAAAAACACCTCTGTTTTCCTTCACCAATTTGGCTGTGTCCACGTTGCGCTTTGGGGCGTTTCCTGTCGCGGGCGCTAGGCCTACCCACACAAGTGAGGTATCATTTTTATCGGGAGACGTGGGGGAACGCTGGGTGGAAGGAAATTCGTGTCTCCTCTCAGATTCCAGAACTTTCTGCCACAGAAATGTGAGGAACATGTGTTTTTTTAGCCCAATTTTGAGGTTTGCAAAGGATTCTGGGTAACAGAACCTGGTCCGAGCCACACAAGTCACCCCATCTTGGATTCCCCTAGGTCTCTAGTTTTCAGAAATTCACAGGTTTGGTAGGTTTCCCTAGGTGGCGGCTGAGCTACAGGCCAAAATCTACAGGTAGGCACTTTGCAAAAAACACCTCTGTTTTCCTTCACCAATTTGGCTGTGTCCACATTGCGCTTTGGGGCGTTTCCTGTCGCGGGCGCTAGGCCTACCCACACAAGTGAGGTATCATTTTTATCGGGAGACGTGGGGGAACGCTGGGTGGAAGGAAATTCGTGGCTCCTCTCAGATTCCAGAACTTTCTGCCACAGAAATGTGAGGAACATGTGTTTTTTTAGCCAAATTTTGAGGTTTGCAAAGGATTCTGGGTAACAGAACCTGGTCCGAGCCACACAATTCACCCCATCTTGGATTCCCCTAGGTCTCTAGTTTTCAGAAATGCACAGGTTTGGTAGGTTTCCCTAGGTGGCGGCTGAGCTACAGGCCAAAACCTACAGGTAGGCACTTTGCAAAAAACACCTCTGTTTTCCTTCACCAAGTTGGCTGTGTCCACGTTGCGCTTTGGGGCGTTTCCTGTCGCGGGCGCTAGGCCTACCCACACAAGTGAGGTATCATTTTTATCGGGAGACGAGGGGGAACGCTGGGAGGAAGGAAATTCGTGGCTCCTCTCAGATTCCAGAACTTTCTGCCACAGAAATGTGAGGAACATGTGTTTTTTTAGCCAAATTTTGAGGTTTGCAAAGGATTCTGGGTAACAGAACCTGGTCCGAGCCACACAAGTCACCCTATCTTGGATTCCCCTAGGTCTCTAGTTTTCAGAAATGCACAGGTTTGGTAGGTTTCCCTAGGTGGCGGCTGAGCTACAGGCCAAAATCTACAGGTAGGCACTTTGCAAAAAACACCTCTGTTTTCCTTCACCAATTTGGCTGTGTCCACGTTGCGCTTTGGGGCGTCTCCTGTCGCGGGCGCTAGGCCTACCCACACAAGTGAGGTATCATTTTTATCGGGAGACGTGGGGGAACGCTGGGTAGAAGGAAATTCGTGGCTCCTCTCAGATTCCAGAACTTTCTGCCACAGAAATGTGAGGAACATGTGTTTTTTTAGCCAAATTTTGAGGTTTGCAAAGGATTCTGGGTAACAGAACCTGGTCCGAGCCACACAAGTCACCCCATCTTGGATTCCCCTAGGTCTCTAGTTTTCAGAAATGCACAGGTTTGGTAGGTTTCCCTAGGTGGCTGCTGAGCTACAGGCCAAAATCTACAGGTAGGCACTTTGCAAAAAAAACCTCTGTTTTCCTTCACCAATTTGGCTGTGTCCACGTTGCGCTTTGGGGCGTTTCCTGTCGCGGGCGCTAGGCCTACCCACACAAGTGAGGTATCATTTTTATCGGGAGACGTGGGGGAACGCTGGGTGGATGGAAATTCGTGGCTCCTCTCAGATTCCAGAACTTTCTGCCACAGAAATGTGAGGAACATGTGTTTTTTTAGCCACATTTTGAGGTTTGCAAATGTTCTGGGTAACAGAACCTGGTCCGAGCCACACAAGTCACCCCATCTTGGATTCCCCTAGGTCTCTAGTTTTCAGAAATGCACAGGTTTGGTAGGTTTCCCTAGGTGGCGGCTGAGCTACAGGCCAAAATCTACAGGTAGGCACTTTGCAAAAAACACCTCTGTTTTCCTTCACCAATTTGGCTGTGTCCACGTTGCGCTTTGGGGCGTTTCCTGTCGCGGGCGCTAGGCCTACCCACACAAGTGAGGTATCATTTTTATCGGGAGACGTGGGGGAACGCTGGGAGGAAGGAAATACGTGGCTCCTCTCAGATTCCAGAACTTTCTGCCACAGAAATGTGAGGAACATGTGTTTTTTTAGCCAAATTTTGAGGTTTGCAAAGGATTCTGGGTAACAGAACCTGGTCCGAGCCACACAAGTCACCCCATCTTGGATTCCCCTAGGTCTCTAGTTTTCAGAAATGCACAGGTTTGGTAGGTTTCCCTAGGTGGCCGCTGAGCTACAGGCCAAAATCTACAGGTAGGCACTTTGCAAAAAACACCTCTGTTTTCCTTCACCAATTTGGCTGTGTCCACGTTGCGCTATGGGGCGTTTCCTGTCCCGGGCGCTAGGCCTACCCACACAAGTGAGGTATCATTTTTATCGGGAGACGTGGGGGAACGCTGGGTGGAAGGAAATTCGTGGCTCCTCTCAGATTCCAGAACTTTCTGCCACAGAAATGTGAGGAACATGTGTTTTTTTAGCCACATTTTGAGGTTTGCAAAGTATTCTGGGTAACAGAACCTGGTCCGAGCCACACAAGTCACCACATCTTGGATTCCCCTAGGTCTCTAGTTTTCAGAAATGCACAGGTTTGGTAGGTTTCCCTAGGTGGCGGCTGAGCTACAGGCCAAAATCTACAGGTAGGCACTTTGCAAAAAACACCTCTGTTTTCCTTCACCAATTTGGCTGTGTCCACGTTGCGCTTTGGGGCGTTTCCTGTCGCGGGCGGTAGGCCTACCCACACAAGTGTGGTATAATTTTTATCGGGAGACGTGGGGGAACGCTGGGTGGAAGGAAATTCGTGGCTCCTCTCAGATTCCAGAACTTTCTGCCACAGAAATGTGAGGAACATGTGTTTTTTTAGCCACATTTTGAGGTTTGCAAAGGATTCTGGGTAACAGAACCTGGTCCGACCCACACAAGTCACCCCATCTTGGATTCCCCTAGGTCTCTAGTTTTCAGAAATGCACAGGTTTGGTAGGTTTCCCTAGGTGGCGGCTGAGCTACAGGCCAAAATCTACAGGTAGGCACTTTGCAAAAAACACCTCTGTTTTCCTTCACCAATTTGGCTGAGTCCACGTTGCGCTTTGGGGCGTTTCCTGTCGCGGGCGCTAGGCCTACCCACACAAGTGAGGTATCATTTTTATCGGGAGACGTGGGGGAACGCTGGGTGGAAGGAAATTCGTGGCTCCCCTCAGATTCCAGAACTTTCTGCCACAGAAATGTGAGGAACATGTGTTTTTTTAGCCAAATTTTGAGGTTTGCAAAGGATTCTGGGTAACAGAACCTGGTCCGAGCCACACAAGTCACCCCATCTTCGATTCCCCTAGGTCTCTAGTTTTCAGAAATGCACAGGTTTGGTAGGTTTCCCTAGGTGGCGGCTGAGCTACAGGCCAAAATCTACAGGTAGGCACTTTGCAAAAAACACCTCTGTTTTCCTTCACCAAGTTGGCTGTGTCCACGTTGCGCTTTGGGGCATTTCCTGTCGCGGGCGCTAGGCCTACCCACACAAGTGAGGTATCATTTTTATCGGGAGACGTGGGGACACGCTGGGTGGAAGGAAATTCGTGGCTGCTCTCAGATTCCAGAACTTTCTGCCACAGAAATGTGAGGAACATGTGTTTTTTTAGCCAAATTTTGAGGTTTGCAAAGGATTCTGGGTAACAGAACCTGGTCCGAGCCACACAAGTCACCCCATCTTGGATTCCCCTAGGTCTCTAGTTTTCAGAAATGCACAGGTTTGGTAGGTTTCCCTAGGTGGCGGCTGAGCTACAGGCCAAAATCTACAGGTAGGCACTTTGCAAAAAACACCTCTGTTTTCCTTCACCAATTTGGCTGTGTCCACGTTGCGCTTTGGGGCGTTTCCTGTCGCGGGCGCTAGGCCTACCCACACAAGTGAGGTATAATTTTTATCGGGAGACGTGGGGGAACGCTGGGTGGAAGGAAATTCGTGGCTCCTCTCAGATTCCAGAACTTTCTGCCACAGAAATGTGAAGAACATGTGTTTTTTTAGCCACATTTTGAGGTTTGCAAAGGATTCTGGGTAACAGAACCTAGTCCGAGCCACACAAGTCACCCCATCTTGGATTCCCCTAGGTCTCTAGTTTTCAGAAATGCACAGGTTTGGTAGGTTTCCCTAGGTGTCGGCTGAGCTACAGGCCAAAATCTACAGGTAGGCACTTTGCAAAAAACACCTCTGTTTTCCTTCACCAATTTGGCTGTGTCCACGTTGCGCTTTGGGGCGTTTCCTGTCGCGGGCGCTAGGCCTACCCACACAAGTGAGGTATCATTTTTATCGGGAGACGTGGGGGAACGCTGGGTGGAAGGAAATTCGTGGCTCCTCTCAGATTCCAGAACTTTCTGCCACAGAAATGTGAGGAACATGTGTTTTTTTAGCCAAATTTTGAGGTTTGCAAAGGATTCTGGGTAACAGAACCTGGTCCGAGCCACACAAGTCACCCCATCTTGGATTCCCCTAGGTCTCTAGTTTTCAGAAATTCACAGGTTTGGTAGGTTTCCCTAGGTGGCTGCTGAGCTACAGGCCAAAATCTACAGGTAGGCACTTTGCAAAAAACACCTCTGTTTTCCTTCACCAATTTGGCTGTGTCCACGTTGCGCTTTGGGGCGTTTCCTGTCGCGGGCGCTAGGCCTACCCACACAAGTGAGGTATCATTTTTATCGGGAGACGTGGGGGAACGCTGGGTGGAAGGAAATTCGTGGCTCCTCTCAGATTCCAGAACTTTCTGCCACAGAAATGTGAGGAACATGTGTTTTTTTAGCCAAATTTTGAGGTTTGCAAAGGATTCTGGGTAACAGAACCTGGTCCGAGCCACACAAGTCACCCCATCTTGGATTCCCCTAGGTCTCTAGTTTTCAGAAATGCACAGGTTTAATAGGTTTCCCTAGGTGGCGGCTGAGCTACAGGCCAAAATCTACAGGTAGGCACTTTGCAAAAAAAAACTCTGTTTTCCTTCACCAAGTTGGCTGTGTCCACGTTGCGCTTTGGGGCATTTCCTGTCGCGGGCGCTAGGCCTACCCACACAAGTGAGGTATCATTTTTATCGGGAGATGTGGGGACACGCTGGGTGGAAGGAAATTCGTGGCTGCTCTCAGATTCCAGAACTTTCTGCCACAGAAATGTGAGGAACATGTGTTTTTTTAGCCCAATTTTGAGGTTTGCAAAGGATTCTGGGTAACAGAACCTGGTCCGAGCCACACAAGTCACCCCATCTTCGATTCCCCTAGGTCTCTAGTTTTCAGAAATGCACAGGTTTGGTAGGTTTCCCTAGGTGGCGGCTGAGCTACAGGCCAAAATCTACAGGTAGGCACTTTGCAAAAAACACCTCTGTTTTCCTTCACCAAGTTGGCTGTGTCCACGTTGCGCTTTGGGGCATTTCCTGTCGCGGGCGCTAGGCCTACCCACACAAGTGAGGTATCATTTTTATCGGGAGATGTGGGGACACGCTGGGTGGAAGGAAATTCGTGGCTGCTCTCAGATTCCAGAACTTTCTGCCACAGAAATGTGAGGAACATGTGTTTTTTTAGCCAAATTTTGAGGTTTGCAAAGGATTCTGGGTAACAGAACCTGGTCCGAGCCACACAAGTCACCCCATCTTGGATTCCCCTAGGTCTCTAGTTTTCAGAAATGCACAGGTTTGGTAGGTTTCCCTAGGTGGCGGCTGAGCTACAGGCCAAAATCTACAGGTAGGCACTTTGCAAAAAACACCTCTGTTTTCCTTCACCAATTTGGCTGTGTCCACGTTGCGCTTTGGGGCGTTTCCTGTCGCGGGCGCTAGGCCTACCCACACAAGTGAGGTATAATTTTTATCGGGAGACGTGGGGGAACGCTGGGTGGAAGGAAATTCGTGGCTCCTCTCAGATTCCAGAACTTTCTGCCACAGAAATGTGAGGAACATGTGTTTTTTTAGCCACATTTTGAGGTTTGCAAAGGATTCTGGGTAACAGAACCTAGTCCGAGCCACACAAGTCACCCCATCTTGGATTCCCCTAGGTCTCTAGTGTTCAGAAATGCACAGGTTTGGTAGGTTTCCCTAGGTGTCGGCTGAGCTACAGGCCAAAATCTACAGGTAGGCACTTTGCAAAAAACACCTCTGTTTTCCTTCACCAATTTGGCTGTGTCCACGTTGCGCTTTGGGGCGTTTCCTGTCGCGGGCGCTAGGCCTACCCACACAAGTGAGGTATCATTTTTATCAGGAGACGTGGGGGAACGCTGGGTGGAAGGAAATTCGTGGCTCCTCTCAGATTCCAGAACTTTCTGCCACAGAAATGTGAGGAACATGTGTTTTTTTAGCCAAATTTTGAGGTTTGCAAAGGATTCTGGGTAACAGAACCTGGTCCGAGCCACACAAGTCACCCCATCTTGGATTCCCCTAGGTCTCTAGTTTTCAGAAATGCACAGGATTGGTAGGTTTCCCTAGGTGGCTGCTGAGCTACAGGCCAAAATCTACAGGTAGGCACTTTGCAAAAAACACCTCTGTTTTCCTTCACCAATTTGGCTGTGTCCACGTTGCGCTTTGGGGCGTTTCCTGTTGCGGGCGCTAGGCCTACCCACACAAGTGAGGTATCATTTTTATCGGGAGACGTGGGGGAACGCTGGGTGGAAGGAAATTCGTGGCTCCTCTCAGATTCCAGAACTTTCTGCCACAGAAATGTGAGGAACATGTGTTTTTTTAGCCAAATTTTGAGGTTTGCAAAGGATTCTGGGTAACAGAACCTGGTCCGAGCCACACAAGTCACCCCATCTTGGATTCCCCTAGGTCTCTAGTTTTCAGAAATGCACAGGTTTAATAGGTTTCCCTAGGTGGCGGCTGAGCTACAGGCCAAAATCTACAGGTAGGCACTTTGCAAAAAAAAACTCTGTTTTCCTTCACCAATTTGGCTGTGTCCACGTTGCGCTTTGGGGCGTTTCCTGTCGCGGGCGCTAGGCCTACCCACACAAGTGAGGTATCATTTTTATCGGGAGACGTGGGGGAATGCTGGGTGGAAGGAAATTCGTGGCTCCTCTCAGATTCCAGAACTTTCTGCCACAGAAATGTGAGGAACATGTGTTTTTTTAGCCACATTTTGAGGTTTGCAAATGTTCTGGGTAACAGAACCTGGTCCGAGCCACACAAGTCACCCCATCTTGGATTCCCCTAGGTCTCTAGTTTTCAGAAATGCACAGGTTTGGTAGGTTTCCCTAGGTGGCGGCTGAGCTACAGGCCAAAATCTACAGGTAGGCACTTTGCAAAAAACACCTCTGTTTTCCTTCACCAATTTGGCTGTGTCCACGTTGCGCTTTGGGGCGTTTCCTGTCGCGGGCGCTAGGCCTACCCACACAAGTGAGGTATAATTTTTATCGGGAGACGTGGGGGAACGCTGGGTGGAAGGAAATTCGTGGCTCCTCTCAGATTCCAGAACTTTCTGCCACAGAAATGTGAGGAACATGTGGTTTTTTAGCCACATTTTGAGGTTTGCAAAGGATTCTGGGTAACAGAACCTGGTCCGAGCCACACAAGTCACCCCATCTTGGATTCCCCTAGGTCTCTAGTTTTCAGAAATGCACAGGTTTGGTAGGTTTCCCTAGGTGGCGGCTGAGCTACAGGCCAAAATCTACAGGTAGGCACTTTGCAAAAAACACCTCTGTTTTCCTTCACCAATTTGGCTGTGTCCACGTTGCGCTTTGGGGCGTTTCCTGTCGCGGGCGCTAGGCCTACCCACACAAGTGAGGTATCATTTTTATCGGGAGACGTGGGGGAACGCTGGGTGGAAGTAAATTCGTGGCTCCTCTCAGATTCCAGAACTTTCTGCCACAGAAATGTGAGGAACATGTGTTTTTTTAGCCAAATTTTGAGGTTTGCAAAGGATTCTGGGTAACAGAACCTGGTCCGAGCCACACAAGTCACCCCATCTTGGATTCCCCTAGGTCTCTAGTTTTCAGAAATGCACAGGTTTGGTAGGTTTCCCTAGGTGGCGGCTGAGCTACAGGCCAAAATCTACAGGTAGGCACTTTGCAAAAAACACCTCTGTTTTCCTTCACCAAGTTGGCTGTGTCCACGTTGCGCTTTGGGGCGTTTCCTGTCGCGGGCGCTAGGCCTACCCACACAAGTGAGGTATCATTTTTATCGGGAGACGTGGGGGAACGCTGGGTGGAAGGAAATTCGTGGCTCCTCTCAGATTCCAGAACTTTCTGCCACAGAAATGTGAGGAACATGTGTTTTTTTAGCCAAATTTTGAGGTTTGCAAAGGATTCTGGGTAACAGAACCTGGTCCGAGCCACACAAGTCACCCCATCTTGGATTCCCCTAGGTCTCTAGTTTTCAGAAATGCACAGGTTTGGTAGGTTTCCCTAGGTGGCCGCTGAGCTACAGGCCAAAATCTACAGGTAGGCACTTTGCAAAAAACACCTCTGTTTTCCTTCACCAATTTGGCTGTGTCCACGTTGCGCTATGGGGCGTTTCCTGTCGCGGGCGCTAGGCCTACCCACACAAGTGAGGTATCATTTTTATCGGGAGACGTGGGGGAACGCTGGGTGGAAGGAAATTCGTGGCTCCTCTCAGATTCCAGAACTTTCTGCCACAGAAATGTGAGGAACATGTGTTTTTTTAGCCACATTTTGAGGTTTGCAAAGTATTCTGGGTAACAGAACCTGGTCCGAGCCACACAAGTCACCACATCTTGGATTCCCCTAGGTCTCTAGTTTTCAGAAATGCACAGGTTTGGTAGGTTTCCCTAGGTGGCGGCTGAGCTACAGGCCAAAATCTACAGGTAGGCACTTTGCAAAAAACACCTCTGTTTTCCTTCACCAATTTGGCTGTGTCCACGTTGCGCTTTGGGGCATTTCCTGTCGCGGGCGCTAGGCCTACCCACACAAGTGTGGTATAATTTTTATCGAGAGACGTGGGGGAACGCTGGGTGGAAGGAAATTCGTGGCTCCTCTCAGATTCCAGAACTTTCTGCCACAGAAATGTGAGGAACATGTGTTTTTTTAGCCACATTTTGAGGTTTGCAAAGGATTCTGGGTAACAGAACCTGGTCCGAGCCACACAAGTCACCCCATCTTGGATTCCCCTAGGTCTCTAGTTTTCAGAAATGCACAGGTTTGGTAGGTTTCCCTAGGTGGCGGCTGAGCTACAGGCCAAAATCTACAGGTAGGCACTTTGCAAAAAACACCTCTGTTTTCCTTCACCAATTTGGCTGTGTCCACGTTGCGCTTTGGGGCGTTTCCTGTCGCGGGCGCTCGGCCTAACCACACAAGTGAGGTATCATTTTTATCGGGAGACGTGGGGGAACGCTGGGTGGAAGGAAATTCGTGGCTCCTCTCAGATTCCAGAACTTTCTGCCACAGAAATGTGAGGAACATGTGTTTCTTTAGCCAAATTTTGAGGTTTGCAAAGGATTCTGGGTAACAGAACCTGGTCCGAGCCACACAAGTCACCCCATCTTGGATTCCCCTAGGTCTCTAGTTTTCAGAAATGCACAGGTTTGGTAGGTTTCCCTAGGTGGCGGAAGAGCTACAGGCCAAAATCTACAGGTAGGCACTTTGCAAAAAACACCTCTGTTTTCCTTCACCAAGTTGGCTGTGTCCACGTTGCGCTTTGGGGCGTTTCCTGTCGCGGTCGCTAGGCCTACCCACACAAGTGAGGTATCATTTTTATCGGGAGACGTGGGGACACGCTGGGTGGAAGGAAATTCGTGGCTCCTCTCAGATTCCAGAACTTTCTGCCACAGAAATGTGAGGAACATTTGTTTTTTTAGCCAAATTTTGAGGTTTGCAAAGGATTCTGGGTAACAGAACCTGGTCCGAGCCACACAAGTCACCCCATCTTGGATTCCCCTAGTTCTCTAGTTTTCAGAAATGCACAGGTTTGGTAGGTTTCCCTAGGTGGCGGCTGAGCTACAGGCCAAAATCTACAGGTAGGCACTTTGCAAAAAACACCTCTGTTTTCCTTCACCAATTTGGCTGTGTCCACGTTGCGCTTTAGGGCGTTTCCTGTCGCGGGCGCTAGGCCTACCCACACAAGTGAGGTTTCAATTTTATCGGGAGACGTGGGGGAACGCTGGGTGGAAGGAAATTCGTGGCTCCTCTCAGATTCCAGAACTTTCTGCCACAGAAATGTGAGGAACATGTATTTTTTTAGCCACATTTTGAGGTTTGCAAAGGATTCTGGGTAACAGAACCTGGTCCGAGCCACACAAGTCACCCCATCTTGGATTCCCCTAGGTCTCTAGTTTTCAGAAATGCACAGGTTTGGTAGGTTTCCCTAGGTGGCGGCTGAGCTACAGGCCAAAATCTACAGGTAGGCACTTTGCAAAAAACACCTCTGTTTTCCTTCACCAATTTGGCTGTGTCCACGTTGCGCTTTGGGGCGTTTCCTGTCGCGGGCGCTAGGCCTACCCACACAAGTGAGGTATCATTTTTATCGGGAGACGTGGGGGAACGCTGGGTGGAAGGAAATTCGTGGCTCCTCTCAGATTCCAGAACTTTCTGCCACAGAAATGTGAGGAACATGTGTTTTTTTAGCCAAATTTTGAGGTTTGCAAAGGATTCTGGGTAACAGAACCTGGTCCGAGCCACACAAGTCACCCCATCTTGGATTCCCCTATGTCTCTAGTTTTCAGAAATGCACAGGTTTGGTAGGTTTCCCTAGGTGGCTGCTGAGCTACAGGCCAAAATCTACAGGTAGGCACTTTGCAAAAAACACCTCTGTTTTCCTTCACCAATTTGGCTGTGTCCACGTTGCGCTTTGGGGCGTTTCCTGTTGCGGGCGCTAGGCCTACCCACACAAGTGAGGTATCATTTTTATCGGGAGACGTGGGGGAACGCTGGGTGGAAGGAAATTCGTGGCTCCTCTCAGATTCCAGAACTTTCTGCCACAGAAATGTGAGGAACATGTGTTTTTTTAGCCAAATTTTGAGGTTTGCAAAGGATTCTGGGTAACAGAACCTGGTCCGAGCCACACAAGTCACCCCATCTTGGATTCCCCTAGGTCTCTAGTTTTCAGAAATGCACAGGTTTGGTAGGTTTCCCTAGGTGGCGGCTGAGCTACAGGCCAAAATCTACAGGTAGGCACTTTGCAAAAAAAAACTCTGTTTTCCTTCACCAATTTGGCTGTGTCCACGTTGCGCTTTGGGGCGTTTCCTGTCGCGGGCGCTAGGCCTACCCACACAAGTGAGGTATCATTTTTATCGGGAGACGTGGGGGAACGCTGGGTGGAAGGAAATTCGTGGCTCCTCTCAGATTCCAGAACTTTCTGCCACAGAAATGTGAGGAACATGTGTTTTTTTAGCCACATTTTGAGGTTTGCAAATGTTCTGGGTAACAGAACCTGGTCCGAGCCACACAAGTCACCCCATCTTGGATTCCCCTAGGTCTCTAGTTTTCAGAAATGCACAGGTTTGGTAGGTTTCCCTAGGTGGCGGCTGAGCTACAGGCCAAAATCTACAGGTAGGCACTTTGCAAAAAACACCTCTGTTTTCCTTCACCAATTTGGCTGTGTCCACGTTGCGCTTTGGGGCGTTTCCTGTCGCGGGCGCTAGGCCTACCCACACAAGTGAGGTATAATTTTTATCGGGAGACGTGGGGGAACGCTGGGTGGAAGGAAATTCGTGGCTCCTCTCAGATTCCAGAACTTTCTGCCACAGAAATGTGAGGAACATGTGGTTTTTTAGCCACATTTTGAGGTTTGCAAAGGATTCTGGGTAACAGAACCTGGTCCGAGCCACACAAGTCACCCCATCTTGGATTCCCCTAGGTCTCTAGTTTTCAGAAATGCACAGGTTTGGTAGGTTTCCCTAGGTGGCGGCTGAGCTACAGGCCAAAATCTACAGGTAGGCACTTTGCAAAAAACACCTCTGTTTTCCTTCACCAATTTGGCTGTGTCCACGTTGCGCTTTGGGGCGTTTCCTGTCGCGGGCGCTAGGCCTACCCACATAAGTGAGGTATCATTTTTATCGGGAGACGTGGGGGAACGCTGGGTGGAAGTAAATTCGTGGCTCCTCTCAGATTCCAGAACTTTCTGCCACAGAAATGTGAGGAACATGTGTTTTTTTAGCCAAATTTTGAGGTTTGCAAAGGATTCTGGGTAACAGAACCTGGTCCGAGCCACACAAGTCACCCCATCTTGGATTCCCCTAGGTCTCTAGTTTTCAGAAATGCACAGGTTTGGTAGGTTTCCCTAGGTGGCGGCTGAGCTACAGGCCAAAATCTACAGGTAGGCACTTTGCAAAAAACACCTCTGTTTTCCTTCACCAAGTTGGCTGTGTCCACGTTGCGCTTTGGGGCGTTTCCTGTCGCGGGCGCTAGGCCTACCCACACAAGTGAGGTATCATTTTTATCGGGAGACGTGGGGGAACGCTGGGTGGAAGGAAATTCGTGGCTCCTCTCAGATTCCAGAACTTTCTGCCACAGAAATGTGAGGAACATGTGTTTTTTTAGCCAAATTTTGAGGTTTGCAAAGGATTCTGGGTAACAGAACCTGGTCCGAGCCACACAAGTCACCCCATCTTGGATTCCCCTAGGTCTCTAGTTTTCAGAAATGCACAGGTTTGGTAGGTTTCCCTAGGTGGCCGCTGAGCTACAGGCCAAAATCTACAGGTAGGCACTTTGCAAAAAACACCTCTGTTTTCCTTCACCAATTTGGCTGTGTCCACGTTGCGCTATGGGGCGTTTCCTGTCGCGGGCGCTAGGCCTACCCACACAAGTGAGGTATCATTTTTATCGGGAGACGTGGGGGAACGCTGGGTGGAAGGAAATTCGTGGCTCCTCTCAGATTCCAGAACTTTCTGCCACAGAAATGTGAGGAACATGTGTTTTTTTAGCCACATTTTGAGGTTTGCAAATGTTCTGGGTAACAGAACCTGGTCCGAGCCACACAAGTCACCCCATCTTGGATTCCCCTAGGTCTCTAGTTTTCAGAAATGCACAGGTTTGGTAGGTTTCCCTAGGTGGCGGCTGAGCTACAGGCCAAAATCTACAGGTAGGCACTTTGCAAAAAACACCTCTGTTTTCCTTCACCAAGTTGGCTGTGTCCACGTTGCGCTTCGGGGCGTTTCCTGTCGCGGGCGCTAGGCCTACCCACACAAGTGAGGTATCATTTTTATCGGGAGACGTGGGGGAACGCTGGGTGGAAGGAAATTCGTGGCTCCTCTCAGATTCCAGAACTTTCTGCCACAGAAATGTGAGGAACATGTGTTTTTTTAGCCAAATTTTGAGGTTTGCAAAGGATTCTGGGTAACAGAACCTGGTCCGAGCCACACAAGTCACCCCATCTTGGATTCCCCTAGGTCTCTAGTTTTCAGAAATGCACAGGTTTGGTAGGTTTCCCTAGGTGGCCGCTGAGCTACAGGCCAAAATCTACAGGTAGGCACTTTGCAAAAAACACCTCTGTTTTCCTTCACCAATTTGGCTGTGTCCACGTTGCGCTATGGGGCGTTTCCTGTCGCGGGCGCTAGGCCTACCCACACAAGTGAGGTATCATTTTTATCGGGAGACGTGGGGGAACGCTGGGTGGAAGGAAATTCGTGGCTCCTCTCAGATTCCAGAACTTTCTGCCACAGAAATGTGAGGAACATGTGTTTTTTTAGCCACATTTTGAGGTTTGCAAAGTATTCTGGGTAACAGAACCTGGTCCGAGCCACACAAGTCACCACATCTTGGATTCCCCTAGGTCTCTAGTTTTCAGAAATGCACAGGTTTGGTAGGTTTCCCTAGGTGGCGGCTGAGCTACAGGCCAAAATCTACAGGTACGCACCTTGCAAAAAACACCTCTGTTTTCCTTCACCAATTTGGCTGTGTCCACGTTGCGCTTTGGGGTGTTTCCTGTCGCGGGCGCTAGGCCTACCCACACAAGTGAGGTATCATTTTTATCGGGAGACGTGGGGGAACGCTGGGTAGAAGGAAATTCGTGGCTCCTCTCAGATTCCAGAACTTTCTGCCACAGAAATGTGAGGAACATGTGTTTTTTTAGCCAAATTTTGAGGTTTGCAAAGGATTCTGGGTAACAGAACCTGGTCCGAGCCACACAAGTCACCCCATCTTGGATTCCCCTAGGTCTCTAGTTTTCAGAAATGCACAGGTTTGGTAGGTTTCCCTAGGTGGCGGCTGAGCTACAGGCCAAAATCTACAGGTAGGCACTTTGCAAAAAACACCTCTGTTTTCCTTCACCAATTTGGCTGTGTCCACGTTGCGCTTTGGGGCGTTTCCTGTCGCGGGCGCTAGGCCTACCCACACAAGTGAGGTATCATTTTTATCGGGAGACGTGGGGGAACGCTGGGTGGAAGGAAATTCGTGGCTCCTCTCAGATTCCAGAACTTTCTGCCACAGAAATGTGAGGAACATGTGTTTTTTTAGCCACATTTTGAGGTTTGCAAAGGATTCTGGGTAACAGAACCTGGTCCGAGCCACACAAGTCACCCCATCTTGGATTCCCCTAGGTCTCTAGTTTTCAGAAATGCACAGGTTTGGTAGGTTTCCCTAGGTGGCTGCTGAGCTACAGGCCAAAATCTACAGGTAGGCACTTTGCAAAAAAAACCTCTGTTTTCCTTCACCAATTTGGCTGTGTCCACGTTGCGCTTTGGGGCGTTTCCTGTCGGGGGCGCTAGGCCTACCCACACAAGTGAGGTATCATTTTTATCGGGAGACGTGGGGGAACGCTGGGTGGAAGGAAATTCGTGGCTCCTCTCAGATTCCAGAACTTTCTGCCACAGAAATGTGAGGAACATGTGTTTTTTTAGCCACATTTTGAGGTTTGCAAATGTTCTGGGTAACAGAACCTGGTCCGAGCCACACAAGTCACCCCATCTTGGATTCCCCTAGGTCTCTAGTTTTCAGAAATGCACAGGTTTGGTAGGTTTCCCTAGGTGGCGGCTGAGCTACAGGCCAAAATCTACAGGTAGGCACTTTGCAAAAAACACCTCTGTTTTCCTTCACCAATTTGGCTGTGTCCACGTTGCGCTTTGGGGCGTTTCCTGTCGCGGGCGCTCGGCCTACCCACACAAGTGAGGTATCATTTTTATCGGGAGACGTGGGGGAACGCTGGGTGGAAGGAAATTCGTGGCTCCTCTCAGATTCCAGAACTTTCTGCCACAGAAATGTGAGGAACATGTGTTTCTTTAGCCAAATTTTGAGGTTTGCAAAGGATTCTGGGTAACAGAACCTGGTCCGAGCCACACAAGTCACCCCATCTTGGATTCCCCTAGGTCTCTAGTTTTCAGAAATGCACAGGTTTGGTAGCTTTCCCTAGGTAGCGGCTGAGCTACAGGCCAAAATCTACAGGTAGGCACTTTGCAAAAAACACCTCTGTTTTCCTTCACCAAGTTGGCTGTGTCCACGTTGCGCTTTGGGGCGTTTCCTGTCGCGGTCGCTAGGCCTACCCACACAAGTGAGGTATCATTTTTATCGGGAGACGTGGGGACACGCTGGGTGGAAGGAAATTCGTGGCTCCTCTCAGATTCCAGAACTTTCTGCCACAGAAATGTGAGGAACATTTGTTTTTTTAGCCAAATTTTGAGGTTTGCAAAGGATTCTGGGTAACAGAACCTGGTCCGAGCCACACAAGTCACCCCATCTTGGATTCCCCTAGGTCTCTAGTTTTCAGAAATGCACAGGTTTGGTAGGTTTCCCTAGGTGGCGGCTGAGCTACAGGCCAAAATCTACAGGTAGGCACTTTGCAAAAAACACCTCTGTTTTCCTTCACCAATTTGGCTGTGTCCACGTTGCGCTTTGGGGCGTTTCCTGTCGCGGGCGCTAGGCCTACCCACACAAGTGAGGTATCAATTTTATCGGGAGACGTGGGGGAACGCTGGGTGGAAGGAAATTCGTGGCTCCTCTCAGATTCCAGAACTTTCTGCCACAGAAATGTGAGGAACATGTATTTTTTTAGCCACATTTTGAGGTTTGCAAAGGATTCTGGGTAACAGAACCTGGTCCGAGCCACACAAGTCACCCCATCTTGGATTCCCCTAGGTCTCTAGTTTTCAGAAATGCACAGGTTTGGTAGGTTTCCCTAGGTGGCGGCTGAGCTACAGGCCAAAATCTACAGGTAGGCACTTTGCAAAAAACACCTCTGTTTTCCTTCACCAATTTGGCTGTGTCCACGTTGCGCTTTGGGGCGTTTCCTGTCGCGGGCGCTAGGCCTACCCACACAAGTGAGGTATCATTTTTATCGGGAGACGTGGGGGAACACTGGGTGGAAGGAAATTCGTGGCTCCTCTCAGATTCCAGAACTTTCTGCCACAGAAATGTGAGGAACATGTGTTTTTTTAGCCAAATTTTGAGGTTTGCAAAGGATTCTGGGTAACAGAACCTGGTCCGAGCCACACAAGTCACCCCATCTTGGATTCCCCTAGGCCTCTAGTTTTCAGAAATTCACAGGTTTGGTAGGTTTCCCTAGGTGGCGGCTGAGCTACAGGCCAAAATCTACAGGTAGGCACTTTGCAAAAAACACCTCTGTTTTCCTTCACCAATTTGGCTGTCTCCACGTTGCGCTTTGGGGCGTTTCCTGTCGCGGGCGCTAGGCCTACCCACACAAGTGAGGTATCATTTTTATCGGGAGACGTGGGGGAACGCTGGGTGGAAGGAAATTCGTGGCTCCTCTCAGATTCCAGAACTTTCTGCCACAGAAATGTGAGGAACATGTGTTTTTTTAGCCAAATTTTGAGGTTTGCAAAGGATTCTGGGTAACAGAACCTGGTCCGAGCCACACAATTCACCCCATCTTGGATTCCCCTAGGTCTCTAGTTTTCAGAAATGCACAGGTTTGGTAGGTTTCCCTAGGTGGCGGCTGAGCTACAGGCCAAAACCTACAGGTAGGCACTTTGCAAAAAACACCTCTGTTTTCCTTCACCAAGTTGGCTGTGTCCACGTTGCGCTTTGGGGCGTTTCCTGTCGCGGGCGCTAGGCCTACCCACACAAGTGAGGTATCATTTTTATCGGGAGATGTGGGGGAACGCTGGGTAGAAGGAAATTCGTGGCTCCTCTCAGATTCCAGAACTTTCTGCCACAGAAATGTGAGGAACATGTGTTTTTTTAGCCAAATTTTGAGGTTTGCAAAGGATTCTGGGTAACAGAACCTGGTCCGAGCCACACAAGTCACCCCATCTTGGATTCCCCTAGGTCTCTAGATTTCAGAAATGCACAGGTTTGGTAGGTTTCCCTAGGTGGCTGCTGAGCTACAGGCCAAAATCTACAGGTAGGCACTTTGCAAAAAAAACCTCTGTTTTCCTTCACCAATTTGGCTGTGTCCACGTTGCGCTTTGGGGCGTTTCCTGTCGCGGGCGCTAGGCCTACCCACACAAGTGAGGTATCATTTTTATCGGGAGACGTGGGGGAACGCTGGGTGGAAGGAAATTCGTGGCTCCTCTCAGATTCCAGAACTTTCTGCCACAGAAATGTGAGGAACATGTGTTTTTTTAGCCACATTTTGAGGTTTGCAAAGGATTCTGGGTAACAGAACCTGGTCCGAGCCACACAAGTCACCCCATCTTGGATTCCCCTAGGTCTCTAGTTTTCAGAAATGCACAGGTTTGGTAGGTTTCCCTAGGTGGCGGCTGAGCTACAGGCCAAAATCTACAGGTAGGCACTTTGCAAAAAACACCTCTGTTTTCCTTCACCAATTTGGAAGTGTCCACGTTGCGCTTTGGGGCGTTTCCTGTCGCGGGCGCTAGGCCTACCCACACAAGTGAGGTATCATTTTTATCGGGAGACGTGGGGGAACGCTGGGTGGAAGGAAATTCGTGGCTCCTCTCAGATTCCAGAACTTTCTGCCACAGAAATGTGAGGAACATGTGTTTTTTTAGCCAAATTTTGAGGTTTGCAAAGGATTCTGGGTAACAGAACCTGGTCCGAGCCACACAAGTCACCCCATCTTGGATTCCCCTAGGTCTCTAGTTTTCAGAAATGCACAGGTTTGGTAGGTTTCCCTAGGTGGCGGCTGAGCTACAGGCCAAAATCTACAGGTAGGCACTTTGCAAAAAACACCTCTGTTTTCCTTCACCAAGTTGGCTGTGTCCACGTTGCGCTTTGGGGCGTTTCCTGTCGCGGGCGCTAGGCCTACCCACACAAGTGAGGTATCATTTTTATCAGGAGACGTGGGGGAACGCTGGGTGGAAGGAAATTCGTGGCTCCTCTCAGATTCCAGAACTTTCTGCCACAGAAATGTGAGGAACATGTGTTTTTTTAGCCAAATTTTGAGGTTTGCAAAGGATTCTGGGTAACAGAACCTGGTCCGAGCCACACAAGTCACCCCATCTTGGATTCCCCTAGGTCTCTAGTTTTCAGAAATGCACAGGTTTGGTAGGTTTCCCTAGGTGGCCGCTGAGCTACAGGCCAAAATCTACAGGTAGGCACTTTGCAAAAAGCACCTCTGTTTTCCTTCACCAATTTGGCTGTGTCCACGTTGCGCTATGGGGCGTTTCCTGTCGCGGGCGCTAGGCCTACCCACACAAGTGAGGTATCATTTTTATCGGGAGACGTGGGGGAACGCTGGGTGGAAGGAAATTCGTGGCTCCTCTCAGATTCCAGAACTTTCTGCCACAGAAATGTGAGGAACATGTGTTTTTTTAGCCACATTTTGAGGTTTGCAAAGTATTCTGGGTAACAGAACCTGGTCCGAGCCACACAAGTCACCACATCTTGGATTCCCCTAGGTCTCTAGTTTTCAGAAATGCACAGGTTTGGTAGGTTTCCCTAGGTGGCGGCTGAGCTACAGGCCAAAATCTACAGGTAGGCACTTTGCAAAAAACACCTCTGTTTTCCTTCACCAATTTGGCTGTGTCCACGTTGCGCTTTGCGGCGTTTCCTGTCGCGGGCGCTAGGCCTACCCACACAAGTGTGGTATAATTTTTATCGGGAGACGTGGGGGAACGCTGGGTGGAAGGAAATTTGTGGCTCCTCTCAGATTCCAGAACTTTCTGCCACAGAAATGTGAGGAACATGTGTTTTTTTAGCCACATTTTGAGGTTTGCAAAGGATTCTGGGTAACAGAACCTGGTCCGAGCCACACAAGTCACCCCATCTTGGATTCCCCTAGGTCTCTAGTTTTCAGAAATGCACAGGTTTGGTAGGTTTCCCTAGGTGGCGGCTGAGCTACAGGCCAAGATCTACAGGTAGGCACTTTGCAAAAAACACCTCTGTTTTCCTTCACCAATTTGGCTGTGTCCACGTTGCACTTTGGGGCGTTTCCTGTCGCGGGCGCTAGGCCTACCCACACAAGTGAGGTATCATTTTTATCGGGAGACGTGGGGGAACGCTGGGTGGAAGGAAATTCGTGGCTCCCCTCAGATTCCAGAACTTTCTGCCACAGAAATGTGAGGAACATGTGTTTTTTTAGCCAAATTTTGAGGTTTGCAAAGGATTCTGGGTAACAGAACCTGGTCCGAGCCACACAAGTCACCCCATCTTGGATTCCCCTAGGTCTCTAGTTTTCAGAAATGCACAGGTTTGGTAGGTTTCCCTAGGTGGCCGCTGAGCTACAGGCCAAAATCTACAGGTAGGCACTTTGCAAAAAGCACCTCTGTTTTCCTTCACCAATTTGGCTGTGTCCACGTTGCGCTATGGGGCGTTTCCTGTCGCGGGCGCTAGGCCTACCCACACAAGTGAGGTATCATTTTTATCGGGAGACGAGGGGGAACGCTGGGTGGAAGGAAATTCGTGGCTCCTCTCAGATTCCAGAACTTTCTGCCACAGAAATGTGAGGAACATGTGTTTTTTTAGCCACATTTTGAGGTTTGCAAAGTATTCTGGGTAACAGAACCTGGTCCGAGCCACACAAGTCACCACATCTTGGATTCCCCTAGGTCTCTAGTTTTCAGAAATGCACAGGTTTGGTAGGTTTCCCTAGGTGGCGGCTGAGCTACAGGCCAAAATCTACAGGTAGGCACTTTGCAAAAAACACCTCTGTTTTCCTTCACCAATTTGGCTGTGTCCACGTTGCGCTTTGCGGCGTTTCCTGTCGCGGGCGCTAGGCCTACCCACACAAGTGTGGTATAATTTTTATCGGGAGACGTGGGGGAACGCTGGGTGGAAGGAAATTCGTGGCTCCTCTCAGATTCCAGAACTTTCTGCCACAGAAATGTGAGGAACATGTGTTTTTTTAGCCACATTTTGAGGTTTGCAAAGGATTCTGGGTAACAGAACCTGGTCCGAGCCACACAAGTCACCCCATCTTGGATTCCCCTAGGTCTCTAGTTTTCAGAAATGCACAGGTTTGGTAGGTTTCCCTAGGTGGCGGCTGAGCTACAGGCCAAGATCTACAGGTAGGCACTTTGCAAAAAACACCTCTGTTTTCCTTCACCAATTTGGCTGTGTCCACGTTGCACTTTGGGGCGTTTCCTGTCGCGGGCGCTAGGCCTACCCACACAAGTGAGGTATCATTTTTATCGGGAGACGTGGGGGAACGCTGGGTGGAAGGAAATTCGTGGCTCCCCTCAGATTCCAGAACTTTCTGCCACAGAAATGTGAGGAACATGTGTTTTTTTAGCCAAATTTTGAGGTTTGCAAAGGATTCTGGGTAACAGAACCTGGTCCGAGCCACACAAGTCACCCCATCTTGGATTCCCCTAGGTCTCTAGTTTTCAGAAATGCACAGGTTTGGTAGGTTTCCCTAGGTGGCGGCTGAGCTACAGGCCAAAATCTACAGGTAGGCACTTTGCAAAAAACACCTCTGTTTTCCTTCACTAAGTTGGCTGTGTCCACGTTGCGCTTTGGGGCGTTTCCTGTCGCGGGCGCTAGGCCTACCCACACAAGTGAGGTATCATTTTTATCGGGAGACGTGGGGACACGCTGGGTGGAAGGAAATTCGTGGCTCCTCTCAGATTCCAGAACTTTCTGCCACAGAAATGTGAGGAACATGTGTTTTTTTAGCCAAATTTTGAGGTTTGCAAAGGATTCTGGGTAACAGAACCTGGTCCGAGCCACACAAGTCACCCCATCTTGGATTCCCCTAGGTCTCTAGTTTTCAGAAATGCACAGGTTTGGTAGGTTTCCCTAGGTGGCCGCTGAGATACAGGCCAAAATCTACAGGTAGGCACTTTGCAAAAAACACCTCTGTTTTCCTTCACCAATTTGGCTGTGTCCACGTTGCGCTTTGGGGCGTTTCCTGTCGCGGGCGCTAGGCCTACCCACACAAGTGAGGTATCATTTTTATCGGGAGACGTGGGGGAACGCTGGGTGAAAGGAAATTCGTGGCTCCTCTCAGATTCCAGAACTTTCTGCCACAGAAATGTGAGGAACATGTGTTTTTTTAGCCACATTTTGAGGTTTGCAAAGGATTCTGGGTAACAGAACCTGGTCCGAGCCACACAAGTCACCCCATCTTGGATTCCCCTAGGTCTCTAGTTTTCAGAAATGCACAGGTTTGGTAGGTTTCCCTAGGTGGCGGCTGAGCTACAGGCCAAAATCTACAGGTAGGCACTTTGCAAAAAACACCTCTGTTTTCCTTCACCAATTTGGCTGTGTCCACGTTGCGCTTTGGGGCGTTTCCTGTCGCGGGCGCTAGGCCTACCCACACAAGTGAGGTATCATTTTTATCGGGAGACGTGGGGGAACGCTGGGTGGAAGGAAATTCGGGGCTCCTCTCAGATTCCAGAACTTTCTGCCACAGAAATGTGAGGAACATGTGTTTTTTTAGCCAAATTTTGAGGTTTGCAAAGGATTCTGGGTAACAGAACCTGGTCCGAGCCACACAAGTCACCCCATCTTGGATTCCCCTAGGTCTCTAGTTTTCAGAAATGCACAGGTTTGGTAGGTTTCCCTAGGTGGCGGCTGAGCTACAGGCCAAAATCTACAGGTAGGCACTTTGCAAAAAACACCTCTGTTTTCCTTCACCAAGTTGGCTGTGTCCACGTTGCGCTTTGGGGCGTTTCCTGTTGCGGGCGCTAGGCCTACCCACACAAGTGAGGTATCATTTTTATCGGGAGACGTGGGGGAACGCTGGGTGGAAGGAAATTCGTGGCTCCTCTCAGATTCCAGAACTTTCTGCCACAGAAATGTGAGGAACATGTGTTTTTTTAGCCAAATTTTGAGGTTTGCAAAGGATTCTGGGTAACAGAACCTGGTCCGAGCCACACAAGTCACCCCATCTTGGATTCCCCTAGGTCTCTAGTTTTCAGAAATGCACAGGTTTGGTAGGTTTCCCTAGGTGGCGGCTGAGCTACAGGCCAAAATCTACAGGTAGGCACATTGCAAAAAAAACCTCTGTTTTCCTTCACCAATTTGGCTGTGTCCACGTTGCGCTTTGGGGCGTTTCCTGTCGCGGGCGCTAGGCCTACCCACACAAGTGAGGTATCATTTTTATCGGGAGACGTGGGGGAACGCTGGGTGGAAGGAAATTCGTGGCTCCTCTCAGATTCCAGAACTTTCTGCCACAGAAATGTGAGGAACATGTGTTTTTTTAGCCACATTTTGAGGTTTGCAAAGGATTCTGGGTAACAGAACCTGGTCCGAGCCACACAAGTCACCACATCTTGGATTCCCCTAGGTCTCTAGTTTTCAGAAATGCACAGGTTTGGTAGGTTTCCCTAGGTGGCGGCTGAGCTACAGGCCAAAATCTACAGGTAGGCACTTTGCAAAAAACACCTCTGTTTTCCTTCACCAATTTGGCTGTGTCCACGTTGCGCTTTGGGGCGTTTCCTGTCGCGGGCGCTAGGCCTACCCACACAAGTGTGGTATAATTTTTATCGGGAGACGTGGGGGAACGCTGGGTGGAAGGAAATTCGTGGCTCCTCTCAGATTCCAGAACTTTCTGCCACAGAAATGTGAGGAACATGTGTTTTTTTAGCCACATTTTGAGGTTTGCAAAGGATTCTGGGTAACAGAACCTGGTCCGAGCCACACAAGTCACCCCATCTTGGATTCCCCTAGGTCTCTAGTTTTCAGAAATGCACAGGTTTGGTAGGTTTCCCTAGGTGGCGGCTGAGCTACAGGCAAAAATCTACAGGTAGGCACTTTGCAAAAAACACCTCTGTTTTCCTTCACCAATTTGGCTGTGTCCACGTTGCGCTTTGGGGCGTTTCCTGTCGCGGGCGCTAGGCCTACCCACACAAGTGAGGTATCATTTTTATCGGGAGACGTGGGGGAACGCTGGGTGGAAGGAAATTCGTGGCTCCTCTCAGATTCCAGAACTTTCTGCCACAGAAATGTGAGGAACATGTGTTTTTTTAGCCAAATTTTGAGGTTTGCAAAGGATTCTGGGTAACAGAACCTGGTCCGAGCCACACAAGTCACCCCATCTTGGATTCCCCTAGGTCTCTAGTTTTCAGAAATGCACAGGTTTGGTAGGTTTCCCTAGGTGGCTGCTGAGCTACAGGCCAAAATCTACAGGTAGGCACTTTGCAAAAAACACCTCTGTTTTCCTTCACCAATTTGGCTGTGTCCACGTTGCGCTTTGGGGCGTTTCCTGTTGCGGGCGCTAGGCCTACCCACACAAGTGTGGTATCATTTTTATCGGGAGACGTGGGGGAACGCTGGGTGGAAGGAAATTCGTGGCTCCTCTCAGATTCCAGAACTTTCTGCCACAGAAATGTGAGGAACATGTGTTTTTTTAGCCAAATTTTGAGGTTTGCAAAGGATTCTGGGTAACAGAACCTGGTCCGAGCCACACAAGTCACCCCATCTTGGATTCCCCTAGGTCTCTAGTTTTCAGAAATGCACAGGTTTGGTAGGTTTCCCTAGGTGGCGGCTGAGCTACAGGCCAAAATCTACAGGTAGGCACTTTGCAAAAAACACCTCTGTTTTCCTTCACCAATTTGGCTGTGTCCACGTTGCGCTTTGGGGCGTTTCCTGTCGCGGGCGCTAGGCCTACCCACACAAGTGAGGTATCATTTTTATCGGGAGACGTGGGGGAACGCTGGGTGGAAGGAAATTCGTGGCTCCTCTCAGATTCCAGAACTTTCTGGCACAGAAATGTGAGGAACATGTGTTTTTTTAGCCACATTTTGAGGTTTGCAAAGGATTCTGGGTAACAGAACCTGGTCCGAGCCACACAAGTCACCCCATCTTGGATTCCCCTAGGTCTCTAGTTTTCAGAAATGCACAGGTTTGGTAGGTTTCCCTAGGTGGCGGCTGAGCTACAGGCCAAAATCTACAGGTAGGCACTTTGCAAAAAACACCTCTGTTTTCCTTCACCAATTTGGCTGTGTCCACGTTGCGCTTTGGGGCGTTTCCTGTCGCAGGCGCTAGGCCTACCCACACAAGTGAGGTATCATTTTTATCGGGAGACGTGGGGGAACGCTGGGTGGAAGGAAATTCATGACTCCTCTCAGATTCCAGAACTTTCTGCCACAGAAATGTGAGGAACATGTGTTTTTTTAGCCACATTTGGAGGTTTGCAAAGGATTCTGGGTAACAGAACCTGGTCCGAGCCACACAAGTCACCCCATCTTGGATTCCCCTAGGTCTCTAGTTTTCAGAAATGCACAGGTTTGGTAGGTTTCCCTAGGTGGCGGCTGAGCTACAGGCAAAAATCTACAGGTAGGCACTTTGCAAAAAACACCTCTGTTTTCCTTCACCAATTTGGCTGTGTCCACGTTGCGCTTTGGGGCGTTTCCTGTCGCGGGCGCTAGGCCTACCCACACAAGTGAGGTATCATTTTTATCGGGAGACGTGGGGGAACGCTGGGTGGAAGGAAATTCGTGGCTCCTCTCAGATTCCAGAACTTTCTGCCACAGAAATGTGAGGAACATGTGTTTTTTTAGCCAAATTTTGAGGTTTGCAAAGGATTCTGGGTAACAGAACCTGGTCCGAGCCACACAAGTCACCCCATCTTGGATTCCCCTAGGTCTCTAGTTTTCAGAAATGCACAGGTTTGGTAGGTTTCCCTAGGTGGCTGCTGAGCTACAGGCCAAAATCTACAGGTAGGCACTTTGCAAAAAACACCTCTGTTTTCCTTCACCAATTTGGCTGTGTCCACGTTGCGCTTTGGGGCGTTTCCTGTTGCGGGCGCTAGGCCTACCCACACAAGTGTGGTATCATTTTTATCGGGAGACGTGGGGGAACGCTGGGTGGAAGGAAATTCGTGGCTCCTCTCAGATTCCAGAACTTTCTGCCACAGAAATGTGAGGAACATGTGTTTTTTTAGCCAAATTTTGAGGTTTGCAAAGGATTCTGGGTAACAGAACCTGGTCCGAGCCACACAAGTCACCCCATCTTGGATTCCCCTAGGTCTCTAGTTTTCAGAAATGCACAGGTTTGGTAGGTTTCCCTAGGTGGCGGCTGAGCTACAGGCCAAAATCTACAGGTAGGCACTTTGCAAAAAACACCTCTGTTTTCCTTCACCAATTTGGCTGTGTCCACGTTGCGCTTTGGGGCGTTTCCTGTCGCGGGCGCTAGGCCTACCCACACAAGTGAGGTATCATTTTTATCGGGAGACGTGGGGGAACGCTGGGTGGAAGGAAATTCGTGGCTCCTCTCAGATTCCAGAACTTTCTGGCACAGAAATGTGAGGAACATGTGTTTTTTTAGCCACATTTTGAGGTTTGCAAAGGATTCTGGGTAACAGAACCTGGTCCGAGCCACACAAGTCACCCCATCTTGGATTCCCCTAGGTCTCTAGTTTTCAGAAATGCACAGGTTTGGTAGGTTTCCCTAGGTGGCGGCTGAGCTACAGGCCAAAATCTACAGGTAGGCACTTTGCAAAAAACACCTCTGTTTTCCTTCACCAATTTGGCTGTGTCCACGTTGCGCTTTGGGGCGTTTCCTGTCGCAGGCGCTAGGCCTACCCACACAAGTGAGGTATCATTTTTATCGGGAGACGTGGGGGAACGCTGGGTGGAAGGAAATTCATGACTCCTCTCAGATTCCAGAACTTTCTGCCACAGAAATGTGAGGAACATGTGTTTTTTTAGCCACATTTGGAGGTTTGCAAAGGATTCTGGGTAACAGAACCTGGTCCGAGCCACACAAGTCACCCCATCTTGGATTCCCCTAGGTCTCTAGTTTTCAGAAATGCAAAGGTTTGGTAGGTTTCCCTAGGTGGCGGCTGAGCTACAGGCCAAAATCTACAGGTAGGCACTTTGCAAAAAACACCTCTGTTTTCTGTGATGTGTCCACGTTGTGTTTTGGGGCATATCCTGTCGCGGGCGCTAGGCCTACCCACACAATTGAGGTATCATTTTTATCGGGAGACTTGGGGGAACATAGAATAGCAAAACAAGTGTTATTGCCCCTTGTCTTTCTCTACATTTTTTCCTTCCAAATGTAAGACAGTGTGTAAAAAAGACGTCTATTTGAGAAATGCCCTGTAATTCATATGCTAGTATGGGCACCCCGGAATTCAGAGATGTGCAAATAACCACTGCTTTTCAACACCTTATCTTGTGCCCATTTTGGAAATACAAAGGTTTTCTTGATAGCTATTTTTTACTCTTTATATTTCAGCAAATGAATTGCTGTATACCCGGCATAGATTGAAAACCCACTGCAGGGTGCAGGTCATTTATTGGCTCTGGGTAGCTAGAGTTCTTGATGAACTTATAAGCCCTATATATCCCCGCAACCAGAAGAGTCCAGCAGACGTAACGGTATATTGCTTTTGAAAATCTGACATTGCTGGAAAAAGTTACAGAGTAAAACGTAGAGAAAAATTGATGTTTTTTTCACCTCAATTTCAATATTTTTCTTTTTCAGTTGTTATTTTCTGTAGGAAACCCTTGTAGGATCTACACAAATGACCCCTTGCTGAATTCAGATTTTTGTCTACTTTTCAAAAATGTTGCGGTTTCTGGGATCCAGCGTTGGTTTCATGCCCATTTCTGTCACTGACTGGAAGGAGGCTGAAAGCACAAAAAATCGTAAAAATGGGGTATGTCCCAGTAAAATGCCAAAATTGTGTTGAAAAATTGGGTTTTCTGATTCAAGGCTGCCTGTTCCTGAAAGCTGGGAAGCTGGTGATTTTATCACCGCAAACCCTCTGTTGATGCCCTTTTCAGGGAAAAAACCACAAGCCTTCTTCTGCAGCCCATTTTCCCAATTTTGTTGAAAAAAACGAAATTTTCACTGTTTTTTGGCTAATTTCTTGGCCTCCTTCTGGGGAACCCACAAAGTCTGGGTACCTCTAGAATCCCTAGGATGTTGGAAAAAAAGGACGCAAATTTGGCGTGGGTAGCTTATGTGAACAAAAAGTTATGAGGGCCTAAGCGCGAACTGCTCCAAATAGCCAAAAAATGGCTCGGCACAGGAGGGGGAAAAGGCCTGGCAGCGAAGGGGTTAATCAAAATGTACTATTATGTGTCCTTGCTCTAAAGCTAGTATGCAGATGGGGGGGCATCAAATCATCCTAATGGATGCCCTCGCACAAGGAGAAATGGTTGCATGTTCATTGGGAGATATACCGGAGCCCTTTTGCAACATAAAACCAATGACAGAACTGGATATGGTGGTGGCACAGGTATACTCCATTGATGCAGTTTCGGACCAGGAGGTTTAGAGTTTTGAAAAAAATAAGGCATCATTGATTAAACAGTTCAAACAACATGACAAATTTGTCCTGGATTAAAAGACTTGTAAAGAGTGCTCTATTGAGTCTACGCTATGGTCTTAAGCTCGGGTTTAGGACAATGAATAAATGACAATGGACAATAAGGAAAGTGTGATGGGCATTTTGTCCCTCACTAAGGAAGATGAAGAAAGGGGTAAGTATTCAGAGAAATTTTTCAGAGCCAAGGTTTTCAAGGGATCATGACTGGTACCACTAGAACAGACTGAAGTTGTTAGACTATTCAAGGCCTTTTAGCAGGAAGAAAACTTTTGATTTTATCGGAAATCAGGCGGTATAGCTTTCCTGACCAACAGAGGTCTAGCATATGAGGATACAAGAACTATAAGCACTTGTGGCACATTTTATACCTACGGGGATTGAAGCCTCTATCTGATACCATGCGAAATTGCATGTGATCAGCATTAACATTACCAGACATTTAAAGCATCTTTAAGTGGCACAAGTATCCATGAGCACATTATGGGGGTCATTATGAACCCCGGAGGTTCAGACCGCCGACAGGGCAGCGCTGCCCTTCGGATAATGATCTCTTTTTCCACCAGCCTATCCCTGGCGGGTTCTCCCACCAGAGAAAGGCTGGCAGAAGGGGTGCTCTGGGGGCCCCCTGGGGGAACCCTGCACTGCCCATGCACCTGGCATGGGCAGTGCAGGGGCCCCGTGCAGTGCCCCATCACTCAGGTCACTGCCCGATTTACGGGCAATGATCTGCTCGACGGGTGCTGCTGCCCCCTCCACACACCTACATTGGCGGCAGCTCCATTTGGAGCCGCTGTCAATGTTATGGCCCAGCAGGGAAAACATTATACGGCAGTTAGAGGTAGTCGCGCTGGCAGTCTTCTGTTGACCACCAGCGCTGATCTCGGTGGTTTCTACCGCTGAGATCATAGTGAGGGCCTATAACTTTGTAGAGGGGCAGTTTGGTCAAGGGTAGCCTTTGATGCTTAATATGATAATAAAAGTTGGTTGTTTTCTTGCTGAGTGGTCAATGGACCCGTACTGTTCTGATGCAGAGTTCCAAAGCGGCAGATGTTGTGTTTCTATTTCTATCTAATCAACTGGTGTTCCCATTCATCATTTAGTTACCAAGTCTATGGCAGTGTTTGATCCCAACACACTGCTTCTCTATGGTACAGTAGGTATCTCTGTTGCTTAGAGGCTGAATGTATTAAAAGGTTCTTATTAGGAAATCTATTACTTACAGCAAACGTTATTGAATTTTTGTTGAATGTACACCAGATTTAAGCTGCAATTAACCTATGTAGGACTGTCTTCCTTTTCACACAGGTCTTTTATGCAGTAAACAGATTCAATAAATATATGGTGATAACTGATGTGACAAGATTGATGGAGCCCATCACTGTTTCATTTCCATGTAGACACAGATGTGCTGCTTGGTGTTGTCTGGCTTCTCTTTCTGTTGGTGCCATCTTGCGATGGCTCTGACCCTCTTTTAATCATGTTAAACATTAATCTTTCTCCCATTTTAAGTTGCCTTATTGATTACGTTACCAGTAGTACTTTCTCCCTAGGGCAGTCTGTGGTCAGAGTAAGGGGTTACTGGACAAAGTTTAGTTTTTCAGTTCACCTACCCATTTTTTGCTGTGTTCGCATTGCAAAGTGCCTGAACAAGAGCATGCCCCCTGGACACACCCCTCTTCATGATTGGCTACTTAATTACCTACACAGCACATCCATGCTCTCTGTGACAAGGTTGGTGGAGTTTATCACTGTTTAATTTCCCTGTAGGCACTGAGGTGCCAGTTTGGAGTTGCCTGGCTCCTCTTTCTGTTGGTGTGATCTTGTGAGGTTTTTGACCCTCTTTTAATAATTTGATGCTTTGATCTTTCTCACATTTTAAGTTGCCTTATTGATTATGTTACCAGCAATACTTTCTTCCCAGGGGAGCCTGGGGTCAGAGTAAGGGGTTGCTGGACCTCAGTTTGTTTTTCAGTTCACCTACCCATTTTTTGCTGTCTTTGCGCAGCAAAGTGCCTGAACCAAGGCACACCCCAGGACCCAACCCTCTCCATAATGGGCTAGTTAATCAACTACACAGCACACCCCAAGAGTGGACGCGCACAGTGGGAGTGCTGCTGGTGTGCCGATGGCACACCTAATGGAAGCCCGTCTATGCTCGTCCGTACCCGGACAGCGCATAACACCTGTCCCCTTGGCAGTTTGATCTCCCATGTCCAGTCACAATATGTCATACTCCAGAGAGGAGTTATTGGCATTTAATCCTTCATACAATACTGGGGACTGATCTAAGCTGAATCTGCTGTATGTCTCTAATCCTACGCAGACACTCTGTCAACAATGTCAACTTGAGCTATGCTTTAGCAACCCTTTAGTTAATGCTACACCTCATAACACTGTATAAGGTGCTGGAACCTATGCCTCGACCATCAAAAGTCATAAAATCTCTGAAGTCCTGATTAATTCAAGAACTTTCACTAAGCACCACTTTGAATTCGCTGACTTCTTAGACCTACAGTAATATGACCTAGCTTCCGTTACAGAAACTTGGGCAAACCCCTCATCTGGACCGGAATTGGCCGTGGCAGTACGTTCAGGATATTCAATCCATATACTAGAGAGAGTTCACAAAAACGGTGGAGGTCTGGCTGTCATATTTAGGAATACTATGGTCACTACCTTCTCGCCAGCCTCCACTAATGATTGTGAAGCACTATACTATACTATGCAATATAGATTAGCCAAAAATCAATCCTCCAATGGGTTGTTGGTCTACTGCCCTCCTGGACCTAGAGGTCAGATTTATTCCAGCTATTTCATCTCTTCTGTAATCAGTCCCTTTAACCCCTCAGATGCCTGGTACGTAATGGTTAAGTCCTGGGCAGCACCGCTCCGGTGCCCAGGATGTAACAGTTACGTCCTGCACCTGGCCCTGCTGGCACTCCCCCCAAGGATAGGGCTTGAAGGGGAATCGCTTCCCCTTCTGCTCCCACCCCTTACCCCCATCTAATGACATCAGCGTGTAATCATTATAGGCCGCCCAACACTCTAGAAGCCATTTGCTTCCAGCGCGTCGTGGGAAGAGGAGGTAAGTCTCTCCTCTGGCCGGGGGGGCTTGCTTCAAAAGAGGTATCAGGGGAAAGGAAAGGGGTTTCCTTTCCCTCAATACCTCTTTTAGCATTCCTGCTGCCCGATCAGGATGCGATTGGGTAGCAAGAATGCCCCCTAGGCACCAGGGATTTTGTTTTATGTGTGTGTGTGTTTTTTGTGTGGGGAGGCGGCCCCTTGGGCAAGGGCTGCTCCCCCAAGGGGGCATAATCTTCTACGCCGTTTCTGCCCCCCCGGGGCAGATTGGCTAATTATTTTTCAGACGATCTGCCCCCTGCGGGTAGAAGCCACAATGGCACCAGGGATGTGTTTTATTTGGGTTTTTTGTGTGGGGCGGCCCCACGGGCAAGGGACACCCCCCAAAGGGGGAGAAACACTTTTAGGTAGTTCTGCATCGGCCTTGTTTTTTTGGCACATCTACCCCAAAGGGGGGCAGAATCCACTAGGGATTATGTGTGTATGAGTTTTTTGAGCAGGGGGGGCGCTTCCCCGAGGGGGCATAATCTAATTTGCTGTTTCTGCCCCCCCACCCCCTGGGCAGATCGGCTAATTCTTTTTCAGCGATCTGCTCCCAGGGGGGGTAGAAGCCACGATGGCACCAGGGATGTGTTTTTATTTGTTTGTTTTTGTGTGGGGATCGGCTCCTTGGGCAAGGGTCGCCTCCCCAAAGGTGGAGAAACACTTTTAGGCAGTTCTGCCCCTCTTGGGGGCAAATCAGCCTTGTTTTCTTGGCCCATCTGCCCCCAAGCGGTGCAGAATCCACTAGGCACCAGGGATTATGTGTGTGTGTGTGTGAGAGTTTTATGTGAGGGGCGGCCCCTTGGGCAAGGGCCTCTCCCCCAAGGGGGCATTATCTTCTACGCCATTTCTGCTCCCCCTAGGGGCAGATCTGCTCATTATTTTTCAGCCGATCTGCCCCCAGGTGGGTAGAAGCCATGATGGCACCAGGGATGTGTTATTATTTGTTTTTTTTGTGTGGGGGAGGCCCCTTGGGAAAGAGTCACCCCTGCAAAGGGGGAGAAACACTTTTAGCCAGTTCTGCCCTTGTTGGGGGCAGATCGGCCTTGATTGTTTGGCTCATCTGCCCACAAGGGGGGCAGAATCCACTAGGAACCATGGATTATGTTTCTGTGCGTGTGTGAGTTTTTTTGTGCGGGGGATGGCCCCTTGGGCAAGGGCCGCTACCCCAAGGGGCATAATCTTCTATGTTGTTTCTGTCCCCCCGGGGCAGTTTGGCTCATTATTTTTCAGCCGATCTGCCCTTGGGGGGGTAGAAGCCACAATGGCACCAGGGATGTGTTGCTATTTGTTCTTTTTGAGTGTGGGGGCGGCCCCTTGGGCAAAGGTCACCCCCCAAAGGGGGAGAAACACTTTTGGGCAAATCGGCCTTTTTTTTTTTTTTGGCCCATCTGCCCTCAAGGGTGGGGGGGGGGGCAGAATGCACTGGCCACCAGGGATTTTCTTTTTTGTGTGTGTTTTTTATGCGGACGGCCCCTTGGGCAAGGGCTGCTCCCCCAAGGGGGCATAATATTTTACGCCGTTCCTGCCTCCCTTCAGGGCAGATCGGCCTAGTTTTGTTTAGGCCCATCTGCCCTGGAGACGACTAGACACCAGGGAAAATGTTTAACTGTTTGGTGGCGGGGTGTTTCTCAACTGGCGAAGTGTTTGCATTTGTAATTATAACGGTTTATTTCTCTATTTTGTTCTAGTTCAAAGTTTTAGCTTCTTTTGTTGTGGCTCATTTTGGCAGTGGTTTACCTGCGGTTTGCGTAGTTGCAGGTTTTAGGTAAGTAAATTTACTCAAAAGGAGTATTATTGCCATGCATGAATGACGTGTATGTAGATGGTGTACTAAATGCAGGATTATGTGTGAAATTGTCCTTAGATTTGTGCACAATATTTGTGTTGTCTTATGTCTAATATGCTTTTCTTTTTTCTTTTTAGTGGGATATCATTGGTGATTGCTGAGTCTGGGCAGATTAGTTGCTGGTGAGTCTAGCTTTTTCAGGTAAGTGAGTGGCATAGTTTTTGAGTACATAACTCTTTGTAATAAAGCCACACTTTGGGGGTCATTCCTACCCTGGCGGTCCGAGACCGCCAGGGTAGGGGACGGAGGAAGCACCGCCAACAGGCTGGCGGTGCTTCAGGGGCTATTCTGACCGCGGCGGTAAAGCCGCGGTCAGAAAAGGGAAGCCGGCGGTTTCCCGCCGGCTTCCCGCTGCCCCAGGGAATCCTCCACGGCGGCGCTGCAAGCAGCGCCGCCATGGGGATTCCGACCCCCTTCCCGCCAGCCTGGTTCTGGTGGTTTTCACCGCCAGAACCTGGCTGGCGGGAACGGGTGTCGTGGGGCCCCTGGGGGCCCCTACAGTGCCCATGCCACTGGCCGCCTGCCAAAGTTGGAATGACCCCCTTTGTTTATTACTTATTTTAGACAGTGCTGGTTGGTGTTGGCGCATTTGTCACTTTACATTTCATAGAAAGGATCATGGCAAGCCGCAGAGTGACTGCTCAGCCGGTTGTTGGCATGTTCTTTGAGTCATCTTTTGACCATGATTATGAGAAGGACTCTGCATCTGAGGCAGAGGAGGAAGAGAGAGATTCTGGCAGTGAGATTTCTGTCCAAGAGGAGTCTTCTGATGAGGAAGCCACTCTCAGTGCAGATGAAGGGCCTGTTTTCGAGAAGGACATCAATGTGCAAATGGTGCAGCAGCCAGCGGCTGAAATGCTTCCCATTGGAAGACCTTACACCTGGTTTGCCCCAAACGTGGAGAAGCCACAATTGCCTGCTTTCACTAGTCTCCCAGGGTGTAGAGTAAATACAGAAAACTGTTTGCCTGTCAATTTCTTTGAGTTGGTTATGGAGGATGTATTTTTGGAAGAGATTGTTGAGCAGACTAATTTGTATGCGGAGCATTATTTGAGGGACAACACTGCCAGACTTAGGCCTCAGTCTAGAGCTACCCATTGGATTCCCACAAATTTGGAAGGGATGAAAAAGTTCTTGGGTTTCATTTTTTTTGATGGGGTTGATAAGGAAGTTGTCACTGGCTTCTTATTGATCTACTAGTTCCTTGATGGCAACAACTATATTTCCTGCAACAATGATTCGTAATCGGTATTTGCTTCTTCTTCGAATGCTGCATTTTGTTATCAATGCTTTAGCCTTGCCATGAGATCACCCCGATTGTGACTGTCTTTTTAAGATTAGGCCTGTCCTTGATCATTTTGTTGATCAGTTTTTAGAGGAGTATGTTCCAGGCAAAGAAATAAGGGCCAGATGTACCAAACTTTTTGCACGTAGCAAACAGCAAATTTCACTGTTTGCAACGTGCAAAAAGCCCATCGCGATGCCCAATCCCCGTTTTGCAAGTCGGTAACCTTGTTACCGACTCGCAAAACGGGACTGCGAGTCGCAATTAGGAAGGGGTGTTCCTATGCGATGCTGTATGGCTTTGTGAACATGAACGCGGTCGCAAAGCAATCACAGTTACCACCAGTGTCACACTGGTGGTAACGCATTTGCAAAAGAGAAGGGACCCCTTCTCCTTTGTGAATGGCACGGAAAACATTTTATTTTTTTCATTTTGTAATGCATCTTGTTTTCCTTTAAGGAAAATGGGCTGCATTACAAAAAAAAAACTGCTTTATTTAAAAGCAGTCACAGACATGGTGGTCTGCTGTCTCCAGCAGGCCACCATCCCTGTGAGTGCCGCCACTTGCCAATTGCGACCCACCTCATTAATATTAATGAGGTGGGCCTTTGCGACCCCCTTGCGAGTCGCGGATGGTGTCAGGGACACCATCCTACATTCTGGATTGCGATTCACAAATTGCAAGCCGGTCTGACTCGCAATTTGCGAGTCGCAATCCAGAATTTTGCTACATCTGGCCCTAAGTGTGGACGAGTCTTTGGTCCTGTTCAAGGGTCATTTGGTTTTTAGGCAGTAAATTCCCAGCAATAGGGCACAGTATGGAATCAAATTGTATATGCTGTCTGAAAGTAGTACAGGATATGTTTATAATTTCCGGGTCTACACTGGTAGGGATTCCAGTATTGACCCCTCTGGTTGTCCGCCCACATTTGGAGTTAGCGAGAAAATTGTGTGGGAACTTGGTAGACGACTGTTCAACAAAGGTCACCATTTGTATGTAGATAACCTCTACACTGGAGTTTGGTTGTTCAAGTAGTTGTTCAGAGTGGACACTATTGCTTGTGGCACAATCAGCTCTAATCGGAAGGGCTATCTAAGGGAGCTTGTCTGTAAAAAACTTGAGAGGGGACAGTGCAGTGCCTTGTAGAATGATGGGCTGCTAGCTCTGAAATTTTTAGACAGGAGGGATGTGTACATGGTAACTACCATCCGTGATGAGAGTACTTCACCTGTGGCTGTTTGGGGTCAAGTTGCTGAAGTGTGAAAAACTGTGTACATTTTAGATTATAATAAGCACATGGGTGGTGTTGATAGAGTAGATCAGAGGTTGGAAGCCAACACTGCTGTTCGTAAGTCTTACGTGTGGTATAAAAAGTTGGCCATCCATTTGTTCAATCTGGAAACTTCTAATGCTTTTATTGTGTTTAAGGATTGTTCCCCTGAATCAAGGATGAAATTTGTTAAATTTTAGGAGTCAGTGAACCAGAGCCTTGTTATGGTGGATCATACAAGAGTTCCTAGAGTAGCAGTTGTGGAGGATGTGGCTAGATCGAAAGATCACCACTTTCCTGATCAGATTCCTCCCACTCCCAAAAAAGACTTTCCCGCTAAGAAATGTAGTGTTTGTGCCCAAAGAGGTATCCAGAGGGAAAGCCGGATGTACTGCCCGGACTGTCCTTCAATGCCTGGGCTGTGTGTGGCAGGCTGTTTCAGGAGTTATCACACACAGAAGAATTACTGGGAACTACTGTGGGCGTAAACTGCCATTTCATATTTTCATATGTTCAGTTTCACTGTTGACATTACTGACATGTATTCAGTTAGAGCTTTTGTGTTTGTAGTTTTGTACTTATAATTAGTTAGTGGTTTCTTTGTTGTTTAAAAACAAAACAAAAGTGATGGAGGTGTACATGGAGTGACGCTTGGCTGTCGTTGTGCGTGGAGTAGCGCTTGGCTGGCGGTGTGTGGCGCTTGGCTGGAGGTGGGCATGGGGTGGGGCTTGGCAGGCGGTGTGTGTGGGGTGGCATTTGGCTGGCAGTGTGTGTGGGGTGGCGCTTGGCTGGCGGTGTGCGTGGATTGGCTCTTGGCTGGCGGTGTGCGTGGAGTGGCACTTGGCTGGCGGTGCCAGCCAAATGCCAGTCCACATACTCCCATCAGCTGGTGTGATTGCTGTATCAGGCATGTGGGCATTTGAAAGTGATGGGCCCTTGAATGGTGCTGTCTGTTGATGCGAGTGTAGTAATGTGCTGGGCCCGCGGCTGGCGGCCTGAATTGTCTTGTGCATGTTATGTATGACAGGTGTGTGAATGGACTGTAAAGTGGTTGGTGCCTTGATGCGGCTGTACAGCTCACGAGCTGTGGGTCATTGGTTCTGTTTTTTGGCCTTTCAGTAATTAACAGTGCATGTCCCTTTTGTGAAATCTCTTTTTAATACAATTTGATCTACTGAACCATCACTCACCCTCGTGCCAAATCCAACCAAATCCAACCAGTATGTGTGGTAAAAATGACAAAACCTGCTCCACTGAAATCAGGACTCGCAGCACATCCTTGACAGGCTAGGTGTCTCTGTGGGACCCCGATGATGAAGCCTGCTACCAATTTGGTTGGTGGGTGAGGGGTCGTTTCACTATTTTAGTGTTTGGAACATCACAGAAGTACGTGGACATATCAAAATTGTCTATTGCAAAACTACTTGGGGGGCACCTATGTTTTTGGTCCCGGGTGCAGCCTTCATCTAGAGAAACCTACCAAACACAGACATTTTTTAAAACTAGACACTTCAAGGAGTCCAGGGAGGTGTGGCTTGCCTGTATCCCCTAACATCTTCTTACCCAGACTCCTCTGCAAACCACAAAATTTGCTTAAAAAAGCATATATTCCTCACTGTTCTTCGTAGGATCACCGCTCCATCACAGATTTACTACCACTCAGTGTTCCCCTAAGTCTCCCAAGAAAAAAGATACCTCACTTGTGTGGGTCTCCTAAGCAGAGTCAGCCTAAAGATGTATAAAAGGAAAATATGTGCTATCAACTTGCTGTGCTATCCCCTCAATCTGTACAGGTTTTTGGCCTTTTTCTGTTGCAGGCACCTGGACCACCCACACAAGTGAGTCATCATTTTTATCAGGAGACTTGGGGAAATGCTGGGTGGAAGGGAATTTGTGCCTCCTCTCAGATTCCAGAACTTTCTACATGTCACCCTATCTTGGATTCTCCTTGCTGTCTACTTTTAAAAAATGGACAGGTTTGGTAGGTTTCCCTAGGTGCCGGCTCAGTTAGAGGCCAAAATCCACAGCTAGGTACTTTGCAAAAAACAACTCTGTTTTCTTTGAGAAAATGTGATGTGTCCACGTTGTGTTTTGGGATATGTCCTGTGACGGGCGCTAGGCCTACCCACACAAGTGAGGTACCATTTTTATCAGGAGACTTGGAGGAATGGTGGGTGGAAGGAAATTTGTGGCTCCCCTCAGATTCAAGAACTTTGTGTGACCGAAATGTGAGGAAAAAGTGTTTTTTTAGCCAAATTTCGAGGTCTGCTACGGATTCTGGGTAATAGAACCTGGTCAGAGCCCCACAGGTCACCCCATCTTGGATTCCTCTAGGTGTCTAGTTTTACAGAAATGTGCAGGTTTGGTAGGTTTCCCTAGGTGCCGGCTGAGCTAGAGACCAACCTCTACAGCTAGGCACTTTGCAAAAAACACGTCAGATTTCAATTTTAAAATGTGATCTGTCCATGTTGTGTTTCCTGTCGCGAGCATTAGGCCTACCCATGCAAGTGAGGTACAGTTTTTATCAGGAGGCTTGGGGGAACACAGAATAGCAAAACAAGTGTTATTGCCCCTTGTCTTTCTCTACATTTTTCCCCTTTCCTTTTACAGTGTGTCAAAAAGACATCTATTGAGAAATGCCCTGTAATTCACATGCTAGTATGGGCACCCTGGAATTCAGAGATGTGCAAATAACCACTGCTTCTCCACACCTTATCTTGTGACCATTATGGAAATACAAAGGTTTCCTTGATACCTATTTTTCACTCTTTATATTTCAGCAAATGGATTGCTGTATACCCAGTATAGAATGAAAACCCATTGCAAGGTGCGGCTCATTCATTCTGGCTCTGGGTACCTAGGGTTCTTGATGAACCTACAAGCCCTATATATCCCCGCAACCAGAAGAGTCCAGCAGACGTAACGGTATATTGCTTTAAAAAATCTGGCATTGCAGGAAAAGGTTACACAGTAAAACATAGAGGAAAATGGCTGTTTTTTTCACCTCAATTTCAATATTTGTTTATTTCAGCTGTTATTTTCTGTAGGAAACCCTTGTAGGATCTTCACAAATTACCCCTTGCTGAATTCAGAATTTTGTCTACTTATTAGAAATGTTTAGCTTTGTAGGATACAGCATTGGTTTCACACCCATTTCTGTCACTACCTGGAAGGAGGCTGAAAGCACAAAAAATAGTAAAAATTGTGTTGAAAAATTGGGTTTTCTGATTCAAGTCTGCCTGTTCCTTTAAGCTGGGAAGCTGGTGATTTTAGCACTGCAAACTCTTTGTTGATGCTATTTTCAGGGGGGAAAAACACAAGCCTTCTTCTGCAGTCCTTTTTCCCCAGTTTTTTTAAAAAATCGAAATTTTCACTGTATTTTGGCTAATTTCTTGGTCTCCTTCAGGGGCACCCACAAGGTCTGGGTGCCTCTAGAATCCATAGGATGTTGAAAAAAAGGACACTTTGGCGTGGGTAGCTTATGTGGACAAAAAGTTATGAGGGCCTAGGCGCGAACTGCCCCAAATAGCCAAAAATAGGCCTGGCACCTGGGGGCATAAGGCCGGTCAGCATAGGGGTTAAAAAGATTTTTCACTGTGCTTGGCAATTTTATCTTTTATCTAGAAAATCTGAAAGATCGAGATACCAAATTGCTAGTTGATACGCTATCTGGCCTTGGCCTCTCCCAAACTGTAGCTATCCCCAGACATTTAGCAAGACAAACTCTCGACAGTATATTTACAAACAATCGGGGCATTACCAATAACTCCCCCTTAGAAGTAACTTGGACTGATCACAGGGCAATACTGTTCGATGCTCTTCTCTAAAGCTCCTACCACTAAACCCACACATAAATTGTATGTCTCTCATGCCTGGCACAAAATTCAGGCCTCAGAGCTCAACTCCCTACTAGATAGTTACCCACCAGATATCACCAATGACCCAGAACAGATGTCCTTAAATTACTCTGCTTGGTAAAAATCTGCAGTATTCACGCTGGAATCCCCGAGGATTAGGGCCAGCGATAGGAACAAACCATCAGCACCTTGATTCAGCGAGAATCTTAGAGCCCTTAAACAAGGCTGCCACAGGCAGGAATGGCTCTGGAGAAAGGACTACAACTCCCTAGAAAGACAAAATTACAAACGATGTATAAGGGAATACAAGAATCAGTTCTTGAAAGAAAAATCCATGTATGACACTAAGCAAATTGAACAGGCCAAAAACTCCACCAAAGAATTATGTAAGACTGCTACCAATCTCAGCTCCATTCCCAATAGTAAGTTGGGAGGTTGTAGTCAGTCCATCTGTAATTCACTTTCTTTGTAAAAAAAAAAAAAATTAAAGGTGCATAGCAACCGTTACTGCTTTAATCTAAAATATACAAAGTACAAGGAGAAGATAGTGCACTGTGCGGTTCAACTCCTCATTTCCTACTTGGTGTGCTAGATTTTACGTTGAAAAACACAACATCATGCTGAGGAACTTATTAATTACTACATTATCTAAAATACTCCAAATACAAGGGGAAAACAATTACTATACTAGGTTCCTAGTTATTGTGCTAAATTTTACGTTGAGAACACCACATCATGCCGAGGAACCGGTTACTACATTAATTTAAAATATTCAAAGTACAATGTAAAGAAAGTGCTATGTGCCATTAGGTTCCTAATTGGTCAACTAGATTTAACTATGAGAACACCACATCATGCCGTGGAACTATAGCACCTATACTTCTTTACTAATGTGTTAGGCTAATAGCAAAACATAATTTATGACAGATATTGCAAAGTCAGATAATCCTTTATTGATCACTCTTAGCTAGCTTTTACTTTGCAATTTGCATGAACTTGAGGAACTTCCAAATAAACATTACGTTGTTTCCCTTTAAGCAGGCTATTACCGCCTGACGACACAAACGTATGTTATTGTCAATGAATTGTTGCTTCGATAGGCTTATCCACTCCATCATGAGGGCGGGGCAGGTACATACAATATAACACTTGTCCTCTTTGTGATATTTGCAGAGCCGGCACATGATCTTCCTGGCACATCAATTCCAGATTGGGGAATTAATTTGAGTTTGAAAGCCATCCTTTCATAGAGTTAGCAACTTAAGCTTGGATTTTAGCAAAACAGATCCCCTATATATACCTGCGCCCGCAGGAGGCCATATGAGCCTATTACCATCCAAGCAGGAGACCGTTAAGACAGAGCAGCTTTGTCCTCGAGTGGGGAGATCTTTTTCCCCAAAGAGTTAGTAACCCTGTTAAAGGCCAGTAGGCTAACAGTTGGGGACCATAGCTCCTCTGCCTTAAACTGGTAAGAGCCAAAGTTAAGTATTTTTGGGCCTCAATATTGCTTGGATCATTTATGGCTTTCCACACAATGCCACTCAGGTTTGGTCTAAGATAAGTTTTTTAGTTTATAACAAAATTTCAGGAATGCACCTCAACTAGTCACTTTCTGTCTCCTGATGCCAAATTTAAAATGGATTTGCGCTGGACAGGTGCTCAGTGGAATATTAAACACACAACGATATGTCCTTATTACAATGTCAGCGATTGTGTTATCCAGATCACCTTGTACTGCCTCAATTCCATACATAAGTGAAGGGACATGTTTTGCCATCATAACCGTCAGATGGAGCTGAAAGAATCCTTTTAGAACATTCCCCAAGAAGCAGAAAACAGAGGATAAAGTGTTACTTCTTCTTCGCATAGCACTACATTGTTTTACATAGGATCCATTTGATTAAAAAATAATGCCTAAGTATTTGTATCCTGGCACTGCTTCCAACACTGAGCCATCCAAGTAATATATTGGTGGAGCGCTTCTTCTTGTAGTTATTAACATTGATTTTGCTTTAGAGAGATTACCCCTCGGATCATGTTGAGCCACATATTGAGCAGTAGCAGTGATTAGACGTTGAAGACCAACATTAGTATAGCTAATCAGTGCAACATCATCAGCATACAACATGTGAGATACACTAAACCCGCACACCTTAGGGGACTGCATATTCAAGCTGTTAAGCAAGTTGGTCAGCTCTGCCAGATACAGGTTGAAAAGATATGGGGCCAAGACACAACCTTGTTTAAGGACGTTATTCATTGGAATTTTCTTTGACAGTGTTGAGCCTTTGCTTTTCTATCACTATACAAAAGTTGAATGTCTCCTAATAGGGCACGGGAATGTTCACATTTTGCAGTTTAGACCATAAGATGTTAAGCTGTACAGCATCAAAAGCTGAGCTAAAGTCAATGAAGCATAGATGAAGGTTGGCTGATCGATGCCTGGCTTGTTCCATTAGCAAACCTAGCATGGAGATGTTTATAGTAGTACCTATTTTCCTAATAAATCTGGTCTTATTAACTCGCACCAGAGAATCAGCTTCAGCCCAGTCTATAAGGTCAGCAAGCAGGCTTTTTGTAAATAATTTTGTCTCTTCATCCATTAGAGCAATCAACTGATAATTTGCAGGGGACATCACCTTCCCTGTTTTATGAATTAGGGTCAATATTGAGCCACTCCAGCTATCTGGAATTACTTTGTTTGATAGGACATGATTCTATAAGCTGGCAAAGTGTTTATCCCAAAACTGTGGGTTTTGTTTGTAAATTGTTTGCAGGATTCCATTGGGTCCAGGAGCACCATTCCTGCAACTACTAACAATATTTTTTTCAATGTTCCCCATGGTTAGAGATCTTACAGGGCTAGTTTTCTCAACACTTGTAGATTCTGCTTGAAACCCTTACAGCCTTGTCATGCCCCCAGACATGCCTTATCAGTAGGCCCTGTTGCCCTCTGTAGTCATTTTCCTGCATGGGTGACTGAGATAAGGGAATTTGCCAAGACTGGTCAAATATATCTTGAATTTGATCCCTTATTATGATTTGAATTAAGTTCATATTGAAATCTCCTGTTATCATTTTTAGCAGAGCAGGAATTAGAGAGATCTGAGTGGAGATGACAGCCAGAAAAACATTGATTGTTTCTTGCTTTTTTGCAGATGATGGGTGGATATAGACATTTATGATCAAAAGAGGTAGGGCACTGGGCATCATAAAGCCTAAGAGTCATACCGCTTGCAGATTGGGGTGATCCATACTGATCTCCTCTGTCCACCTTTACCTCGGGCAGCGATATTGCAGCACTTGCTTCTACTAAACCGCTCTTAGAAGAATTTGTACCTGTTACTATTGATTAAGTAAAAAAAGCCATTCTTACAACCAAGACAGGCTCTTCGTTAGACCCCTGTCCACCAGAGCTGGTACAATTGGCGCCTGACTCCGTCGCCACAATTTTTATTATAATTTTCAACCTCAAGTTTAGTACAGGCCTCTTTTCCAAACTATGGAAATATGCATCTATTCTTCCCTCACTAAAAAAGCCAAATTTAAATCCCTTAGAAACCAATAATTATCAGCCCATCTCCCATCTGCCATTTTCAGCCAAAGCCATGGAGAAGGCCATGAACCTACAGCTGGCATCCTTCACCAAGAACAATCATCTTTATGGCGATATCAATTTGGTTTCAGAAGAGGGTATAGTACTGAGGCTGAACTGATCGTGGCCACAGAAGAAGTAAGATTGATGCTGGATGGAGGCGGAAGAGCTGCCCTTTTCCACCTCGACCCCTCCGCGGCCTTTGATACGGTCAACCATGCTCTGCTGGTTGAAAGTCTACACAAGTTGGGGATTAATGGTATGGGACTATTGCTGCTCTGCGCTTTTCTTTCAGATCATGTGCAAAATATTTCCTTCTGGGAATTAACCTCAACCATTTTTTCTACCTTGCAGGGTCCCCCAGGGCTCTGCTCTGAGCCCGACCCTCTTTAATCTGTATGTCAAGCCACTTGCCAGTCTAATCAAATAATTTGGGTTCTCATTGGTATCCTATGAAGATGATACCAAAATTATGGTCTCTCTTTCCAACACCAACCAGATCTCAGATGAGGCTTTCCGGAACTGTATGTCGGCAGTCAGTATCTGGATGAGGAATAACTCTTTGAAGTTGAATTCCTCTAAGACGGAGGTCCTTCTCTTAGAAAACAATGTTTCATTTTGGTCCCCCTCTTGGTGGCCACAAGATCTTGGAGTTTTGCTCACACCAACTAAGAAGGTAATGAACTTGGGTTGTACTAATGGATCAGAAACTAACTGATTAAAGTCAAGTGAATGCGATTATGTCTTCTTCCTTCTACACACTAAAAATCATTAAGAAGATTTTCCACTTTATTCCTTCTGACTTACGAAAGACAGTTGCCTCCATGGTAGTTTTGGCTAGAATAGATTACAGTAATGACCTTTATCAGAACTTGCAGAGAAGTTCTCTAAACAAATTGCAAACTTTGCAAAATTGTGCAGCCCGGCTGTTGTGTGGCATCCCCAAAGCCCAATCTGTGGCTCTAGCTTTAATAAACTGCATTGGCATTCGGTTAAATAACCCATAACCTTTGAGGTGTTATGCATTGCTTTCAAGGCTCAAATGGAACAGGCTCAAATGGTATCAGCCTATAAGAACTCTCCGTTCCAGCTCTACTAACAATGTGTTTGTTGCGACCTTCAAGTGCTTCTCATGGTGGGGGGTGGGGGGCAGAAGCTTTATTAGGTGTACAGCTCTCGATTGGAACAGCCTTCCAATTATACTAAATACGGCCCCCACCTTACTAAACATTTTGTAAGATGCTTGAAACTTGGCTGTTCAGCCACTAGTCACATTTCCTCAATCACTCCCCAGCTCCACTCTTCTTTACCTTGCTCACACTCAACACCAAGATGCCTCCAGGCATAGGATCACTTTGCAAAACTTATCATCAGCATCATCATCAATACAAACATTAGCTTCAAAGATAGCCAATTTTAGGCCACAAGCTTGTTGTGGACATCAATGTTTCTCTAACCTCTCCACAAGTTATGCATAACCTCTTATAGTCTCTCAGATTTGACAGTTCCCAGGCAATACAGAACAGGTATTTGGCTAAAGCAAAATTTACAAAAGTGCCCGATTTCACCAACAGCTTCTTGGAATATGTTACCTCAGACCAAATGGTGTCTTACAAAAATGTCTCTTGATGATTGTGATTTTCCCTGGGGCACTACCAAGCACAATTCTTACATTATCCTAAATTCCCTAGCAATACTCTCCAACTTATAAAAGCATTCTGCCATCCTACAAATGATACAGGTATATATGTTGACAGTTTCTTCACCAAACAGGCATTATGAAATGCTTCTCACCCTGTCCAATTGAATGAACGTAAAATTTTCCCATTTTGCCTCCACATCAGACTTAACCAATAATACACAACACAAAACTTGGGTTTGCTCAGTTAGAAAACTATCACTTATCGCACTCCAGGAACTCATCACTCAACAAACATAGCACCCAATCCCAGCAGCTGACATCACTGTTACCTTGGAGAACTATAGTTTTATTGTTCATACTGTGATCATTAACTAAAACACTTGACAAAGACCAAGCTAATTGTGATTTTCTGAACCTAATATGCAAAAGCAGATAGCAGATCCAAAATATGGAAAATGAACCGAGCATGTCAAAATACTCTATACTCCTCATCAAACTAAAAGGGATAGAAAAGATTACATACGATGCAACCTATCTGATACATCCATCATTACCCATGCACAAATCAACACCATATCCAGTCCTTCCTTCTTCGTCTTCTAGGAGAGGATTTCAAGCTCACATGACCATTCCTACAGCTCCTGAATACCGTTTTTAAAGAAACACGTGGTGAGAAAGATGTACAGTGATTTAAGTACTGCTGGGCATCTTTTGGTTGAGCCCTAAGAATTTTCTGGGGTAGTGATAGAATGACCAGTTGTGTGGAGATGAAAGATGAAAACAAAATCAGGGATCAGCAGCACCTGACTTCAATTCTTCAGCAGCTGGGGCAGGACAGCGTGGACTACTCATGGCTATCAAAGGCTGGGCCTAACCAATTGTAAGGGAGACACTGAAGGGGTCAAACATTGATGAAAAGCTTGCTCTGATATCCTCATTCCTGACAAAGAGGAGCTGCACTATGATGATAAATTTTGAGAGAGTCATATTTAAAGGGTTAACCAACAACTCAGAAAGGTGACTCTCGTCTCCTGCTTGCTCTACCACTGGACCTTTGTTTGACCATTCTGGAGATTCATGCTGATGCATGATAAAGGTTATATGAGTCAGTGGGCAAGAGGGTTCTACTACAGCAGTGATACTCAAAGTACAGCTCGGGTGGCATGCTACTCTCCTGACCTATACATGTGGCCCCGTGGTCAACAGCAGCACTGTGCTGCTGTTTACTCGACTCAGCACTAGCATTACAAAATGTCAAATAAACAGGCAAGCCTTTATTTAAAAGTGGATTGAAGTTAAAAAAGAAAGTAAATAGGTTGTTCTGCATGCTTGACTTTAGGAATACCTTCATTTTTAAAGACGTCTTGCAGCAAAATTTTAAAAATATGATAAAGTTGTTTCAAAGTTCAAAAAGGGTATTTTATTAACATGCCGAACCCATTTGACCTGGCCCTTTCTGCAGGGTCATCCCCAGACTGTATGCCTTTTTCCTCCACTTTATGCTGAATTTATTTTTGCTGGCTTCAGGATTCTGTGAGCTATACCACAGCTAACCAGTGTTAAAGTGCATGGTGATATTGGCTTATCCAGAATTGGCATATTTACTTTACTTGTAAGTCCTTAGTAAAGAGCAATATATGTTGCAGCGCAAATAAGACATTGCTGTGTGGCTCACGAATGACACACTACTTGCATCGAAAGGGGCCCAATGTCGATGCAGGACACAATTGCAAAGCTTGATGACGACGCATCTGCCCAACTGCAAGTCTCGGAACCAACGCATCATGTCTTCATGCCGATGCTTGAGCCATTCAAAGTACTTTTTGAGTGGGCTCTGCATAAGCCCAATAGTCGCCTGCCTCCAGGTCAGCCTGAACTTGGGATTAAAAGTGTTCTAGAGTGACCTCAAGAAACCTTTTAGTGCTGTTGACTTGTAAGCACTACATTGCAGTTAATTCTCTAAAAATTCACATCTTGAGTTCTACTTATTGGATTGTTGTTTTTTCATTTTACTCTGATAAATATTCTCTATTTTTCTACACTGGTGTGGAGTCCTTTTATGGTATTTTTTACTGTGTGCTAGACATGACATCCTTAGGGTGGGCTTCCCCCAACTTTTTGCCTGCCTTCGTTGATTTTTCTGATCTCAGTTTTGCTGGTTTTAAGATTCTGCACACTTTACCACTGCTGCCCACTGCTAAATGCTTGTGTTCTCTCCCCGAACACGGTAACATTGTTGCATACCCAATTAGCTTATTTTATGTACTAATAAGTCCATAGCAAAGTGCACTAAATGTGTCTATGGCCTATAAAGTAAATGCTACTAGTGGGCTTGCAGCACTGATTGTTCTACCCACATAAGTAGCCCTTTAACCATGTCTCTGGCCTGCCATTGCAAGGCCTGGGTTTGCAGTTTCACTGCGACTTCAACTTGGCATTTAAAACTACTTGCCAAGCCTTGAACTCCCCTTTTGTTACATATGTCACCCCTAAGGAAGACCCTAGGTAGCCCATAGGGAAGGGCGCTACATAAGTAAAAGGCAGGGCATGTACTTGTAATGGTTAAATGTCCTTTTGTGAAAACACCCAAAGTCGTTTTTCACTATTGTGAAGCCTGCTCCTTTCATAAGTCAGCAATGGAAATTCCCTTCTATACTTGTAAGTGGTAATTCCTGATCTGAGAGGAGTGGCATTGCCATGTTTGGTCTGGTTGTGAGAAATCCTGCTTACTGGTGAAGTATGATTTAACATTACTATTTTAGAAACACCACTTTTAGAAAGTAGGCTTTTCTCTGCACTATCTGCTCTGTGTGTCTCGCAGCCTGTCTCCAATTCATGTCTGGTCTGTGCTGGTAGATAGCGCCCCTTGTGCATTCCACCCAGACAACAATATATACAGGACACTCAGCTACATCTGCATATATCTGTATACTGATGGGTCTTCTTGGGCAGGAAGGGTGGAGGGAGTCTCACACTTCAAAGGCTAATGGCCTGACCTCACACAAAGGACTGATAACCCCCCCACATATATCCTGGCAGACAGGACTGGGTTGAAAGCGGAACTGGTGCATTTCAAAACCACTCTCTGAAGTCTTCTCTACTTCAAAGGCACATTTGGGTATAAATACTGGGTCTACAACCCCTTAAAATCAGACACTTCTGGACCTACAACTGGACTCTGTCAGAAGGACTGCCAAGCTGCCCAAAGGACTCATCTGGACAGCTTTTCTGGAAGACTGCTTTCCTGCTTGTTGCCCTGCTTCCTTCTGCTCCCTCAGTCTGCTGGAAGGACTTTGTCTTCCCCCACAAGTGATCTCCAAGGCTTGGCTGGGCTTGCCTCCTGTAGAGAAGTCTCAGGGCCAATGAAGACCTTACCAGAGAGAGAAACTCCATCATGTTTTAAAATCAACGCAACGCCTGCAAAAATCTACACATTGCCTGCAGAATCGACGTAGTGTCTGTCTCGCAACTGAAAAATTGCTGCAGCTCCTACTGGATCGACGCATCACCTGTTTCATCCTCGCAGCACATTTTAGATTTTTAACACATCATCCATGGGCATCAAAATATCCCCACACAGCAGTAAGGAGCCAAAGCTGTGCACCTGGAAATCAAACATTCCTTTCCCACGAGGAAAGGATTGGTGCATCACCTCCAATGCACCAGAAAAAACAATGCATTACTTTACTTTCTGACTCATCACCGACTCTGCAGCCTTCTGCGTTGTCATTTTTGACACATCCCAGCTACTTTGTGCTAAAAAGATACATCCAATGATTCCTCTGCACTAAAGACTTGCCAAACCTCTAAAAAGGGACATCTTGACTGGTGCGTATTGGATTCTTGTCATTTTTGTCTTATTTTATTCAGATAAATATTATCTATTTTTCTAAACTGGTAGGGAGTACTTTTTGTGGTGTTTTTACTGTGTTACTCTATGAGCTTTTGCACAAACAATTTACACATTGCCTCCTAAGTTAGCCCTGCCTGCTCTGTGCCAAGCTATCTGTGGGTGATTACGGGATCCTTTAGGTTGTGTTGTGACTTACCCTGACTTGGATTGTGGTCCCTGATGGACAGAGTGCATACCTCTGCCAAATAGAAACCCAGTTTCTAACACGTAGTACTGTCATGTCAGTGTTCCACAAATATTTTACACATTGCCTTTTAAGGTAAGCCTGACTGCTCTGTGCCAAGCTACCAAAGGGTGAGCACAGCTTAATTTAAGGTGTGTATCTGACTTACACTGACGAGGATTGTGGTCCCTACTTGGACAGAGTGCTTACCCCTGACAGAAACCCATTTTCTAGCAGAGCTGTTTCACTTTAGTGCATCAAATTATATCAGTGCTTTGAGAAGTCTTATTTAAAGTGATCATTTTCAATCATGAGTTTAAAGCATTCATTATTTCCCCCACACTGAGAATGCCAATAATAATCTAAGAGGCCACTCAGTTGTTTTTTGCACTCTTTGGGTGGCCTGGGCTCCTATTATACATAAACACCATTATAGTATAATAAATCAAACACTTGAGAGGGGTCTGTACAGCACACAACCTAAAGTCATGTAAGTTGTTCTTCTCTTATATGTGAAAATCAGGGATGGACTTTGAACCCAAAGCAGCCCTGGCAAATGTTGTCAGACCGGCACTTATAGGTTGCATAGCAAATGAGCCTAACCACTTCAGTGGATCTTGGGAAGTTCACCTCCCCAAGAAACTCTGAAAACCCGGGATTCAGAACATAACACAAACATTAGTGTTGACTTTACTACTAACAATGTATTTCAACCCAAACAAACCCTTTTAACAAAATTAGGATAATCAAAAACTTGGGGAAAAACATAACTTTCTAACCTGTGCCATGCAGTTTGCATGCAGTTCTTTGAAGGCAGTTCATAGCTCACTGTGCTAGATTATGAATGTAACCTATGAACTGCACAGTAACAAAAGGATCTCTATGACAAAAGCAGTATCCCACTGACCATTGCACATGAAATACTGTTATGTGATCTTCATAGTACACCTGCTATGCAGGCGACCTATTAATCCTCTCTGCTACCTTAGACGAGTCAAAACTTCCACTAAGAAAAACTCAAATCCCTCTCTAGCAGGTACATTAATCACCAGAGTTATCTTGGTACATTAACCCTCTGAGAAGTGTTGGATATACAAGGAAATCTGCAGTGCTTTTAAAACTGCTGCACTGCTACAAAACCAGCCCTCAGTAACAAAAGCGACCCTCCAGTCTCCTGGGGAAACACTTGATGCCTGATATGGCCAGTCCGCCATGAAAGTGAAATAATACCATTGCCCATGATCACACAATTTTGTAAAATAGGGAAGCCAGGATTAATCCGAGGTTTTCTGGTTTTAAATTGTGCAATTCAGTCACTAGATGTATATGCTTCGCTTCCCCTACAATGACCTTATCGCCATCCCACCCCTACCCCATGGATCTCCACCCCTCTTGACCCTGCCACCCTGCTCTCATCAATGCAGCCCTCAGTCACATCAGAGACCCACTTTTTGGCCCCTGCGAGAATGTTTGCGAGTACCCATGTACTGCAGTGTGCAAGGCTGTCATTCCCCCTCAGTGGGCTCCTTATGTTGTTGTAGAGGCAATAGAATTGTTGGTACTTTTGCTATGTCTGAACCTATTTAAAAAAACACAATCAGGAAAAAAGCGTTAAACAGACGCAGCGGGGATATATATTTGCTTGTATATATGTATATTTTGGAATTACTAAAACGCGAGTCTAGCTGACTACAAACGGTGGAGATTGACTTAAATATTTATAATATTAAATAAGTGTTCTCGCATTCTTGTTTCAGAGCTTTTAACGATCTAGTCAAACTTAGTAACTATGCCAGAAACAGTAGTAACTGCTTAGTGCCTGCTTAACCCACTCATCCTTACTAAAGTATATGTCAAGGTTTAACATAATGTTCCAACAAATAAGAACCTTAAGAAAAACACAGTGTATATTGTTAGCTAGATAGACTTCTCCTTATCGAAGCAGGTGCTACAGTTACTTGTACTCACCTTTTACTTCGAAGACTGCTTTTTAACGCGTTCCCCTCTCCTCCTCTATTCTTGTCTTTTTTTACCTATTCCTCTGAAAAGTTTATTCGTGACTCCTCTCCTCGCGTGCACCTCGGGGGTCTCCTCTGACCGCTCGCTAGAAGATATCCTTGTTGGTCTGTAAGCACTGCACCAAGAACAATGGGAGGGCAAGGTGCGGCCCAAGCGGGCAAGCACGAAAGAGGAAATAGTCGAACGAAACGTAAATGGTGAAAACACATCAACTCTTGCGCATCATTTGACTGGCTGTATTATAATGGGACCGCCACTTAATCACAGTCCTCTCATACCCTTCCCACGCCTAACCGTTACACCACCCGCCCCTTTCTTTCCTCCTCTCTCGTTCTCCATCGCAGTTCGAAAACGCAAAGCACTCAAAGCCGGTTTCACCACTTTCATATAACAGAGGCAGCAAATTATGCCCACCATGAACACCAGAGGCCTCTTGTACAAACAAATAATCAGCTTCTGTCAGGTGCCAGTTTGTAAGTGGGGGCTCTATGAGGTTGGCGCGGGGATTGACTGACGTACTGAGCACTCACGGAACGTGCACTGTCTGCTCATTCAGACAGTGCACATTCAATGGTTCCTGCATGGAGGGTCCCTGCGCTGTCCACAACATGGTCGTAGACAGCACAGGGGCCCCCAGTGGCCTCCTTTTAGATTTTCCACCAGCCTTTCCATGATGGGAAGGCAGCCATAGAAAGTCTGGCGGAGAACCATTTTCTAGTCAGCACGGCGGTGCTGATTTCATCATCGCTCTGGTTGACTAAGAAATGGGCCCGCCGGCACCTCTGGTCCTACCAGTGGTGAGGGACTGCTGGTGGTCGGACCATCAGATTTGTAATATGACAGTCAGACTGTCAGGGCGGCAGTCTGCCCTCTGCAGTGATCTGCCATCATAATTGGGCCCTAAGTAATTTTCCCAAAATCAGAAGATGTTGCGCCAATGCCAAGACTCGAACCTAGTTCCCCAGACCCAAAGTCGGCTCCTCTGGCCATTACGCCACATCTCCATCATGTACTTCTAGGTGGAACGAGTTATTTCATAGCTCTCTTCCTGGAGCTTCTTCTTGTATGCTATCGACCCTTGCCTTCCCTTGACAATCTACTAGGAGAATAGTTGTACATTACACCACTTACTCATGCATTTGTGCTAGAAGTGTATAAAAAACTGTCACGCCCTTATGACAAGGGAGTGACTTCCAACTAGTATTGTATTTTTCAACTAACAACACTGAACATGCACAGCTTAGTCATTAACAAGGGCTGGACCTATAACACATAATGAGCTGACGGAGCTCTCTGTACTGTAACTGGCGCTAGACCATTAACATTGTCCACTGTTTTGGCCTACAGTTTCAGAGGACTGTCTGTAATTTGCAGGCCGCATGTTCAAAAAGGGGCAAACACAACTCAGGCTTTCCTCCTTCCAAGCTGGGAGAAAAGCATGCTGTTAGAAATGGGGTTTCTGGTTGGCTAGGGTATGCATCTAAGCCAGGCAGAACCCACCCACTCTAGTCAGGATAAGGGAGTTACACATCCAAGATAACCCCTGCTCACTCCCTTGGTAGCTTGGCATGAGCAGTCAGGCCTAACCCGGAGGCAATGTGTAAAGCATTTGCACAACACACACAACACATGTGACGCAATATGTACTCCACAAAGTAAACACAACACTGAGGTATGTAAAAATAAACTGTATTGCACAAAACATAATTCGACCAAACATTACATGTCAGAAATACCCTGATACCCTAAACAGTTGTCAGAACATTACACAGGTTACTAATACTCTGCAGGAATAAGCAGCAGTCACATTAGAACAAGTAAGTACTCAGGATTCTGTAACATAAGCTGAAGTCAGGAATCACATTATTAAAGAAATGCACTTGTCAAGGAAATATAATAAATGGCTATACTAAGAGCATTATAAAAACTTATGGCAAGTCATAAAACACATATCAGCATGTCATGCCCATAAAAGGAACATCCACACTTATATATAGCACATCATAAAATAAGCAGGTTAACATACCACCCCCCAATGTCCATATTAGGATCATAGGAACAAATAGGTCCAAAAAAGTACCTGTATTATGATGTAAGGGCACTTCTAATGCCAAGAGGATTGATATGGGGCTCCTATATGCAAAACGGGGCACGCACCCCCTCAGGATTTCATAATGGGCCCCTACTGGAGCCTGCGATCTCTGGGGGCCCCCCATGGAACATGACTGGCCCTCCTGGGGGGAGGGGCAAGGCAAGCCCAAACCAACAAGGGGCCAAACAGTAGGGGCACAAACAACCGAAGTAGGACCTCATGGTGCAGGAAGCCTGCGGAGAAGCTTCCACCCCTCCCGTGTTCTACACAGGGCTATTTGGGGCTCCGTTGGGGCAGGGGAAGCCTCCGATGAGGCTTCCTTCCCCCCTGCCTGTCCCCACAGTAGCTAATGGGGCCCGGAGGGGCGGGGAGCCTCAGATGAGCTCTAGCTTCAGCTTTAGAAAAGTCTGCCTAGGCCACAGCGGTGAGCAGGCACCAAGGTAGGTGCCTGTTTGTGTCCCGGGGGTGCTCCTCAGAGCGTGCTTCGCCCCAGGGGCATGGTAGGAGTGCGCTCCTTCCCTCACTTTGGTGGTGCCCTGGGGGCATAGGCCAGAGTGCGATTCCGACGTGCTCCCGGCTTCTCATAGATAAGCCGCCCGGGTCACGGCGGAGATCTCCAGATGTCGGCCCAGCGCTTCCGAGTGCAAGACAACAGGAAGGAAGCGCTTCCCAGCGCACAACCCCCGGGTTGTGGCAGTGATATCAGGGATTCAAAAATGTGCTTCCCCAAGTGCAAGGCACCACAAGGGAAGCGCTTTCAAAGCACTTTAAACTGATTCAGCAGGCGCTATATGTAAGCACAGAAAAGTGTCCTCCAGGTGCTTTATGAGGAGATGAAGCACTCCTGGTGCTGGATTCAGTGGTAGGGGTCAGGGGCCAAGGCCCCCTGCCCCTGGGGGACAAAGCAGCTGGATCACAGGGCGGCAGGGCCCAGCATCAGGCCAGCACAATGGGTGGCAGGCAGATGGCAGTTCCTCCAAGTGACCAGACAGGTCACTTGTCAGCACAGCAGCAGCAGTCCATGGCGGTTCCTGGTGAGTTCCTCCAGCCTTCTGTATTCAGTTCCAAAACGTTACCAAGTTGTGGGGAAAATTACCCTGTAATTATACTCAGTTTTACAGTGGTTCACAAAGAGGGGGAGAGGAGGTTCCAACCAATTACAAATGGTTCTGGGAGCACCCCCTTCTCTCCTCCAGCACAGGCTCCAAACATCAGTGGCGGGTAAATGACCCTATTGCGTGAGGCCAGGGCACAGCCTTTACAAATACAGGTGTGCCCTGCCTCTCCTTTCTCTCAGCCCAGGAAGACTATTCAGTATGCAGGTGCACCTCTGTGACACCAAAGTATGCAAAAAGCCCAACTGTCACTCTCCCTATACGTGGATTGGAGTCAAGCTGCAAAACACCAGTTATAAGCAAAGAGAATGCTCACTTTCTAGAAGTAATAAAAAATCCACCTACACCAGTAAGCAGCATTTCTCACTAATATTACAACCATACCAAACATGCCTACTCTACCCACCATAAATCAGACAATACCCCCTACACATAAGGCAGGGCATTTCCAATGTAATCCTATAAGAAGGCAGCACTCACAGCAGTGAGAAACCAAATAGGCTGTTTGTCACTACCAGGACAGGCCACGCTACTAGGCACATGTCCTGCCTTCTATATACATGGGATGCTTCCCATAGGGCTAGCTAGGGCCTAACTTAGGGGTGACTTCCATGTAGTAAAAGGGGAGTTCCTTGCCTGGCAAGTACATTTAGATGCCAGGTCCCTGTGGCAGAAAACTGCGCACACAGGTCCTGCGCTAGCAGGCCTGAGATAGGTTTCAAAGGCTACTTCAGTAGGTGGCACAAGCAGTGCTGCAGGCCCACTAGTAGCATTTAATTGACAGGCCTTGGATATAGAGATACCACTTTACTAGGGACTTATAGGTAAATTAAATACGCCAATCAGGTATAAGCCAGTTATACCAAGAACATTTAAAATTTCTCGTTTCCTATGAAAAAAGACCTACAAAGTAGCCATGGTTCATGCTTGAGTAGCCAGACACAATGACCTGATTAAGTGGCACACATAAACTTCTCTCTTCCCTCGCGAGAAGTGGTGTAAGGATAACAACCTACCTGGAATAACTTTGGGGTTATCAGTTGCACAGAAGGCGAGGCCTGTGCAAGTAATAGGTCCACAATTTCCCCTTGCTGTGAACCAAACAGCCTATTATTGCGCTTGAATCTCTCTGGGAGGGAAGCAGAATAGTCCAAGGCCTAGTCAGGGGAGGTGACGTGGGTTAGTAATCACTATTCACTGTAATGCAATAATAAGACTCAATGAGTGATTGTCCAGTTAGTGTTTGTCTCTGGAAAAGGAAAAATAAATTTGATATACACACACTACTCAATACTACAAATTAATTTGCAAATATACACATCAGACAGATTGAAATACCTTGGTGGCATTTTGAAATCACATTTGACCACTAATAGGTCATGATCCCTAAAACCGTAGTACCCTCCCACCTAGACCAGATAGAATATCATAATCACATTAAATAAAACAGACCTATTGGCTCTATTAAGAGGTCACCACAACAACATATCTGGCAAGCCTGTTGAGTTTGTCAGAGGTCACTCCAATAACATGTAAGGCAAGACTATTGGCTCTGTCAAAGTCTCACCATATTAAAAGACAAATAATCCACATGTTAAAACCACCTTTATGTCACCATATTCAATAACCATGTTTAAATGCAATCAGTAGCACCAATAAAGCTTTCCAATGTTCTTCAAAAACCATTGTCAGCCACATATTGATAATAAAACATTTAAAATAATCATAATACATGTCTGTGTTGTTTTGTACACTTTTAGGCTATATAAAATACTGTATAGCCATAGAACCAACCTCTAGAGCTTGCTGCACTCCCAGGCTGTAAGCAAAGATTCCAGCCTTGGGAGTGCTTACATTTAGACTGAAGAGCCAGAGGTGTCATAATTTCTTTGGCCCTGCAGACACAGGGCCTCTTTTAAAAACTTCTTGGTGGGAAATTGCTGCACTTCTGCAGCCCCCCACAGTCTCTTTTTAGCGATAGCAGTGCAACTGCTACCTGGGGCCACCACATACAGTAAACTTTTGGGTAAAACAAAAGCGTCCAGGGCATTATGGGGGTTCCCTCCCAGGAATACAAATTTTTATTAGGGCCTCCGGCTGCAGCTTCTCTGAAGTAACGCGAGGCTTTTATCCCATGTCTTCTTTTATTTTTCTTGAGGGTGCCAATTCCATCCAGGCACCTCACCACGCCTTTGGTTGAGGCAGGACTGAGAGCTCACCCCGACTTCGCCTAGTGGCTCCCCACCTAGCCGGTTTTGTCTCTGCCATCGCAGGAACTGGTAGTCTCATTCTCCCTGCCTGCTATGTGTAGGCACAGTGTTGTGGCTGCGGTAGCTCCCTCACTCCCCCCAGACACATGCATTGGCAGCAGGGGTCAGGCCACTGCCATTGGGGGCATGACAAAGCTCCCCCTTCCTCTTTCCTGCGTCAGGGCCCAGGGATTGGGTCAAGAGCCTCTTTCCTGTGTTGTGGGGATGAGATGGCACTCTTCCTTCCTATACATCAGGGACCCAGGGAGAGGCTCCCGGGCCCCTTTCGTCTTCTACGGTGGGTGTGATGGCACTCCTTCCTTCTCTCCATGGTGGAAGGCCCAGGATGGGGTCCTGGGTCTCATATAGCTCTGGGAGGTGGGCCCAATGAATGCCACCTTCCCGGCTCATTAAAAATGAATGTAGATTGAGTCAATCCCTGGGCACAGGCCTACCCTGGGGGTGTTTTGTAGACTTGCGGAGGAGCCTTACGTGCTTATCTCTTGAGCTGGGTGGTCAAATCCTTTCCTCTCAGACCTAGTTGGGCTGATGTGCACAATCTTGGGCTCATCGTGCTCCTGGTGCTGAGCTCTAGCCATGTGAACCCTTTTTAGCAGGCCTTTTAGTCCCTAATGTGGCATGTCACACTTTTAAGGGAAGAGGCTCCACTGGTGTTCTGTGCGAGCACCTCCCCTAAATTCCAGGTGTTCCGATGGGGTGATGACAATTCCCCAAGCCCGGTGAGGACTAACATGACCGCGATGAAGAGTACATTGTCCTCTTGGAAGTCCTCAAGGGGAAGGGGGCTTGGGGAAGATAAAAAGAGAAAATACCAGCTTCTGCTTCGTGAACTGCAGAATCAGACTGCTGGACCCTGGACTGTGTCATGTTGGGCATCAGGACTTCTGATTTCTCAAAATACTGGGTTCTTGGTTTTTAGGATTCTGGGCTGCAGAAGAATTGCTTTATTAATACATTGAATTTGCATAAACTATTGTAAAATGTCAGTCATTGTTCACACATTGTGCATACGTTTCTATAAAGCCGAACAAGTCTCTTCCTCTTTTTAAGTTACTTTCAGAGTCTCTGAAGCAATGTCCAAACTTAAAAACAATCAACTTGACTAAAAGGCTTCTTTGTGTCCTAGCGTAATCACTTGCCAATAGTAATTTTGGTGAGCTGTCTCTATTTCCAATCTAATTCTCAGGGGGGAGCTTGTTACAGAAATACATCTTTCCTTAATGTCTGTTTAGCCGTATCTTGGATTCCTACCCAAACGATAAATCACACTAGTTCTTATTTTCATACATTATTTAAAAGACAAAACTCTGCTTTGTTTATTTAAGCGATTAATCTTTCTTTACCTTGAAATGAAGTTACTCGCTTGAAAAGTTCAGAAGAACCCAAACTGTGTTTTTTCACCTTTCTCATTTTCTCTCTTTTACAGGAAATATGGGATTGTAGGCAAAAGACGGAAGAGGAGAGCTGTAACTTCGTAATAAGCCGACCGGAGGTCAAGGATTGCCATGGCATGCTTCATCATTTTTTCTCATCCTGGTCCCTAAAAACCAAGATGGGCTCAACCATATCCCTGAGAGCACTTTGGATAGTCTCTCCTGCTAGGGTATTCTAGAAGTTAAAAATGCATTGACCTGCACAGGTGTCATTTTAATAGCAGATCTTCAAGTCAAAACTAAAGAACAAGGGCACAGGGTCACTACATCCCTTAACTAATCCCTCATTTATGATTTTGCTCATACCTGAACACCTGTTAATAAAGGGATATCTGGGCAGTCTATGTATTTTTAAAATCTAGAAGACCCCAGCTGGAAAATATCCAAAGTGCTTATCCAAAGTGGAATATGGTCAAGCCCATACTGGTGTTTAGGGACCGGATGAGACCTGATAATGAAGCATGCCACTAATTGATTGAGTGATGGTCATGCTTTATTAGCTATCCAGTCAATATTCTTTTTATTTTGCATCCAAAATTTGAATTTTGCATACCTGACTTCCAATGTGCTTATAAAGACATCTAATCCCAGAATACAAACCAAAAACTAGGCCTCAATGAAAATGAGTACAACACCTTTCTGCCTTTAACCTTATTTATGCTATCACAATTTTGGATTTACAAATTCAAGTTATTTAGAAAACGATACTTTGAATTTGTAAAACATTTCACTCACATGTAATACTACTTCTCGTTTTTTTGTTCATTAGCTTAAGTAAATTTAAATCAAAGGGTGCAGGGGAGACTTTCTAAGGTGGGCTTTCATAAGACCATTTGGGAACACTCCCAGACTTGAGATTGTGTGGGTATTCCCAGGCTCCTATCTAAATCATCTCTCACGCTGATCAGAGATTGATAGAAGTAAATCCCATTCCCAATTGGGAAGCGAAGGAAGCACCCAACAAATATGTTGTGACATTGGGGAAGATATTTCTTCACAGGGGAAGTATATTTACCATCAATTAAACAAGAAGCCATAGCTTTTAATCAGGTGCACTTGTACAATATGTGCAGGAACTCCCTTGGAAATTCCAACACAGTAAAAGTATTTCATAAATATTTTCCTGACGGATGCCGACACACCTGTGACAAGCAAGGCTTTCTGGGCATATATCAGGAAAGTTTAATGAATTGCAAAATGTTGTAGCTCTACACCCATTAAAGGGTGTATGCTGAAGGTGCAGGTATATATATTTTAGGAGAATTTGCCCACGCTGTCCATGGTAACTACATAGCTATTGAGGGTCCCCTGTTGTGTATGAAAGATTTTGCTAGTTCACCCCTTTTTGATCCAGCAGCACTGTGAAGTTTTAGCCTATTACTTACTTTTTAAAAGAAAAAAAATTAAAGCCCTATAATGCAAAGTGCTATTAACATAAATGCTAGAAATGGCTGAGTCACTATATAAAATAGAGGCAATTCCAGATGGATCATACACTTTTAGAAAAATTGTCAACAACACCTCTTTGGATCAAGAAGTGGGGTTGGGAGCACACTGCCTCACATCCCAGCACAGTTTACCCCTTTGCATCCTGGTAAATGCAGTTCACAGTTAGCGCTTACTTTAATGTTATCTGTAGTTTTTCACCAAAGTTGGTGCAGACATTGCTGTATATCTCCAGACATGTGTTTCTGGGTTGAGCCCTTCATCAATAGAGAGTAGAAAATAAAGAAAATGTATCTGGGGTTGCTGGAAATGCTGCTAAAATCTTCTCAGGTCAAGTACCACTCACAGGCATACAGGTGCATCTCCAAAGCTCGTCAGCTCACTGGCTCAAGGGAGCCTTTTAAACAGGAACGGGGGTTGGGAGCACACAGCCTCCCATCTCAGCACAGTTCACCCCTTTGCATCCAGTATGTGCAGTTCACAGTGAGCTAACCATTCCAGTTACATTTACATTTACATTTACATTTACAGTTTACAGTTTACAATTCTCAGAACTACTTTTCATTTGAAAACTGACATGCTTTTGCAATTCATTATTTCCATATGTTATCTGACTATGCAAGAAATTTATCTGAATGGCAAGCTGTTGGTACATAAAAACACTGTTCATTTATTAAAAAAGTCACTAAGTGCAAACTGCCAGTTGGATCTGTTTCCTTGTCTTGGGTCATACATATGTGCAAGGAAACACCTCTTTTTGCATATTCACCCTTACATTTTTGGACATATGCTGCGGTGTTTTTTTACTCTGAGAGGGTACTGAGGCCTGCTAACCAGACCTCAGTGCACGTGTCTGGCACATTTTAAAGTGTATGCTGAATTGGCTATATCCAATTAGCAAGTACTGACTTACTTATAAGTCCCTAGAATATGGTACCCAGGGTACCAAGGGCATGCAAGGCAGAGGGTCTACTCAGGGCTGTAGCACTGATTGTGCCACCCTGTGTGTGAAAAAGTACAAAATGGCTTCCAGCCTTCTACTGCGGACTGGAAGGGCAGTGTTTACACTGCCAGTTCGACTTTGTCATTCAAGCCAATGGCAAAGCCACCCATTCCCTTAACAATATATGAAAGTCTTCACTAAGGAAGGTCTATAGAGCCTTATGGCAGTAAGCTGTATACTAATAAGTGAGACATATGTTTTTCATATGTCTTAACACCAACACTTGCCAATTGTCATTAGTTAATAGCCTCATTAACTAGTACAGGGTTACTCGCTGGCACTCCAGCCTGGCTAATTTCAGAATGGGACTACCTAACTGGGTAGTGTAAGGTATCAAATTAATCATGGCATTAAACCTGACCTGATGCCCAGGTCAAATTTAATGTCACTGTTAATGTAATGCAACGTTTGGACAGATGCCACACTATGACCCAGTTGGTCCCGTGTTCTTACACGGGCATTGGCCAACAGACAGATTTCAGCCCACCTGAGGAGTACTGTGAATGACTCCCAGGCTTTGGAACAATAGCAGCCATCACTAAGCAGGAAGCCACTCGGTGTCAGCCCAAAAGTTGAGCTTCATAGGGGAAGCTGTCTTTGGTGGGCAAATGGCAATACCATTTTGAGAGGCTTCCCTTTGTTCAGGTAGGCAGGCTGGAGTCAGGGCCAGAGAGAGAAGACCAATGCTTCTAGGGTGGGCAGAGCCGGAGAGGGAAGACCAATGCCTCTAGGGTAGGCTACCAAGCTCCTCATAGTGATGGGAAGGTTTAGAAATCTTGAGGGTCGCTAGAATAGTGCGCCGCAGGATTGTGAAATGCCACACTTTGCCGAAAATTCATCACCCAGTAGGAGGGGGCCTGGTTACCCATTGACTAGTGACTGTGTGGTCCCCTCTGGGTACTTTCCTGGGATAAATAATGCTCCCTGACACCCTGAACCTCATATCACAGTGGAACTGGAGTAAGGAGCAAAGAATGGCTGTCCTGCTGCCCTTGAACCAACACAAAGAGAGGTTTCATTGTCTGTTGGACTGCACCTGCTGCACTTCGGGTTAGTGAAGTTGGGAATGTGCCTGTGGCTCATGGCATGGGGAAGTCATGCCCCAGCCACAGACCAAAGCACTCCAAGGACCAATTGGCTATTCCCCTGGAACCAGCTCCAGGGTCAAAAGAACTGAAGAAGTCTAAACTGATAGCCACTGCAGAAGATCCGCAGCTACCTACAGCAGGGCCCCCCAAGAGACAGATCATCAATCCGCAAGAGTTGCACCCAAGTCAACCAGACCCAGGAGTGCCATCAAAGTTCGTACACAAGAACACCCTCCGCCTCACAACCAGCACCGACAACCACGCACCTAACATGGAACACTTCCACTTCCAAATCCAGACCAACCTGAACACCACCCTACGTGTCATCATCGTCTACTCTACTTCAAGGAATCCACAGCCAACTCCATCGTACATCACTTCCACGCCTTCACAGACTACATCCTCCTCGGTGACCTCAACACCTCATCCCTACTAAGGAATCTCATCAGCATCGGACTCAAACAACTGGTCCCTGCCCCAACGCACTCAGCAGAACACACACCCGACCCCATCTTCTCTGCCAGCAACAACATCTCAGTCAGCTACAGCTGTCTTTGGACTGACCACCACTGCATCCACTTCTCCTTCATGATACCCACTTACCACCACCCCACCGTCTGCCACCTACACAGAAGCTGGAACAAGGTCACTGAAGACCAACTTGCCACTGCCCTCCACAACACACCTCCACTGACCTCAAAGGACACCATCACATCTGCACGCCTCCTCCACCAATGGATCTCTGACTGCACCAACACCCTGATCCCCCCATTAGGAAACCTTCCAGCAAACAGAACACTGAGAAAGCCAGCTGGTTCTCCTTTCCCCTCAAAGAGTCCAGAAACACCTGCAGACAACTCGAAAGAAGGGGGAGGTGCAGCAAGACCCCATCAGACCACACAGCCCTCAAAACTGCTGTTACATCACACCACTGCCTCATCAGAGCCACAAAGAAAACTGCCATACAAGAAAGAATCAATGCCAATGCACACACCAGCAAGTAAGTTTTCAGAGTGATCAAAGAATTCACCAAACAGAGCACTGACACCGCGGACATCCCCCCCATCTCAAGTCGTCTGTGACAATCTTGCTGCCTTCTTCCTCCACAAGATCTCTGAAATCTATGACAACTTCACAACACAGGACCCATCAGCCCCACCTGTAACTACTGCACCCAAAGGTTCCGGATCACAGCTGACCCTGACCAACTGGTCCACTCTCACCACCAACAACACCCTACAGATCATGAAGACCATCCACTCCAGAGCCCCCTTGGGCACCTGCCCCCACCACATCTTCCTCCGAGCCAGCAACAACATTGCCCCAGAGCTTTGCCACACAATCAACTGTTCCATCAAGACTGCCACCTTCCCTGAAGACTGGAAACATGCAGAGATCAATCCCCTGCTGAAGAAACCCTCTGCAGACCCATCGGACCACAAGAACTATGGACCCATCTCTCTGCTCCCCTACCTGGCCAAAGTCATTGAAAAACCCATCAATGCCCAACTGACCAAATTCATCAAGACTAACCACATCTTGGACACCTCCCAATCCGGCTTCATAAGCAACCACAGCACTGAGACTGCTCTCCTTGCTGCAATAGATGACATCTGCAATCACCTGGACAGAGGTGTAACAGCAGCCCTCTTCCTCTTGGAGCTCCCAGCCGCCTGTGACACCGTCTCCCAGCAAACCCTCTGCACAAGGCAAATCCCTAGAATGGGGTTCCTCACCTGCCAAACCCAGAGAGTCAGGCTTCCACCATTCACATCTAAACCTTTCAGAGATCAGCTGTGGCATCTCCAAAGGCTCCTCCCTGAGCCCCACCCTCTTCAACATCTACATGGCCCTTTTCGATAGAAATCACGGACTCAACATTGTCTCCTATGCTGACGACACAGCTGATCCTCTCATACACCGACTAATCTACGGTTGCAAAGACCAACTTCCACAACAGGATAAAGGCAGTTGCCGACTGCATGAAAGACAGCTGCCTCAAGCAAAACTCTGACAAGACAGAAGTCCTCTTTCTGGGTTCCAACCCCTCCACCTGAGATGACTCCTGGTGGCCCACAGCGCACGGAGCCCGCCACACTGACCAACCACACACACAATCTTGGCATCCTCCTCGACTCCTCACTCTTGATGAACTACCAAGTCAGTGCTGTCACTTCCTCCTGCTTCCACACTCTCTGCATTCTCTGAAATCTATTCAAGCGGATCCCCATCAAATCCAGAAGAACAGTCACTGAGGTGCTCGTCAGCTGTAAACTCGACTACAGCAACACACTCTACACATGCACCACCCAGAAGCTCCCAAAGGAAGATGCAAAGAATCCAGAACACCGCCACCAGACTCATCCTATACATCCCATGTCGCTGCCACATCTCCAGGCACCCAAGAGACCTTCACTGGCTTTGGATCAACAAAAGAATCACCTTCAAGCTGCTCACGCATGCCTACAAGGCCCTCAACAACATCGGACCTGCATACCTCAACCGCCAACTTGCCTTCCACAGGACCACCAGACATCTCCATTCCGCTCACCTTGCCCTGGCCACCTTCCCACGGATTCTAAAGACCACAGCTGGAGGAAGATCCTTCTCCTAGCTTGCACTAAGACCTGGAACTCTCTTCCTCTACATCGCAGGCAATCTCCCTCTCTGCCTCAATTCAGGAAGGAACTCAAGACCTGGCTCTTCGACTGAACCAGCCATCCAGAGATTCAAATGAGCCGCAGAACCCCCACCCAAACCCCTCTAAGTGCCTTGAGACCCAAACGGGTGATTAGATGCGCTCTAGAACAACTCTGATTGATTGGATGTGGGGTGATGTACATTCTTTTTAGGAGGTCAAGAATGAGTCTGGCTGCTAAGTTCAAGATGATTTGGACTTTATTTTTAAGCTTGTTGGTGAGGCCGGCATAGAATGCATTGCCGTAGTAGAGCTCGCTGGTTATGAGGGCTTGGGTGACAGTGCATCTGGTTTAATGCAGGAGGCATTTGAGGATCTTACGAAGCATGCAGATTGTGAGGCAGCAAATAGAGAAGATCATGTTTAGCTGGTGTTTCATGTTGAATTTGTTGTCTATGATGATTCCTAGGTTTCTGGCATGGTTGGCGGGGTGGAAGGGTCCCAGCTTGGCTGGCCACAAAGAGTCATCCCAGGGAGAGGTGGTGTTGCCAAACAGTAGTACTTCTGTCTTGTTAGTGTTAGGTTTGAGGCAACTGTCCCTCATCCAATATGCAACACTGTTAATGCAGTTGTGGAAGTTGTTTTTTGTCAAAGATGAGTCCTTGGAGAGCAAGAGGATGAGATGAGTGTCATCTGCGAAGGAGAATATGTTGAGTTCATGGTTTCTGATGATGCTGGCCAGGAGGTCCATACATGTGTTTAAGAGGGTGAGGCTAAGTGATTCCTGAGGGATGCCACAGAAAATATCCTTGGGTTTAGAGGTGAAGGGGGGGAGGTGGACTCGGAGTTCTGCCTGAACAAAAAGAGGTAATCCATTTCAGGGCTTTCCCTCTGATTCCGATCTGGTGGAGATTTGTGAGCAGAGTGTGGTGGGATACTGTATCAAAGGCTGTTGAGAGGTTGAGGAGGGTGAGGGCAGCCGCGTTATCTTGGCCCAGGAGGACTCTGATGTCCTCCGTGGCTGCGATGAGGGCTGTTTCTGTGCTGTGGCTAGATCGTAAACCGGATTGAGACAGGTCAAGGAGATTTTTTTCGTCTAAGTAGCCAGTGAGCTGTTGGTTTATAGCTTTCTCAAGTACTTTCGCTTGGAGCAGGAGCAAGGAGATCAGACAGTAGTTCTTGAGTTCTTTGGGATCGGTGGATGTTTTTTGAGTAGGGGTTTGACTCCTGGGTGCTTCCAGTCTTCTGGGTCAGTGGCTGAGCTTATGGAAGGTTGAGGCTGTAGGTGAGTTTGCTTTTGATGGTGATGGTGCTGATGCCTAGGTTGAACATGTGGGGAGGGCAGGGGTCAAAAGGGGATTGGAGTGGATGGACCTCTTGAGGTTAGTGGTGTAATGAGTTCCCAGTTAGTGATGGTGCAGAAGGTGTAGGGGTGGGGATTTGGGGGTTGTTGGTGCCCAAGGAGGTGAGTAAATTGATGGTGTGGCAAGAAGATGGTTGGGAAGCAAAGTTTTTGTAGATGGTGGCTATTTTCTCATGAAAGAAGTCGGCAAGGGAGTCACAAAGCTTCTGTGTGGGGCTTGTGCAGTTTTTCAAAGCAGATGAGTTAGAGAATTCTTTGATGATCTTGGAGACCTCTTTGCCTTGGTTGGAGCTGGTCTGAATTTGGATGGCTAGGGCTTGTTTCCTGGTGTTGCTGACGTGTTTGTGGTACAGGCTGAAGTCATTCTTAAAGGCAGATTGATCAATGGGGTCCTTCGAGGAGCGCTATCTTCTTTGGAGTTGCTTGCACTTACGCTTGCCGTTTTTGATTCCTGATGAGTACTAACTGGCTTGCTTGCATGGTTGTTGGGTTTGCTTGGTTTGGTGAGGGCGAATGTGTCTGCCTTGGTTGAAATGCATGAGGTAAATTTCATGATGGCTGTGTTCTTGTCTGTTGGGATGTCTGGGCAGTAAGTGTTGAGGGTGCCACACCACTGGGCTTCTGAACATTTGCTCCAACTCTAATGGGAGGTGCGGACTGGCCTGACTACGTTGTGGTGGGCTGATGTAAAGGTGAAGTGGATGATGAGTGGCCAGTCTAGGTGAGTGCTGAGGTGTGGTCAAAAAATATTGTGTTGCTGGTTATAAAGATGGGGTTCAGTGTGAGATGGCTGTTTTCATGTCTGTTGGGATGTCTGGGCAGTGAGTGTTGAGGGCGCCACACCATTGGGCTTCTGAACCCTTGTTCCAGCTCTAAAGGGAGGTGCGGACTGGCCTGGCTACGTTGTGGTGCACTGATGTAAAGGTGAAGTGGACGATGGAGTGGCCAGTCTAGGTGAGTGCTGAGGTGTGGTCAAAAAAGATTGTGTTGCTGGATATAAAGATGGGGTTCAGTGTGTGTCCAGCGATGTGTGTGGGTTGGGTCACAATTTGGTGGTGTTTAATTGTGTTCATGCTGTCCAGTAGATTGGTATTGGCATCATTGGGGTTGTCAAGGTGAGAGTTCGGGACCCAAAGGAAGATCTAGTGCTCAATGTCTATAGCTTGCGTGGCGATCAGTTTGGCGATGTTTTCACAGAACTCTTTCATGGTCCTGGCAGTCTGTATGCAAGGTTCCTTTGATGGAGGTTTTGCCATCTGGGCTAATCCGGAAGTGAAGGTTTTTCATGATTTGAGCACCGCTCTCTGTTGAAGCGGTGCAGCAGAGGGTGTCGTTATGGATAATTGCGACTCTGCCTCTGTGTCTGCCTATGCAAACTGCATGGGGGTCGCTGCAGCAATGTTGGGTGCTGAGGAGGAGTTGAGCCAGGTCTCAATGAGGAAGGCTACATCTGGAGAGAGGAAGGTGATGGTGTCCCATAATTCAGTGGCATATTTGCAGAGGAAGCAGGGGTGGCCTTGGGTGACGGCGTATCGTTGTTCGATTCCAGTGAGGTACTGATGTTGCTGATGTTGCTGGAGAACTGGCAGTGTTGGCAAGAGAAGGGTCCTTTACTGTAGTGTGGTGAGGAGTGGTAGCATGAGCTGTTAGAGGTGTGGACGTTGAGCACTAGGATGTCCTCTCAGAGTACTGTTGGGCGTTGGTAGTTCCAGGGTTCCGGGTGCTGGGTGCGGTCCAGGCCCAGACAGATGCAAGCTGGCTTGCTTTTGGCATGCCTTCTGTGCGCCCCCTGTCCATGGCTACATAGCAGCCTTGATAATTAGTGCTGGGAGGAGGAAAGGGCTGACAAGGAGGGGAGCAGGCTGAGGAGCGCAGGTGGGAGAAAACGGCCGGAGCGGGCAGCGGGAGGGGTGGTAAACTGACCAAGAAGTATGGTAACAGGAAAACAAGTAAAAAGTAGCAAGCAACAAGCACAAATAGCTATGACACTAACCAGTAACCACTAAATAAACAATATTTATGTTACAGTAGCAAATGAGTAAAAGTACAGGAGAGCTTGAGGACTAACAGCAGGATCAAACACATGGGTTCAGAATGCAAGGCGAGTGAGCAGACTGCTGAGCAAGCTCAGGCAGCGGTGGAACAGAGAAACTGACAAGAGTTTGCTGCTGCTCAATGGGATTGCATAGTGGGATCCAAAAATAGCTCTGGGAAGAGGGAGGGGTTGACAGGGAGGGGGGATGAGGAGGCAGGAGGGAACAGCTGGAGTGGACACAGGAGGGGTGGGAGACTGATCAAGAAATACAGAGACAGGAAAACGAGTAACAAGTAGCAAGTGACAATTACAAATAGCAATGACACTAACCAGTAACTACTAAATAAACAATATCCACATAGCATAGCAAATGAGTAAAAGGGCAACAGAGCCTGAGGACAGACAGCAGGATCGAACCTTTGAGTTCAGAATGTAAGGCAAGTGAGTAGACTGCTGAGCAAGCTCGGGCAGCGGGGGAGTGGCAAAACTGGCAAGAGTCAGCTGCTGCTCATTCTGCTCATCAATTTCTCTAAAAAAATATAAAAGTATAATCTATTTTTATAAATTGGTGTCCTGGGTCTTTTGTGTTGTTTGTCTTTCTAATTCCATTGTTTGGTAATGTAAATTATTTTCGCTAAAATCCTTTGTGCACGTCTTGCTGCTAAAAAGACATAGCTACCCAGGGATGAGCTTAGAGTTGTTGAAACAAGCCTGACTAGATCGAACACAGGTTTTGCAAGTGTATTCCACAGCCATAGCATACAATACATACAATACATCCAAATCCTCACAATTTGTCTGTCAGACTGCTCCCTAACCAGACCTTGCATTTTCTCTTTACAAATTATTATGTGTCACACACTAACCTGGTTCCGATCATCGAGATGATGCTGGACCTCTAATCCCACCTGGGGCAGCAAAGGGAAAAAAGTGTCCACAACCTTAATTCACTCACTGCCCTGAGGGGAAGGGGGTTGGGATAAAACAAGAAAAGATAGACTTGTGTCAATGGTCTGCACTGATGCTTCACAAATCTGTGCAGGAGGGTCTGTACTCCATGGACCTTTTAGTGTTGATGCGGGTATGGTGCACTAGAAACAACAAGAATAGTTGTTTACCAACACTTCTCATTATAAAAGCTTTAAACAGTTATATACAATAATATACACTTATAGGCTTCATTACAATTACTGCTTGTGGGCAGGCACAATTCAAAAGTAATCTGGAGTTTCTTGCACTCCCACTCCCAAGAATGTCTCAACAAAGTTCAATTCAAACTCAAATGCATAGATATTGTAATTTTATTTATATGGCACTTACTACCCCTGATGAGGCATCAAACTGCTTTTCGGTGAGTAGCACGCTACTCCGGAACACAAAAGGATTAGTGGTGGATTAGTATAGGGAAATATGTGTATAGTATTAGTATAGGGATGGATAAGTTAATTTTTGAGCGGAGGACATGTGAGCCTGTTAGTTGGACTGAATAGAATGATGGAGGGATGTAACAGGGAAGAATCCAGGAGTGTTAATTGGGAGATCATAATAGTAAGATGAGGTGTGGGATGAGTAAAGGAGAGATGAAGGAGGGCACAGTCTTTGGAAAGGGATTAGGGAGATAATAGTAGTAAAATGAGGTGTGAGATGATTCAAAGGAGAGATACATGAGGGAGAATTTAGTAGGGTTGTTTGGGAGATCATAGTGGTAAATTGAGGTTTGGGGTGACCCAGGAAGGGTAATGGAGGGAAGAGTCTAGGAAAGGTTATTTTGGAGATCATAGTTGTAGAATGGGTTTCAGATGAGCCAGCGAGACCAGATAGAGGATAGATTGATAAAGGGGTAGGGTGATGGTGATACAGAGGAAAGCTTTGGAGAGAGATTTCTTTCTTTTTCTCTTGTACAGTAGGACTCAGGTAATAAATATATAGATACATGATAACGTACTAAGGTAATATAGTATGAAGTTAGCGCTTGTACTGTGAGGGAACTATACCTTTATTGTCCTCAGTTTGAATGAATGATGAAGTATTATGAAAGACTTTCGGTCCTGTGATAATATTATTAAGTGAAGTGTTGTAATGAATTTAGCATTGTTTAAAAAATATATTTCTGTGTTTTGGATCAGAATGATATTATGCTCTTGCTAACGCGTCCCTTTATGATATTTTATTACACATCAGGACTCATTTTAGGGCAATGAATCTTTTGACCCAGTTGAGAGACACCTTAGGACGAGATAGCTGATCAATATGTCAATCAATATGTCAATAATCTCGTCAATATTTATCACAACAATACTTTTCACTTTAGTCAAAGTCATTAATCAATTCAAGATTCTACCATGACCTTTCAGCCATGAATAACCACACAATGTTTAGTAGAATTTGATGAGTTTTATTCCCTATTAGTTACAGTCTAAAAGCAAATGCGTTAATCTCAACACCAAGAAACATAATAGCATAGTCACACTATGACAACTTTGATAAGCTTTCATTAAAGCGAGAATCACAAACATCAGTACATAACACGGCATGAACATAGATCAATTAAGCAGAGTATCCATAACGTTTCAGTTCAACAAAGCATAATCTTGGTTGTTTGTCTATTTGCATCAGTTTGATGAACACCTGTCCTAACCACTGATTAGCATTCGCATGTTGGGCTTCATGCAAAACAATTTAGAACACCAATTTGGAAAACATCTAGCTAAGGCCTCTGTCAAAACCAGCAGTTGGTACCTAGAAAGGAAAAGCAAACAGACAAATTACAATTGCATTGTCATAATTACCCTCCAAAGTTTAGGTCAGCGCACAGGTTCAGTCTTCGTCCTCAGGACTTCAGTCAAATCGCCATCAGTCAGAACTCAGCTCTGGGGCAAAAGGGCACTTTCCTCATAAGGAAGTAAAGTGTAAAATGGACAATTCTAAGGGCGAGGATGGTCTAAGTAAAACAATAAGTCACCAAACAGAGTGACAGAGTTTCTGAATAAAATCAATAGCATTCCCTACCTAATTCTAAATGACTCCCCGTGGCATGGGTTTTTATCCCTTTTTCGTTGTACATTCCCCCAAAATTCTATTGGACGTTTGCTATACCCCACTATCTTTAACCTATCATAAAACACATTAAGTAATCTAACTCTTCACCCCATATTATTTTACAAGTTTTGATTGGTCTTCGTAATTGACGTCTTCAGAGGTGGTACGTCCGGTATGATTTCATCCTTCTGTAATTCTTTGCACATCTTTTGGTCAGCAGTTCCATTGTCTTCACCGGTTTGAATGACCTTGTACATTACATTAATCTACATTGTTTCAATTCACTTTTAACATTTATTTTGCAAACGAGAAGAAACGGTGGGAAACGGATCTAACATGGTTACATTCATCTTCCAAGTTGAAGAAAAGAATAAGCAGGGTCATGGCCCCTTGTGAGTCAGCACACTGGAAAATAGAAAAATGCATTTAATATGAGAGCCAGCGCAGCTAAGCTTCGGCTCATACTACCTTAAGGCCTATGAGGATTTCAATACAGATTTAATAACGCAAACGTTAGTATAAACTTATTTAAACATAATATAAACACTTTGGTCATTATTATTAGTCTATGTATACAATGGTGGCCACTCATCGTGGTCACTATTCAAACGCACGTCTAAGCAAAATTACTATTATTATAGTTTCTATGCGGAATCATCACACACTGATTAATAAACATTTCATGTTAATATAAATTATATAAGCTACGCTCTCTCAGTCCCTCCTCTGATGGCGTTCGTCATCACACCTTTCCTTTAACCTTTCACTTTAATTTTTCACTTTACGCATAATGCGCATTTCAACATCTTGTCCCTTGTGTGAGCTCTCCCAGATTTCATTAAACGTTTTCTCCCTTTCACTTTCCTCATTCCTTTTGCTTCTCTTTGTCCAATTTCTTTTGATTTTATCATGTATTTTGCATGCTCCCCATAATCCTAATAGACAGGCCAGAACAACTAATAGACCCCCTAATATTTTAGCAATTTCCCCATTCCAAATATTACTAAACCAGCTCCCTACTCTGACAATTCCCTTTCCAAATTTCTCCCACACTCCAGGTTCCTTCAAATCCTTCAGATCTGCACTATCCTTAGTTAAGTTAGTAATCATACCTCTAATCTTTTTACTATTATCTGGTATAAATGAGCAACAATGACGCTCGTTGAGCATCTTGCAGACCCCCCCACTCTTTGCTAAAAGAATGTCTAAAGCAAGCCGATTTTGAAGAGTCATAGCTCTTTCCTCAGCAAGTTCAGTATCCATCAGGAGTATAGCCCCTGTAAAATTTGTCAGCATGTTATCCACAATAGTAGACAACTTTTGAATCTTTATGGAGTTTAAGATAACCCCTACTGAAGGAATTATGGCTCCAAATATGTCTCCAACGACAGCAGCAGCTGTCTCTCGTTTTTGTCTAGCATGTTGTAATTCAGACGTTTTAGGTATTTGCTTTAAGTCATCAATCTGGTATATCTTTGGGAAAACTATTCCCAAATAACATGTCCCATACCATCCCTTAGGGAGACGGTAATGAGCATTAAGTCCACAGATATAATAAATCCCAGGGATCGCTGGATCCTGTCCATTTAACATGAATGTCCATTTATCTGAAACGAAAACACATGTATGCATTCACTCGTTCCCACAAATAAAGTGTCATGCTCAGATTTTGGCCTATATATACAAATCCTTTCTACATGTAATGCATCTATAGCTAGTTTGCCTTGCGTCTTTATTGAAGTGTAAGCATAATCATTTGCATATGTGCGTTTTTCTAGCCCCTTTTCTAATCTTTCTTTCAATGCTTTGCGTCTATTATCGGTGTGATCTAAGAAGCTTTTTTCTACAGGTGTCAGTAAGCAGGTCAGATTGTTGCGGTGTGCATAAGCTGTCCCAAATGTAAGCGTTGGTTCAAAGAAACCTCTCACTAATTTTATACTATGCTCCTTAGCTAGTTTGTTCAGAAACTCAATCACAGGTACAAAAAAAAACACAACATCCAGATTTGAATAAAAGTATTGCACATGCTCGTGATTATAGAATCTTGTTAATAGCAAGCTACAACTTATCCCATAAGTTAGTGGAAGGCTATGGTAAGTGACCCCTTCTTGCACTGATGAAGGAATCTTTGTACACACATAATAGTTTTTCGCATCCATGGTCTCAACATACTCATTCAGCAAGCAATAGAAGACATTAATAGAAAGTTCCCCCTTTGAGTTAGTTCCCTCATGCAAGTGTTTTGCATCCTGCTCAAACCTTTCCCACGGTGTTAATGTTGTAGTTTCAGGTTTTGAAGCATGGTTAGTCACTTTCTTATCCAACCACGGCATTCCCACAATCACTCCCACAATTATTATTGCACACAAAATACCTAATATTAGACTCAACCAACCACACACCTTACCCTTCTTATTACAACCTCTATTATAAGCCATGTCTGTAAAGAATCAGATAGCAGAACAATAATCAACTTTAGGACGATATAAAACTCTTTTCTTTTCTCTTTTTTTTTCTTGATGCAAAAGTCTCTTTCTCTCTGCGTGTATTTACAACGTTTCACTCACTCCAGGACCCCTTTGTCAAATCAGGTCAGCAGCTTGTCATAATCAAGTTCTCAAAGTCAAATCAGGTTATCAGTGTCGCATCTGGTAATTTATAAGTCTCTTTTCTTTAGTTTTTCAGTTTTCAATTTTTAACAAAGTCTTTTCTTTGAGTTACTTCAGGTACCGTAGTATTGGCCTGGTACTTCTCAATCAAAACAGAACGCTAAGAATTCTTGTTGCCATTCAGATGTTGTTGCATATGCCCACTCAGGACCTGCGTACCTTCTATTTGCGACTCTTTTTCTTTTCAGTCTGCATTCACCTTGCAATTCTCCTTCACTCAGGTCCTCTATTCGGGATGTATCCGTTTCTTATGTTATTGTTTCACCTGGTACGCTTCTTGCTTTTGCAGCCTGTTTCTCTGGCCAGTTATCTCCCTTATGCGTCTTCTTCCTGCTTGTCTTTTCAGGATGTTGAACAGCACCCTCCTCTTGTAATATGGTGTTTTCTCTTGATGGACCTGAAACTGGCTCAGGGGATGCCAGTGTACTTTGATCTCTTTCTACTATTTTGCCTTCTTCTTGTGGATCTGTAACGGGTTCAAGTTCTAACCCGTATCCATCTGCTTCTGGGAGAACTTCTCCTTGACTTAGTTCTCCTACTGCCTCTACTGAGATAGGCACACTGTCACCTCTCCCAAACTCGTTTACTGTTTGAGGGGCAAGGCTGTTCTCAGGGGGCTCTCCTGCAGTCTCAGTTCTCTCTTGGCTATTTTCAGGCCCTAAGACTTCCCTCTCTGGAACTGTTGAGTCAGAAACTTCAAGTTCCTCATCAGTTGAACACGTTACCTTCTTTGTGTGGCTGGCATGTATCCAGTTTGGAACGCCTGCACATTTTACAGCAGTGGTTGTTGTCAAGATTACTTGATATGGCCCCTTCCAGCGCGGCTCCAAACACGACTTTCTCACGTGCTTCTTGACGACCACCCAGTCACCAGCTTGCAGAGTGTGACCTGGATCACCGATCGGTGGCAATGTGTTAGCTTCCACCTGGTGAGAAAAAGAGCGAATCACATCTACCAAGCCTTTGCAGTAGTCCAACACCATATCATCCGTGATATTCACAAGAGCATTTGCAGGTACTGCGGGCAGCCTCATAGCTCTACCCATAAGGATCTTGTGTGGTGATAATCCTGTCTTCTTATCAGAGGTGTTCCTCATTGACATGAGCACTAAGGGCAATGCATCTGGCCATTTCATATTGGTAGCTGCGCACATCTTCGCCATTCTCGATTTTAAAGTACCATTCATTTGCTCTACTAATCCTGATGCTTCGGGACGGTAGCTACAATGCAGCTTCTGTTCGATGTCTAATGCAGCACACAAGAGCTTAATCACCTCATTGTCGAAGTGTCTGCCCCTATCTGATTCTATAGAGACCGGAAACCCGAACCTAGGTATTAGTTCCCTAAGCAGCAGCTTTGCAACTGTGAGACTGTCATTTCTACGTTTGGGGTAAGCTTCAATCCAGTGGCTGAAAACACACACAATCACCAACACATACTTCAATCCTCCACAAACAGGCATTTCAATGAAATCCATTTGCAACTTGCTAAATGGACCACCAGCTCTCCCTACGTGGCTCAAAGTTACCACAGTCCCTTTTCCGGCATTCATCTGTTGACAGATGATGCACCTGTGACAGGTAACCTCTGCGGCATGTGTGAACTTTGGGTTAAACCAATCGATTTTGAATGACCTGATCACTGCATCTCTCCCAAGATGAGCCTGTCCATGATAGAGCCTCGCAAATTGTGACAGAAGACTGTTTGGCAAAACTAATTTCCCCTTTTCTGAGACCCACAAGTCATCAGCCCTTTGTACACATTGCATTCTCTGCCAGGAGCGTTATTCCTCTTTGCTAGCACAACCCTGTAGTGTCTTTAGCTCATCTAGTGTATCGACCACCCTTAATGCAAGGTTCAGGCATGTGTCATTTTCAGTTTGCGGTAACAATTCCCAGTGATCCTTGAACGATATACAGTTCAATGCGCAAAACCTCGCGATTTGATCTGCATAACCATTTCCCATGGACACAAAGTCTTGTGACTTAACGTGAGCATTGCATTTCACCACAGCAATTTCAAGAGGTAACTGAATTGCAAGTAACAAATCCTTAATTTGTTCACCATTTTTCACAGGGGAACCAGAGGAGGTCTTGAAACCTCTCTGCAACCACAATTGGCCAAAATCATGTACAATTCCAAATCCTTATCTGCTGTCAGTATAGATAGTAACTTTCAGATTTTCAGCTGCGTGACATGCCTTAGTAAGGGCAATTAGCTCTGCCACTTGTGCGGAATACACTCTCTTGAGCCAGGAAGCTTCGATGATACCAGCTATGGTACATACAGCGTAACCGGCTCTCAGCATTCCGACTGAGTCTCTCAAACAGGACCCATCAACAAACATAATGCAGTCATTTTCTTTTAACTGCGTATTTTGAATATCAGGTCGTGCTTGGTACATAGTTCTGTTACCTCAAGACAATCATGTTCCACCTCCTCTTCGTTATTAATCTCGGTATTCTCAACAGGAAGTAGAGTTGCCAGGTTCAATACAGTACATCGCTTCAATGAAACATTAGCTGACCCCAATATAATTGTCTCATATCTGGTAAGACGGGCATTTGTCATGTGCTGGGTTTTGATTAGAGTCAACAAAATCTCAACTGAATGAGGAACCATTACTGTCAAGGGATGTCCCATCACTATGCCTTCACACTGCGTGAGGCTTTGACCAACTGCTGCAACTGCTCGCAAACAACCCGGTAAGGCTGCTGTGACGGGATCTAAGGTAGCTGAAAAATATGCTACAGGGCGGTTTGCACCTCCATGGACCTGTGTTAGGACAGACAAAAAACAAGCATCACGTTCATGACAAAACAGCAGAAACGGCTTCGTATAATCAGGCATACCCGAAGCTGGTGCTCTGCACATGCACTCTCTCAATTCCATGAATGACTCAAGCTCTTCCTTGGATAAAGCTATAGTATAAGGCTCATCCTTAATCTCTTTGCCTGTCAGCTTTATTCATGGTTTTGAGATAATCGAGAAGTTGGGTATCCACTGGCGACAGTAGCCCACCATTCCCAAAAACATCCTGACATCTCTCTTGGTTGTCAGAGGGTTCATTTGCAAAATAGCAGTCACCCTTTCCTTTGATATTCTCCTGGAACCTTTCTCAATCAAGTGTCCTAAGTATTTCACCTCTTTCTGACAGTTTATGTCTGTTCTTTCCCAAATGATTCAGTAAGGCAATTGTATCATATTTACAGTCATCTTTTGTCCTGGACGCAATCAGCAAATCGTCAATGTACTGTACTAGAGTTGAATTGAAAGGCAGTACTAGGGATTCTAAGTCCTTTTTCAATATCTGATTGAAGATGGACGGTGATTCAGAAAACCCTTGAGGAATTCTGCACCAACTGTACACTTTGTCCAGGAATTTTAAACTGAATAAAAACTGTCTGTCTTCATGAAAAGCTATCGAAAAGAAAGCCTGTGACAGGTCTACAACGGTGAACCATTCGGCATCACACTGGACCTGAAACATAATCACTGCTGGATTGGGCACTATGGGACAACACTTTACCACAATCTTGTTTATTTTTCTTAAGTCCTGCACAATTCGAACCTTTCCACAGGGCTTTTTCAGACCCATTATCGGTGAATTACATGGGCTGCTCAACACTTCCTTCAGGACTCCTTGCTTTACAAAGTCCGCAATTATTTGTACCACTTGGATAAGAACATCTTGTGCCATGTGATATTGTGGCACCTGGGGAAACACAGCATTTGGCTTCACTTGTACTTTAACTGGTTCCACACCTTTTATCAGTCCCACTTCTTTTCCTGTCAAATCCCACACTTTCTCTGTCACCGTTCCCTGTAACTCGGCAGGTAAGTCAATCACTGTAAGCATCGGGAACAATGTAATCAAAGGGTAATCTTCATTTGCAGTTTCTGTCTCTAATTCTGCGAACTGACCATCATCTCCTTCATCATCACTGTTTGTCTGCACCTCACTTCCATCATTGGAACATGTAATCGAACATTTCGTCTTGCACAATAAGTCTCTTCCCAGTAGGGATACTGGACTTGAATCACAGACTACAAACTTATGCAGTCCCTGGAAGTTGCCAATCTTAACCTGCACTGGATCTGTAATTGGGTTTGTCAAGTACTGGTTTGCTACTCCGACCACCCTTATGGTACGCCCTAAAAGTGGCAATTTCTGAACTTCTGCACTCCTGACCGTGGACCGTTTAGCTCCGGTATCAACTAAGAATGAAACCTTGTGACCCATTACCTTTCCCTCTACATAGGGTCCCCTCTGATCTACCTCTAGGGACGCTGCAAGCCTGCACTCTTCACTGTCTGAACTATCATCCGACCAATCCTCATTCATTCCATCTTCACCACGCAATGGGAATTGCTGTACTGTATTATTTTGACTAATCACCTGACCTGTGACCTGCTGAGGAAGCATCACCTGTTGCTGTCCCATCCGAGCCATTGGTAATTGCATTTGCTGTCTAGGTACCATGGGAACCTGCTGTTGTACTTGCTGAATTTGCGCTGGCTGAACACGCAGCATTTGCATTTGCTGCATGGGCTGTAACCCTTGCATCTGAGCCATGTTATTTTGAAAGTTCGGGTTTTGATTTCTCAACTTTGTACCTCTCATATTTTGCAATGTACCAACATTAGTGCTTTGTTGAACGACACCATCCTGCAACAAATTTGGGCATGCACGCTTCCAATGCCCCACACCCCCGCACGCGTGACAGGGTGACATCTTTTTCATCCCTTGCGTGTCATTTTGAACCACAACCGTATTTAAGTCTGGACCGTGATTCACAAAACCGCGACCTTGACCTCTTGGTTGTGCCTGAAACACACCATTCCCTTGCGGTTGCTGCTGTATCATCTGTTGAATTCCATTTCCCTGCATTCCTGCCTGCGCTGCCCTTATCTGCATCACCATCACTTTCCCCTTCAACTTTTTCTGCTTCAGTTCAATCTCATCACTACAGTATTTCGCATACTGCAATACCTCATCAATCGGCTTTGCTTGCCAACAGATCAAATGATTCTTGATCATCTGGCTAACTTCTGGTCCCAGCCCTTCAACAAATCTGAACACGAGATGGTTCATGTCTTTCGGCTCAATGGTCTCAGTACCACTGTAATGTTTGAATGCCTTTAACAACCTCTCATAGTAAGCATGTATTGATTCCTTAACCTCCTGTGAGGTCCGGTCGATTTTCTGCCAATCAGTCACTTTCGGCGACACTTTCTGCTTCAAAAACTCAATCACCTTATGATAGTACTTCATCACTTCCTCAGAGGGTGCTCCAGTCACTTTATCCCTTGCCGGCTCCTTCGTCGGCCAGTCTACCCCTCTCTTGCACTCGAGCCACAAGTTGGGCGGAACAATAATCTCAAACAAGGTATTCAAGTCTTCCCAGAGACACTTTGCAAGCTTCACAAACCTATCTGTTTGTTGGTACCACTCGATCGGTTTCTCCCTCAACCTGGGATAATCATTAGTAAAAGATAGGATGTCTCCTCGGGACCACGGTACATGAATTAAAACTCCACCAGCTGTTTCTCTCACCTGTAGTATCTTTACTGATTCTGAATCTGGTGTGGTTTTAGTTTTACTCGAACCTGGGCTGTCACCTTTCTCCTTGTCTCTTTTCTTAACCCATCTGCCTTCCCATTTTCTAATGCTCCCCAGATTTGCGCACTTTGCAATATTTCCTTTAGATGCGCTTTCATTCCGGCAGACCTCATATGCTTGAGGTCTTGTGAATCAAAGTCTAACCTGTAACTTCTTTTCAAATGTAGTATTCTCAATATCAATGTTGTACTTGTCTGCCAGGTTTGTTAATTTCTGATGTACCTTGCCTACTTCTTTAGTAATCTTAGGGCACAGATATCTCAACTCTGCTTCTGCATATGACTCTAATCTGTTTTCCCCCATTGTTCCTTCCACTAATTCAGCAGCTTCCATGCCCAGTCTCACACAGTTCAAGTAATCATCTTTCTCTGACCTTTCTGGTTCCACTGTAGTTACTGTAGTCTTTTGTGAAGCATAGGTCTTCTCTAACACTCATTCAACTGTTGTACCGTAAAACCTTGCAGTGAAATGTTCCCCGCATGCATCATCGGCGACTGTGAAGCATTCGTACTTATTGTTTGTGGGGTTAACACCCCTAGCCCTGCCTGTCTCATTGCTTCCAACGGTGCTTCAACTGGGCTAAGGTCTATCAAAGACCTTGGTTTTTCAACCGCTTGTTCTCCTGCGGCCATTAACTGAGGGGTTCCTATGGACCCTCCTCTTAGCACATCTTGGGCCATTACTCCCTGATCACATACACCAGGCTTACCTTGTGCATACAATAGCACCAGTGGACCAATAGTAATTGGCAATGATATTGCAGCTGGTGTCTGACCTGGTCCCAAACCTCGTGGAGCAGCGACTCCAAAGGTCTGATTCAGTGAAGCCAGGGCAGGCATTAATGGAGGTCCAGCTGCTGGGTTGTATCCCGGTATCAGTTGTGGCTGCGGCTGGGGCAGCAATTGCAGAGTTGACTCAATCTGCACTAAGCTCGATTTTGAATATATCGGGTCTGGCGGCACTATCAGATTTGTAGTAGTCTCTAGTACCGGGACGTCTGGATAGATTCTCTGTATCTGCGGTGGAGGTTGCAACTGTATCTGCATGTCTGGTGTAGTGGGTACACTGACACCATTCTGTATCAAAGCCGTATCACTAGTCTGTGCTGTATCAGTAACTCCCTTCTCCTGTGTCTGGTTCCCAGGACCCGTACTAGTGCTCGGGACATTATCGCTTACCGCATAAGGTGGCGGGCGATCATGTAATATCCGATCCATAAATTCTTCATCGTCTGAATCATCTTCTTCTTCCCAAGGTCTCTTAGTTTCGTTAGGCTTACTAGAGTCTTTGTCTGTTTTACAGGTGGCTTTCTTTCCTTGCATCTCATCTCCCTGTGTAATAGCTGGGAACAATTTTAATCCATCAACTATTCCCCGTCTCCACATTTTGCTTTCATTATCCCACCTAGCTTCCGCATAAGTCTTTTCTGCCCTTTTTATTCTTCATTGGAATTTCTATTGTCTCTGTTTAAGGGCCATTAAATCCCAAATCGCTAAAGCCTCATACTGAGCTGGCCTCGGAGGTGGTTTTTGTACACTTAACATCCACCTTAGATTTTCTAGAACTCTCATATTGAACGTCCCATATTCTGGGAATGCCAAACATCCCTCCTTTTCTGTCAATTTGCGCCACTGTTTCATCTATAAACAAGGCGCGACACCTTTTTCCTCCATAACTATATTAGCCGGAGTTCCCTCAGGCGGTGTAGGCTCCCCTTCACTCGCCATAATGTATGTATCTTCTTTCAGAGCACTCTTAAAAGCCTTGACAAAATTCATTTTTACGTTTTCTCTTATTTGTATTTAATCAGAAAGTGACTTTAGTTCCCAGGACACTCTTCATCCACCTTTCTCAACCTATTGCCTCTCACGGAAGGCAGCCAATCCGTGCGCGACCCCTCTCAGCAACTGACCTATCTCAGCGTGGCACCACTGACGTCACACTCACACACTGCAGCTGACAAAGTCTTGCGGCTTGTCCGCCCCTCACTGGATTTACACCGAACTAATGCAAAAATTACTGTGAGCACCTTCAACAACAACACAAATTTGCCGGTTCACTACAGGAAGGGTAACACATTCACTTCAGAACTTTACAGAGATTTTACTTGAAGCCTCGGCCGCTACTCTCTTCTTCTCAATTCTCGCATATGCAAGCAGAATTCGACCCGCAAATCCTACTCTCGACTTGTCAATGGTTCGTCCTAGTGCACTTTAGAACTTGCCAAATCTCCATGGAAGGTTTCACACATACAATTTGACTCAAACTCGACTTGTCAACCACGCCCGATTGACCTATTAAACCGCACAAATTGCAACATAAACCCAAGTGTCTCCCACACTTGTCAATATACTCCGGAGTCTTAGACCACGACGGGTCCGTAAATGAACAACCAACCACGTGGATAATTTTGAGCACAAAGCGCCACACTCATATGAAGTACGCCGACTTCCCTACTCTCATACTGTGGAGTACGCCGACTCCTACTAAAACAACATTACCTGGCCTAAATACACACAAACTTCACAATTCACCTGCAAAATGTATAAGCTGAGCAAGCGCAAATCCTACACCACAGATACTATGACGCCGAGAACATCCCCAACTCACTTAGGCAGGCTCCGAGATCCCGGGAAAGTCATGGTGAATTTAGAAACACATCATACCTCCAATTTGCATTATCTCAGAGAAACAATTTAAACAATAATTCTCCGACCTATGGCCCCAAAGGGCCAAACCGTCGCTCTGCTACCAGAACTGCTAACGCGTCCCTTTATGATATTTTATTACACATCAGGACTCGTTTTAGGCCAATTAATCTTTTGACCCAGTTGAGATACACTTTAGGACGAGATAGCTGATCAATATGTCAATCAATATGTCAATAATCTCGTCAATATTTATCACAACAATAATTTTCACTTTAGTCAAAGTCATTAATCAATTCAAGATTCTACCATGACCTTTCAGCCATGAATAACCACACCTTGTTTAGTAGAATTTTGAGTTTTATTCCCTATTAGTTACAGTCTAAAAGCAGATGCGTTAATCTCAACACCAGGAAACATAATAGCATAGTCACACTATGACAACTTTGATAAGCTTTCATTAAAGTGAGAATCACAAACATCAGTACATAACACGGCGTGAACATAGATCAATTTAGCAGAGTATCAATAACGCGTCAGTTCAACAAAGCATAATCTCGGTCGTTTGTCTATTTGCGTCAGTTTGATGAACACCTGTCCTAACCACTGATTAGCATTCGCATGTTGGGCTTCATGCAAAACAATTTAGAACACCAATTTGGAAAACATCTAGCTAAGGCCTCTGTCAAAACCAGCAGTTGGTACCTAGAGAGGAAAAGCAAACAGACAAATTACAATTGCATTGTCATAATTACCCTCCAAAGTTTAGGTCAGCGCACAGGTTCAGTCTTCGTCCTCAGGACTTCAGTCAAATCGCCATCAGTCAGAACTCAGCTCCGGGGCAAAAGGGCACTTTCCTCATAAGGAAGTAAAGTGTAAAATGGACAATTCTAAGGGCGAGGATGGTCTAAGTAAAACAATAAGTCACCAAACAGAGTGACAGAGTTTCTGAATAAAATCAATAGCATTCCCTACCTAATTCTAAATGACTCCCCGTGACATGGGTTTTTATCCCTTTTTCGTTGTACATTCCCCCAAAATTCTATTGGACGTTTGCTATACCCCACTATCTTTAACCTATCATAAAACACATTAGGTAATATAACGCTTCACCCCATATTATTTTACAAGTTTTGATTGGTCTTCGTAATTGATGTCTTCAGAGGTGGTACGTCCGGTATGATTTCATCCTTCTTTAATTCGTTGAACATCTTTTGGTCAGCAGTTCCATTGTCTTCACCGGTTTGAATGACCTTGTACATTACATTAATCTACATTGTTTCAATTCACTTTTAACATTTATTTTGCAAACGAGAAGAAGCGGTGGGAAACGGATCTAACATGGTTACATTCATCTTCCAAGTTGAAGAAAAGAATAAGCAGGGTCATGGCCCCTTGTGAGTCAGCACACTGGAAAATAGAAAAATGCATTTAATATGAGAGCCAGGGCAGCTAAGCTTCGGCTCATGCTAACTTAAGGCCTATGAGGATTTCAATACAGATTTAATAACGCAAATGTTAGTATAAACTTGTTTAAGCATAATATAAACACTTTGGTCATTATTATTAGTCTATGTATACATTGGTGGCCACTCATCGTGGTCACTATTCAAACGCACATCTAAGCAAAATTACTATTATTATAGTTTCTATGCGGCATCATCACACACTGATTCATAAACATTTCATGTTAATATAAATTATATAAGCTACGCTCTCTCACTCTGTTATCATATGTATTTTTTCTAGGTATTTTCGTAATGTATGTTGATTTATGGGACAATAATGTTTTCAATAATTCTGTTGATGAAATGGATGAAAAATTCTGCACTTGAAGTCTTTCTTTCCTGTTCTTGATTGTGACATTTTTAGATGTTTTTATGACAATAAGAATGGACTAAAAATTAGGTGAACAAGACCCTGTTTGCGGTCGAAATGCATTTATTTTCTTTCTCTGCCAGTAATAAACCAATATTGTGGCTCATCCGGAACCGGAGTGGCTCGTTTGTTAACCAAAAATGAAAACTACTGTTGGATTTGTTGGGCTGCGACGTCCACTGGAGAGCCCAGACACGTTTGGCTGGGTGTCCTTTTATTCCATCCATGAGTTCTGATCTCTGTTGTGGACGCCTGGCTGCAGCACATGAACTTTAAGAGACATGGCCCCGTAACAAGGGCACATCGGCGGTGATACCTGGCACGCGGCTGGACACGGATGTGCTGGGTCCGCGGTAAGACCAGAGTTTGAGGGAGAGTGTACCTTATTTAACTGAAACGTGCCCAAGGTATGCTGAGGCATTTCGCTAGTCAACCTGGTTTGTAAGAAATAATTGAAGGCGGAAATAGCAGAGGAATTCTTGAGAGGCCGGGACACCTCTACTTCTGCTTTCTTTAACCGGTTCTGTGCCCAGGACGTAATGGTTACGTCCTGAGGCAAAGTGCTGCTGTGCCCAGGACGTAACCATTACGTCCTGGTCACAGAGCCCAGAGGGAGCGCTAGCGATTCCTCTGTGGGGTTCCCCCCCAGCCCCCAACTCAGGGATGGAAGGGGAAGCCCTTCCCCTTCCACCCTGATCCCCCCACCCCCCTGTGACGTCAGCGTGCGAGCGCGTGCTGATTTGTCACAGGGCCTCCCCCATCGCGCTGGAAGCTCGGCTTGGCTGGCTGGTTTTGGGTCAATCTGCCCCCAAGGGTGCAGAAACAACTAGGCACCGGGGATTTTTTTTTTGGCACCAATGTCACGCAGGTGGAGCGATCCCATAGGCAAGGGTAGCTCCCGGGGGGTGGGCTGGGGGGTGGGAGGGAGAATTTATTTTAGGCCATTTCTGCCCCCCCTGGGGGCAGATCGGCCTATTGTTATTAGGCCGATCTGCCCCCACGGGGGGGCAGAAACCTCTAGGCGCCAGGGCAAATTGTTTTTTTGTGGTTTTTTTTTGTTTGTTTGTTTTTTAGAGATGGGGAGCAACCCATTAGGCAAGGGTCGCTCCCCTGGGGGGCAAATTGTATTTAGACCATTTCTGCCCCCCTTGGGGGCAGATTGGCCGATTTTAGGTCAATCTGCCCCCAAGGGGGCAAAAACCACTAGGCACCTGGGATTTTTTTTTTGCCGCCAATGTCACACAGGGGGAACAACCCCGTAGGCAAGGGTCGCTCCCGGGGGAAGGTTGGGGGGGTGGGAAAATTTATTTTAGTCCATTTCTGCCCCCCCGGGGGCAGATCGGCCTATTGTTATTAGGCCGATCTGCCCCCCGGGGGGAAAGAAACCTCTAGGCGCCAGGGCAAATTTTTTTGTGTGGTTTTTTTTTGTTTGTTTGTTTTTTTAGAGATGGGGAGCGACCCATTAGGCAAGGGTCGCTCCCCTGGGGGGCAAATTGTATTTAGACCATTTCTGCCCCCCTTGGGGGCAGATTGGCCGATTTTAGGTCAATCTGCCCCCAAGGGTGCAAAAACCACTAGGCACCGGGGATTTTTTTTTGTTGCCGCCAATGTCACGCAGAGGGAGCGACCCCGTAGGCAAGAGGCAGAATCCTCTAGGCGCCAGGGCAAATTGTTTTTTTGTGGTTTTTTTTTTTTGTTTTTTTAGAGATGGGGAGGGACCCATTAGGCAAGTGTCGCTCCCCTGGGGGACAAATTGTATTTAGACCATTTCTGCCCCCCTTGGGGGCAGATTGGCCGATTTTAGGTCAATCTGCCCCCAAGGGGCAGAAACCACTCAGCACCGGGGATTTTTTTTTTGGGCGCCAATGTCACGCGGGGGGAGCGAGCCCGTAGGCAAGGGTCGAATCCCGCGGGGGGTTGTGGGGGTGGGGGACACATTTATTTTAGGCCATTTCTGCCCCCCCAGGGGATGGCTGAACTAGAAAAAATGTGATGTGTCCCCGTTGTGTTTTGGGCCATTTCCTGCTGCGGGCGCTAGGCCTACCCACACAAGTGAGGTATCATTTTTATCGGGAGACTTGGGGGAGCGCTGGGTGGAAGGAAATTTGTGGCTCCTCTCAGATTCCAGAACTTTCTGTCACCGAAATGTGAGGAAAACGTGTTTTTTTAGCCAAATCTTGAAGTTTGCAAAGGATTCTGGGTAACAGAACCTGGTCAGAGCCCCACAAGTCACCCCATCTTGGATTCCTCTGGGTTTCTAGTTTTCAAAAATGCGCTGGTTTGCTAGGTTTCGCCAGGTGCCGGCTGAGCTAGAGGCCAAAATCCACAGGTAGGCACTGTTTTCTATGAAAAATGTGGTGTGTCCACGTTGTGTTTTGAGCCATTTCCTGTTGCGGGCGCTAGGCCTACCCAGACAAGTGAGGTATAATTTTTATCAGGAGACTTGGGGGAACGTTGGGTGGAAGGACATTTGTGGCTACTCTCAGATTCCAGAACTTTCTGTCACCGAAATGTGTGGAAAATGTGTTCTTTTAGACAAATTTTGAGGTTTGCAAAGGATTCTGGGTAACAGGAACTTGATCAGAGCCCCACAAGTCACCCCATCTTGGATTCCCCTAGGTCTCTAGTTTTAAAAAATGCACAGGTTTGGTAGGTTTCCCTAGGTGCCGGCTGAGCTAGAGGCCAAAATCTACAGGTAGGCACTGTGCAAAAAACACCTCTGTTTTCTTTCAAAAAATGTGATGTGTCCACGTTGCATTTTGGGGCATTTCCTGTCACGGGCGCTAGGCCTACCCACACAAGTGAGGTATCATTTTTATTGGGAGACTTGGGGGAACGCTGGGTGGAAGGAAATTTGTGGCTCCTCTCAGATTCCAGAACTTTCTGTCACCAAAATGTGAGTAAAATGTGTTCTTTTAGCCAAATTTTGAGGTTTGCAAAGGATTCTGGGTAACAGAACCTGATCAGAGACCCACAAGTCACCCCATCTTGGATTCCCCTAGGTCTCTAGTTTTAAAAAATGCACAGGTTTGGTAGGTTTCCCTAGGTGCCGGCTGAGCTAGAGGCCAAAATCTACAGGTAGGCACTTTGCAAAAAACACCTCTGTTTTCTTTCAAAAAATGTGATGTGTCCACGTTGCATTTTGGGGCATTTCCTGTCGCGGGCGCTAGGCCTACCCACACAAGTGAGGTATCATTTTTATTGGGAGACTTGGGGGAACGCTGGGTGGAAGGAAATTTGTGGCTCCTCTCAGATTCCAGAACTTTCTGTCACCGAAATGTGAGGAAAATTTATTTTTTTAGCCAAATTTTGAGGTTTGCAAAGGATTCTGGGTAACAGGACCTGGTCAGAGCCCCACAAATCACCCCATCTTGGATTCCCCTGGGTTTCTAGTTTTCAAAAATGCACTGGTTTGCTAGGTTTCGCCAGGTGCCGGCTGAGCTAGAGGCCAAAATCCACAGGTAGGCACTGTTTTCTATGAAAAATGTGGTGTGTCCACGTTGTGTTTTGAGCCATTTCCTGTTGCGGGCGCTAGGCCTACCCACACAAGTGAGGTATCATTTTTATCAGGAGACTTGGGGGAATGCTGGGTGGAAGGAAATTTGTGGCTACTCTCAGATTCCAGAACTTTCTGTCACCGAAATGTGAGGAAAATGTGTTCTTTTAGCCAAATTTTGAGGTTTGCAAAGGATTCTGGGTAACAGAACTTGATCAGAGCCCCACAAGTCACCCCATCTTGGATTCCCCTAGGTCTCTAGTTTTAAGAAATGCACAGGTTTGGTAGGTTTCCCTAGGTGCCGGCTGAGCTAGAGGCCAAAATCTACAGGTAGGCACTTTGCAAAAAACACCTCTATTTTCTTTCAAAAAATGTGATGTGTCCACGTTGCATTTTGGGGCATTTCCTGTTGCGGGCGCTAGGCCTACCCACACAAGTGAAGTATTATTTTTATTGGGAGACTTGGGGGAACGCTGGGTGGAAGGAAATTTGTGGCTCCTCTCAGATTCCAGAACTTTCTGTCACCAAAATGTGGGGAAAATGTGTTTTTTTAGCCAAATTGTGAGGTTTGCAAAGGATTCTGGGTAACATAACCTGGTCAGAGCCCCACAAGTCACCCCATCTTGGATTCCCCTTGGTCTCTAGTTTTAAAAAATGCACAGGTTTGGTAGGTTTCCCTAGGTGCCGGCTGAGCTAGAGGCCAAAACCTACAGGTAGGCACTTTGCAAAAAACACCTCTGTTTTCTTTAAAAAAATGTGATGTGTCCATGTTGCATTTTGGGGCATTTCCTGTTGTGGGCGCTAGGCCTACCCACACAAGTGAGGTATCATTTTTATTGGGAGACTTGGGGGAACGCCGGGTGGAAGGAAATGTGTGGCTCCTCTCTGATTCCATAACTTTCTGTCACCAAAATGTGAGGAAAATGTGTTCTTTTAGCCAAATTTTGAGGTTTGCAAAGGATTCTGGGTAACAGAACCTGATCAGAGCCCCACAAGTCACCCCATCTTGGATTCCCCTAGGTCTCTAGTTTTAAGAAATGCACAGGTTTGGTAGGTTTCCCTAGGTGCCGGCTGAGCTAGAGGCCAAAATCTACAGGTAGGCACTTTGCAAAAAACAGCTCTATTTTCTTTCAAAAAATGTGATGAGTCCACGTTGCATTTTGGGGCATTTCCTGTTGCGGGCGCTAGGCCTACCCACACAAGTGAAGTATTATTTTTATTGGGAGACTTGGGGGAACGCTGGGTGGAAGGAAATTTGTGGCTCCTCTCAGATTCCAGAACTTTCTGTCACCAAAATGTGGGGAAAATGTGTTTTTTTAGCCAAATTGTGAGGTTTGCAAAGGATTCTGGGTAACATAACCTGGTCAGAGCCCCACAAGTCACCCCATCTTTGATTCCCCTAGGTCTCTAGTTTTAAAAAATGCACAGGTTTGGTAGGTTTCCCTAGGTGCCGGCTGAGCTAGAGGCCAAAATCTACAGGTAGGCACTTTGCAAAAAACACCTCTGTTTTCTTTAAAAAAATGTGATGTGTCCACGTTGTGTTTTGGGGCATTTCCTGTTGCGGGTGCTAGGCCTACCCACACAAGTGAGGTATCATTTTTATCGGGAGACTTGGGGGAACATAGGTTAGCAAAACAAGTGTTATTGCCCCTTGTCTTTCTCTACGTTTTTTCCTTCCAAATATAAGAGAGTGTGTAAAAAAAGACATCTATTTGAGAAATGCCCTGTAATTCACATGCTAGTATGGCCACCCCGGAATTCAGAGATGTGCAAATAACCACTGCTCCTCAACACCATATCTTGTACCCTTTTTGGAAATACAAAGGATTTCTTGATAGCTATTTTTCACTCTTTATATTTCAGCAAATGAATTGCTGCATACCCGGTATAGAATGAAAATGCACTGCAGGGTGCAGCTCATTTATTGGCTCTGGGTACCTAGGGTTCTTGATGAACCTACAAGCCCTATATATCCCCGCAACCAGAGGAGTCCAGCAGACATAACGGTATATTGCTTTCGAAAATCTGACATTGCAGGAAAAAGTTACAGAGTAAAACGTAGAGAAAAATTGATGTTTTTTTCACCTCAATTTCAATATTTTTCTTTTTCAGTTGTTATTTTTTGTAGGAAACCCTTGTAAGATCTACACAAATGACCCCTTGCTGAATTCAGAATTTTGTCTACTTTTCAGAAATGTTTAGGTTTCTGGGATTCAGCATTGGTTTCACACCCATTTCTGTCACTGACTGGAAGGAGGCTGAAAGCTCAAAAAATTGTAAAAATGGGGTATGCCCCAGTAAAATGCAGAATTTGTGTTGAAAAAGTGGGTTTTCTGATTCAAGTCTGCCTGTTCCTGAAAGCTGGGCAGCTGGTGATTTTAGCACCGCAAACCCTTTGTTAATGCCATTTTCAGGGAAAAAACCACAAGCCTTCTTCTGCAGCCAATTTTTCCCATTTTTTGAAAAAAATGAATTTTTCACTGTATTTTGGCTAATTTCTTGGCCTCCTTCAAGGGAACCCACAAAGTCTTGGTACCTCTAGAATCCCTAGGATGTTGGAAAAAAAGGACGCTAATTTGGCTTGGCTAGCTTATGTGGACAAAAAGTTATGAGGGCCTAAGCACAAACTGCCCCAAATAGCCTAAAAAAGGCTCAGCACAGGAGGGGGAAAAGGCCTGGCAGCGAAGGGGTTAATTCAAACATGACTGTGAAAGAGAATGTTTTAAGTCTGCCGAATCTAGCACTACGTTGACTATCAGGCAGAAAGGAAACCAGCTGGAAGGACTGCGGCGTCAAGAGGTGAGCCGGTGGTGGCAGGCAACCTCCTTATGAAACTATTTAGAAGTAGGATGTATTGCTCAAGGGTTATGAATTCTGATCATCCCAACCTTGGCAAACCCTAAACCACAGGTTCTGAAAGAGTGGGTGGAGAACATAAAAGCATGCTCTAAGGTTATGCTGCAGCTGTTAATTAAGAATGCCTGGGAAGAACATAGGGAGCTGATGGGACAACGTCAAAGTTTATCTGATGACTTAGCGAAGGAAGTGGATCAGGAAGAAACCAAGAAATAATTTGAAATTGGTAGATAATGGAATTAAGATCTATGAAAAGGAAGTGATTGAAAGGAAACAATGTAAATTCCAGCGTGATGATAGGGACTATATTACAGGAAGAATACTTGCATTTGCACAGAAGTTTGATATACCAAGAATGAAATTAGCAAAGTAGAAAACATTGGGGGCAATGGAGAGATACAGGGGGGAGCCCAGCACAGATGTAAGTTCAGATCTGGAATCATTTGAGAGTGTATAATCGAGAGAAAACTGAGGCACTGTCTTTTTCTGATGAATGCCACCTCATGCAATCAAGCAACAAACAGTTATTCAAAGGCAGACAGAAAGGAGGAAAATACAGAACTGGAAGAGAAGACAGCGGAGACAGAAAGAATAGAGCTGGCATGGGAACACGCAGCCAGGGACTCAGGAAGCAATGATGGCAGATACCGTGGCTCAATTAACAGTGATAAACCTTTCTAATAGAGAGATTAATGATATAGAGGTCCTTAAGTTGGGTCTCTCCTTTTGCCCGACTCCCTGATGGACTATGCTCAGATAAACATTGATTTGTATACATTTCTAAGTAACTTGAAACTCTTCAAATTGCATGCTTTAAGACAACAAAAGCGGCTACCCTTGAGTAATCCTGGATTTCAAGTTAAGACATATTCTATGTTAATTGGTGACATTGAGACATTATTGGGGTCATTATGACCCCGGCGGTCGGTGGAAACATGTCGGTAAGTACTGCCAACAGGTTGGCGGTACCTACTGCCATGTTATGACATATTGGCCCTCATTTACAACCCTGGCGGTCGGTGTTAAAGTGGCGGTAATACCGCCAACAGGCCGGCAGTAAAATAAAAATTGAATCATGACCACGGCGGAAACCGCCAACAGATACAGCCACTTTAACACTCCGACCGGCACAGAGGGAGTAACAAACATTGCGGCGGTAACGGCCAACAGAAAGGTGGAAGTCAATGTACCGCCCACCCCATCACAACCCGCCCATCCGCCAGCTTTACTCAAAAGCATGGCAGTACCCAGAAGGGGAACCACTCACTTCTCGACACTCAACGAAGAACCAGGACGCCATGGAGCCCGAGCTGCACGTCCTGCCCCTGCTGGTCTACCTCCTCATCTACCAGGAGTACGAACGGCGGCGGCGATGACCAAGGTGAGTACTGCACCTAGTACACAGGGGAGGAGGGGAAGAAAAAGAGAGTGACACACACACGCAACACCCCCACCTCCACCCTCACCCACAACACCATACACACAAACACATGCATCAACATTACATTTACACCCCATAACCCCCTGGAAGAACGCAAGGACAAAAGGAATAGTGTCAAATCACTGATATTTTAGAAATAGTCAGATATACGTAATAATTTTAAAAACAGTATTTACAAAAATATACAATATGTACATAAGGCAGTACATTGTCCACTCAAAATGTCCGTGGGCCACTGGGCCAAAATTCATAGGCCAAGCCCACACTTGACTCTTGCCTCAATACGGAGAGAACACTGCAGGGGCATCAGGTCGAAAACACACAGGCACCTCAGGGGGCTGGGGAAGGGTGGGGACCTCAGCTGGAAGATGGAATAACGCCACTACTCCTGGACGGGGCTCCATGCCCACAGCGATGTCCTGGGGAGTGCAAGGCCCCAGTCTCTCTAGTGGGTGGTTTGCCAACTGCTTGGTCCTAGGGAACGCAAGGCCACAGTCTCTCTAGTCGGTGGTTTGCCCATTGCTTGGTCCTGGGTAGTGCAAAGCCACAGTCTCTCAAGTGGGTGGTTTGCCCACTGCTTGGTTCTGGGGAGTGTAACGCCACAGTCTCTCAAGTGGGTGGTTTGCCCACTGCTTGGTCCTGGGGAGTGCAAGGCCACAGTCTCTCAAGTGGATGCCTTCTTCCACTGGTTCTGGAGGGGGCTTTGTGCCCAGTGTGCATCATCCTGTCAAGGATAGGGTGAGTGGATGCATTTCTCCACTGATTCTGGAGGGGGCTTTGTGCCCAGTGTGCATCATCCTGCCAAGGATAGGGTGAGTGGATGCATTTCTCCACTGGTTCTGGAGGGGGCTTTGTGCCCAGTGTGCTTCATCCTGCCAAGGATAGAGTGAGTGGATGCCTTCTTCCACTGGTTCTGGAGGGGGCTTTGTGCCCTGTGATGCAACACTTGGGGTGTGGCAGTTCACAATCCCTCACCTGGGTGTCCGAGGCACGAGATTAGCAGGGACCAGGTTGCATGATAGTCCATGGAGGCAGGGCTAGACTCCATCCAGCAGCGCCTATGGCTGCAAACTGGTGGTAGTGCTGGTGGGGGTGCTGCCAGTGGTGGAGGGAGGCTCCAGCCCTTCTCCTGCAGCCTTGGATGGCTGCCCACTGGGGCTGCTGCTGCTGGTAGTGGTGCTACCGTCAGCGGTGCAGGTGGCGGTGCCTACGGCGGTGCTAGCGGCAGTGCAGGGGGCAGTGCTAGTTGTGGTGCAGGTGCCGGTGCTGCCAGTGGTGGAGGGAGGCTCCAGCCCTTCTCCTGCAGCCTCGGACGGCTGCCCACTGGGGCTGGTGCTGCTGACAGTAGTGGTGCTTGCGGCGGTGCAGGTGGCGGTGCTTGCAGCGGTGTTAACGGTGGGGCGGTGCTGGCTGCGGTGCAGGTGGTGGTGCTGGTAGTTATGCTGGTAGCCACCAGCCCTTCACCTGCAGCCTCGGATGGCTGAAGTGCCTTGGCTGGTGTTTTGTGGCCCTTCCTCACCTTGGCAGATGGTGGTGTGACCTTGGGTCTGGCAGCTGGAGTCTTTGAGGTGGCCTTGCTGGGTGGTTGTAGCTCCTTCCCCTTGCTGGATGCTGTCCCCCTCTTCACCTTGCCAGGTGGCAGAATGGTTTTGGCCTTGGCATGGGTTGGTGGCACACTGCCTGGGCTGACGGGTGCCCCCTTTGAGCCTCTGATAGCTGCAGGAACCACAGCGGACTTCAACTTGGTGGCTGAGGTGCTGGCCTGGGTTCTGGCCACCGTGGCCCGAGGGGAATTATGGGAGGTGGGAGGGGTAGAGGTAGGGAAGAGGTCAATGTGTGCCAGGAAAAGCTTCTTAGGGACACTAGTGCAGGAAGAGGGAGAGGGGTTGGGAGTGGAGGAAGAGGGAGTGGTTGTAGGAGGTGTCTGTCTGCTGAGTTGGGGTGCAGGTGCATGGGCTGGATGCTGTTGTGAGGTGGATGGCTGTTGGGTGGGTGGGTGCTTGAGTTTGTGTACTTTGGGAGGATGGGTTACAGACACAGTGGGAGAAGATAAAGGGGACATGTGCATGGATGTGGGGGTGGTGACTGCCAGTGAGGGGTGTGTTGTGATGGGCGTGCTGGTGATGGAGGTAGTGGATGAGGATGTAGTGCATGCAGGTGTGAGTGGAGACACTACTGGGAGGGAGGTGGATGACGAGGAGGAGGAGGACACAGTGGAGGCAGTGGCTGTTGGCGTGTCTGCATGGGGATGGTGCTTATGTGAGTGCCTGTGAGATGAAGTGTGGTGCTTGTGTTTGCCTGAGCCACTTTTGTGTGTTGATTTGGGTGAATGCTGGTCTGAAGGTGTGCTTGGGATAGGCTGGGTTGAGGGGATTGGGACTGGATAGAGGAAGTTGGAGGGGGAGGCTGGATACAGGGACAATGGCTGCCATCAGTGCGGAGGCCAGAGCCTGAAATGCTCTCTGTTGGGCCGCCATGCCAGAGTGAATGTCCTCCAGGTATGCATTTGTTTGTTGCAAATGCCTTGCGACACCCTGTATGGCATTCAGAACGGCTGACTGCCCAACAGTGAGGAATCTCAGGAGGTCAATAGCCTCCTCACTGAGGGCAGCAGGGCTGTCTGGGGCAGGGCCTGAGGTGCCTGTGGCGAAGGAGATGCCCACCCTCCTGGGTGAGCGGGCAAGGGAAACACGCTGAGGGGTTGCTGGGAGGGTGGTGCTGGTGGGGAGGGTGGTGGCTGTACCTGTTGTTGCGGTGGGCACAGAGGTGTCCGACACTGCCAAGGAGCTTCCATCGAAGGAGGAGTCGCTGTCTGTGGTGTCCCCTCCTGTCCCCATCGTGGTACTCCCCTCGCCCTCCGTCCCACTGGTGCCCTCACAGCTGGTGGGTTCGGCCTCCAGGCCCATGTGGGATGCAGCTCCCTCCGTCGCCGGTGCCTCTGCTCCTCCGCCAGATGATGCTAATGCACACAAGGACAGGGTGACAAAACAAAAAGTGGGGGGAGAGACAGAGGATACACTGGGTCAATGCCAGCAACACCACTAGCATTGGTGTACACAACACACAGGGAGCAGCCCTATGCACTAGGCCATGCACTACCATTTATTAAGATAGTCATCAGCCCATGGGGTACAATGCCTAACGCCATTAGCTGCACACCTGAAATCCACAGGACCCTGCCCAGTAGTAGATGCCCACTAACACTGTTGGGGTTGGAGTGCTGCAGAGCCTGCCCAACAAGGGACCTACCCTGCCATGTTCGCCCTGGCCAAGGGGCACCCACAGCCCACATCCCCCACCCAATGGAGGACAGACACACTATCCTAACATACAGACTTGATCGGGCCACAATCCAAGAACTGTGTGCCCAATTGGAGCCAGACCTGATGTCAGCTATCCGCCAGCCCACAGGTATCCCCCCTCTAGTGCAGGTCCTGTCAGTGCTCCATTTCCTGGCAAGTGGTTCCTTCCAAACAACAGGGGCCATGACATCAGGGATGTCTCAGCCAATGTTCTCCAACGTGTTGACCAGAGTGTTGTCAGCCCTGCTGAAACACATGTGGAGCTACATCGTATTCCCCCAGGTGGAGGATTTGGCCACAGTGAAATCTGACTTTTATGCCCTGGGACATATCCCCAACATCATTGGTGCCATTGATGGTACACATGAGGCATTTGTCCCCCCTGGAGAAATGAACAAGTGTTCAGGAATAGAAAAGCTATCACTCTATAAATGTGCAGATGGTGTGTTTGGCGGACCAGTACATCTCCCATGTGAATGCCAAGTATCCTGGCTCTGTTCATGAGACATTTATCTTGAGGAATAGCAGCATCCCATATATGATGGGCCAACTCCAGAGGCACCGGGTGTGGCTAATAGGTAAGCCCAAGGTCCCTACCCATTATAAGTTGGTGTCTGGGTATAGGGTTGTCCCTAAGGGTTAGTGTGTGTCTAACAGGTATCCCTCGATATTTGCAGGTGACTCTGGTTACCCCAACCTCTCATGGCTACTGACGCCAGTGAGGAATCCCAGGACAAGGGCAGAGGAACGTTACAAAGAGGCACATAGGTGAACAAGGAGAATAATTGAAAGAACTTTTGGCCTCCTGAAGGCCGGGTTCCGGTGCCTCCACCTGACAGATGAATCCCTGTACTACTCACCCAAGAAATCATTGTTGCATGTTGCATGTTGCACAACCTGGCCTTGAGACACCAGGTGCCTTTTCTGCAGGAGGATGAGCCTGGAGATGGGCTTGTGGCAGTGGTGGAGCCTGTGGCAGCGAGGAGGAGGAGGCAGAGTTATAAGATGTGGACAACAGAAGTAATCTAATACAGCAGTACTTCCAGTGACACACAGGTAAGACACTGTAACTTCACTTTACATTTCAGTTTTCTGTTGGACATTGTACATTGCAGCCTGATTTCCCTATGTCTATGGCCACTTACTGTACCCTTTGGCATCTCTATTTTCAGATCTCTATGGCCCACTCTGGCTCCTGGTATGTTTACTGCTGCCCACTAAAGGTCATTCCAATGTAAATGTAACTGTACATATGACTTGCAATGCTTTGGTAATGTTGTACTAATACATATTTGAATCATTTGATAGACTCCAGATTTGTATTTGTTCCAAGGGTGTTTATTTAAGTGCTTATAAGTAGAGGGGGGTGTGCAATGGGCTGGGGGTGATGGTGGAGAAATGTCCAGTTAGGGTCTAGTCTTTTGGTATCACAGGTGCATTGTCCAAGGGGACATAGGAAGGGGGGCAATGGCAGTTCAAGGTGGACAAGGTGACAGAGTGGGACAGAAAGGTGACAATCAGGAGAGTCTTATTTCCTGGCGGGGGTCTTGGCTATAGTTTCTAGCTTCTGCCTGTATCTCAGGGACCGTTTGCGGGGTGGTTCTTCTTCTGCAGGTGGTGAGGTGCTGGTGGCCTGTTGTTCCAGTGGCGGGGCCTCCTGTCCAAAATAAAGTGGACTTTATTATTGTAAAGTGCATTGCAGTGATGGAATGAAGTGGGATCCAGAAGATCTAGGTCCAGCAGCTTTTATTGAGCTGGATCCAGCATCCGACTGGCCCCTGTAAATCATACCCCTGCATGAAACCCTAGACTTTGTTTTTTTTTTGTGGTGTGGTTTGTGTGAACCTTCCTCAGCAGCCCATGGTATGGGCAGGCTTTGTTCCATTTCGATAAGGCTGATGAGCCTAGGCGATGTACATTGGTGTGTGGTGTGCTGCAGCACCTCCAAAATAACCATGCTGGAGTTCAGAAGGCGAATGAGAAATAGAGATGGCTTTACATTTTGTTTTCACCTTATCATATTTGCTATGTGTTCAACAACCGAGGTCAAATGTCAGGCTATGTCTTCTGACAAACTGTTGCTTATTCAAACATGGAGATTGGTTTTCAGGTCGCAGCCTACCAGACAGCACAGTATCTGGTTTGCTAAACACATCTTGGGGACTTTCAGAAAGTTGACTTAGGAATGTATTCGGCTTGTTGATTACCATTGGCTTTGTTGTTTTCAACTCACACTTTCTGGCTTTCCATTTGCTGGTTTTATTTGCTTGAGGCTCTCTGGTTTCAGTTCATCCCTCCTCTTGCCTAAACTGTGTTTTCTGTATCCTTCCACAAACTCACTTTCTGTTAACAGGTTTTTAAATCTTGTTCTAATCTTGTCACATTTGCTGTCAATGACTGAAGTCAAATGTCAGGCTCTGTCTTCCTAGAGTGCACGTTTACTTTTCTTTCTCTGACTTCAAAGTGGGAGGACTTATGTGACAATCATGCTGGATACTGGGGGTAGGAAAGAGTTTATTTCTAGTACATGACAAAGTTTAGATGAACTGTGTAAGTATTTCAGAATATATCAGAAATATGAATGCACAAATGTAGCTCAGTTTTTGTATTTTCTGGTGTTCTGGAAACAAATACTTTTATATGATCAAAACGAACCATTATACTAGTTGATCCAATTTTCACACATTTTTGTCTGTATATTGTATAGTTTTATTAGTAAAACTATGTCTGGCCACATCAAAGCACTTTACCTTGCATCACTCCACTTTACACCACTCCACGCCCTTCTACTCTAGACCATTGCACTCTTTGTCACTGCACTCTACACCATTCAAGTCTACACCACACCAATCTACTCTGCACAACAACTATACTCTATGCCACTCTGCAACACTGCACTCTACGCCACTGCATTCTATGCTAATACACTTTACTCTGTAACACTCAACTCTATGCCCCTGCACTTTACGCCAATCCACTGTACTCCACTCTAATATACTCTGCACCACAGCGCTCTATTCCACTGCACTCTACACCTACACTACAGCCACTACAGTCTATGCCACTCTATGCAACTGTACTCTACACTGCACCACTCCACCCTAAGCCACTTCACTTTACTCTGAAATAATCTACTTTACACCACTGCACTGTGCCACTCTACTCCACTCTGTCCCACTCCACTCCATGCCAATGCACTCTACACAACTCTACTCTTAACCACTGTGCTCCACACCAATGCACTTTACACAACTGCAGTCTATGTCACTGCAATCTACACCACTTCACTTTACTCTGCTTCCTTTTACTCTACACCACTGCTCTTTACGACATTCTACTCCACTACTCTCCTCTACACCACTGCACTCTGAACCTACTCTGCAAAACAGCACTCTCTCCACCACTGAACTCTACTCCACTCTACTCCACTGCACTCTTTGCCATTGCACTCTATGGTAATATGCTCTGCTCTACACCACTCTACAGTATTCTGCACCAGTGTACACCACTGTACTCTATGCCACTAAATTCTATTCTGCACTCTACATCACTGCACTCTATGCCACTTGATTCTACTCTGCGCCACTACCCTCTGCACCACTCAACTCTTTGCCACTCCACTTTGTCTCACTTTATGCCACTCTACACCACTGCACTCTATGCCAATGCACTCTACGCTGCACCACTCTATGCTGTGCCACTCTATTCTGCGCCACTGTGCTCTACTATGCACCACTCTAATCTACTCCACTGCATTCTATAACACAGCATTATACGCCACTGAATTCCATACCACTGCACTCAATGCCACTGCACTCTATGTCACTATCCTCTGCAACACTCTACATCAGTACACTCTAATCTATGCCACTCCAGTGTATCCCACTCTACGCCACTCCACACTATGCCACTCCAATAAACAACATTCTCAGCCACTCCTCTCTACAGTACTCTACACCACTCTTCACCATTCCACTCTACGACATTCCACACAACTCTCCTATATGCCACTGACTTTTAGCCATGCTGAACAGCAGCAACGCTGGTGAACAACATGGCTAAAACACATTGGCAAAGCCAATAGCTCTTCAATAGGCGTGACCTATTGGCTTTGCCAATGCTTGTTACTTGTCTTTCTCTGACTGCAAAGTTAGCGGATTTGTAAGGAACGGCTGCAGGATGTCAGTTTTTTTTCTAACACACAACATTTAAATACCTATAAGTGAACTGCATAAATATTTAAAAACGTAGCAGTTAAGAAAGCAGAAGTGAAGCACATTTTGGAAGTGTGACAAAAAAAGATAATATAATAGGATCAAAACAAATCAAGACAGTTTAGTTGGTAATGTGCAACTGTTAATTATTTGCTTAAATCCTGTTTGCGTACATTATCATTTGTGCGCTATATGGTTTTATCAGTAAAACTACATCTGTGCAGTTTTGTCATTTCAATGATAAAAAATGTGTCCATAAATGACAGTGCACTACCACACCAGGCCCTGGTAATATACTTGCAATAGTGTGCTGCAAAATGCACCACTGCCTACATACCACACTCTTGCTCAATTAGTGTGGCTTATTTGATACACTGAGGGGCATATTTACAACCCCCTTGCGCCCCATAGCGCCACCATAGGGTAATTATTTGTATTCTACGGCGGCAGTAAACAGACCCTCACCCTGCACCATATTTACAAAGTGGTGCTAGAATTGCACCACTTTCGAAACCCTTTTCCACATTATACCTGCGCCAGGTACAATGTATGCATGAGGGGAATTCCCAGGGAGGTCCAAAAAAATGGCGCAGTGAAATTTACAAGATTTTACTGTGCCAGTCTAGCATCATGTTTTCATGTCTGCCCTGGGCAGGCATTAAAGTGAAGTAGGCTATTTCCTATGGGCCTCCCCAAGCTTTGGAGCTAGTCCAGCAAAGCTCCATAATAGCATAAAAAATGTTGACTCAGTTGTGAATACAGCGCTACCATGGTGTCATTGGGGGGTGCAGGGCGACGCAAGGAAATGGGCGCATTGGCACCGATGTGCCAGTTCCTTGTAAATATGCACCTTAATCTTTGTGTGATCGTCAGATTTTTCACAATCCCGAAGATGTAACATTGATAGTTGAGCCCTCACTCTGAAAATTGCTCAAGGGATACTTCCTTCTTGTTCAGGCGCAGTGGCATAACAAAGGCCCTGGCGGTGCGGGGGGAGGAATAGGGAGGTGTGTGCTCCAGCACCAGGGGGCCCCTCAGCACAGTGCCCTCACCTGAGAGCTCAGAGTGAGTACAGAGCAGAGCTCCACCATGTTCTTTGCCACCCCCCAACACCCCCTTGCCCTGCCCCCAGGTTTTGTTATGCCACTTTTCAGTCAACGTGCAAGCACGATCAGCGGCTTAAGAGAGAGCACTGCCATTTCCCGTGGGTTTGCGGTGGACGCACGCAAGTGGATTCCAGTCTGTCCTCGTCACCAATGTAGTGGTTAGGTGGTCAGCAGTTAGGCACTGGGGCAAAGATAATACGTGCTTAAAATAACGGAGGCGTTGAAACTGGCCACAAAAGCTCAGTCACCGTTTTTTAGGGTCGAGCCTGCGTCGCATGCGCATGCGTTTCACTTGCAAGACGCTTTAGGAGTTAGAAAAGGGCTCGGAGCCCCGTCCATGTCACATCAGTGTCTTTCATTGGTTCGTGGGCTTGCCTGTTGAAATCTGCTTGCTTTCATTAGTTGAAGGCACGCATACGTCATGCCTTTTCCGGTTGTTAGCCCTCCTCAAGCGCAGCGACCAAGTACTGAAAACATGCAAGACTCGCTGTTTCCTAACAGGTTTGTGGACTACTTTTTATCTTTGTTTGCAGCGTGCTCTCGCTGGGCTGGAGTCAAGCGCTTTCCATGACATCGACCCTGTTACATAGTTAATTGCACTTTTGCCTGTTACTTAGATAATTGCACACTTTTGCCGATAGGTTTCATTACGAGTGAACTGTAGCAGCGCGATTGCTCTGTTTTTTTCCATTCAATGTGGCGAGAAAAATCCGGTTGGGAGTTTACAAGCCTTAATAGCTGTAACTCGGAGAAATGCGAGACCCGTTGCATTGCAAATGCTTGTTTAACTTACTTGCACTCACCGTAGCGAGTCGCATGAACATTCCAAGGGCATCTGTAGGCATGTTCCGAGTGGCCTGCTACAGGTATTCTCATGGGAAATATTTTTATATCCATCTGCGCTTCAATTGCTTATCAAGACCATCGTTTCTTCATTTATTTTAGATTTCGCAAAGACGATAGGATTTTAAATATTGGCGAATTAAATGTTTGAATGATAGCGTTAATGTTGTTCATTTTTACCGCGCTGTGTAATTAATAACGCGGTACACCCACTCTTATAAGAGGCATAGGCTAACAGCTTTGAATTCCAAATAGTAATTTACAGTTTGGCCACTAGATGGTAGTCTCCTATTGTTTAACTTTAGCACACAATCAACTAGTTCATTCTCATCTTTCATTTGAGCATAGCTTATTTTATATGTTTTACAGCCTAAACAATCCATTCTGTACATGCAGAATGTAGCATGGCGCACGCAATAGATTCTACTGTATCGTGTGAATCCACCTTGCATTCTTGTACGTGTTTACATTCCGTGTTTACATTCCTTCCACAGGGAGTATTAGTTTCTCTTCGTGGGCAGTTATATATGTAAACAGTTATAACACCATACGGCTAGGACCTGTGGTCTTATCTGCCGACTTTGGACCTGATGCCTAAAACATATGACATTGTGTAATGTAACTGTTGCTCATGTAAAGTGCTGCAATGCCCTTGGGTCAAGTTTGCGCAGCATAGAACAAAATACAGTCTCTTGTGCAAAGCGTTGCTAGTGTGATCGACCAAGGGAGTTCCACTAAACTAATCAAAGGTCCTGTTTGCACTGATGTATTGAAGAGGCTTGGGTGGTCTGTTAGGGGACCGGTGTGCTTGTGTCTTCTATTGATTCTTTAGCTATGTCAGTCTCTCAGACAAAAGAAAACACTACTACGCATGTGGCATCCTGATGCCTGTAGTGTTGGGGGCCCTAGGCCCTCATGCTACTAAATGAGGTGATACGGAGACATGGTTGTAGGTTCTAGTAACTAGGCACGTGCGCCTGGCCCTGTTTATTAGCAGGTCACCTGGCTGGTGACGCCTGTGATGGAAGGGTGTGGGGTGAGTGTGGAAGCCAGCCCTCAGCTGAGTGGCTGGTGGAAATACTAGAACATGTCCAGCAGGACACTACATCCCTCCCAAACTTTTTTGAGGAACAAACAATCAAGTCCAACCTATGAGAGAGAAAACGTAAACTATAAACAATCACTCAGTCTTTTCAGGCAGTCCGCCGGACATGCTGCATGGAACAGGTACAGCTGGGCACTCAGAATCACGGCACACCTCTGTTGTTTAACCAGACTGCTCTGGACACGAATAGCAGTGCAGATGACGTCCGGATACTTTAGTCGCATGTCCATGACATCTCAGTTTGTTTGGGGAGTGTCGGTCCTGTCCCGCCTGGGCTCACGGTGATAAAGTCTATTTACAAAGTTCGATGCAGGTGCATCTGGAGCAGTGGGGAGTCCAATTTACGCATCTCTGGAAGGCATTCCAACTCTGGGGATGGCACACTTCTAAAGACTGCGGAGGACCTTGATGAGAGAAGAGTCGTCCATGAAGGACTGATGCATCTGGATGTCCATTGGCAGAGCAGCAGCAGGCTTCTCTCTCGTACCAGAACTCCATCGGAAAGGAGTCTCCTTGAGGCCCTTTGGTGGGCTGCCACGGGACCATGTGGACTCTGCCGGGCCTCTCACAGGCCAAGCGAAGGCATCGCTGAGGAACTCCCAACAGGACCACATCCCAGTGGCTCATGGAGTCACAAGGGTGGTTGTCGCAGGGTCAACGTGCTCGGCTATCAGGACTCCGGTGCTCTGGCCTTAGTGCAATAGTCTTTGGGTCTCTGTCTGTGACCTCTGTGCTTCCTGGTGCCTGTCGTGGAGCTGCCTCAGACATATCTCTTGTCGCCGGATTCCTTTATCACCAGAATTCCCTTGAGGCCTTTGTCCCTCGATTGCCATGGGATCACGTTGAGCCTCGTGCAATCCCAAGAGTGGATAATCCGAATGGTCTGGTCTGCTCTAGTTGGCAGGTCTCCGGTATACGGGGGCTCATGGCAGGTAGTCAGATGGTCAGCGTCCAACGGTGCCAGGGATGCCTTGTCAACGTCGGATGTTGTTGCTGATTTTGGCTCCACTTGGGTGGTGCTTTGCTCCTTCTGTGGTTGGCTGATGCACCTCTCAAAGATGATGATCTCTTTTCATCTTTCGGCAGATCAACAGGTGGCAGTATCTCCTCCGGTGAAAAGATGACTTGAGGGACTTTGTGGCCCCAGGCGGTTCTTGCCTGGCATGTGCAGTTGGGACCACGGATGCCATCGTAGTCAAGCAGCCGGTGCCAGGTGGTAGGACGGTCACACTGGGAAGCGTGGGGCATGGACGCGATTCGCGCATGCTGGTGGCTTACAAGTGGTCCACCCGCGGAGCTGGCTTCAGTGACGTCTGCTCACCCCGGTGGCTGTCTTGTGCTGATGGATGCCCTCTTGTCTGCTGGCACGAGTCCTCAGTTTTGGCACTCTTCTTCCTTTCGCTTGCGCACCTGTGGTGGAGTTGATCTGCGGTGTGACCGGTCTGTCACATTCTTCTCCTCTTCCTCCATTCACGTTGTGTCATGTTCTTCTCTCCTCTTTCCTCCTCGGCGTCGCGTTGCGCCACAGGTCACGTGCTGCGCAACATGGACCTTTCGCTGCACCTCGGCCGGTGCATCTTGCTCTGTTGCAGCCTCTCGCAGGCTGAGTCCTGTTAGTAAGACTTGATCCGCTCTTCTGGCAGACCTCTCATTGGTTTGCGCTGCACCTCTGCCGGTGCATCATCTTCTGTCGCAGGCTGGGTCCTGTCAATAGGACTTGATCCACTCTTCTGGCAGACCTCTCGCAGGTCTGGTCTGTTCCGGGATCACCTTGGTGGACCGCTCTGTGACTGGAGGGTCACCGTTTTCTTTTTCCGCATCCTCGCTCGAGGGCGCCGCTCTTGCGCCTTTGGGCTGCACTGTTGCAGTGCTCGCTCCTGCCACCGTCTCTTTGGCAGGGTTGGCCAGTTTTGCTGGGCCAACTGTGGCCATCTTGTGCTTCGTTATGGCCCGGTAGCACGGCCTCTTGTTCCTGGTGTTGCGTCATGCTCTTGGAGTGCTCACTATCTCTTGGGCTCCTGCCCGTGCTGTCTGGTTCGCCGGTGCAGCCGTCTGCGTGTCCTTTGCTGACGCCTGGCGTGCCCCTCTCCTGTCTTGCAGTGATGTTCATCACTGCTCGGGGTATGTGGTGTTCTTTCGGCTGTAGCGGCGGACTGCCGCTGAGGGCCGTGCAGGCCTTGCACGTTCTTTTGGTGTCTTACATGGCACTTGCGTTCTTTCCATGCTTTTGCTTCTCGGCTGGGGCAGCTGCAGTCTTCCTCTTCGCTGTGTAGTGGGTGCACACGTCTCTCTTTCTTCTGCGCCACTGTCCATGGGCACTGATGCTCTGGCGCAGTCACTGTCTGGGGGTGCTGCTATTAGTTTGCTTTAGCTAATGCTTTTTTCCCTTTTGACACAGAAAAAGGGTGCAGTATCTTTCTTTGGCCACTAGATGTCAGCTCTGTTTTCATGTTTTCAGTTCAGAAACAGTCTTCCTCCTACTGGGCCTCGTTGGTTGAAACAGATGCCAGTGAGGAGCCATGCTGCCTGGGAGCAGCTCATTAGGCTAGTGGGGGCCCTTGACTTCCTGTGTCCTGAGCTGCAGGTAAGTGTAGCTTTTCTTCTTCTCCAGTCTTTTTTTCTTCTGTTCTTTTTTTTTAAACAGCCTTGTGGTGAGGAGGCAGGCACCATGCTGTGTAGTTCAATTGTGTTGGTGCAGGCAATCACAGGCCTGTACTACAGGCTTCCCTGGCATCCCACATATGCTTAAGTGAGGGGGGCCGGCCTGTGCACTTTGACCTGATCTTTGGTGCATGACAGCACCATCTCGGCTCCCTCGTCGTGGCTGCAGCAGCCTTCCCTTGCGCTGCGGGCTGTTCCCGCAGTACTGCTAGGAGGTGGGGTCACCAGTCTCAGGGGCAGCTTGACAGCTCTTGACGTTCTCCACATGTGCCGGTGGAGCTGGGGCTGCGACGTGCCTTCCTCCTCACGGCAGTGTCCAAACTCGCGGGCTGCGTGGGGCTGCACGATCTCTGGGTGTGCACACTGCTGGAGAATGCTTTCCTTATACCCCTGGGCTCACCTCATGCCCAGTGGGGTGTCGGACAGTGCTCCGTTTCCCTTCGTCCTTTCAGGGCTCATGGCAGGTAGCTGCTGGGCACCTCACTGAGGACGCTTATCTCTGCACTGGGTGGCGCTCAGTGATCTTCTGGGTGGCGCTCAGTGATCTTCGTGCTTGCCTTGGGTGCGGAGGTGCTTTAGGCACAAGCTACTCTCCCCCCCATGAGCAACATTAAAGTTGCTGCCAGCGGCCACGTGGGGTCAGACCCACTTGTCGCCATTGTAGTGTTGGTGATTTAGGCCCTCATGCTACTAAATGAGGTGACACAGAGACATGGTTGTAGGTTCTAGTGACTGGCCACGGGGACGTGCGCCAGGCCCTTTTTATTTGCAGGGTCATCTGACTGGTGACGCCTGTGATGGATGGGTGTGAGGTGAGTGTGGAAGCCAGCCGTCAGCAGAGAGGCTGGTGGAAACACTAAAACGTGTCCAATAGGACACTACAATGCCCCCTGTGCTCTAAGCATTTGATAACTGTAGACACCAATTCCTGCTACACACACACACACACACACACATATGGTCCTCTCCAGGAGTGAAATGTAAAGGGAGGTTTGGATGACTTGTGTTCAGAAAGAAAATAAATGAGTAAAATACGTGGCTCCTCAGGCTGAATGGGGTGTCTATGGTGATTCCAAGAAGGAGAGGAAAAAGCCAGATTTACACCCTAACCGTTGACCCTGTAAATGTATTAATTTCAGAATTATTATAGAAACATTTTCTTCTGAGGAGATCCTGAAATTGTTGCATCAGTTCATCCCTCCTGGAGGCATGTTGGCCACTTCTGTCTAGAGATATGGGTAAGTCAATGAGGCGAGCTACCTCACCCGTAAACAAGAGATGACCCAAAAAGAGTAACGACACAACAGTCAGTCAGGATCTGACCGGGGAATAATGTTTGTTATTTAAACTACAAATGCTGGCCTTTTTACAGCTAACAACCAATTCTTTGAGCGTGAAACGTACACAACTGGTTAATGAAAAACACTGATCTAAGTGTGCGTTTATTTTATGATTAATTTATAATGTACATTTATATGAAAAAAAGAAAGAAATAATCTTTTATATGCAAACATAAAATAATGTCCGATTGCCTTCTACTGATTAAGTGGGATGACTGTTTGAATGTAAAGACAGAAGAAACAGTTCAGAGGTCAGCAAGCCAGCCTGCAACAGAGCAACTTGTGGAAGCAATCTGAGCTTTAATTGGTTAGATAATATTTACGGAGTGCAGCTATTTGCTGAGAGACAAAATCAAAATACATATTTTCAATATTCATTTTAATTTTCTTTTTGAAAAATCAGAGCTTGCAGTTGCAGAGCTTTAAATTGTACAACAATATATGTATAATAAACGTACTTAACGTAGCTGTCTTTATCCATTAGTCTGTCATTGTCATTCACATTTTGCCTACTCCCAGTACGGCATGCAGCATGCGGGAGTGGGTCAGACTACTTCAACCTCTTTGAGTGACTGTGTTTTTCACTTTCAGCAGTAGCACATCCATACAAAAGGTAGTTCCCTTCAGTGCCAATGATTTTTGTATTTCATTATTACTTTAGTGTTGTCATTATGTTTAGAGCCTGTTGTGATAGTAAGATCTTTCTACCAGCTCTTCACAGCACTGGACAAACTGGAGCATTATCAGTCTTGTCCACTGCGAATGATGTTGTAAATTGGTAATATCCTAACAGATGGCAGTGGGCTATTACTTGATGCGCCTAGCCCCTACTTCCCCTTATGTATCACAATTTCAAAAATAAAAAACTGTGTGCACTCATACCCACAGCTGCTGCCAAGGTGCATTCCTTGAGAAAGGAGAACATTAAAGAAATACAAATAATGATGATGCACCACAATAAACTGTATTTGAAAGTCCATTTCTTTAGTTTGAATCCATTAGAATCTTCTCTTTATCCTTTTTTAAAATTCTTTAGACCAGCACCTATTCATAGCATAGCAGATAGCCAACGCGTTTTATCCTTTAAAAGAGGACTTTTTCAGGGCTTTAATACAACAAACATCAATCCCTTAAAATATGTACAAAAACAATGTATTTACAAATATATCTTTACAAACAACACATCAACATATCCAAAACAAAACACAAAAGAAAAGCAAGCGAAATGCCCAAACACCATATTACAACAAATAAGAAAAAGGGAAAGAAGGAAGGAATAAGGAGGGAGCAAAGGAAAAAAGAAAACAATTTATTAAAACCATCAATATACAAAAATCCATCACACCAACAATCTTCATTAAAAAACACCATAAAAACATAAAATAAAAATGTACATCAAACTAATTAACAATTTTAATGAAGATCTGAGAAATAAATGTTCTTTGGAAAACCAGAGGTCCCGCATTTCTCATGACTTGTAATGCAAGGTGAGTGCTTCATAAGTTTTTCATGTATAATCAGAGGAATATTACTAGAACCATAATCTTTTGACATTGTTTTTGTTTTCAATTGGAAACCATGTTAATAAGAATATTCTTTAAAAACAAATCAATCCATCATTAATCATAGCATATAATACATAATAACTGGTTACATACTTTCTTCATTAACTAATAAATAGAATATCACATATCTCAAGTGTTAACGCCAGTTATCAACATCAAGGACTGAATTAATTATCCTACATATTTCATATCATAAATGGACTAGTAATACTTACAACAATGAGACCAAAAGAATGAAACATTAGTCACTACCAGTTACCAAATGATAGCCATCTTGTAATATATTATTTTCTGTAACTAGAAATGCAAACTGATCTTCACTAAATGGGAATTCTTGCATATACCTATTCAGTCCATTCCATTTCAATTCACCATATTCAAACAATATAATTCATCTAGCAATAATATCAAGATCCTCCACTGTCAGCTCCTATTATAAAATGAAAAACAACACTAGGCTACATCACATTGCAACCAAATTAATGATATCTACAAAAATCATCACATAGAGCGGCTTCCAATGTTGGTGGCCATATTGTAGTAGAACCATTTTTTTTTTAAAACAAACAGTGACCCCAATAAGATCCTAATCTCCAAAATAACTTCTACAGAATAAGGCAGTCCACTTATGTCCTACCTTCATTAGCAACCAACAAGGTAACAATAAACCTCGCTCCATTCATCGCCAGGACATAATGAGAAATCAGGATGATGGAAATGATGGATTTTTAAACCTCCGTCTTCCTAACTACTTATAATGCAATCTTGAAGAAGTCACACGCGTTTAACAGCACAGGCAACTGGCTTAACATTACCGCCTGGTGTCCTGTTAGATACTGGCAGCCATCTTAAAGCGGAGTATTTCATTTAAGTATATTGAGCGCCCATTTGTGTCCTACTTTGACTGACACCCAACGTGGTAAAAGCGAAACATAATCCAATAGGTAGCAGGAGATGGCAAAAGACCTGTGTGCTCAAAATAACAGATTTTTCTAAAAATCTCCATCTTATCAATTACCCGTAATGCAATATCACAGACATGACACCCATTTAGCAACAAAAGCGGCTAAATAAACATTACTGCCCATTGTCAAAATAAGTAATGGCGGCCATCTTAAAGTGGTGTATTTCACTTTCATACACTGAGTGTCCGAATCCAACAATGCGGTTTGCAGACCCCACCATCTTATTCACAAAAGAGAATATTTTCAATCACAATTTACCGATTTGCTCTTCTATACCACCTAAATTGTCAAAGCCAGCAGTGGATTATACATGAATTGAGATCATCATTTATTTTCCCTGAATGTTATAATAAATGATGCAGGCCATCTTAAAATATGGAACTTAGCTTATATGCATCCAATACCTAACTCCAATAAAAAAACAATTCATTGTCCATAGAGCATGGTATGGATCTTGGCGGCCATCTCAAAACGACTGCTCTGCTAGTATATATCAAGAACCCGAAACAACCAACACAAATATAAAAAAAACCCTCTCTTTGGCAATAAACAATATGGCCAATCCCAGTTCACCAATTCGTTCACCTATCCCCCTTGTACTTCAATCAGGTACCGACCAATATAACCCCATCACCACTATAGCTGAAATACTGGAACTATCACCAAATATATTAAACTTGATTACTTGTTATTGTTTATATTTATACACTTCATCTGTCCTACAAAGTATTAAAAAACACAATACAGAAAGTTTAATGTTATCTAACACTTATTTTTTATATTTTCACAAGTTCTTCCTTATCCCTCTGCATTAGTTGATCAGTAAGAGACGACCTAAGGAAGAAGATTATAGGAAATAATGTAACTCATCATCGGAGTTGTGACCCTTTTTAACAGAGCACAAGCGGCAAATCCATGCAGCCTCTTTACGCCGCAAAGTTAATTCGATATTACCTCCCCTTTGATCAAATGATGCATGATCAATACCATGAAACCGAATTTCACTGTTGTCCGGGTGTTGTTCCATCATGTGTAGTGACAAAGGATATTTTGTATCTTTATTTTTTATAGCTCGGACTTGTTCCTGTATCCGGGATTTCAAAGATCTTATCGTACTTCCTACATAAATCTTGTTACATGTGCAGCCTATGACATACACAACAAATTTGGTCTTACAATTAAAAAGATATCTGATGTCATATTTTCCCTGAGTGCTGTAGCAAAATCTTTTAATCTTATCCAGTCCTAGACTGCACACATTTCATTCCTGGCAAGTAAAAAATCCAGTCACTGGTGTAGATAACCACATATGTTTTTTAACCGTGGTAACATAACTGGGACATAACATGCCCCTAAAGGTCCTACCCCTGCCATAGGTGACTTTGGGTTTATCAGAAATGTAGTTCTTAATCCCAGGCACCTCAGTAAGTAAATGCCAATGTTGTTTTAAAATTTTATAGGCATCATCACTCAACATATAGTACTGAGTCACAAAAGACACATGTGCAGGTTTTTGTCTATTTCTCCAAGACTTCAACTGAAGTGTGTCATCTCTAGTCATATGGTCAATGTGTTTTTCCGAGCTCACTAAGACCTTTTCATTGTATCCCCAATTTCTGAACCTCTGTTTAACACTATCAATATGTGCAACAATTGTGTCCCTAGCATTACACTTGTGTCTTACATGTACCATCTTGCCAAAAGGAATGTTATTAATGACCACCTTTGGGTGGGCACTGGTTGCAGGCAGAATTGTATTGCATGCTGTGACCTTTCTAAATATAGTGCTCTGTATTTTATTATCCTGAATATAAAACTGGATGCTCAAAAAGTATATTCGTTCATTACTGTGTTGTATGCTCAGTTTTACATTGTAAGGATTATCATTGAGAAAAGTATGATATGCCAACAGCTGTTCTACTGTTCCCTTCCACAATACAATAATGTCATCTTTATACCTCCCTCAATAAACAATTGAATCTGTCCACAAGGCAGCATGCCTGCCCCAAGCATGTTCTCTCTCATACCAACCCATAAACAGGCAGGCATAAGATGGGGCAAATCTCGAGCCCATTGCAGTACCCTGTATTTGATGGAACCACTGACCATCATGAAGTAAATAGTTTTTAGAAAGTATAATGTTAAACATCTCAATGATCATTTCATTACGTTCTAGATGGTCAGCAGTTCTAGTACCTTAAAAAGATGTAATCGCTCTAATGCCAAGTTGTTTCTGTATACAAGTATATAGACTGTCACATCCATGGTAACAAACATCAGATCTTCAGACCATGTGAAATCATCACATTTAGTTAATATGTCTTTACTGTCCTGTATATACGTAGGCAAATTACGAACATTTTGTAGAACTATAGCTACATATTCTAACAATCTCTCCGTAGGGGATGAAATGCCAGATATGATAGGCCTCTCTGGAGGGAAATCACCCCCCTTATATATTTTTGGGAAGGATGTATATACATGGATATCATGGGTCCTTCACCAGAAGATAATTATATTCCTCATCAGTTAGGAGGCCAGTTCCACATCAATCCACCAACCGCATATTGACATATTCACTTTGTGACTTCATGGGATTGGGGGAGAAGTGCTCACTGCAGTTAGAATCCATAAGTTGCCTCTCTATCTCATTAAGATAGTCACACCTATTCATTATGACCATGTTCCCCCCTTATCAGCTTCCCTGATGACTATTGGTGGATCAGATTTCAAGGTCTGTAGAGCTGTCCTCTCAGCCATGGTAAGATTACCACCCTTATAAAGGGGGTTAACTAATTTATCTATCCATTTATGAAGATCCCTGGTGACCTTAGTGTGAAAAGATTCAATATTAGGATGTGCCCTCTATGGTAGGTTTTAAACCACTATTCACATAATTATTCTCTTTAATACTTAAATCAGTTCTTAAAACATCAATATCCACTAATTAATTATCGGACAATGACATCAACAATTGTAGATCATGTAAATCAGATACAGACTGCATAGGTACCAATATATCCTTCATAGGTTGAACTGGTGGTATATACAGAGAGTTAAAATGATCCTATAATTTAAGCAAGAGTGTGAATTCAAACAAATCAACAAAAGATCAACTGGATCATTTATTTGTGTGGGACGAAAGACCAAACATTGGCTCAATAAATCACATTCAATTTTATTAATATACCGACTGGACAGGTTAACAATAATCAATTCATCATCATGCACTGGATGGTCTAAACTATCATGTGCAGTTAGCATATTTATGCCCCCAGGTCCTTCTTCAACTAGTTTTTCTTGAAACCAGTTTGATACCTTGTTTTTGTTTCCATTGCCTCTCACCTCTTCTGATCTTTGTCCTTTTCGCATTAGTTTTGTCCCCAAACGTAGCCTTTCCATCTCTACTAAAAAAGATGATGAGCCTTGTGGTATACAGATTGGTGGAGCCCCATTATTTGAAATGACACTCCCTGATGATGTCATAGAACTCACACTGGCAGAATCAGACTCCAATGTTTCCCCCCCTGTCCTTTTGCCCATTGCAGATATTCTAACATTATCGTATTTACGCGCAAAGGTATAGATTCGCCCCTCCTTATAATCCATATTATCTTGTTTGATTTTCTGTAATTTTTTGTCACGTATATACACCTGATGTTCCTCCATAACCTTATCCACTATTTCATGATTCTTGCTAATTGCATCTTTAGGGGTCATGGTCTCAATATCCTTTTCCATCCTCTCTATTTCAGCTGCTTGCAGCTTACCAACCTTTTGATCAGCATGTTTAATCAGTATACGCATCATCGTAAATGACGTACCTTGTAAGTTTTTCTCCCAATCTTTCAAGGATTCTTCATCCAAGTCTTCAAATGTTGGAAAAATAAGAATTCTCAATCCTCTCAGAATTTTTTTGTTATCTAAATATTTCTGTAAGGTGATACCATCCCAGCATCTAGCCATCTCTTGTTTTTTTAATCTTTCCAATTTCTGAATGAATATGTGCTGGTCTAAAGAATTTAAAAAATAAATAAAGATAAGATTCTAATGGATTCAAACTAAAGAATTGGTCTTTCGAATACAGTTTATTGTGATGTTGAAAATTGCTTCTGGAGCTGCAGTTGTTTATCTAATTGCTTCTGTTGCGGAGCATACCAGACTGTCCATTCAAATCTATTCTTTATAAAGTATTTCTCTTTTTAGAACGCACACAAAGAAATGCATTTATAACTGCACTCCTGTATGTATTTTGGTTGAGGACTACATCTATACAGTTAAAGCAATTCAGTCTGTTTGTCCTACTTGCATGTCTTTCTAATTTCCTTTCAGTGCTCTTGTATGTTGTGGTTAAATATATATTCAACTATTATATGACTCCATCTATCTATCTATCTATCTATCTATCTATCTATCTATCTATCTATCTATCTATCTATCTATCTATCTATCTATCTATCTATCTACCTATCTATCTACCTATCTATCTATCTATCTATCTATCTATCTATCTATCTATCTATCTATCTATCTATCTATTGTTGCAATCCTATTTATCTATCTATCTCTCCACCTATTTAGCTCTCTGTGTGTCTATCTATCTATCTGTTTATTTATCTATCTATCTATTTATCTATCTATCTATATATCTATCCAACCCTCCCCGTCTGTCTTTGTACGCCTCTCTATCTAATTTTGCAAGCTTCTCTATTTATCTGTCTTTTCAAACATCTCTATCTATATGTCAAAAAGCACTAGCAAAGGCAAGAGGCTTGCAACCAGATTGATTTCCTTTTTTAGGTTGGATTTTCATTTGATCTTTTTATTGTATTAAAATTATCTATATATTATAGTTACACCTACAGGTTATCAACCAGAATTCATCCATAAGTCATTTTTTTGTGCCATTAACATTTTTCTTCCGCCGACAGGCCGCTTCAGTCATTATCTGACTAATCTCTCTGTAAATTACAATATGCTTCCCTTTCACAAGGAGCACACTGACATACAAAGTAGTTCCCTTTGTGCCAGGGGCTCCTAAAGTAATTTGTACCTTTTTGGACCAAAAGATATTTTTTCTTTTACTCAAAGTTTTTATTTTTTATTTTTTAGATTGTTGAGGGCCAGGGAGCTTCCCAAATAATAATGTTCTGCAAAAACCATGACAGAACACAACAAGAATTGCCAGAGTCAAAAGGCTGGCAGCCAACACCAGACCTTGTGACTTTGCCAGTGCTTGTTATCTATGGTTCCCAGCCGGAAATTAGTTAGGATGATTCATTTCCATGGATAAGAATGCAATTAAAGCCCTAAATCTGAGTAGTGGAGAAGCTTTGGACGCTGGAGCAGTCCTTAATTTGAGCCGGTGGTTGAAGGTGGTGTCCTCCAGCACTCATTTTTGGGGACTAGCACTTATCTTTCATAATCAGACTTTCACCCAGAGCAACAGACAGAAAAGCTGAAATTTGGGGAAGGAGGAGTAAGAGAAAGATAAAAAAAAAAATGTGAAAAAGGGTAAAAATAGGAATTTAAAAGAATTTGTCAAAGTAAGATAAAGGAGATGGAAGTATCTGGTGTGGGATGAAAAAGGCAAGATGTGGAATTCACATAACTTATCCATGGTATTTGGCACCCCAAAATTTGATAGCGCCAGCTGTGGGCTTCCAACCAAAACTGTGGGCCCAGCACTTCTTTTACAAATCTATCATTTTCCCTGGCCAAATAACTCTTTGGACAGGGACCGGAATTCTAAGAGGTTTTATAATTATCACACCCCTGCATTTTTTCCATGACAGATTTTGCTAGAAAAACCCTGGCAAACATTATCAGAGAGAAATGCATGGAGCAAAAGCAAAACTTAGTGGTATCCGGTACAGTAAACACTACTTCCACATCTTATGTTTCATTTGCATGTAAAACATTTAGAATAGGAGGAAGCAACTCTTTAAGGAACACTACATCACAATGCAGTTACACTACATTTCTGCTTCTAGAAACCAGCCTCTTTCCCCTGTCACATGTATTTACAGTAATGTGGGTTTCTATATATAATAGGACTTTTTTGTCTAACTTTGGGATGGGCATGCAATAAATAATTTATTTCAAAACTATTGTGTGTGACGAAGTTCTATCAGAAAGTGTTTTGGCAGATTAAAAAGGATTGTATTTCTCCGGACACATTAAACAAACCAGTAAGAAAGGATATACGTATATACATATTTACTGAAAAAACAAAGGTTAAAGTAATGTTATAGTAAGGAATTGTAATAATATCTTACATTATAGTGAAAAAACTTGGAAATTCACTGAAACAAACAAAGGTTAAAGTGACATCACAGTTACGTGAATTTCTTAGTTAAAACAGGAGTCAAAGTAGCATTACAATGCCCCATCCATGAGCCGATATTGGCCCAGCGGGTCCCATACCCCGGGGCCAGCAATACTCTGAGAAGGGGAGAGGGTGTGTAGCGCCCTCCTCCCTGAGTCAATATCAGTCCTGAGGATCCCATCCTTCAGGGCCCACTGCATTTTTGGAAGGGGTCATGCGGACACCTCTCTGAGCCGCATTCGGGCCTAGGAACCCATCCCCGGGGCCATTATTAGGCAGCATCCTGGGGACTCCGAACTCCAGAACAATGTTAACACATCGCCATCCAGAGTGTGGGCAGGCAGACTGCATGGATCCTGCCCAGCAGGAGCAGAAAAACTCCCATCAAGCAGTCTCAGAGATCTTTTTCCCTGCCTGCACTGTGATGGGCACAGAACTGAGATTTGCTCCCCTGCAGGGAGCAGGCGACATTGCAGGCCATGAGCCTCCTGCAAACCTAATGGCAGTGCTGGAGTGGCCACCCCATGTTTCCTATATTTAAGTTAAAAACTTGAAAGCACATGAGTAGGCTCTCTGTGTTGCTACTTAAAAAAAAAAAGAACAAAAACACACAGCAGTGTGGAAGTGGGCTGCCCGCGCTTCCTTAAAAAGTCTGATGATAATAGTGAATATGGAAAGAGCAACTTTAACTCATAGCCTAAAATAACTATAATTCACGCCCTCCCCATGCACTGCTAATTACCACCCACATTACATAACTCATAACAATGTTCTATAATATCATGGATAACATGACTGCAACATCTGTTGATGACAACACTGTGTATAGTGGAGACGCAAATTATAGTTTTTTTAGCACAGTAATTATAGTAACTGGAGATAACTATAACTGGTGAATTTCTGTGTCGTTAGTGTAAAATGGTATATTTAAACTGTAATTATCACCTAATTATAACGTCTCTTTAACCTTTAATTTTTAAGTATTTTTTTGATTTATGAAAAAATATAATTACAATAACATCACTTTACCCTTTGTTTTTATATATATATATATATATATATATATATATATATATATATATATATATATATATATATATATATCCTCGCTGTAGTTCGCGTTGCCGGTCAGCTTCAGACTGCCAGCGGTGCCTCCATGGCGCTATGCCTTACGCGCCTAATATAAACAAAGGTCTCTTCTTATTTCAAAAAATTCGCCATGCACGTGAAGTTAACTTTTACTCTAATACGAGGGAAACACCAGGACGCGTTCCGGCGATAACGCCTTTTTCAACCTGTTTGTTTCGCCATCTTTCTTGTAGATAAATCCATCACCTGAGTGATCTCTTTACACTCGTCATTATAAACATAAAGACAATACTTCAACACACCCTTTGTTAGTGCATTTAAAACTGATTGTTCAAAATACCTAAATTACACACAAAATATGCTGCAGAACTTCACTTTCACCGCAAAATAATCTCCAACAATAATACTGCTGCGATCCCCATATTCATATAAATTTCCTTTTCTCATTATTATTTTTATACTCTATAGCTTCACATTGATTTTTCATATTAACAAGTTACATAAATAAATATTTACATATAAACACAGTATGGGTTCTCGCATTAATTAATGCTTAGACCATAGATCCAAGTACCTGAATCTACATCTTCCACAAAACAATTATCCTTTTGCATTTCAATATGGGTTAAATACCTCTATCGTAATTCAACATGAGGAATACTTACCTTTCAGATCTACCATGCCGATAAAGGCAGATATAATAGTCTCCTTTTCTCCTTTTACATGCAGTATCACCGTCCACCAGTTCTACAACATAAAAGGACATTTAAAACCATTAAAATCCATCATTTCTTGAACAGAACCTAGTTCCATCTGTATATTTCCAGTTATATGAGTTGTTGTTTTTCCCTGCGTTGAATGGGCAAAATTCTGAGGACTTCCTACATGTGCCCATATAATTCTTCCCCACAGTTTAATCCATTTGGTTCTTTGCTGTATAGGGCAAGTATCTATCTAGACTCTAACATTCGTAGGGGCAAATTTAAGAAAAGTGGTGCTGCAGCTAGTGCAGCACCACTTTCCTTATGCCCCTTAGTGCCTCCTTGTCGTCACCATGTGTGTGCCGTATTTAAAATACAGTACACCATGGTGCAGGGTTGGGGGAAATAGCATCATTTTTTTACGCCATTGATGTACTCTGCAGAAGTAGCACCAACATTTTAGATAATGGTATGCCACCTTTTAATGCCTGCTCTGAGCAGACGTTAAAAGTGCAGAAAAAAAGCGAAATCTCTTATATTTCCTTGTGCCATCTTTTCGCTCCCCTAACTGGGGAACGCCCCCCCTTGCATACATTATACCTGGTGCAGGCAGGCATAGTGTTGTGCGGGGTTTACAAAGTGGTGTAATGCATGCATTGTGCCACTTTGGAAATATGGCATGGGGAAAATGTCACTTTTACACCACCTTAGCGTAATACAAAATTATGCTATGGCGGCGCTAAGGTGGTGGTAGGGGCTCTTAAATATGCAAGTTAATCTCTATTCTCTATGTATTCAATATAAAAAAGTGTGCTCAAGGATCTTGTTTTGCCTGGAAAGTTTCTAGGTTATCTGTCAAGGGGAGGCCGAGAAAATGGGGGGGTCAAAAAAGTCTGTTTCCCATGTTAATTCCCATCGAATCCTTAGACACGCCTGCAGCCTGAACTTCTTGACAGAATTACAACAAATTTGGCAGAAAGGTAGCTCTTAGTACGCAGATGAGCCTTTTTCTTCTTTGGTGAAAATCCATTCAGTAGTTTAGGAGAAATTAAAGGAAATCCAAATTTGTATACCTAGGGTAGCGACAACTTCATGCATACTGATGATCTTGTGCAGAGATCTGATTGGCTGCAACCACTTCAACTAGGAAGTGTTGGCAGCCATTTTAAGACTTGGCTTCAGCCGAGCCTCAAACAAAAAGTAAAAAAAATAGAAAAGGGGGCAGGGTATAGTTACCCTACCCCCCTAGCTTTGGTGCAGGGGTCCCCCAGGACCCAATCAGGGCTAAAAAGAATTGAATTAAAAATAGCGGCAACGATTGCGACTTTTCACAGATTTTGTTAAAAAATATTACGAGAAAAAGCAAATGTAGTGTCCTGCTCTTGCTTTTATTTTTGCCCCCGGGTGGGCCAGGTCCTCGGGGAATTGCAAACATATAGGACGGGGCGCACAAGGACGCCGTCTTAGAATTTTTCAAAGCCCCGGGGTCCACCACCTCCCCTGGGCACTGTAAATTGTGGCCTGTGCCCCAGAGACCGCCACCTCACCAGGGCAGAAGATCTCAAATGAATGAAGGGGCGATAGCGCGCCCCTCCCAAGGCATAAGGGACTTCCACTATCCTGGGGCACTGAATATTATTTATGCAGGAGAGGCCGCTGGGCCCATCCGCTCCCCAGGGAATTCCACCTTCCTGGAAAAATATCTTAAATAAATGCAGGGGGTCCTTTTGGACCACCTCATAAAATTTTTTTTAAGTAACCCCAGGGAGGTGGTCATCCCCTGGGCCTGGGGGGTCCACATGGCCTCCCCACATACTTTTAAAATATAGCTTTCAGGGAGGTGGCGGTCCCTGGGGCCTGTGGGGTTTGTGTGGCTCCCCCATATATTTTTTAAATGTTATCCCGGGGAGGTGGTGGTCCCTGGGACTGGGGGATGGTCTGTGTGGCACCCCAGTACGTTTCTTTTATTATGTAGCCCCAGGGAGGTGTTGGTCCCCCGGGGACCCATGTGGCCCCCCAAATATATATATTTAATGTTGCCCCCTTTAAGCAAGCCATGTGTGGCACGTTGTTGGGAGGTTATGGGGGCTGGCCGCAGGGCCTGGCCATAGGCCCTGTGGGCAACCTCTGCCGCACACGGCCAAAGGCCATAACGCATAGTAATTAAAGTTACTTTAGGTTAAAGGACCATAGAAATTCACTCACAAAACCAAAGATTACAGGTACATTATAGTTATGAAATAGAATTTAGAAAAACATAGAAATTCACATAAAAAAACAGAAGTTAAAGGAACGTTATAGTTAGGCTCACATTTGAAATGTACAAAATCATAGAAATTGAGCAGTAATAGTTAGAGGTATTTCAAGTAACTATAAATCGTGCCCTAAGGTAACTATAACTTGCGCCCTCACCGTGCACTGCTAATTATCCCACATATTGCATCACTCATGACATCTTTGATAACATCATTGATAATATCAATGCAGCATTTGCAGTAAAAGTATTGAGAAGAAAACTGTGTATGGCGGGGGCATGATTTATAGTTACCTTAAGGCACAAGTTATAGGTATTTGAAGTAACCCTAACTATACCTGCTGAATTTCTATGGTTTTGTACATTTGAAATGTGAGCCTAACTATAAAATCCATGTAACCTTTGTTTTTTCAATATATATGTTCATTTATATATATAAGTATATATATATATATATATATATATATATAAATAAATATTTCGAGCTCTGTGACTGGTACCCCACGAAGGTATCGCTTTGCCGGAGGAGCAACCAGAATATCAATTAACGCTTCTCCAAGCAAGAAAAACTTACACTCCGAACTCCATCAGCAGTAAATTCAATAGCCACAATGACGCGTTTCAACCATTTGGTCTTGTTTACATTAACACCATCACAAAACAAATGTGCATTATAAAACATACTGTTGTCACAAAAAAACAGAAGGGACAAGATGTCCAAACTCCTACTTCAAACACCAAAAACATAGGTGCTATTTTGAAATATATAAACAATTGTGAAAAAAAACAATATTTTGACAAAGTTATACTCGAAATTAACTTCATGGGGTCTGATTTTCATCCCACTATTATATATCATTCAGATATTAAAGAATATCCTCGAAATTTGTAATCTTTACATTTCAACAATATATTACAAATCTCATTGTAATAGCTCCCAAGGACCTTCAAACCCCCAATTTGCTTTTGCTTTATACAACTGATCTCTTATTTTCCGTTTCATTCATTATTAATTATATGGCACCCAATAATCTAAATATTCAACAAGAAAATATCAAAATCTGTATTCAAAACAAAACAAAAGAAATACTGTCTTAACTTCTGCTATCATCCTTCCCTTCCGAAAGAGAAGGTTAGAGGAAGCTGAACCCCCAATCCTTTCCTCTCCTTCCTAAAAGTGAGAAAATGTGAAAAAACGTGAAATAATAATTAAAATCCATTCATAAACAAAACATATCAGACTGGTACATGTAGAAATTGTAGCACAAAGGAACTTTTCTTGATGATCTGACATGCAAAGCCTATAGAATTATTCTACCTTGATGAAGGGATGGACCCCGAAACATGTGTTGGCTGGCTCCATCTTTTGACAAATTATTAAATTATTTATGTTCTTGATGGAGGCTCAAGAAATAAAAAATTAATATTTGGGATTAAAAGAGGAGTACATCTGGATATGTGAACTTTGATGACTCATTGTTTTACCTCGTGTAGAACATCTACAGCTTAAAATGTATTCCATTAATATGTTGCTTTTTAGCACTTAAACCTGAATGTGATGTAATTCATTTGTTGAGATCTTCTTTTTTCAGCTACTGAGGCACTGAGTTGTCCAGTGATGCTGAACCATCTGCAAGCAGTGGTTGGTGGGCAATCCAAGGAGAGAATCAAATCCTCCTCCAAGCAACAAGATCTGTGGTTAACACTGCTCAAGAAAAATGCGCTGGAGATGATAAGAATGAGCAGGAACCAGTCGAGGGGGAGGCTATGAATGACATTTAGGGCAGTGTTGGCCCAATGTATAAATGACCAAAGGGCACTTCACGTCCAACCAGGATTGTCTTCCAAATTCACCTCGGAAGATTGCCAGTTTCCAGAATTTACACAGTCGCAAAGGTTGCCAAGACCTACACAACCATCAGCTCCATATTGCCTCACATGTCAGGTTGATGTGTAAATTCTCCTACACGCACCTCCTGTGAAGGGAGAGAATACCTGTGGTGAGGTACAATATCCCTTATGCATAAATCTTCTCCCCACCACCTCCCGCGTTTTTCCCACAATACAGTGACGGGTGCAGAATATTCTTGCACTAAGGTTTATTCTGTCTGACATTTCAGACTCTCTTTAAGGACTCCATTCAATGATCGACATGCAGACCTCTGGCTTGGATAATATTGTGAAATTTTGCGAAGACATGATGAGGATGCACCAAGATCATCTATAATTTTATAGGGAAGAGCGTGCAAGGCAGCATGCTCAGGCCATGAAAATGATTAAGGGAATTTCAAAATGATCCAAAGTCCACCTTCATGGACAACACATGCTGAAGAATCTACACAGCCATCTTCACCCCCTCCTGCATAGCCATGGGGCCCCACCTGCTGAGCCACCCGCCCCACATGTAAAGCCACTGGCCTCACATTTAATTCCACCTGCACAGTCACCTGATCCACCAGCACAGCCACCTGACTTACCAGCATAGCCAACTGAACATGCAGCTGCTACACATTTACCTCATGCCTAAACACCCAGAATACGCATGCACTTAAAAAATATTCATCCCCACAATGGCGTAGTCATAGTAGTAGGAGATATCTTCCATGAACAATGTTAAAATGTATTTTTCTTCACCATTGTTTTAATAAAAATATGTGCACTGTTCGCAACCTTTAACCTGAGTTGGCTTTTGTAATGTTTTCTCTGCTAGTAAGAACATATGTTTACTACATTTAAAACACTAAGGGACATATTTAAGAAAAGTGGCACTGCACACAGTGCAGTACCACTTTTCTTGCGCCCTATAACGCCCCCTTACTCCAACCATGTGTGCACCGTATTTAAAATATGGCGCACCATGGCGTAGGGTAGGGGGCAATAGCATCATTTTGTTTACACTATTGATGTACTCTGCAGGAATAGCGCCAACATTTTGGTGCTACTCCTGCAGAATACATAGGGGCCCATTGTATTCAATGGCATGCTCCCTTTTAAAGCCTGCTCAGGGCAGGCGTCAAAAGTGGTGAAATAAATGACTCAAGGAAATCTGTTAGATTTCCTTGTGCCATTTTTACAACCCCTATAACGGGGGACTGCCCCCTTTGCAGACATTATGCCTGGCACAGGCATAATGTACCGTGAAGGGTTACAAAGTGGTGCAATGCATGCATTGTGCCCCTTTGTAAATATGGTGCAGCATTTTTTGGCCTTCTAATGCCACATGTGCATCAAAAAATGACGCTAATGTGGCATTAGAATGGTGCTAGGGGCTCCTAAGTATGCCCTTAAGACTTTTTTTGCAACACCATACTGCTAGCATATGCTAAATACCAAAACATTTGCATGTAACCACATTGAATGCAACAAACATTATGCAGAATAAATGACAGATGTTTTGTGAAAAATATTTTTATATAGGTTTTGGTATTTGTAAAAATCAATATAAAAATAAGTACAAAAACATTGTCAGATGGAATGGGAGAAAGAATCACAAATAAAGTCTTCAGGCAGAACGGGAAAGGTAAATTGGTGATGGTTAAACAACATCAGAAAACCTGGATGCATCGGGGGAACCAGTCTATAGTTGTCTAAAGTCAAAACATAGTAAATAAAATAATAATGTCAGGCTCCCAAGCAACATGTACTTTTGAAACCAGGAACATGGCTTGTGGATGTAGTCATTGGCCATCCTTGCGTTCAGTTTTGATAATGATGTTTAAGACTCTCTGACACAGACAAAATTTGGCTGATGGTGCAGTACCAGATACCTTACGGGAAGTGACAACGCAAGGAGTAGCAAGGGAAAGAGACAGACTTGGAGACAAGACAACAGTAGGTGGGGTGGAATAGGGAGTAGACAACTAGCTACAGTCACATTTGAGATGGTGGTAGTCAAAGAGCCGAGGTGCCTAGAGACTGACTCTTGGAGCATCTGGACCTCTCCCATTAAGTCCTGGATACCCTGACAGATCTCTCCCTGAGCATCTAATACTGCCATCTTCACCTTCTTAACTGCAGCCACGGATACAGGCTCACATGAAAAGGATTGGTCTTCTTAAAAGGGCAGTGCGGTGTTAGGGACATGGGTCCCTTGAGTCGTGGACATGTGTGCAGGTACTGGAGGAAAAGTACTTGCAGGGGATGTGGAAGGAGGCCCCTCTGGAGTTAGGGAGGGACTGGGTGCAGGCCCAGATAGTATTGTGTCTTGCTCTAGAGGCACCAGTTCAATGTCCTCTTCTTGGAAACCAGGAGAGAACCTAGATCTTCCACCCCATGGAATGTGGTTCTTTGCAATGTGTTCAAATGAGTATGCTCTTGATACATAAAGAGCTAAATTCAGACCTCCTACATCTAACATTAATTTAAATACTACCCACATGTGGCAATGAAATTACAATTTTTTTTTCAAGCCCCCTTCCCATCTCCATCAGAATCTTGTCTCACCAACAGTCAATCGCATCCATCTTGAATACATAAAAAAGGAACAAACACAAACAAACTTTTTCCTTGCTTTCACTACATTGCTAAATATGTCTGTGGGTTTGCTCATTCTTCTGAGGAGGAAAGGTGTGAAGAGAAGTAGGAGACGAGTAAGGGTTTATAGGCAAATAATTAATGTCTTTGAGATATCCAGCCAAAAGGTGATGGCAAAATTCCCCTGCCCACCTGATGTCACCTTGAGCATGGTTTCTAAGTGGAAGCAACAGCTAGAGTCAGATACATGCCACTCCCAGGCTATCCCAGCATATGTGAAGCTACTAGCTGCTTTCTATTTTTTGCCACTAGATGTGTCCAGAGAATGTTCTGTGACACTGAAGGCATGATGCTTGCCTCAGAACCTGAGATGCATTAACAGAAGAGTGTATCTCTATAGAGGCATGCCACAGTCACTGGCGATAAGGCAAAGTATTGCTAGGAATTTTTAAAATACACACTACAAATAAACAAATTAGACATCTGAAAGAAGGATCCACACTCAAGAAGTATCTTAATCTTATGGGCCCTTTTAGTTGCTATACGGCCTAGAGTTTGAAAAGGACCAAACCATCCAAGAGCATCTTTTATATTTTAGGAGCCATTTCAAAGTAGTGTAAGAACTGGCTTCACACACTCCCCTGATTGTTTTTCTTCATTAATGGCCACCCTTGCACACCAAAGAATCATCTAATGGTGGGTAGGCTTACTATGTTCACAGGAAGCACCTTTTGATGAAACGTAAGGTATGGGATCCAGGTGATGCAACTTAAGCTTAAACATCACTAAAGCCTTCTAATAGGGACTACTTTTAGTTTTTAAAGAAGGTAACAAGATGATTAATAATTGATGGGGTGCCCAAGTGTGATTATTACTCTTGCCTCTGACTGGTCCACATGCAGGAGTAATAATTGTTCCTGGTCATTCACTCCAATATTTAATTAGGACATTTCCTGAGTGTTGACCATCATTCATATGTCTCACTTGCCTTTTTGTGAGAGGGTGCTAACAAAGACAGCCCATACTTTCCTCTCATTCCCTCTTCCCCTTGATAGTAGAGAGTCTGACTGGTTCAGAAGCAGGAGAAATAATCGCTCTTGGGCATTCCCTTCAATTTTTAATTAGGACATTTCCTGAGCGCTGACCTTGCTTTCATATGTCTTTTTTTTTTTTTTGTGGTGTGTATTATATTTGAGAGGGTGTAAACATAGGCAGCCAATTCTTTCCTCTCATTGCCTTTACCCTTTGATAGTAGAGAGTCAAAGGTTTTGTATTTGTGCATGTGGGGATTTTTATGCCCTTTCCCACTTTCCTCATGTTGTAGGTGCTATTGATCTCACCCATTTGGCACTTTAGCCATCTCAACTAACAACACGCCTTTTCCGCAGCAGACACCACTGGCATTCAGCCAACATGGAGGCTGTTTGTGATGCCAGGGGCTGCATCACCGATGTGTATGTGTATGTTGTGTTCTCTGACAGCACACAGGACAGCTTCATTTTCCAGTGGTCACCTCTTGCACTTCATTTGGAGCCTTTAGAATTGAGTGACATGTGACTTCTTAAGTATTTGCTCCTCATTCAGGACTATTCTTAAAGGTTGTGGGTGACATTTCCACAATAATACAAAGTGACTACAACTTAAGCAACATACATGTTCCTGACACACACTGCATGTCGGTAAGCATACATAATACACTCCAAACACAACAGAGGCTCATTTAAATATAATTTATTTTTCTCCAACAGGTACGGCTGACTAAGCTCTCTCTCGCCATCTCCTTACACCTTACAAACGTCCAACCATAGTATCTCAGCAGAGATAAAATAGGGCTCACATTTGTCCAGGAACCATTGCAGAATGCACTTTTTGTCTCCTTAAGTCATGATTCAGATGTCTTAACTGTACAGGCAGGTGCTGATGTACTTCCCTGAAATTGTGCGCAAGATAATTGTAGCCTGTTATGTGTTGTACAACGTTGCAATATGACACAGTTTTCACATGCTTCTAACCCCTCAGCAACGTCCAAATCCGGGAAACTAGTGTGTTGCCTCAAACAGATGTCAGGGTATAGAGGTGCATGATTGGCTGGTCAACTCCTTTCTCTTGAGCTGGTAGTTAGGTTACTGATTTATGTGGCAGGATAGTCTGTTATCCATGGTGATCGGTGGATGTCTAACACACGATCAATAAATTCCATCCTGAGACAACTCTGTTACTGTTGCATAATGTTCATAACCTAAATGCTGTGCTTATAAGTTAGAACGTTGCCCCTTTTTTTACACGAATAATGTTTAATACCTAACAACCTTGAGCCTGATTCACAAAGGTAAACTTTTGTGTGTTTTACTACTTTGAGGTATTCACAAACTAGGTGTGGCATTTTACAGCTCTGCACTCTCTATACTTATGTGTATGGAGTTCCTCACACCTGGAGACTCTGCAATAGGGACGGACAACTCAGTACACATAAGTAAAGAAAGTGCAGAAACTCTCGATGTAGTTTGTGAATACCTGAAAGTAGTAAACTAGGACAGGCCTATCTCTGCAGCCATAAAGTTACCATTAAACCGTGTGTTTGTGAATATTGAAAAGGAGCAAAATTACACAAAAGTATAAGTTTACCTTTGTGAATCGGGCCTGTAGTTTGTGAATTGCATTTTATAGTATGTTTTTAGTACTAAGAAATGTGCTGCAAAGTGAAGACTTTGAATCATGCCTAGAGCTGTTTCTATAAGCAAAGTAACCATTATAGCCCTGTGAGAGGAGAAAACAGTGCTGATTAATGGTACTACAATGATATGGACTTTTGTCCAGTTGTAGTGTGGTTTTATTGTTGCATGGTGATAGTGCAGTGGTGAACAGTAATGCGATGTTTGTTCTGTAGAGCAAGGAAGTTGGCAGTACACAGGTTACATGTAGTACAGCAGGTATGCTGGTGCAGTGATGGAAGATGGTAATGGAATGCCCATCATCATATCTGTATTGCCTAAAAGCAAACCAAGAAATTGACCTGTGAGCTCCATAGAGGAAAGGCAATGCATGAGAGGTTAGAATAAGAGGGTTTACCTTTCTCCCTAAACAAAATGTGAGCTGGCTTTCACAATTGAGCTAGGAAGATCATTCCCAATGGAACCAGCATGTGCAGCAAATAAGTGCCCCACTCTGGGAGCCTGCAAGATAGTTTCCTTTAAAATATAGCTTTCTAGTTGAAATCTGCATTTCAGGGGATTAGATGATTTGGATTACTGCATTAAATCGATTAATGATGGTTGAGTGGTAATTAGGAGCAGGGTGATGGTAGTGCAGGGATGAGGACCCTTGCCTATTCAGTACTGGGGTGCCTATGTGTGTCTGTGACTAAACTTAATTCAGTAGATGCAATGATTCCAATTGAAATTAACCTTCGCTGAGCCATACCAAAACCTGATGAGAAGTGCACTCCAAGGGAAGGGAAAATGGGATTTATAGGGAAAGACATCAATCTTAAACTGGCAAGCAGTGAAGCCTCTGGCAGGTCCTACCTGTTTTTTATGAGGTGTTGTTTTTGGCATGAGACTCTGATTAACCTAATACACAGGGAGTAGCCTAGTGTATGAATATACATGCCATGCATTTGTTGCTTATGGAAAAACAATTGAAAAAAACATTCTTTGAGATATGCAAGTCAGGCCAACCCATGAATGAATATGAATTCATAGCCCTTTCATAATAGAAAAAAGTCAGACCTATCAATGAATCTAACACAATTGGTGCACAGATATGGTAGGAAAGAATGTTGTATTATAAAACATCACTGCAGTGCTAAAAAGCACATATTATGCTATATACAGACAAGATGAACTGTACTTCAGTGGGTGTTACACTCATCGCATCTGTCATTTTTCTAGATCCACATGAGTAAAATTCCAAGTTGGCTGCCTGGGGAAGGCAGCCTCAACAAGGTACTTCAAACATTTGTATTTTAACATTTGATACTTATTTGGAACTTAACGTCATCCAAAATGTAACCAAAGAACTCCTAGATGAAGTCTTTACTATTTATAGTAAATGCAAAAATACAGCTTGGAAACAACAGTAGAAAACTATTTGGGCCAATTGGGATCTGGAATCTATTTTGGAGCTTCAACTCCTCCACTCCATTCCAAGCACAACTCCACAACAGGTTTTGTTCTTTCTGCACAATCCACATACTGAATAGCAAGTGAAAATAGGAAACCATGGCATTCTATGTGACTGGTGAATTGAACACTGACAGGACAGTTCTAAAATTGCCAGTGGCACCTTGTTGGATTTGGCCCTGTCTGCAGGGTCTTCCTCTGACTTTTTTTACTTCACCCTTTTGCTTTCTGAACCCGTTTTTTTTTGGGGGGGGGCTTTTAGGACTCTGCACATTTTACGACTCCTAATCAGTGCTAAAGTGCTTATGCTCTCTACTTTATACATGATAAAACTGGCTTACACCGTAATAGCATATTTAATTTACTTGTAAGTCCCTCGTAAATGTGTACTACCTGTACCCAGGGAATGTAAATTAAATGCTGCTAGTGGGTCTGCAGCAATTATTGTGTCAGCCACTTAAGTAGCCCTTTAAACATGTATCAGGCCTAATATTGCAGCCTACATGTGCAATTTTGCACTGTTATTTCATCCTGGCAAAACAAATATTTTGCCAGGTCCAAACCCTCCTTTTTAATACGTATATGTCTCTTCTGGGGTAAGCCCTGAACAGCCTAGAGGGCAGGGTGCTGTGTCATTAAAAAAATAGGATGTGTGCTTTTAAGTTTTACATATCCTGGTAGTGAAAAAACTCTTACATTCGTTTTTCACTACTACAAGGTCTACCCTACTCAGAGGATAACACTGGAGTTACCTCATTATATTTGAATAGGCTGTTATTTCCAATTGAGAGCAGGAAGTCCTCTTTAACGGTAAAGTCAGATTTTTATTCACAATTCTGCTGATGCCACTTTTAGAAAGTTGACATTTCCTTGTACTAACCATTTGGTGCCTGAAGCCTTATCCTGGTTCACTTGACTAAATGTAGCGGGCAGTTGGTCTTTGTTTATTGCTCCCAGACAGTGAGACAAAGGAAAGATAGGTGTTGGTAGGCTAAGGGGGAGGAACTGTCACTTCAAAGTGGGAAGCAGGTATAAATATTGATTGGACCTCAGACCCCAACGCTTCAGTACACTTCTGGACCTGTGGACTCTGCCAGGAATGACTGCAGTAATGCTGAAAGAACTGCCACTCTGCTCGACTGCCACTATGAAAGGAAAGACGCTGCCCTGCTGTCCTGACCCGTTGTCCTGCTGCCATCTTGCATGGATGAGAAGGAGTGGACCTGCACTTCTCAACCCAGGACCCCAGAATGACTCTAAGGGCCAGTTGGCTGGCCTCCTGTTCAGAAACCTCAGGGATATAACATGCTTCTATCAACCTTGAACCCAGCACCTGGACTATGTCATCTGTGTGTCCTGCCCTCTCAAGTGGTGCCGCTCCAGTCCTGGACTTTTGGAAGTGGGCCTCAAGGTGTTCTGCTAGTCCATCTGTGGATCCAGCAGAACTAGTACATCTCCTCCGCAGTGCGGTGCATCTCAGGCAGAGCCGGCACATCGCCCCTGTTGCTCAATGCGTAACTCTCGGAACTGATGCATTGCCTCTGCTGCTTTGATTTACCTGATTTCAGAATTCCAAATCGCCTTCAGCAGCCCATCAGAACTGCCGCTGTACAATGCATCTCCATTGTTAGAAATGGGGTCCTTGGTTAGCAGTCAAGTTACCCCCGTCCAAGCAAGGACACTCACTCTAGTCAGGGTAAAGGAGAATCACACTCAGTTAACCCCCGCTCACCCCTTGGTAGCTTGGCACAAGCAGGCAGGCTCAAATTCAGAAGCAAGGTGTAAAGCATTTGTACCAACACAGTAACTCAGTGAAAAGACTACAAAATGACACAACACAGGTTTAGAAACGTAGATAATATTATCTAAACAAAACAAGACCAAAACAACAAAAATCCAACATTCACAAGTTAAGTTATGAATTTTTAAAGAATAAGAGTCTTAAAACCTTTAGAAAACAGTGAGAACACCGTTAATGTGCAAAAGTACCTGGGTAGCGTCAAAATAACACTGCACGGGCAAGTGTGCATTGGAAGAGGCCAGCGATGCGTCGTTTTCTCACTCGCAAGCAAGACTGTGCATCATTCCTCCTCCGGTCGGGTCGGCGTGCATCATTTCTCCTCTCCCGCAAGAGAATGATGAGTCAATTGGACAGGCACCTCGGGTCCGGGCAGGCTTTGCTTTGTTTTTCCATGCCCAGCAATGTTGCGTTGAAAATACGGTTGCACGGTATCCCAAAACCACCCAGTGTGGGGTTTGCGTCGTCATCGGCCTCCGTTAGCGGTTGCTGCATGTCGTTTCTCCAGCTCCGTGCATTTAGCTTCCAGCTGCGATGCAGATGGATCGTTGATTTCAGCCGCGAAGCCGGCGGCACGTCGTTTATCAGCCGCATCACAGAAAGTGCATCAAAAATTTCCCTGCACATCGGTCTGTGTGTGGATTTTCAGTCTTTGGGCCAGATGTAGGAAACTGTTTGCGACTCGCAAACGGCAAAATTTGCCGTTTGCGAGTCGCAAAACGCAGTTTCCTATGCAGAAATGCATTTTGCGAGTCGGAACCGACTCGCAAAATGCATTTCCGACTCGCAAATAGGAAGGGGTGTTCCCTTCCTATTTGCGACTCGCAGTGGGATGCAATACCATTTGCGACCGCGTACGCGGTCGCAAATGGCATCGCAGTTACCATCCACTTCAAGTGGATGGTAACCCACTCGCAAATTGGAAGGGGTCCCCATGGGACCCCTTCCAGTTTGTGACTGGACCCAAAAATATTTTTTCAGGGCAGGGAGTGGTCCAAGGGACCACTCCCTGCCCTGAAAAAATACCGAAACTAAAGGTTTCGTTTTTTTTTTAAGTGCAGCTCGTTTTCCTGTAAGGAAAACGGGCTACACTTAAAAAAAAAAAACTGCTTAATTTAAAAGCAGTCACGAACATGGAGGTCTGCTGACGACAGCAGGCCTCCATGTTTGCGAGTGCCTATACTCGCTATGGGGCCGCAATTTGCGACCCACCTCATGAATATTCATGAGGTGGGTCATTGCGACCCCATAGCGAGTCGCAGTCGGTGTCTGAGACACCGTACTGCATACCAAATTGCGAGTTGCAATTTGCGAGTCGGATGGACTCGCAAATTGCAACTCGCAATTTGGTGTGTTGCTACATCTGGCCCTTTGTCTGCCAGCTTCACGTTTCAAGGGCCCAGGAACTCGATAGGGCACCACTTGGCAGGGCAGGAGCCTTAGCAGAGAGTCCAGGTGCTGGCAGGGGAAGTCTTTAATGGCCCTGAGACCTCAACAACAGGAGGCAAGCTCAGTTCAGTCCTTGGAGATTCTTCAAAAGCAGGAATGCACAACAAAGTCCAGTCTTTGTCCCCTTTCACAGGCAGAAGCAGCAACTGCAGGATAGCTCCACAAAGCATAGTCACAGGCAGGGCAGAACCTATCCTCAGCTCTTCTCCTTGGCAGAGGTTCCTATTGAGTCCTGAAGTGATCTAATTTTCAGGGGTTTGGGTGCTCTTTTCTCCCTTTGAAGTAGTCCTACTTCAAAGGAAAGTCTCTCTTGTTTGTTGTGATCCTTTATTGCCCAGGCCAGGCCCCAGACACACACTTGGGTATTGGAGACTGCATTGAGTGAGGGCAGGCACAGCCCTTTCAGGTGTGAGTGACCACTCCTCCCCTCCCTCCTAGCACAGATGTCTCATCAGGATATGCAAGCTGCACCCCAGCTCCCTTTGTGTCACTGTCTAGAGAGAGGTGCAAACTGTCCAACTGTCAAACTAACCCAGATAGGGAATCCACAAACAGGCAGAGTCACAGAATGGTTTAAGCAAGAAAATGCCTACTTTCTAAAAGTGGCATTTTCAAACACACAATCTCAAAACCAACTTTACTAAAAGATGTATTTTTAAATTGTGAGTTCAGAGACCCCAAACTCCACATGTCCATCTGCTCCCAAAGGGAATCTACGCTTTAATCATTTTTAAAGGCAGCCCCCATGTTAACCTAGGAGAGAGAGATAGGCCTTGCAACAGTGAAAACTGAATTTGGTAGTATTTCGCAGTTAGGACATGTAAGACACATCAGTACATGCCCCACCTTTAACATACACTGCACCCTGCCCCGGGTGGCTACCTGGGGCCTACCTTAGGGGTGTCTTATATGTAAGAAAAGGGAATGCTTGGGCCTGGCAAGGGGTTACACTTGCCAAGTTGAATCAGCAGTGCAAGACTGCACAAACAGACACTGCAGTGGCAGGTCTAAGCCATGTTTACAGGGCTACTAATGTGGGTGGCACAGCCAGTGCTGTAGGCCCACTAGTAGCATTTGATTTACAGGCCCTGGGCACCTCTAGTGCACTGTACTAGGGACTTACTAGTAAATCAAATCTGCCAATCATGGTAAAGCCAATCAACAATATAACTTACACAGAGAGCATGTGCACTGTAGCACTGGTTAGTAGTGGTAAAGTGCCCAGAGTTCAAAAGCCAACAAAAACAGGTGGAAGGAGGCAAAAAGTTTGGGGATGACCCTGCAAAAAGGGCCAGGTCCAACATGCCTAAAGCTAGGGGAGAACAATCACTATCCTGATGTACTTCCCTGATTGAGGCGATAGAACAAGGATCCAGGCCCACAACAGCAGGGGCATGTTCCAGTTTAATGCCTTCCTGACTCCAGTCGGATCCCTCTGTCCATACTCTCTGGGCCCACTAAGCCAACCCACGGGAATCCCTTCTCCTCTCCTGTAGATACCATCTGTGCTACACCTAACCTTACTTTGCTCACAGATGTATCCCAAAGTCAGGATAGAACCACCAGGGCCAACACAGTGGTGTTGCCCACACCAACCCCGGGGTGTGACTTTTGTCCCCCCCCAGGGGTAACTCTGTCCACCAGGACAGCAAGCCACAGTGGCCACTGACAGCTGCCAGGGGTGAGAGCTAGGCCCCATGCCTCTTAAAGCTCTCTAACCACTGTGACTGTGGGGAGTGGGGGGGTGGTAGCCCCAGGTGCTGGGCACCCTTTGACCACTTTCCCTTCCACCAGGTCAGGGATGACAGCCTGACCCTGGTCCTCCCCTCTGGGGCTCCGTACCCTCCCTCCTGGAGCTGCACCACCAGAGTCCAAAATTGTCAGGGTGCTTATAGAAGCAGTCCTGCACAATTCTTTCACCATTGCAGGGGTATTAACCTGCAACTGATCTTCCCCTCTGGGGCTCTGTACCCGCCCTCCTGGAGTGGCACCCCCAGAGTACAAAATTGTCAAGGTATCTATAGAAGCAGTCACGCACAATTATTCCACCAGTGCAGGGGTGTTAACCTGCAACTGGTCTTTCAACCTGGGGTCTGAACCTTCAGGTTGGACTAGGGCCAGTGGTGAGGCTTCCCTCCCCCTGCCCTCTCTTCTGGGGTCTGGCACCCCCTTAACTAGGAGTGGCCCCCCAGAAGACAACATGATAGGGTCACTGTTAGCAGTTGCCCCCTCCTCCAGGTCAGGGGGGGACACCCTGAACCTGGCCTTCCAGTCCAGGGTCTGTACCCTCAGACTGGACCACTGCCTGGCAAACCAGGACTTTTAGAGGGGGAACACCTACCCCCACCAGGTCAGAGTTTACCCTCTGAACCTGGTCTATCAACCCAAAGTCACCACCCTGAGGTTGAACTATTGCCTGGCACGCCAGGACTTCCTGGGGGGCACACTCACCCCCCACAAGAGACACACCATCCCCAAGGGCCACACAAGAGTCTGGCTGGCGCAGGTCTCCTGACCTATGCCCACCTGGCAGAGTCTGGATCCCCCTCAAAACAGAAATGGTCTCACCTAGGTCATTCCTGGGGGGCTCTGCTCTCAGAGCTGACCCCTGGCCCTCCAGGTCCTCCACTGGGTCCACAGCCCCCTCTCAATCCTCTGTCTGGACTTCTGCACCCCCTCACTAGGAGTGGTACTTCCAGACACCAGAACTGGTGGGATGCTGGCTACAGCCATCCCCCCAAGTTCTTCTGATCCAGTGGGGTCTCCCTCAACAGGTGGCCCTACGGTACAGGCTAGGCTCCCCTCCTGGCGTTCCCTCATAGAACCCTCCAGGACCTGGGACCAGATCTCGGGCACCCTGGGCCTCAGCCCATCCCCATTCCCTCTCCCCTGAGACTGAACATGGGGTCCCTCACCCATCCCACTACACTGGGACCTACCTGGGACACTGCAATCCTTTCCAACCTCACCTGGTTGGGAAACACCTAGACTACTCCCTTCAGGAGCACCCCAAAATGCCTCTTCAGACTCTCTGGTACTCACCTAGAAGCCTACCTCCATTGTAAGCTCCCTGGGGTCAGATAACTCACACTCCACCTGGTGTTGTCATAGCTCTGGAAAGTAAGGACTAGACATATGCTCTCCAGCAATTATATCACTCAGTCCCTCACATGTATTAACCAACATACCCTTCACCCAACCATCCAGTGACTCAGCCTTGAAAAAGCACTCCACATCACCCTCCTGAGACTGGTGAGACAGTATCTGACTGTCCCTTACACTCAACCCACACTCTTCTGGGATGTCTCCACACTCCATAACCAGGACTTCCACCGGGGGTGAACCTTCTCCCTGTCACTCTCCTCTAGAGCAGTAAAATGTCCCTCCCCCAGTAGGAATATGACTCCCTGTGCCAGTTCCCCAATCCTCCTCAGGGACCCTGTGCATAAGGGGTACTACCTCATACTCCTGAACCTCCTGGCGTGTGTCAACTCCCTTCTTCAAGTAGGGCACCACATCTCTGGGCATGTGCACTTCTTCAGCAGTACTGGATGCAAGATTTTTGCTGCCACCATCTGAACTGGACTCAGCCCTTATCGCTTCCAATTTCAGCTCTTCACAGCTCAGCTCCTGAGCTGCAATCCTTTCTTCTTCCCAGGCTAAGGCTCTCTCTGCCTCAGCCCTCTCAATCTCATCATCTAGCTCTTCCATTCACCGCTCTTGAGCTATGAGCCATTCATCTCTCACTGGTTCTCTTTCCTCATCTGAGTAGTCCTCCTCCTCATAACCCTTCTCAGGGCCATTACTCCTTTGGTTCTTTGCTGCCTGTTCCTCTGCCCACTGTGCTTCCCCCAGGCTACATAGATATCCAGCAGTTCCATCTTAGTGGATCTCCTTGACATAGCCAGTCCCCTTTCTTTGCAAAGCACCCTCAGCTCAGCCTTGGTGAGGGATTCAACAGGGACAAGGTTTGACTCATCGAAGTCTTCTGTGAAGCTGGGATCCATTCCCAATCTGGTAAGGTACCACAGGCAAAACCCAAAACCAAAGCCCACAAAATATCAACAATATATCCAGGAGGACATCAGAGAACCAAAAGCAAAAAAAGATGAAAAATCAAGTTGACCTTCAACTGTGGGTAGGTAGTAAAATACTTAGCTACAGTATATCACTGCACAAATACAAGTCCTATCCCACCGCTGTCACCAATGTTAGAAATTAGATCTTTGGTTGGTAGTCAGGTTACCCCCTGTCCAAGCAAGGACCCTCACTCTAGTCAGGGTAAGTCACACACAATCCAAATTATCCTGTGCCCACCCTCTGGTAGCTTGGCACTGAGCAGTCAGGCTTAACTTAGAAGGCAATGTGTAAAGTATTTGCGCAATAAATTATACGATAACACCATATAGCACCACAAAAATACTCCACACAATGTTTAGAAAAATATATATTATTTATCTGATAAGATGCAGGTCAAAACGATTCAAATGCAATAAGTAGATGTTGAGATATCACTGTAAAAGTGATATAAAGTATCTTAAGTCTTTGCAAAACAAGTAAATGTCTCTTAAAAACAATAAAGCTCTGTTGCAAGCACAAAGTACCTGGTTCCCGTTCAAAATCTCCGCAAGGGACCGCAGAGGAGGCGATGCGTGGAAAACAAGGAGGTGTGCGTCGGTTTCGCCCCTTCGCACACTGCCATGCGTCTTTATTTTCGACGCAGGGGAAGGCTTTGCATTGATTTCTGGCGCGTGGACTTGGTTCCTCGTTGGGTTGCGGGGGTTTCTGGCGCCCCGGGGACTGTGCGTGGAATCCTGTGCTTGTGGAGCAAAGTCACAAGCGCTGCGTCGATCCAGTGGGTGTTGCATGGAAATTTCTCCCACACGGCAGGCGCTGCGTCAATTCCTCTCTGGAAGTCAGGCTGCGTCGTCCCGGGTGAGCTGTGCGTCGATCCGGTGGGCTGTGCTTCGAAGTTCTGGTCACAACGCAGGCCCCGCATCAATCTTCTCCTTGTGAAGTCACGCTGCATCGTCCCGGTTCAGCGTGCGGTGAATTTCTCACTGCGGGGCAGGCTGTGCGGCGTTTTTAGCAGGCTGTGCATTAAAATTGTCGCCGCACAAGGAATCCAGTTGCAGGAGTGAAGCCTTTTGGTCCTGAGACTTCAGGGAATAGGAGGCAAGCTCTATCCAATCCCTTGGAAAGCACTTCTCAGCACAGCCAGAGAGCAGCAAGGCAGCAGGGCAACAGCAAGGCAGCAGCAAGGCAGCAGTCCTTGTCAGAAAAGCCGTCCCAGTGAGTCCTTTGGGCAGCCAGGCAGTTCCTCTTGGCAGGTCTGGTTCAGGGATTCTTTACCAGCAGGTTTCTTGTCCAGAAGTGTTTGTGAGGTAGAGTGTCTACCCCAAGAAATGTCTAAAGTCTGTGGGTTTGGGTGCTCTTCTTATACCCATTTTGGCCTTTGAAGTAGTCCTACTTCAAAGGAAAGTCTCACTTGATTGTGAAATCCTTCCTTGCCCAGGCAAGGCCTCAGACACACTCCAGGGGGTTGGAGTCTGCATTGTGTGAGGGCAGGCACAGTCCTTTCAGGTACAAGTGACTACTCCTGACTCCCTCCTAGCACATATGGCTCATTGGAATATACAGGCTACACCCCAGCCCCCTTTGTGTCACTGTCTGGAGAGAGGTGCAAATAGCCCAACTGTCAAACTAACCCAGACAGGGAATCCACAAACAGGCAGAGTCCCAAAAATGGTTCAAGTAAGAAAATGCCCCCTTTCTAAAAGTGGCATTTTCAAACACACAATCTCAAAACCAACTTTACTAAAAGATGTATTTTTAAATTGTGAGTTCAGATGTCCCAAACTCCACATGTCTATCTGCTCCCAAGGGGAAGCTACGCTTTAATCATGTTTAAAGGCAGCCCCCAGGTTAACCTAGGAGAGAGATAGGCCTTGCAACAGTGAGAACCGAATTTGGCAGTATTTCACTGTCAGGACATATAAAACACATGAGTATATGTCCTACCTTAACACTGCACCCTTCTCATGGGGCTACCTAGGGCCCACCTTGTATTGCTCTCACCAGGTTTTTCTACCCAGAATAACTAGCAAGCCTCAAACTAAAAAAAACACATTTCCCTCATATTTCTGTGATGGAAAGTTCTAGAGTCTGTGGGAGTCACACATTTCCTTCCACCCTTAGTTCCCACATCCAAATGGTACCCCACTTCTGTGGGTGGGCAAAGAAACAATGACACAAAGGTTTTATGTTCATAGATAAGCAGTAGGGGTAGCTGTGGTTTTGGGACCGTGCTTTGGCACCACCCATGCAAATCCATAAACCACAGACATTTTTTAAAACTAGAGACCCAGGGGATTCCAGGGTGGTGTGCCTTGTGAGGATCCTACAAGATTTTCTTACCCACAATGCCCTGCAAACCTCAAGCGTTGACTGAAATCACAAATTTTTCCTACATTTTTGTGATGGAAGCATCAGGAATCCCCAAAATTCCTCCCTCTCAATGTTACCCCACTTGTGCCGATAAAAATTGAGTGAGTATTTCTACCTGTGTAACTAAGGCACACATGCTTGTGAAGACTGCCTAAGGTACATAAAGTTCCATATAGTAAATTATGAAGAATGTTTTCAACATACAGGTAAGTTAGTGGGATTGTGGCATATATCTCAACCACCAATATGTGCAGTGTTGTGACTGTATTGCACTTGTCATGTAGCAAACTGATCATCAACTAAGTTGTGATTGAGGATGAATATGGCAAGCAGGACACATATGTCACTTATACGTGTAAAATTGGGTGCACAGTTCTCTGTAATGTATTGTGTGTTTGTAAAGCACAATATCACCTGTGGTGGAGGGGTGGGGTTTATCCTGCCAACCCAGGAGCAGTCAGGGTTGATCTATGGATGCACCTATTTGAAGAGCCAAGTGTTCAGCTTTTTGCAGAATTCAGTCATTTTAGAGACACTGCAAATGTATAGGAGCATGCCATTTCACCCTTCCTTTCTGAGCAAATAAGGAGAAGTCACTTTTCCCTGTTCTGATGCTGCGTATGCATGGGATGTGTGCAAGTATGAGCGTGATTAAGCAAAGGTGTCTGTAACGTTTCTGAAATCTGAGGCGATTTTGAGTTATGTTGGGCCAGTGCTGTGTAAGGCTTTGAACGTGTGTGTCAAGAGTTTGAAAAGAACTATGGATAGGGAGTCAGTGAAGCTGTTTGAAGTACAGGGCATGTGTGTGGTGAGTGGTTGAGGGAGTAGACTGCCTGGTGTGTCCTATCGTTTGGAGTCATTTGCTTAGTTACAGTGCTAAATCAAACTCCTTCCAGTTTGTGGATGCAAGTTGGAGGTGTTCAAAATTGCCATGCAACGCATTCCTCAAACTGAGAGAGCATATCTACCTTTGAAACTAAGGCAAACATGCTGGGGAAGATTGCCTTAGCCCCCTAAAGAGCAGTTCAAAAACTAGTGAGGACTTTATGTTTTTGCCACACAATGTACTCTATGACAATGTGGCTTCTGTTTAGTCCACCATTATGTGCAGTTCGGCAAGGACTATAAAAGACTTGTCATTTGGCGAACAGAACACCTACCATGTTCTGATAGCAGATTAAGGTGTCCATCAGACCATATGCAAGTCCAGGACTTCCTCATGTAGAGGAGAAAAAATTATACGGCTACTCGCCTAGTGAAACAGTGATCCATGGAAAATAAGTATCTATTCACAGCCAATGAAAACTTTATGTTACGGCAGCTCCACATCAGTCAATTTCCTAATATTTCTCTTTTCTATGGTACAACATAAAGCACGTTTGAAAACACAGGGATAGCTTAGATGGGTAATGTAGACTTTAAAAAGGACTCTCCTGCCTCTTTCCTTGCTTAGAGCAGACTCTACAACAACAACATGGTTAAGTCTTTTAGCTGTTACAGGAATGAGGTCAGCAAAGTGCTGATCTTTCAGCCTTCCCACATCATCCAGATCATATAAATTGGAGAATGCTGCTTTTGTAGCAGTAAGACTTTCAATGACGGTCGACTGAAAGTGAAAGAAAGACATGAGTCTTCCAGTGGTGGTCTGACGATAAACAACATATGCATTGTGTGTTGCCACCTGGCTCAGGTGGGTGAACAGCTTCTTATACCAAATATGAGTTTTATGACTTACATTGTACAACTGAAGAACCTGGCCATTCTTTTCCACTCCATTCAATCAAGTATACGGGAGAGCTTGTGAACTTCGGCCACCTCACCCCAAACCAGGCCAGAGGAAGTGCTCTCATCACAAGTACTGAGTACCTACATAACACACCTATTAGAGAACTTGACTGCGAGCACTTTGTTGGAATGCAACACAGTGCTCTGGGATTTTTGAATGTTTCTTACAAAAAAGCTCCTGAAGAATTCCTTTGCGGCAACAACGAACTGTACCACATGCCACACTGACAACTTTGTATAGCTCACTGAAAAGCTCTATTTCCATATAGATATTGACCAGACACAGGGCATAATTTTTGTGAAAGAGTGGCTGGACAAACTTCCATATAATCTTTTTTTGTAACTCCTAGTGTGTGAGGACAAACTACAGGGTGTAGTGTGAGGTCCTTCCATATATAGACGCTCAAGCTGTATACATAGCTGGTAGAGCTCTCACACAGCATGCACAACTTGATCCCATAACGAGATCTTTTGCCTGAACAGCAGCCGCCATTTGTACAGGATCAAGGAATCAAAAGTGTCTATATTCTTTCTAGGACTAGAAATCTCTGGAAACCTGGCAGACAAATGTTCCATGAGAGGCCAAATTTTTAACACACTGTCATGATCTGGATGGTCCCGGTGCAATGCAGCAGAACTCAAATACAACATAGGCTGCAATAGTAAAAAACGATCTTTGCTCAAGTACTGTGGAAAGATGGGTGTTACCCAAACCATGCAAATAGATCAGCAGGATTGCAAATGTAGGGCCTAATTTAGATTTCAGCAGAGGGGTTACTCCTTTGTAATGGTGACAGATATCCCATCCTACGAGATATAAATACCATTGTTTTCTATGGTATTTAGACTCCAGTGGACTGTATACAGTATTCGTCACCGTTGTGACAGACTAACTCCTCTGCTGAGGTCTAAATCGGGACCTTAGCTTGTTCACTAGCACCATTTTGAACATAAGGTCCAAAAATATCTTCAACTCTATAAGTGAATTGGGATTTCACTGGTGTGCCTCAGAATGAGATAGTAGAGTGCCTCCCTGCTCCCTCAGAAATTATTTGACAAACAAATTTATTTGCAGCACAATTTTCTCAAGGAAGTAAACATCTAAACAGAGAGGTACTTCTAGATTATTGCCATGAGCTGCACCCTCATAGTAGCCCTTTCTCCCACGCAAAATTATTACTTTTCAACCCTTATTGAAAGTAGTTGGGGAATTTATACCTTTCCCCAAAAAATCCACAACTGGAGTTAGAATAGTAAATTACCATACTGGAATATTTTGTGGAAAATTGATGCTCTATCCCAAAATATTCTAGGACTACAGTTAGGATAGTAAATTTGACCTTCCAATGTCCACCACATCCACTGCTGCCCTGAAGGCACAGGTCAGGGGAAGAAACACGAACAAGCCACTCAAGAGATGGATGTAATCAATCAGCAAAAAAATGGATGTATCAACTCTACATCCAGCATCACCAGTGAATGCCAGAATCTGGGACTGATCTAAATGTGGAGGGGGAGGGGGGCCTGCCAAGAAAGCTCCATCTGTTCTTGCCACCACACGTGCCTACTCTCTAGGTTGGTCTACTCTGCTACGGTTGCTCTGCTGCACAGACTGAGCTTATGAAGAGACAGCACGACTGCCTTCATCAAGTCCTTCAGAATTGGTAGAAGATGAGTCATTGGGTGTAACTCCGCAGACCAAAAAATCACTTCCAGATTCTGCTTTATTTGTTTCTCCCTCTGATGCTGTCTTAGTATCTGATTCTACCTCAGAGCTGTCCTCCATAGCCCGAGTTAGGGCCAGGGCAGCAGTCATCCACAGAGATGCCATCTCTGCAGACTGGCTAAATCCTATCTAAAATCTTCCTTAAAAAAAGTGTCCTACATATAAGGCAGCAGAATGGTTCTAAATACACTTGTGGGTCTGCTCAACTGTGAAATGTTGTGACAAAGTGTAAACGCACTTATTGATGGGTGGGTGGGTGTGTAACAGTAAAAACGCAAAAAAAATACTTATCTGATTGATGCAGCTTCTTTAAAGACTCTAAAGAAAAGACAAAGAAAATCATAAAGTATTACTTTACCTTCCCACATACCTTGTACCCACCGCACACCTCAGAGTATAAGGGGTGAGTCCATTCCACCCACTGTTCATTTATTAAGGCACTGGCATGCAGCAGAGAAAGGTTTAAGTGGAAGACAACTAAACAAAAACATATCCAAATCAGACAGGGCCACAAACTAGGCCCGGGCATCACAATACAAGTTCCCTGGTAACAAATTAGGTACATAAGCAACCATTTGCAAAGCCAAAAGGCTGGCAGTGATCACCAGACCTATTTGCCAGAACTACTTTTGTCATGGCTTATGCAAAACTTCATTTTTGGGGGTGGGTGGGGCCATCCCCCTAACATTTGTTTGGAAATGTGTGTTTACTCAGGGGGAACACACGTTAAAGAAAAACAATGATATCCTCCTACGTGGATCATTACCGTCAGATGGGCCACCCTTTAGGCACTATATTGTCTTTTTTCCTTCAAAACTTTATATGGTGCAAACTCAATCTGAAGGTACGGTTGCACTTTACATGACCACCAGTTACATTACACAAAGTCATTTTCATATTTGTGGCCATACATATACTGTATTTGCTTTCCCCTGAGGGGGAAGCACAATCTTGTCCACCCCCAGGAAATAGCAAACATCTTCACAGCCAAACAATATGCCCCTGGGGGTCATCCCATTTGCAAAAGGGCTGAACCCACCAAAGCTATGTTTTTATACAACACAAACTCCACCCAAGGGTATTGGTGCACTTAACATGACACGCAGTCAATAGAGCAACCAGGCAGGGCCCGACAGGCTGGTGTGGTAGGTCAGTGTGTGGGGAAGTTTGTTAGCTGGGTACTGGCCTATTTTATGGTCAGTTGGGCCTTTTGTTACTGTTGATTTCCCTGATATTACTACAACTGTTGCCTGGAGAAAACTAAAATGCATGCAATTCCCTGTACCCTGCAAAACACCTATGCACTGTGTCTTTACAAGTACAAAACTGCCCTGATTTGCAAACATAGGCCACTTTTTCAGCTATTTGGTTCCTAATGAGGGTCACTTTTATTTTGGTGCCTGGGCCTGTTTTTGTCAGATTACACAAGGTCCTTTTTTTAGGGCCAAAAATATGTCCCCCAGGAATCGGCCCAAATGCAGAAAAGTCGACCCCTACTAAATCATTTATTGATGTCAAAGAAGTTTGGTTTCCCTAGATGGCGTGATTGCGCCCCCCATAGCAAAGCAAAACCCTTTGACAAAAAAGTGTACCTGGGGGGATGGGGTCGGCCGTTGTATCGGAGGGCTGACCCCGCCCTCAAGACAAATCTCTGGTGTCTAGTGGTGTTCCTGTTCGTGGATCATGACCGCGATAAACATGCAGGATTAGGTTTATGAAAGGCATCGCTGGAAAGCGGACCCCCTTTGTAAGGGTCCTCCCACAAACATGGCTCCGATTCCTGGGCAGAGAAAACCCCACCAGATGCGGGAGCAGTTCTCTTACCTGATGTTTCTCAGCTCCGGGGGGCGTTTGTGATGTCAGCGCATATTGCAGCATGCTGATGTTACAAACAGGCATTGCAATGGGCGGAAGGGAATCTGCTTCACCCCGTGCTTGCTTGAGATGAGGGCTTGGATGACAGTTCTGTGAGCGTTGTGTACACGGGTGGTCAAGGCGGGCTATATAGATGCTTAAACAAATATACAATGAAAAGTCCTAAAAACATGTAAAGCTTTCAGCTCAAAACTAAAATAAACAACTGCGTGTTTCAAGTTAGTGTTTCCAACTTCTGATGAGTGTGTGGTGAATGTTCCGAACATGGAATAGAGTATATTCCCAAATTGTGTAATAACTGCTCCGATGGACTAAAATGAAGTCTGTCCATATTTACTATAGCATACCATGGAATAGTTTTAATACATTTTCACCGATGTTGTTTATTAACTTGACAGAAAAAAGCTAAATCGTCCAATGTAAACATTTTGCAGGATAATTTTGATGTCTTGTTTAATATACAACAGTGAATGGATCAACATAAGCCACTGGTGCAAAACAGCAAACCAGGGGAAGTGCTGATGCTTTTGGGGATCCTGAAATTACTTAACTCACTACTGATTTAATTTCCCTCGTTTTGCTATGGTTTAAATAAGGCCACTTGTAGCCATATATTACGCCTACCCATGATGCACTCCTGATAAAAATGTGAAAAGATTGTTTGTTTTCTATGAAGTTTAAAAGCTATGTCTGTTCGTCAGCAATGACTTGAGGCTGCAAGCTGTTGATAGTAAAAATGTATTCCTCAGAGATCATGTTACTGCTGAAAAGATCGGCCGCATTTTTCCTTCTGGCTGAAAACTAAAGACGTGTCAGCTTTAGATCTTTCCATACTTGTCAAGCTTGTCGAAAAGGCCTACTTTTCTTCACATCTTTCCAGAAAAATGCACTGATTTCAGAGCACGGATGATGACTCTGCAGAAACTTCAAGGTCAAAGAACATTGCTTGTCTCCCTTACCTTTACTACACTGCTACGTGGCAGCTGTAGATGCGGCTAGATGTCTCAGGGGAAGTTGTTGCCAGAGAGACAATTTCCATGGCATTCGCGTTATGTGCGTAATGGTTGTTTGATTCAAAACATTATGGTCTCAAATCACAAAGCTATTTACGAAAGTAAGTGTTAATGACAGAGTACATGTCGTGAGTATTTCGGGTCATCTTTGATGTGGAGTACTCGTGCCCTAAGGTAACTATAGCTTGCGCCCACACCATGCACAGTTTTCACACCAATAATTTTATTGCAAATGATACAGTTATACTATAAATGATGCCATAGAAGATGTCATTACTGAGTTAATATGTGAGGTAATTAGCAGTGCATGGTGGAGGGCAAAAGGTATAGTGACCTTAGGGCATGAGTCATAATTTCTTGAGATAAGTATAACTATAACTGCTGAGTTTCTGTGGTTTGTGTATGTAAAATCTGAACCTAACTATAATGTCCCTGTAACCTTTGTTTTTTTCAGTGAATTCCAAAGGTTTTTTCTTCATATAGTGCACCATTACCCTTTGTTTTTTCAGTGGATTTCTGTTTCTTTTAATGCTACTTTCCAACTCTAATGTCCCTGTAACCTTTCATTTTTTGGATGCATGTCAGAAGATGCTGACACCAGAGTCCTTCAGGAGCAGGAAGATTTTCATGTTTAATCTCAGACGTAAGGCTAAGCAGATCATTTATGCACAGAATCGTTCTTTGAGTCAAGGCAGATTACTGACTCCCAGATCTACCTAAATGTAGACTTGAAAGGCCAGTATGCCTTTGCTGTGTTGCTGAGAACAGAGGGGATATTTTTTTGTTTTTAGACTCCCTGAATCTGAGCCTTTGAAGTAGGTCTAGAGCACCTACTGGCTGGGTGTCACTCACTGACCCGGGTGCCTCACCACTTTCCTTAGCTATTTGCCTGCTATATAGTGGCCACAAATTGCAACAAGTGCCATCCAGTTGTTTTTGTGCCAAATCTGTTCTAAGCTAGACATACCTTTTCTGGCTGGGGAGTACCAGGTTGAGCCATGTAATGTCTACTTGGGTTACTAATATTTTACTTTTTGGAAAAGGTCCAACCGCATATAGGGGGTCATTCTGACCCTGGCGGCCGGTGTCCGCCAGGGCCACCGACCACGGGAGCACCGCCAACAGGCTGGCGGTGCTCCCACGAGCATTCTGACCGCGGCGGTTCAGCCGCGGTCAGAAGCGGAAAGTCGGCGGTCTCCCGCCGACTTCCCGCTGCTCGGGGGAATCCTCCATGGTGGCGGAGCGCGCTCCGCCGTCATGGGGATTCTGACACCCCCTACCGCCATCCTGTTCCTGGCGGGTCTCCCGCCAGGAACAGGATGGCGGTAGGGGGTGCCGCGGGGCCCCTGGGGGCCCCTGCAGTGCCCATGCCTTTGGCCCCACTGTGTATTTCAGTGTCTGCAATGCAGACACTGAAATACGCGACGGGTGCAAACTGCACCCGTCGCACCCCTGCAACTACGCCGGCTCAATTCTGAGCCGGCGTCCTCGTTGCAGGGGCATTTCCTCTGGGCCGGCGGGCGCTCTTTTGGAGAGCGCCCGCCGGCCCAGAGGAAATGTTTGAATGCCCGCCGCGGTCTTTTGACCGCGGTGCGGTCATTTGGCGGCGGTACCTTGGCGGACGGCCTCCGCCGTCCGCCAAGGTCATAATCACCCCCATAGTGTTGTATAAATATGTGTCTGAAGTTTAATGACCTGAGAAGAAGAAACTAGTTGTCGAAGATCATCAAAGTCACTTAAAAGCGAGTTTGTTCCACTAATTTAGCTGATTTTAATGGCCACTACTTTCCATTTCACCCATTGTTCTCTAAGTTTTAATGAGATAAGCAATTTAAGCAACAACATTTGGTTCATTGTGCAGCTGCAGAGACATGAGGTCGCATACAAATGCACCTTGTGCAGGAATGTAGTAAACAGCGCTACACCAGAACAGATGCCAATGTCTGCAAACCCAAAGCTACTCCTTTTATTAGTGTTGGATGAGTGAAACGCCCGCCATGACCCCACCATATGGCCTTTCAGATAGATACCTGCAGGAGGCTTGTGGGGGTCCTGTTTTTATCTGTTTTCCTGCACACATATTTGTGTAAAGGGAAAAAGTTGAACACTCCGCTTTCTGCTCCCGGTGTCAGAAAGCAAACAGCTGTGTCCCGGGGATGGGCACCCCAGGTCATAGCAGGAGTGGGCCCTGAGAGGTGGCAGTCCCTACGGCCATTATTGGCTCCACAAGGGGGGGTCGTGTGCCCCTCCCCCCCACAAGCATTGCCCCGGGAGATGGTGGTCCACTGGGCTCCGTGGTCCAAAACAGACCCCCTTCACTCTTTTATTGTAGCCCCAGGGAGGTGATGGTCACCGGGGCTGCAGGAGGACCATGCAGCCCTCCTACACTGTATTTATTGAACGCCCCAGGGAGGTGGCAATCCCTGGGGCTGCTGGGGGCGCCCAAGTTGCCCCAACTTTATTTCATTTCAATTCTACTTCTGCCTCCCCACATTCGATTAGTGATTGTGCCCACGGGAGGTGGCGGTCCCTGAGGCTGTGGCGGGGAGGCGGGCAGCCCCCCTATTCAAAATGTAATAGTCCCCAGGACCTGGCCTACCCAGGGGCTGTTCACAAAACAAGCATGGGATCCCACACTTATTTTTCTTTTTACATTTTTCGCAGATCTGAGCCAAAAATAAAAATAAATGCTTTTTAAGCCCTGGGGAGTCCTTCTGGGACCCCAGCACCAGAGCTTTCTCCTTTTCGTATTTTTTAAACTTTTTTTCTGTAACTTGGCTGAAGTCGAGTCTCAACAGAGCTGCCAACACTTCCTTGTTGAAGTGTTTTCAGCCAATCAGATCTCGACACAAGATCGGGAGGGTTCGTATCATGTCCCTATATATACAAATTTGGATTTTCTATCATTTCTGAAAAACTAATGAACGGATTTACACCAAATAATAAAAAGGTTGCTTTCTGGACCAAGAGCTACCTTTCTGTCAGATTTGGTGTAATTCCCTCCAATGGTTAAAAATCCCTATGGAAAAATGCATGAGGAAAAAGCATTTTGGGACCACCCCCCGCCCCTTTTCCATGGCCCCGGTTTGACGGATCACCCTGAAGCTTTCCAGACAGCAGCTGACGTGAGTGTCGATTTGTTTTTGGGAACATTTTGTGAAGATTTGTCAATTGGTGCCAAAGATACAGGAAAGTTAAAAAACACTTTTTCTATAGAAACTAGGTCCTAACTATAACCACCTAGTGGTGACTGCCACTAGGTATTATGTGTGTCATCAGACTACCAGCCTAAGACCGCCGCGGACTCGTGGAAAAGACCGCCACATCACAAGTCGGGGGGTTTCACAGAAGCCAAACCTCCACAATGCCGCCTGGCTCGCCGGTGCACCGATGCAGCCAACGGTGAGCACCTCCAACCCAGCGGCAGGCCTCAGCCTGCAGACCGGATAACGAGGCTGCAGACCACCAGGCTTTCTGTGGTGGTCACCCCACAATGAAAACTCTGGCGGTAACACACCCGTCAACAGGAATCCCAATTCCTGTCACCGCCACACACACCCCCACACGTCCACACACATGCAGACACCCCCGCCCAACCAATCACTTACAAACACCCCACACCCCTTCACGTACGCATGCATTCACATTTACAACTCTCGGCATATGCATACATTCACACAGACACCCCCACTCACTGAAACAAATGCACATGCACCTCACACGATATGGAGCCCCTGCTGATGATCTCTATGTTGGGCAAAGAAGCGATTAACCACACACATAACCAGCTACATTGCATAGGATTTGTGGTTGGAAGGGTGTTGTATTTGTTTTTGATTTTATTTAGAAAGGGTTTTCATGTCATGGGTGATGACCACCGAGGTGTGGTTATCTTGTTGTAGGATGCAGCACCTGTTGATATGATGGGAAAAGGTATATGACAGACAGAGGGCAAATTATAACTGTAACAAGGAGCTTATCATGTAGAAATCTACACAGCACCAGCTTAGCCATGGGGCAGCGGGATGCTGTGTGCATGTACACCAAAAAGGGGATGCAATCAGAGAAGGCCCATAAACCTAAAAGGCAAGAATGGGAGTTGGTGACATGAGAAGTAGACATGTACTATTTTCTTTTCTTTTCTTTTTCTTTTTCAAGGCATGGATAGTTCCTGCTTCTGAATAAATACACCCCATGAAGTAGGAAGTGGAAGAGTAGTTGAGTAGCAACTATGCAAAGTTTACAAGGCCCTGATTCCACCTGGGTCTGCAAGGACAAAGGAGTAGGGGTTCACATCCCAAGTATCTCAAACTCCAGAAGAATTCCTAAGCTGAATAAGCACCAATATCAAGGGATCCTTAGTCGGATGGTGGTTCATACCCTAGCCAGGGTCTCTAACCCTTGTACACATACAATGGTTAGAGATGAAGCACTTGTTAGGTTGCTGACCTGACAACGCAAAGTGAATCAGTCTGCCTGATGTTACCTTGCTGTCCTTACCCATCTAAGTGCACCCAATACATTTCTTGGGAGGCAGAGACTCTTGTTCTTTCTAATGTACATAAGGAGGCATCATCCTGACCTCCTAGAATTTCCTCCCAGAATGACTTCCACTCTCATTATTAGTAGTGAACAGCATTTCATGGTAAAAAGAGACAATGTTTAAAAAAGGAAACCTATTCTGCTTCCATTGTTGTGGCTGACAGAATTGTAGCCTAGCTCATCACTCACTTGTGAGCCTGGGTGAACCCACTTTTTTATATATGTCTTCACAAGTTAACTTCCTTTCCTATCTGCTATGTCTGTTTTTTTCTAGTTCTTCACTCCCCTCGTCCCCACACCACCCCCTCCCATTACCTCAGCTCTGTTTTCTAACAAGAGACCTTTGACCTAAAACAATAGAGGCCAATAGTGGTCCTTTTTGTCCTAGGTAACTCCTAAATCAGCCTCTTTGAAAGCCAGCTCTAGCCAGAAGAATGTGGTGATTGAATGCTCAGGTCTGCAAGGGACAACAGATCCTTTGTCTGGCTTGTTCATCCAGAATTTCCGGTCCTAGGCCATATGGGCACGTTGTAGGAATAAATTAGATTACCTTTATCCCTTTAAGGCTGGTTGCAATGTCTTGGGCTACTCTTACTGATTTCTAAACACTTGGCTAACATCTGCTGACCCTTACCATTGTGAAAATAAGACTTATAATCTGCTTTTATTAGCATTAGAAGGTAGAAGTATACTGAGCTCTGCCATCCTAGATAAACTCAAACTACCCCTCATGACTTTAAAGGTGATTGCAATGTTTCAGCTAGCCTTGCTGATTTCTGGAAATTGGTTCCTGTCTTACGGACTCTTCATCTTGCAAATCAGCCTTTGCAGGCTTTAGAAGATGAAAGTACTCTGAAACTTGCCAAAACGATCTTAGTGTTGCTGGTTATCCTTGTGGAATTCTTAGGAATGCCTCAGACTAGCCTTGTTGAGTCCTAGGCATCTGATTTCCTCTCCTAACCTTTCCCATTGTGAACATAAGACCCAAAGAAGATGTAAATGCATTAACCCCTTGGGTGCCCAGGACATAACGGTCACATCCTCATTTGCAAAACTCAGTGATGATGCAAAATCATTTCTCGTCTGACCACGTGGTGGGGGCGAGAGAGGCATCAAAGGAAAGGAAAGTCATTTCCTTTCCTTTGATGTCTCTCTCAGCATTTCTGCTGCGCGATTGGGCAGCAGGGAGTTTTTTTTTTGTTTTTGTTTACAATAAAGAGGAGCGACCCCTTGTGCAAAGGTTGCTCCCCTGGGGGTGAAATTATTTTGAGGCCATTTCTGCCCCCCCCCCACCCCCCAGGGGCAGATCGGCCTATTCTAATTAGGCCAATCTGCCCCCGGGGCAGAAACCACAAGACACTTGTTATTTTTTTTATTTATTTTTTTTTTTCCCCTTAGGCAAGGGTCGCTCCCCTGGGGGCAAAATTACCTTGGGGACAGATCAACCTATTTTTATTAACACTAGACACTAGGGATTTTTTTTAGGTCAGGTTCATGCAAGGGGGGCGATCCCTTAGGCAAGGATCGCTCCCCTTGGAGAGCACATTTGTTTTAAGTCATTTCAGCCCCCCTTGGGGGCAGATCGGCTTAGTGTAATTAGGCCAATCTGCCCCCAGGGGGGCAGAAACATCTAGGCAAGAGGGACCTTTTTTTTTTTTTAGATGTGGGGAGTGACCCCTTAGGCAAGTTCCACTGCCTGTTCCACTTTTCCCACCGCTGGGCCCCCTGCGGCCCCTCCCGCCTCCTTCTCACCGTTTCCACTGCCTGTTCCACTTTTCCTGCTGCTGTGCCCCCTGCGGCCCCACCCCCCAGCCCTCTCATTCGCCAGGCCCTCCCACCTCCCAGCTGCCACTCCCACTCCCACCCTCCCCTTCTCTTATGGCAGCCGCGGCGCGGTAGCAGGGAGCAACCTTTGACCCTGCTTCTGCAGGCAGGTCGCTCCCCGCTCCGCCTTCCGCACCACCTCCATCCCGTTCCACTGCCTGTTCCACTTTTCCCGCCGCTGAGCCCCCTGTGGCCCCTCCCGCCTCCACCCTCCTTCTCACCGTTTCCACTGCCTGTTCCACTTTTCCCACCGCTGCGCCCCCTGCGGCCCCACCCCCCAGCCCTCTCATTCGCCAGGGCCTCCCAGCTGCCACTCCCACCCTCCCCTCCTCTTATGGCAAGCCTGTCTGCGCCCGTCCGCGCCTGGACCGCGCCCAGCACCAGAACCCCTGGCCCAGGCAACAGCCACCCCGTCAGCATCTGCTATAATGCCGACACCCTCCGCGCACTCAACACCAGCCGAGACACCACCTGCTTCCAGGCCTCTCCAAAGAGCACGCACGGACCCTTCTCCTGCCACAACTGCAGCTTTACCTGCAACAGAGCCCACAAACCTCCTAGGATCAACACCAACCACCTCCGTTGCATACTCCTCAACACCCGCTCAGCACGCAAGCGCGCAATTGAAGTCTGGGACCTGCTCGACTCCACCTCCCCGGACGTGGCCTTTCTAACCGAAACTTGGTGGAACGACTCCTCAGCACCCGACATCACCATAGCCATCCCGAACGGATACAAAGTCCGGATACAAAGTCACTCGCCGAGACCGCACCAACAGAACCGCAGGTGGCATAGCCATCGTCCACAAAGCCACCCTCGAAGTCAAAACCACCCTGGACGACTCCTTCAGCGCCGCCGAACTCCTTCATTTCCAAGTCTGCACCGCCCCCAACACCACGCTCAGAGGAACACTCATCTATAGACCCCCAGGACCCCGGGCACCTTTCAGCAACTCCATCGCCGACCTGGCCAGCACCCAGGCACTCGCCTCCATGGACTACATCCTCCTCGGGGACCTGAACTTTCACCTCGAAAACAACAATGACACCAACTCCACCACCCTGACCGAAAACCTCGCCAACCTCGGCTTCACACAGCTCATCAACACACCCACCCACACAGCCGGTCACACCCTTGACCCCAAATTAACCAATGCCGTAGCCCAGAAACCACCCGCCAACCCCACCGACCCTGACATCGCGGCACACAACCTCAAGCTATGGATCAACGACTGCGCCGACCACCTTGCTCCACTCAGAAAACCCTCCAACAACCACATCAACAAAAAAGCCACCTGGTTCACCAACGACCTCCAAACGCCACTGCTGAAAACTCAAGCAAATATGGCTACTCAAACGCACTCCAGACAACAACACGGCACTCAAGGATGCCACACGCAAACACCACCAACTCATCAGGCTTGCAAAAAGATCCTCCTTCAAAACCCGCCTAGAAAACGACACCCACGACTGCAAAGAACTTTTCAGCATCGTAAAAGAACTCTCCAACCCAGACGCCACCATCAACGACATCACCCCCTCCCAAGAACTATGCGATGCCCTAGCAACCGCCTTCCACCAAAAAATCACGGACATCCACGACAGCTTCAACTCCCCTCACACTCTGGACGCTCCTACCCCACCCACCACAAACTTCACCCGCTCCAGCCGACTGACCTCCTGGACCAACATCAGCGACGACGAAACCCGCAAGATCATAAACTCCATCCACTCCGGATCACCATCAGACCCCTGCCCACACCACATCTTCAACAAAGCAGACACAGGCATCGCACCACACCACACCTACGGAAAGCCATCAACATCTCCTTTGAAACTGCAAGGTTCCCGGAAAGCTGGAAACACGCCAAAATCAACGCCCTTCTCAAGAAACCAAAGGCGGACCCCAAGGACCTGAAAAACTTCCGGCCCATCTCTCTGCTCCCTTTGCCGGCGAAGGTCATCGAGAAAATCGTCAACACTCAGCTCACTCGGTACCTCGAAGACAACAACATCCTCGACCCCTCCCAGTCTGGCTTCAGACGCAACCACAGCACCGAAACCGCCCTCCTCGCCGCCACAGACGACATCAGAAGCCACCTCGACAATGGAGAGACATCAGCCCTCATTCTCCTAGACCTATCAGCCGCCTTTGACACCGTCTGTCACCACACCCTAAAATCCCACCTCCATGCAGGAGGAATCCAGGACCAGGCCCCCGAATGGACCACATCCTTCCTCGCCGGCAGAACCCAAAGAGTCCACCTCCCCCCGTACCAATCCAAAGCCTTCAACATCATCTGCGGCATACCCCAGGGCTCATCCCTCAGCCCGACGCTGTTAAACATCTACATGGCCCCCCTTGCACAAGTGGCCCATCAGCACAACCTCAACATCATCTCCTACGCCGACAACACCCAACTCATCCTCTCCCTCACCAAGGACCCGCACACCGCCAAAACCAACCTCCACAAGGGACTAAAAGCCATCAGCGACTGGATGAGAGACAGCCGGCTAAAACTAAACTCGGACAAAACAGAGGTCCTCATCCTTAGACGCACACCCTCCGCCTGGGACAACTCATGGTGGCCGTCCATGCTGGGCCCCCCACCGACACCCACCGACAGCGCACAAAACCTCGGCTTCACCCTCGACTCCTCACTCTCCATGTCAAAGCAGGTCAGCGCCATCTCCTCCTCCTGCTACAACACCCTCTGCATGCTTCGCAGAGTCTACAAATGGATCTCAACAGAAACAAGAAAAATAGTAACCCAGGCCCTCGTCAGCAGCAGACTCAACTACGGCAACGCCCTCTACTTCGGCATCTCATCCAAACTCCTCCAACGCATCCAAAACGCCTCCGCCCGACTCATCCTCAACATCCCTCGCCACTGCCACATCACACCCCACCTAAGAGACCTTCACTGGCTTCCCGTCAACAAGAGGATTACCTTCAAGCTCCTCACCCACGCACACAAGGCACTCCACAACACCGGACCATCATACCTGAACAGCAGACTCAGATTCTACACCCCCACTCGGCATCTCCACTCCGCTAACCTCGCCCTCGCCTCCATCCCCCACATCCGATGCAAATCTTCCGGTGGCAGATCATTCTCGTACCTCGCCGCCAAGACCTGGAACACCTTCCTGCCGGATCTACGACAGACCCAAGACCTTCTTTCCTTCAGAAAACTCCTCAAGACTTGGCTCTTCAAGAAGTAGCAGCACCCTTCCCCCCCCACCCCTCCAGCACCTTGAAACCCTCACGGGTATGTAGCGCGCTTTACAAATAGATTGATTGATTGATTGATTGATTGATTGAAATAGCCAAAAAAGTCCTGGCACCTGAGGGGGAAAAGGCCCAGCAGCGAAGGAGTTAAAGTGTAAAATAGCACTGCCTGAAGTGAAACATGGTCAGCAGAAACTCAGCGAAATAGGTTTCAATGACTTTTGCCCTCTGCAGTGGCCTCTACTGTTAAAACGTAACCATGGAAGTGCCTATGGGTCTGCTTTGAGAAGAAATGAAACATGTGGCCTAATTCATGAAGATTTTGCTGTGAGCAGGTGTGAAACGCTCATGTAATAACATAGACGGTCAGAATTCTGCATGTTTTGCAGCCCACATGGCTTCCCTTCATGCTGGTGGTGACCTGTGCGACAATATTTGTTGGCACCCCCGCAACGACCACCTCCCTACCACCATTTAACAGTGTCCCTCAAGGCTCTCCTTGTCAGATGCCTTTTAGTTTTATAGCAACACTCATATCAGCGTAGGGTGACAGAGCACTTTACATTGCACACACATTACGCAGAGACAATCATTCAAAAGTGTGTACATTAGTGTATAAGAAATGTTGCATAAGACAGAGGATTACAAGGTATAGGAGTGAGATGTCATCCATACTAGTAGGCTGTAAAATTTAAAAGTTCCTGGTCTGGAGAAGTACAAACTCACAATTTAAAATGTAACACCTTGGATGGGGTTTCTCTTTGATAATAAGAATTTCTTTACATCCAAATGAATCCTTTTTTGCAACATTAGGATAATGGAAGACTGGAGAAAAATAATAACGCTCTAATGTATACCTTGCAGTATGCATGCAGTTCTTTAATGACACTTAATAGCTTACTGTTCCTTATTAGGATTTTATCTCATAAACCTCAAGTGACAAGAGGACCTCTCTGACAAAAAACAGTAACCCACTGACCTATTGGCATTATTTGCACTTTCTGATCTGCATGGTACACGTTCTTTGCAGCAGGCATATTAACCCTCTGCACTGCTTTAAAACACTCACTCAAGAAAACTCTGATCTCTCTCCAGGAAGAACAATGATTGCCAGAGTTATCTTGACATATTTATTGTTGCCTGAAAATTGCTGGAGGTAAGAAACACCGCAGCAGGTACTTCTAAAACCATAATATACTTGCAAACAGTGCCCCCATCCAAACTCACCACCCGGTAAGCTAGCACCCGTCGCACAGCCCTAGATCTGGCCCTGGTAATCCATGCAAAGATTCTACCCGACCAAAAGCTCCAGGTCATGGATTCACCTACAAGCTCGTTTTTAGGTAGGGGAGGTGGACTCAATCCATTAAGGCTCCTCTCCAAGACAGCAAGGCTACAGTGGACTAGTGATTCCATTTACCATGGCTACATTTTACATTGATTATTTTCCAGGTGCAGATAGGTGAAGACGGGTGGATTTTCAGGCAGATAAAATGGAGGGGCACCACATCCCAGACATGGACCGCTAGATAATGTTCCTGGAATGGAATGAGAGGGGGTAGTGAACTGCTCTTAGTGTGAGGCATTGGCCACCTTCTGATCCAATCAATGTTTTCTCACGGCACAAAAGCCCCTAAAATTTAGAGATTATCTTTTTCTTTTCACATATATTTTGCTTGCCGAGTTGGGTTCAGCCCTGCAAGCATTTGGGGAGGAAAAACAACTTACATGTTCAGCGAATGTGGAACACGCCGCTATATTTGGAAGCAACTGCAGCTCACAAAAAACATACTTCAGCATACTTGAGCAATACATTATTGAAGTTCTAATATTAACACCTTTCCCATTCTCCGCCAGTAGTATATTAACTTAGCTCTAGGACTTTAAAGCCTCCTTTCTCCCTTTATCAGCCACTTTCAGCCGTAAACACTGAAATTCACTTTCCAGGCTTACTAGCTACATTATTTATCACCTCATTGATCTCGTGTTGCTCCCTCCTTACCTCTCCAGCCTTCTCACACAAGCCCAGGGCTTCACCTAGTCGGCTCTTTCATATGGTCTTCCTCCCACCTTTTCGTTTCTTGCTCTTCCCTGCTACCCTCTGAATTCCTCTGAGCTCTCCAACTACTTGCTCCTTGTGATGAAAAGCTTATAACAATCCGAACCCCTCTGCACCGAATCCTGCCTTATGCATGTACTAGCGCAAGAAGTTAACTTTGTTACACAGAAAGAATAATACATTCCTTCTGCACATGCATGGCATATCATGTGTCCAGTGTTTAATTTGTAAAATAATAAGCATTGTGGCCTTTGTTTTTCTGAGAAACCCACAGTTGGCGCTGATGGATGTGGGGGTTAGGGTATACCAAGGTAGCACAGCATTGATTCTACCTTATGTTGTTTTTCTTCCAACATCCTACACTACCTGCCCCTCTTTTCACTCTTTCAGGTTCTTTTTCATCCATTATTTCTCCTTTTGTCACATGTATTCTATCTTCCCCTTTCTCCACCTCTCTGGGTCAAAGCCTGAGGAGTAAAGGTAAGTGCTGGTCCCCAAAAAATAGTGCTGGTGGACCCCACCTGTAACCACCAATTCAAATCAAGCACTGTTGTCTATGCTAAGCATCCTGAAACTGCACAACAAAAGTGTATTAATACATGCTACAAAAACAGAAACAGAAAATCAAATAATTATACAAAACTATAATCAGGGCCACTGGAATTGTGTGATTCTTATTATTATGCGTTTTAGACTAATTATGGATTTGCCATTTGACAATCCATCATTTGCTGCATAATTTGCAGATTTAAAAATAATTTCTAGTTCAAGCGGATCAAAGTTTCTTTAAATGTTTTGATGTTGGAGTGCAGTGGAAGGCTTTTTGGAAAGGTTGATTAGTCACCTTTCAGTAGATATTGGTCGACTTGGGTGCTAAGGTGGTACTAATGAGGTGAAACCTTTGCTGAGACAGCGTTAACATGGGTAAAAATGTCAAAATATTGAAATCCTACTACCAAAAAATGTGCGGCATTATACCCCATACTTTGCATTTTCTTTCTGCATAATGTAATCAACCTTCGTGCATAATTTCGATCTCTCCTGCCGCATAATTCCGACTATAACTGATGTAGTTTTGTTTCTGGGTTGAAATGTCCCTAGTTCCAGGTATGTTGCAGGTAAACTGTGTTTTCTGTGACACTTCTTTCCAGAATTTCGAACTTTTTGCTATTTTTAATAGGGAATACACATAAGTTTGACATTTGATGACAGGGCTACAATAAAATCCAGTAACGTTCAAAGCTTTTCTTTTAAAAAAAAATACCTTGTGGGGTTCTAAACACAAAGAATTAAATCTGAGTAAGTTTGACTTACATTTGACCTGCTCCTTTATTCTCAGAAGAAAGCCAGTAGTAAATGAGTAAGTCACAGCAAAAACATTTTTAAATTAGACCCTGTGTGTCTTATAATGTAAATGCAATTGTCTTGGTGAAAGGGTAAGTGGGCGAATTGTATGTGCACTCAGTGCCAAGAGGCCACATACCATATGGGTGGCACCTTCAGACAGTACGGGCTTTCTCGGTTACTGCAGTTTGCATGTTGAGAAGTTTAAAGCTCTCCTTACAACGTACACGCAAGTCCACAAGCCCCAAAATACATGCTGCTGTTTCCTGAGACAGGAAGTAGGCCTCCTTTACAGCTACTAATGCAAGGGCTGCCTGGCACACAAGATGCTTAAAAATCCTCATAGGCACATTGTACACAAAAAAGTACACTGCTCTCCATCAAAAAGCACAGCCTGTCAAGGACCAAGTTATGAAATATGGTAAGCTAGCGTTTGTGAGGAAAGAGTGACATTATGCATTAAACAGCACATTCTTTCTGTCAGTAGTCTCTTGTTATTTTATCGTTTTAACACACATTGATAAAAAGGCACCCAAATGTTATGCACAATAGAAAGGGGTTTTAAGAAAAAAGATATACAATTTCACCAGACCCTGCTAAAACATGATGTAGACCAATACAAACTGATTTTGTCTATTCTGGATGCTCGGGACAACTACAGATCCAAAATACTATACAGCAAGACGTGTGTACCTTGAGACTACACAGAAGTATGCATAGCTTAATTACGTTTAAGAAGCGATCCTCAGTTTTAGGTTTACTTTGCGCCAGAAATTGGGCATGTAGTCCCATTTTTATTAGGAAAGAGCCCCGTAGAGCAGTACTGCACATCACATTGTATTATGAAAGTGTCTGGTTAGAGGAACTGTAAGGCTCAGGACATCAAAATTGAAAAAGAGAAGAACATGGTTTATTTTTTCTGTACTTTGAGCATCCTCTAGATAAAAATGCTACTACGACTGTGTCTCTGAGGTAACATGATCTTTGCATCAATAGTGAAACAAAAACATTCCAAGAGAGAGAAGGAATCATAATTTCTACCTTTGTGAATTACATTTACATATGTCATATTTTTCATAATGCAGACAAAAGCCCCTTGCTCAGTCATTTCACTGGGGACATACTACCTGACAACAGTTTCACCTCATTAGTACAGGACTAACTAAAGAGTGACTAGTTAACTGTTGCTAGTGCACCACAAGTACCAAGATAATTTTTGTAGTTTTTGCTTAAATCGTTTTTCGTTTAAATCTGTACATTGTGCAGCAGATATAGAAATGTGTTCCAAGTGGAGTATGTTCATAATTGCGTAGAAAATGCAACAGGGCTTAATCTCATAATTGCAGTGAGCCTGCCAAAAAGACATAGGTTGTTGTATACTGCCCATCTGTAGTGATTCCTGGCGGAAGGGGTTGGCTACCATGCGAGAAATGTCCTCCCACCAAAAGCAGAGCAAGCACTTGGAAAACCACAGAAAATATTTTTATGTAGTCCACCTTATCGCAGTGTTGTCATTTTGAAGAGACAACAAAGTATTATAGAGGTAGGTGAATAGGCAGCTGACACATGTACAAGTTAAAATAGGTTTATGTATTTTTTTATAACACATAGTAGTATTGAGCAAATATTCTCATATTGGTAGACTTAATCACAGATGGAGAACTAGCAAACATATACACTTCGAAAAGAATTTGCAAGTTGACATCAGGAGTAGTTGTCACACGTCTCCCCCTGTACCTTGAATGATAATGCCAGATGCAACGCTGTTTTGCTTAACTTCGACCTGGAGTTCATCGGCATTAGCACTACTACATACTTCACTTTGATGTGCTCCTAATTCAAGTCTGAGCAGGTATATGTCAAATTAAACCAGATCAAAAATTCTGTATCCTACATACATTTTGTTATGGCCAAATACATTTAATTTGGGAAAAAAATCTTTTGGTTTCCGAAATCCTGCCAGGTATGGAAAGTATTAATGTAAGTTTTTCATACTAAAAGCTTTATCAGGCAATCTCACAAAAACACTGCCATTTCTGCTCACACGATAGGTTGGTGCCTGAGGCAGTTTGCAAAGCAGAGACAAGTAAACTGTATCCATTGAAGAAGTATTTAAGTTACAAATGACAAGTAACAGTGGCTTTGCGGTGTTCCTGAAGTTGTATCCCCATCTGCCCCCCCGGGTGTCTACTCATTGCTTGTCACCTTTTATATGTCTATGTGTCCTGTGCCTGGTTCAAGTGTCCCTTTCATTTTCAGACTTAAAAATCATTTTTTTACAAAATTTGTGCTGTTTAGTAATATTGCCTTTCAACTGTACATCACGTTTTGATTTTAAAATGTGATTTTAACCAGACCACGCCCCCCACTCACACAACTTGAGGTAGTGGATAATCCAGCCAAACTATCTAACTGCTATTGGAACAAATTTATCTACTTGTTATCCAAAGACCACCACAGCAGGCACTCGACTTCCTGAACTGTCTCAGTGAAATTTGGAGTATGTAACCTGTACTATACAGATGTGAAATGTTTCAAGAATGATTTCACCTCATCCAATATAGTCCACTCTGCTTCTGGCCCTTAGGAGATCCCCTAAACCAGTGCTCTCTCAATATCCCTCTTCACAGGGAAAACCTGCACTCCACAACACATTGGATCAAGGCACATGGCCCTCACCTTGTGGACAAAGCTAAGCATCAGAACACACACTCACTCACTCACTCACTCACACTTTAGTAAAATCCCTTTACACCATGACATAAACTCATAATACATCAAATACAGGCTAACATGGAATTACATCCAGTAACACACCAACTCTACAGTACTTAAAATATGTAGTTTATAATGATTACAGGCAGAAGGAGTTACTCCCAGGATTAAAGGCTGTCAGTCATTGTAGGTTAAAAGCCCATGACTTGTAGTTTACAAAGCAATCTTGACAGAGATAAATTAAACAGTTGAGCTACTTAACCGCTTTAGCGGACTGCAAAAATCGAAATGGCTCCAGGTGCTTTAAAGACGTGTTCTGCAGCAGATGCTTTAACCCACTGAGTTACCTTACTTAATTCTGGAGTTCTTGATACCCAGAGACAAAAATAAACAACAGCAAGCTGGTCCATTTCACATGCATGAGAGCTGATATTTGAATGCATGCCCTCTTCCTCTACTCACCCTTATTTCTCTTGCACCTCTCCCATCGCTTTTCCCTTACACCCCTCTCTGCCTGTTCACTTAGGGGAAGATTTACTATTATTTGGTGCAATGCAATGCACCAAGATAACTTGTGGCGCTGTGTGAAATGGAGAGGGCAGGAATGTGGTGATCGTGCAGCAGAAAAGTCATGCTGTGTGCTGCAAGGTGTAGGACTTCTTGCAGGGGCGCGGCTGCAGGTGAGTCTGACTGTTCCAATTTTTCCTCTGAGCAGTGGCACTGCATGGCTGTTCAAACATCTGACTGGTCTGAGAATTGCTACGACTCACTACATCTTCTATAATCACAAACAAAGGTGTCTGTAAATGGGTCAGTAATGGGAAAAGGACTTCAGTCAGAAATAACATTTGGTCCATGAAGGTTACAGATGGGTGGTCACCCTAGTCGGAAGTGTTGCCTTAGATTGAGGTAGGGGCACTTATAAGTTAACAGATGAAAAACTCGCGTAAAACCTGAACTGTGCACAGAAATAAGCCACCTTGCAATTACTTGATTCTTACTTCAGGCTCAGGCCATTTCTGAGAAGTGATATGCAGGTCCCTACATCTATTCCGTGGAAGACCTTCATAGAACAGAACATCATAAAAGCAGCAAGTCTTTTGAATCCCCCTGGTTAACATTCTTCTGTTTCTGTTGATTGCAACCTTTCCTAAAATAAAGCAGGGCATGGAGTATCGCCATATTATCTGGTGTATTGGCTATTTCTATGTCTATGTTGAGGTCTCGCCTGCTGCAGAAGTGTTGTGACCGTTAAACAGAAAGTGCCGCAGTGTTGACGTTTGGCATATCACTGTGATGTCCACATCTGTTACTAGTTGCCTAGCTGAATCTTAGGCTGTCCTTGCAACCATTTTCTGTCTTCTTTTGTGGTGATTAATACAGCTGCACAATGAGCAGCCGGAGTCGGTCCCCATGCAATTGCAATCGGTAATATTGGTGATGCTGCTTCTGGACACTTCCAACAACAGTTGTCTCTGGGCATCCAGCAGTGGTTGGGGGACTGTGCATGACTGCCTTCTTCACATACAGTCCCAAAGCTCACCACCTCCACTCGACGTCCGATAGTGGTTCCCTAGGAATGAGTTAGAGCTACAACACAGTTCCTTCTTACTGGGTGTGAGGTATTTACATTAGGATTAGACTGGGTAATGTTCATTGTGAGTTATTACAACTCTAACAATATTGCTGCCTTCAGGGCATGCTGAGTCCAATGATGTGCAGGTGGTAAAACTCAGACACCAAGAACCTATAGGTAGTACAATTGTTAGAGCTGTATGAGAAGGGCCCTTCCAGAGCATTTGCAGTATTTCTATAATGAAGACGTATCCACAGGGGCCAAGCGTTTTACATACAATTAGGAGAAAATATATTTATAATACATGGGATTCTGCAATCCCTGTATAAAAAAATGCCCCTAATTTCTTTATAAACGGCGACTCGTGATGCAAATATTCTCCGATTATAAAGAAATAACGTCAGAACTCAACTGTAATAACAAGGGGAAAGGCAGGTCACAGTGCATAATTAAGGCAGCTGTTTAAAGCAATAAAAATGAAAAGTTGCTTTTCTTTCTTCTGCTCTATTTTTTAACTCTACAGTGTCAAGTAGACATTTGCGGCAATATGTTTACATTTGTGCAGTTCTTGGCATGGAAGTCGATTCATCAAAATAGCAGGGTAGCGGAAGTGACATCACATGCCATGTGACCCCCACCTGATGTCACAGGAAGTGATATCACATGACCTTTGACCTGATGACATCACAGGAAGTGATATCACCTGATCTTTAACACTCTCCGATGAGGTCACAGTAAGTGGCATCACACAAACTTTGACCCGGTGACACCACAGGAAGTGACATCACCTGCCCTTTAGGCCTCTGATAATGGTATAAACATAGGAGGAAAGGTGGGAGGGGGTCAGGGGCTGAAAGCTGGTAAAAAAAAAAAGGGCAGGTGAGAGGGCCAGTGACAGCACAGAAGAACATGCATGGCAAGTGGGATGGTTAGTGGCAGCACAACGGCCATGGTGGGCAGGGGAGAGGGGGCAGGGCCTGGAAACAGACAAGAGAGGGCAGGGGAAGGGGCAGGGGTTTCACAACAGACCACACAGGGAAGGCGGGAGGAGCAGTTGCAGCACAACTGAGCATGGAGGGCAGAAGGGAGTGGAAGCAAATGGACCATGGAGGACAGGAGGGAGGGGATAGGGGCATGGAACTCAGACAATGAAAGGCAGGGTGGAGGGGGCAGGGACAGCCAGCAGCTATCTGTTCATGCTGGGCATGCAGGAGGGGCAGTGGCAGCTAAAAAAAAACACTCTGAGTAGACAGGAGGGGCAGTGGCAGGTCCATGGAGCATGGTGTGCAAAAGGGAGGGAGCAGGGATATGCACAGAGACATTGGACGGCAGTGGGAAGGAGTGAAGGGCAGCAATTTAAGCAAGGAGGCTAAGAAAGAGGGTAGTGATAGGGGCATGGCAACCCGGAGCAAGAGGAGTGGGCAGGGACATTAAGTTAATTGGAGGGTAGTGACAGCACATCAGACCATGTAGGGCAGGAGGGAGTGAGCAGGTGTATGGACTCATACAACAGAAGGCAGGGAGGCAGTGGGTAGGGGCAGCAAGCAAACTTTGCAGGGCAGGCAAGAAGGGCAGTGGCAGAACAATGGCTGCATAGGGCTGGACGTGGTGAAAAAGGGATGGACGTGGATAATGGAGGGCAAGGAGGAGAGGATTGGGGCAGCAAGCTTGGACAGAGGCAGCACAGCGGACAATGCCAGGCCATATCCTGCACCCAGCCACACTGCTCTGCATTATGATGGACATCTTACTTTATGTTATCTCGCAAGGTGGCAGTGTTATGTGATATGAATGGGGGGGGGCACTTACCATGTAATACTAACACATTACCCAGAAGTGAACCTCAGGTTCACACCAGTAAACCTTAGCTCAGTCCTGGTAGAGTGGCACAGAGCAGTCAGGCTACTTAGAGGAACATGTGTGAAGCATTTCACAAAACCAACCCAGACGATAATTAATTTACACAACTCAAAAAACATCCAATACCAATTTAGAAGAATAAATCACAATTTATCTAAATTTAGACACCAACGCAAACTTTGTATCTTACATACAACCGGAGTTCTGGATTTTTAAAGCATTTAAAAATAGATGCACGTTTAGTTGTCAAAAGAGTACTATTGAAGTCAATGGGGGAAAGCACAGTGCGCAATCGGTCACTTGTAGGGTGTGTTTCATGGAACCCACCTGTAGTTAAGGTCTGAGGGGTCCCTAGACCATGTTTCCACAGACAGTACTTTTTTACCTTGCCCAGGGAGCCTGGGTGCAGAGGTAGCCTTGCTGTCCTTAGAAAAGACCAGGAAATGTGAGTGCTGTCAATCAAAGATGCAGCACTTTGCAAAACCACACTTGGTGATGGAGTTACACTCTACCCTCGGAGAGTACAGGCCATTAGGGGGCCCAGGACCTGGATACAACAGCTGGCACTTCGCCACTATGTCTGGCGGCTCTGGGTGCAGAGCCTTGCAGCTGTCATTTATGGGAGGGTTGCGCCAAAGATTCTTTGCCACTTAGATGAAGCTGCCTTCTTCAGGCTGCAGGATCTCAGCAGTGGGGTCATTGCCGATGTTGGTTACTATTGCTGGGAGTTCCTCTGGAGTTGGTGACATCCAGGGATGGGTTGGTTGACGGGCTGGTGACCAACAAACCTAAGCAGAGGCAAAAGTAATGTACTGTTACTTCGTTGGCTGGAGGTCGACAGGCTCAAAACTTGGTGTGAGCCTCCCTGCAGGTCACTGATTTTCATTGGGCTAAATCAACAGGTGCCCAAGCACTTCTTGTGACACAGAACGATGATTCTTCTGCAGGTTGCAGGTGACAGGTTCCACCGGTCAGGGGAGTCTGCTTCAGTTTCTGGCGTCCACTGGAGGCCCTCTTGCTAGGGGAAGCAAGTTTTTACCATGGGCATACGCTGAAGACACAATTCCAGTATATGGTTTCCTCTGGTAACATAGGTGTCCTCTCTTTGCGCTGCAGCGGATTCCAAAGTCCTGTTGTCTATGACTGCGTCTTCTCTGTGCCTTTTGTCAGATTCAAAGCCAGAACTGAGGGTATGGTGCCAGGGGAACCCCTTCAATCGTAGTTTAGGGGGCGTTAAGGGAGTGGGGGAGAGTGGCTAATGAACTACTGGTCCCTGCGAGTAGTCCACCCCTGAGATGATGTCTTTCTGTAGGGGTATGTCACTTTTCTACCCAGAACCCACTAATTCAGGGTTTGCGAAGATGGCAGAACCTTTCGTTGGCAGTACAGACCTCCTAGCCCACCCTAAAGGTGTGCTGGGATCTCATAGATGTATGCCGCTGGCATATCTAATTTTCCCACCTGTCAGCCTGGACAGGATAGGAGGGCTTTGTCCTCAAGTGGGGTACAAGAAATTACATTTCAAGGGCAGTGAAAGCCTTTGAGGCTCACCGCCTTAATTACTGTAAGCACTAGCCATCCTTTGTCTCCATCCTGGGGGAAGTGTTAGCACAACCAGCAGGACAGCAGACTCTTGTCCTGGTAGCAAATGGCTCAATAGGGCCCGCCAAGGCAAGAGAAATCAACCAACTTTAAGGACACCAGCAGGGTATATGCTAGCTAATCCTGGGCACCAGAATCGTGCTCAGAGTTGAAAGCATGGTGTTTGATTCCATACATGGGGGAAATCAGATGGGCCATCATGGAGCTGGACATTTGGGGTTTGCCATGGTGCTAACTCATGTTATCCTATGGACCGCCGAGGTAGCATTAAGTTTAACATGCTGTCACAGGGTCATATATGCTTGTGCATATATGTCCGCACTCATAACACAGTGCACCCTGCCCTCCTCGGCTTTTGGAGGGGTGTATGACCTGTGCTATGGGCACTGTGAGGAAACTGTCAACACTTGGTGTGGTCGAGGTCGAACTCGAGCAGACAAGCTGCTGGTACCAGCTGACATGGCAGCTCTGCAGGCTTTGCTTTTACTCAGGTCAAGCAGGATGGCACAATCAGTGCTGCAGCCCTGGTGACCGCTTTACCATCCCTGCCCTGGGTGCCACTGGTACCATGTACTAAGGCCTTACAGGGGTGGTAAAGTCCTTGCCAATTGGGTTTACAAAATCAGAGTACAATTTAAGGGAAAGAGCACTGGCACTGAGGTCTGATTAGCAGGCCTCATGGCAGTTTCAGATCAAAAACTATGACAGCATCAGTAGTCTAAATAGGGGCAAAAGGTACGGGGGCATCTGCAAAGAGTCCAATT